>NC_086445.1:133678193-134281318 GCF_028390025.1 Pseudophryne corroboree | reverse complement strand
GGGGCATGTATCATCGTGCCGTACATGTTCTAGATAAGCTTCGAGGTATTGCGAAGTATACATTAAATCCTTCTTATCCCGTATTAAGGGTCTGTAGGTGGGCCAACAAACACTACCGAGCTCTTTTCGGCTTCTTGTTCCAACAAATGGGGTGCACATTTAGTTGATGATACATGCAGGGGTAAAAAAACATGTGAATGCTAATATATGTACCTATATCACCTGTCGACTATGTGTGTCACTACCTGAAGGTTGTAGAGATGAAGATAAGACATGTGTCACAAATACATTCACATAATAATGTGTGCAATCATCTTTGGGTGTTGGTTGAAGTCTTGTCCGGATGGCTGTATACTTGCTGTGGGTGGTAATCAAAGTCTTTCAAGTGTCCATAGAAAGTCTTTAAAGTCTTTAAAGTGTCTATCAAAGTCTGTAGAAATGTCCATCAAAGTCTGTAGTCTTCTTCCGAATGGATGTATTTTTGCTTTGGAGAAAAACAAAGGAGAAACGGGTGAAAGAAACGAACCGTGGAATCACGTCTTATCACAGCATTGTCTCAATTGATGGATCATAAATTAAACCAGTTTGTGTAACAATGCCCTCGCTCCTTAAACTCATCACTTTGGTACTGCGCTTGCACCGCATTAAAATCCGAACACATCTAAATATCAAACCAATCATTATGACAACTCCCAGGATACAAAGGAGAAACTTTCCTACATTTACGATAACATTTTGAGCCCATTCTCCTAAACCTGAGAACCAATTGCTTGGGTTCAACCATGAAACCCAGCCGGTCAGTTCATTACTCACAGCAGTCAGGGTAAGGTTGTGTCTCCTTCGGAACTCCCACTTCAATTGCAAGATATCGTCCATCTTTTGATCTATGACCTTGGTTGGGTCATCAGTGCTGTTTGTAATATACGTGCAGCACTTCACACCATACTGAGTTGCTAGGGTGACACATTACCCGCCTGTCACCGCTGTAATGTAATTGAGAACCATCCTGTGCTGGATCAGTTCCGTTTTGTAAGCTTGCAATTCCCTCCCAGTATACCTGAAGGTGTCATCATACATCTCGGTGATATTATCTATCAGGTTCGCTAGCGCATGAATATACCTAAAATTTATAATTCCTCTGGCGGTATGGGTGATATCTAACGCGAGTAGGAATTGAATCCCAGTGGATTCGTGGATCAAATCAGAGGCTGTGTGCTCTGTCCTATCTATAAGGTGTCTCTTAACGATGTGTTCGTAGTGAGTGTGAGTGTAAGGAGCTTGAGCATTGCGGTGAACGTCTTTCATCTTATTATGGGTAATAGTCATTACTTCTGGCAACACTCTTCCAATGTAACACAATCCCTCTGAGTTTGGGGCAAGCCACTTATACGCCTTCCTCCCGCATATGAAATATGCATCATTGGGGAGAACATATGGGACAGAATATGACATTACCATATTGCGAACCTTCCAGGTGAAAAATCCTATCCCTAACTTTCTCATTTGTTCAGTACACGTATCAGGCTGTATGATATGCGCACAGTACCCTGGTGATACTTCTCCAACCCGCATGGTGCTACTTCTTAGCGTATACCTGTACCGAAAATATCTTCCACCGTCGGCTATTTGGCGTATAAGTTCTGGGTCTACAGGCATTCTGTCGGCTCTGTGTGAAAATGCCATGGTTTGGTTATTCCATATCACTTCCCAATTTCCAGGCTTTCGGGGATTGGAAATGTTGAAACATACTAAGGACCTATCCACATGATATTGGTGGAGCTTCAAACTAGGAGGCCTAGAAATATTAAATTTCTTGTCCACCGGTCTCCCACCCCTTAATTCAAGTACCTCATCTAGTGTTAAAGGATACGGTACTAATCCTGACTTACTCTGACCTTGAGGTACTTGTGAGCACACCCAGCATTCCGTCTGGTTTAAAACCTTACCCACTAATGAGTGATAGTCACTCAATGGATGACAGTCCATGTTGATATTAAGGCTGGACTGACATCTCTGGATGCACCCGTCCTTAACTATGTTTTCACAATTTCTACAGATACAATTTTCTTCAGCCAATAACCCTTCACAATGTCTCCTAGTGTCATGACTACCAGATCGTTTTCTGATACTCGCCTTTGCTCGGTGAATGTGTTGCTCTTGGAATTCTACTAATCCGTCCTTGTCATCAGAACCCATTCCAGATCCTCTCTCGACCTCTCTGGTACTCTCACCGAAATAGTCTGCCCTGGTCAACAACAGGGTCAACAGGAAAACCCGGAACGCAGTCTCTTGGGGTAAGTCCATCTTGCAGGAGGAGAAAGAAAGAGTGGTAATGGGAGGTAAAGAAAATAATAGAAGGGAAAGAAATCTGGTGCGACAACCGCCTCTGGTCTTGTAGTTCTCTGTGCTCAGATGCCGTGACAACAGTCCTGCCTCTCAACCTTCCCGGAACAAGCACTCCAGTGATACGGTTTCCTCTACACTCTGCTCTTTGTCACGGGCTTTCTCTGGGTCAATGACCTTCTTACAGTGGGACGAGTGGACCCAAGTCTCTCTTTCGGCAACCTTCAATGCTGTCGTGCTGGTTAGTAAGACTTGGTACGGTCCTTCCCACCGGTCAATAAGGCAACCTGAGCGTAGAAATTTTGAATCATTACATAATCCCCAGGTTCAATGTCATGACAATTACTGTTTGGTAGGTCAGGAATCACCAGCTTTAGATTTCTGTTTTGATTCCTCAACTGCTTGATCATCTTAACCAAATACTTTACAGTCACTTCATTATTGCATTTCAAATCATCCTGGGGGTCAATCATTACATGGGGTTGTCGACCAAAAAGAATCTCAAAGGGTGATAGGTTAAGAGGGGACCTGGGAGTGGTTCTGATGCTGTACAATACAAGTGGCAAAGCTTCTGGCCACAACAATCCAGTTTCAGCCATCACTTTGCTCAGCTTGTTCTTAATAGTGCTGTTTACTCTTTCCACTTTCGCACTCGCCTGTGGGCGGTACGGAGTGTGCAGCTTACTATTAATTCCCATTAATTTGCACATTACCTGAAAGACTTCACCTGTAAAATGGGTACCCCTATCACTTTCAATTATCCTAGGGATACCATATCTGCACACAAATTCCTGCACAATTTTCTTTGCAGTAAACACAGCAGTATTTGTGGCAGCGGGGAACGCTTCTACCCAATTTGAAAACACATCAATACAAACCAACACATACTTTAAATTTCTACAGGGTGGCAATTGTATGAAATCAATTTGTATTACCTGAAAAGGGCCGTCTGTTGGCGGGATATGGGATGGTTCTGTTGGTATTGACTTTCCAATATTCTTCCTCAAGCAGGTAAGGCATGTCATTGCTCTCTTACCCGCATGAGAAGAGAATCCTGGCGCGCACCAGTAGGCTCTTACCAACTTGCACATACCCTCTTTGCCCAGATGAGTCAGACCATGTGCCGCCTCAGCTAAACTTGGAAGGTATGCTCTGGGAGCTACTGGCTTACCCTGTCCATCTGTCCAGAGTCCTGAGGACTCCTGGCCATACCCTTTTGACCTCCAGACTGCCTTTTCCTGTGGGGAACACAAATTTTGCATTTCACTCAATTTTTGTGTGTTGGCGGTATTGAATACCATAAGTTGTGTGATGTCTGTCTGTATGGGGGTGCTGGCTGCTGATTTAGCAGCTTCGTCTGCCCGGCTGTTACCAAGTGACACTGAGTCTTGGCTGTACGTGTGGGCTTTACACTTGATAACAGCCACTCAGTCAGGTTCCTTTATCGCTGCTAGAAGTCTTTTGATGTGGGTCGCATGCGCCACGGGTGTGCCAGCTGCCGTCATGAAATTTCTGAGGTGCCATAGGGCCCCGAAATCATGCACTACTCCAAAGGCATACCTAGAATCCGTGTAGATATTGGCTGATTTACCCTTAGCCAACTCACACGCTCTGGTTAGGGCGACCAACTCAGCAACTTGTGCTGAGTGAGGTGGGCCCAGGGGTTCCGCTTCTATGGTACCTTTGTCATCTACGACTGCGTATCCAGTACACAAGTCTCCCGAGTCCGTCTGTCTGTGGCAACTACCGTCAGTGTAAAAAGTAAAATCTTCGCCTTCCAGTGGGTTGTCACTAATGTCGGGCCTTGCAGTGAAAGTTTTGTTCAAATATTCCATACAATCATGTGTGTCAGTGTCTGTACTAAATCCTCCTTCACCATCACTCTCATCCCCCACCCTTTGTGCCTGTCCAGGCATACCTGGGAGATACGTTGCAGGATTTAGTGCGCTGCATCTCCTTATGGTGATGTTTACAGGGGCCATTAGTGCTAATTCCCACCTTGTAAACCGTGCTGATGAGACGTGTCTGGTTTGGGCAGAATTCAGTAAGGCTGACACTGCATGAGGTGTATGGATGGTCAGGTTGTGTCCTAACACTACATCTTCGCTTTTACTCACTAGCAATGCTATCGCTGCAACACTTCGCAAGCATGTGGGGAGAGACCGTGCTACGGTGTCCAATTGTGCACTGTAGTAAGCTACCGGCCTGCTGGCATCACCATGTCTCTGGGTTAAAACACCTGCCGCACACCCAGCACTCTCCGTACCGTATAATTCAAAGGGTTTCCCATAATCTGGCATACCTAATGCTGGTGCCTGTGATAGGCACTGTTTGAGTCTCTCAAATGCCAGTTCGGACTCATCTGTGTGCGAAATCCGATCTAGTTTGTTTGACGAGACCATCTCTTGCAAAGGTAAGGCTAGTATGGAAAACCCTGGGATCCAGTTTCAGCAATACCCACACATTCCTAGGAAAGTGCGGATCTGTTGCTGGGTTTGTCATGTCGCGAATCGCCTGTATTCTATCAGCGGTGAGGTGTCTCAGTTCTTGTGTTAAGCAATGTCCCAAATATTTTACCTTGGTCTGGCATAACTGCAACTTGTCCTTTGAAACCTTGTGTCCCGTATCAGAAAGGTGAAACAGAAGCTGTTTCGTGTCTCTCAAGGACGATTCGAGCGAATCAGAACACAGCAGCAAGTCATCCACATACTGTATTAATACTGATCCGCTCTCAGGTTGAAAGGATTGTAAACAGTCATGCAAAGCCTGGGAGAAAATACTTGGGCTGTCAATGAAACCTTGTGGTAAGCGAGTCCAGGTGTACTGTACTCCTCTGTATGTAAATGCAAACAAGTATTGGCTGTTAGGGTGCAGAGGGACCGAGAAGAAGGCGGAGCAGAGGTCAATAACAGGATGACAGCTGGATTTGGCACTACGGGGAATTGGCTCTCAACTATTTTGTTTATCCACCTTAGATCCTGCACTAGCCTGTAACCCCTCCCCCCACTCTTTTTCACAGGGGAGATGGGACTATTGGCAGTGCTGGACGTCCTAATTAGGATGCCCTGTTGCAGCAAGTGCTCTATGACTGGGTACACTCCTAGCTCCACCTCTGGCTTCAGAGGATACTGTGGGATTTTTGGAGCTATCCTACCATCTTTTACTTTCACTACTACAGGAGCTACATTTGCCATCAATCCAGTGTCTTGTCCATCTTTGGTCCAGAGGGATTCAGGTATCTGGGAGATCATTTCCTCTACCTTGGATGGAGACCTGTCTATAACAGCAGTGTGTGACATTAACCTTTGTGGGGAGTCTAACATATCCTGCACTTCCTGAACGTGATTCTCGGGTATATCTAAGAAAACACCTTAAGGAGTACAATATATGACACACCCCATCTTACACAGTAAATCTCTCCCAAGTAGATTAGTCGGAGCCAATGCAGCTAGCAAAAAGAAGTGCTTGGTCTGCAAAGGCCCTATCGTAATCTCTGCTGGTTTACTTAAAGGGTAGTGTTGTACTATTCCTGTTACTCCCATTGCTAGGATTGTTTTACCCGTGGTTTTCATACCTATCGTTGAATTTAACACTGACTTGGCCGCCCCCGTATCTACAAGGAAAGGTAGTGATCTACCAGCTACATCAATTGTGACCTCAGGTTCACTTCCAAGGCTCGCAATTAATTTCACTGGCTGCAGACTACAGGTGTGGCCCCACCCCTATTGTGTGTGGTGACCCCCCCGCAGCGCGCTGGCAGCTACAATATGTGAGGGGGGTAACTGAGAATTTCCAGAGACCTGCCAGTCTCTCTTTGGTGGGTACCTCTTTGTTTCCCCTGCATGCGGTTCATAACTTCTCCTCTGCGGTCCCTGATCCCAATTCTGTGTGTTATATTGTGGGTCATGTTCTGGTCTAGGGTGTCAATATATCTTATGTGTACTGTTAGATCTGCAATTCCGTGCAATATGTCCTTCCTTATGGCAGTTATAACATTTTACTACATACGACTTACCATCAGGGGTCTGGGGTTTCAGCTAATGTGGCCTTGTTGTAAGGGCCTGTATACTTACTGTCATCAGCTTATCCCCCTGTGACTCCCTGTGTTTAATGATGTTCCGATCGTGCTCAATAGCGGACTCTCTTAAGGCAGCCACCAAGATACCTCTCCAGTTAGGTTGAGTGGTTTGTACCCTGGTTCTCAACACTTCCTTTAACCTGTCCATTAATACGGACACAGCTACCTCCCTATGATGTACATTATCCTTAATGTCTTCGATCCCAGTATATCTAGCCATTTCCTGCAGTGCTCTATGGAAATATTCGGATGCAGTTTCACCTTTTTTTTGTCTAATAGAAAAGATTTTATTCCATTTGACAACAGTTGGGAAATATATTCCTAGTTGCAGATTGATCTGTTTTATATTCTCCTGATTGTATTCATCAGTGAGAAGTACTTCTGCATCTAATTTACAGTCAGCAATGAATTTCACGGGGTTAATATTGGAGGGTAAACATGCCCTTAGCACTGTCCGCCAATCTTTGTTTGTAGGTTCGGTGGCGTTACCTAATTCTCTAATAAACCTGTGGCATCCGACTAGATCTTTCCTGGGATCGGGAAATTCAGACATAATTGTTCTCAATTCTGCCCGGGACCAGGGACAATGCATAGCAATGTTTCTGATGGGAGTGACTCCCTGTGCGTCAGTCTTCCCATTGGGGACTGCGATCACCCTGACAGGATTTAGTTCAATTACATCATTTTGCGTTGACTCTACAATGTGAGGTGCAATTGTTTCTGCATAATGTACAGTACCGTACTTACCTGTGGACACGACCTCACCTGTCCCTCCACTAGGGGCCTTTGCTACTGCTCTTACTGGTTGGGCCGTGCCCACTTGAGTATCTTGTATGGTGGCTGCTAGAGAGAGTGCCGATATCGTGCTGGGCTCATCTTCTTGGTCGCCGTCCTGAGGGAAGTTTAAGATGGGATACAACTTGCACGGGTTAGCATTAGCATTAATACATTTATCTACTTTACTCTTATCATATACCAGTATACCATTCTCTGTAGCCACTTTCTCCCCTGTAATGTACGGTGGTGGTGGTGCAGTTGCAATCAGTTTCCTGCTAGGGTTGGAACCAGCTGTTTGAGCTAATCCCCTCTGCGTATCACTCTCTTGCTGCCATAAATGTAAACAGTTTGAGTGTCTGATCCTTTCTTTTCGGTATTTTAACAGACATATCCTAATCCTTAAATTCTGCAACACCTCTGGATTAAAACTGCCCACCCTAGGGAATGGTTCCCTATCTCCCTCAGTCATACGTTCCCATTCATTGCATAAAACCTCTGTGTTAGATCCATATTTCTCACACATTATGTACCTCGCTGACCCTTTAGGCCGTGGAATTTCAACCTGAACCCTGGTTGATCGTCCCTTATTTGAGCAACTGGCCCCCATATTAGCAGGTATTTCTCTCTTGGCTATTCCTGCAAAAACTAAAATACTCAATATAAGGTAACGGTGAAAGTTCAACGAGTGCTCTCACCCACTCTCGCCCACGTTGGCCAGTACACCTACACACTGTCCGCAGCGCTGGTCGTACCCAGCCTAGGGCCCTGCGTAACCTCTATTTACTGGAAATATCTGGGAGTGACTAACCCTAACCAGTAAATACTAGTCGTTGGAGATTTCCTGAGTGACCAGCGAAACTCCCTTAAAATAAAAAAAACTGTTGCACAAATCACGTCTGCGTGTACAATTAGCGTCTATGATCCCGCGATTGTACGCAAATGCCATAATGGGTATCAAGTTGAACTAACTATTGCACACACTAACGCGCGGTACAGTCGCACTGCGTATAAGTAACTGTTACTTATCCACCAACGGAATCGATTGTTTAGGCTGCGAAACCTCAGCCGGAGCGTATCCTCAAAACGGGCCTATATGGGTATCTCGCCAACCCCCGGGGCTGCGATATCTCTCTGCTGACCTCTCAGGCTGCAGTATTCAGAGCTTCACTGACCTGCTGGTCTGTGGTAAACTTGCTACCTTGCTCCTTTGTACTCTTATCAATGTTAACGTGAGCAAGCCAATCTCACGCCACCAAGTGTTCACTCCACTGGTGTACTCTCCTACGGGATCCCGAATTCCTTTGGGTCCAAAACCTTTATTGTTTGCACACTCACACTCGTTCAATCATATATACCTTTTGGTTTTTCTGTACAGAAAATTGACTTTCATTCAGGAAAACAGAATAACTCCAGAGGTGATACAGTAAGTAAGGTGTTTAAACTAAATATTGGACACTGATCAATTTGTGCTATTATCGCGTGGCTACCGTATCGCCTAACCTGAAACAATGGTATTGTGTGATTTGTATTTAGTGGGCGTACCTGTACGCACATTGCGTAAAATACGCCACGTGTGTAAGCCTTTAGGTTGCGTACTCAGTCTCGAACGTTTTTCCGAAACACGTGTACAATGGCTGTATACGTCCGCAGTAATACAAATACCACACTTCTATAAATGTAAACGATATTTAACTATAATCGCTTACCAAACACCACACAGTATCTCCTGTATAAACCTTTATAACTAGGCCAGGCTGCGTGTGTGTTTTACACGTACTCCCTTAAATATTACTCTATATTTTTAACTAAATAGCAACAAATTTTTCAGCACGGGTCAAAATGGATCTAATAATCAATGCTAATGGCAACAAGCGAGTAGATATGCAGAATACACAAATAAAATACAGGTGTGTGCGTGTGTTACGTGTGTTGCATGTGCAGTTGGCACCAAACAGAAATTTCACAGATTTTAAAAATAGCTTTACGTTCTTACTTTTCGGATCCCACCAGCATCCCTACAAACCATGCGGAGCAGACGCTTATCTAATCAGCACCAGTGTATCCACCTGACCAAGAGAAGGCTAGCAGGGGATACCTTTATACCTTCCCGCCCTTTGCTCATAGATAAGGTCTGCCTTGTCCTGCTAGGCTGCGGATATGAGGAGGACCGGATGAGCCCCCAATTGATAATGTCAATTATTATCTTAAAACATAAAGCTATACCGCTAGACTCGCTATTACCGTGGAGCCGCTATGGCCACTAGACTAATTACACACACTACGTACTAAGTACGCTATTTGCGTACTGAGTACCGTATTGATACGCACTTAGCGTATCAGACGCTGTGCCGTGGGCACAACGCACACGCGGCACGTACGCACACGGATTCACGCTACGTACTAAGTACGCTATTTGCGTACTGAGTACCGTATTGATACGCACTTAGCGCTAGACTCGCTATTACCGTGGAGCCGCTATGACCGCTAGACTAATTACACACACTACGTACTAAGTACGCTATTTGCGTACTGAGTACCGTATTGATATGCACTTAGCGTATCAGACGCTGTGCCGTGGGTACAACGTACACGCGGCGCGGACGCACACAGAGTGATATACTGTAAACCTTATTAATGAAACAATATAAGGATATGCTTATACTTTAAACCTTAACAGTCAAGTACTGTAACGATGTAATACCTTAAAACCTCAAATAGCGCTGGCGGTATGAAGTACCCGCAGTGCGTACGCCTTAACAATGCTTATACACCTTATACCGATTAATACGCTATAAAGCCCTTTGCAGGAAAGTGAAAGCACAACACCGGTTTGTGGTAAACCACTGGGC
The DNA here is from genome assembly GCF_028390025.1 of Pseudophryne corroboree. Taxonomy (NCBI): domain Eukaryota; kingdom Metazoa; phylum Chordata; class Amphibia; order Anura; family Myobatrachidae; genus Pseudophryne; species Pseudophryne corroboree. The sequence continues at coordinate 134,271,271 of NC_086445.1, read as the reverse complement.
TCTAACACCGCAGTGAATTATTCAGAGAAAAGGGGTAAACAGATACAAGTTATACACTACAGACTAACAAGGAAATCTAAACAGAATAAGTGAGAATAATGGCTACAGAGAATATACATACGTGAGGAATCATCCTCCGTTATCAGGTAGATAGCGTTCAGAGTCTTCTGACCGGCCAGGCAACAGTGGTCTTTTTATACACAACATGCATACACAATACAATGGTCACTGTAATCTCATTGTTCATTGGACACAGGGATATGTCTCTACATTACAGCAAAGGTCATAGGTGGATTTGAATAGGTAGGCGATGTCCTTCCCCAACTGCTCTGGTGGGAGGTATCCTCTGGATTCCCGCCGCATGTGTCATTTACAGCAAATACAGTTAATGTTCATATTCTACTTTTGTACATAACTATACGCAGGAGCAAGCGATCCTTTCCTAACTAACACCGGAATGTTACCCTTAAAATACCCTACAGCTGGATACTAGACATCACCTTCCAACCTTTATCTGACCCTTCCTATCATGCAAAGACGAATCTCTCTGTCCAGGAACTGTTTAAACTAATATTACTCGCTGTCATGGTCTAGGGGAACTACATCTACAAAATACGCTATTTGGGTTAAATATGCTATGTTCTAATAGCACGCTACACGCTCACAAACTCCACCGTAAATACACATATCATGCGCACGATAGCCGGAGCGTCTCTTACGCAACTTGCGGATATGTGCACGCACGGGGGACTGTGTGCACGAGCAGCGGGCATGTGCATGAGGGGTTAGTACAAGGGATATGTATAACAATATTTTTCGACTTTCACACAGGGTTATAGAGGAGGCGGCGCTATGCATTCTGGGAACAGTCAAAGCTTTTGAGCCTGTTGGTGCCTCGGATCAAGATCCTACTCTACACTCCTATGTCTTTCCTTGTGGAGCCCAGTGTTCCCCGCAGCAGAAAAATATTTTAATACATTATACTTGTCAGCTCTCCTTATGCTTGGTCCAACTGTAATGCCCTAAGCGCAGCCGTTTATTCTTTTTAACTGTTCGATGTATATATATATATATATATATATATATATATATATAAAAAACTTTTTTTTTAGACAGCTATTATATATCCTATTATTGTATATTATTATATCTTATATATTCAGGTAAATAAAGTGTATATGCACCAAACAGTACTGATGTGGATTTAGCCCTCATGGGGCCCTATGCAAGTCACAGATTTGGGGTCACCCTTCCGCAAAAGTCCATAGCATAATGTTTATGTTCCTTATTTATGCCCCTTACATTATTTGTCAGGTGATCGAGGATGAAGAGATGTAAGGTCAGGTGAAAGTAGGGGCTGAAGAGATCTGGGTCAGGTGACAGTAGAGGATGAAGATTTGTGGGGTCAAGTGATATTAGAGGATGACGAGTTCTGGGGTCAGGTGAAAATAGAGGATTAAAATGCATGGGGTCAGGTGATATTGGAGGATGAAGAGGCATAGGGTTAGGTAATAGTAGAGAATTAAGAGGTGTGGGGTCAGGTGATAGTTAAGGATGAAGAGGTGTGGGGTCATGTGATAGTAGAGGATGAAGAGGTGTGGGGTCATGTGATAGTAGAGGATGAAGAGGTGTGGGGTCAGGTGAAACAAGGGGCTGAAGAGCTGTGGGGTCAGGTAATAGTAGAGGATGAAGAGGTTTGGGATCAGGTGATAGTAGAGAATGAAGAGACGTGGGGTCAGGTGACAGTAGAGGATGAAGAGGCGTGGGGTTAGGTGGTAATAGAGGATGAAGGGTTTGGGGTCAGGTTATAGTAAAGGATGAAGATGCGTGGAGTCAAGTGATATTAGAGGATGAAGAGGTCTGGGGTCAGGAGATAGTAGCGGATGAAAAGGGGTGGGGTCAGGTGATACCTGAAGATGAAGAGGCGTAGGGTCAGGTAATAGTAGGAGCAGAAGAGCTGTGAGGTCAGGTGATAGTAGCGGGTGAAGAGGTGTGGGGTCAGGTGATAGTAGAAGATGAAGAGGCGTGGGGTCAGGTGATAGTAGAGGGTGAGGAGTCTGGGGTCATGTGATAGTAGAGGGTGAAGAGGCGTGGGGTCATGTGATAGTAGAGGGTGAAGAGGCATGGGATCGGGTGATAGTTGAGGATGAAAAGACGTGGGGTCATGCGATAGTAGAAGGTGAAGAGGCATGGGGTCATGTGATAGTAGAGGGTGAAGAGGCGTGGGGTCCGGTGATAGTTGAGATAGGATCAAGTGATAGTACAGGATGCTTTAACTGCATTTGTGAAAATATTATTACCTTTCATACCTTTCTGTACCCACAGCTGGTTTAAAACAGTATGGCGATTCTCTGTGATGCACGGGACCACTACACAAATTCAAGTGACATATTTCTCCAAAATTCCAAGATTTTAGTAGGTCTTAAGTTATAGGGTAAGCCATTGCTACTAAGCAATTAAGTTTTCATATAAGAACAATTTTATTTATTAACAGTTTCTTATATAGCGCAGCAAATTCTGTTGCGCTTTAAAATTGGAAATAACAATGATATAACAAAACTGGGTAATAACAAACAGTCATAGAGGTAGGAAGGCCCTGGTTGCAAGCTCACAATCTATAGAGAAATAGGCATGGATACACAAGGATAGGTGCTATCTATTGTATAGTTGTCCACCAGATTGCAAAGGTTCTTGGTGGGCTGTATGATATGGTCATACATCAATGATGAACTGGGGTCGAGAGGAAGGGAAAGTGAAGAATGAGAAGACATGTGAGGATATGTGTGGACTGTGCAGAGTGGATGCAATTTGATAGGAAGGTTTCTGAAAGTTATGTGGGCGGTTCTGAAATTTGATACGCTTGCCTGAAGAGGTGAGTTTTTAGGGAACACTTGAAGGTTTGGAAACTAGAGGAGAGTCTTATTGTGCGTGGCAGGGCATTCCATAGAGTGGGTGCAGCCCAAAGAAAGTCCTGCAATCGTGAGTGGGAGCGAGTGAATAGCGAAGAGGTCGGGTTGGGAGATATTTTGAGATAAGCAAAGTGAGGTACGTTGGTGTTAATGGCCTTGTGTGTGAGTAAACGTATTTTATATTGAATACGGTAGAATACAGGTAACCAATGGAGGGACTGACAGAGTGGATCTGCAGACGATGAACGTCTAGCAAGGAAGATTAGCCTCGCAGCTGGATTCAGAATGGATTGTAGTGGTGAGAGTCTCGTTTTGGGAAGACCAGTTAGGAGACTATTGCAGTAATCAATGCGGGAGATAATGAGAGCATGGATTAGAGTTTTAGCAGTGTCTTGTGTAAGGCATGGTCGTATTTTGGATATGTTTTTTAGATGCATGTAACATGATTTTGAGACAGATTGAATGTGGGGAACAAAGGACAGATCGGAGTCAAGGATGACACCTGGTAGCGAGCTTGTGGGGTAAGGTAGATTGTCGAGTTATATTGGCCGGTATAAATATAATTAACTCTGTTTTTGAAATATTAAGTTTGAGGTGGCGAGAAGTCATCGAAGATGAAATGGCAGAAAGGCATTCAGTGACACGGCCCAGTACAGATAGGGACAAATCATGGGAGGATAGGTAGATTTGAGTATCATCTGCGTACAGATGATACTGAAATCCTGATTAGTTTACCAAGTGATGAGGTATAGAGAAAAGCAGAGGACCCAAAACTGAGCCTTGCGGTACTCCAACTGAAAGAGGTAGTGAAGAGAAGGTAGATTCAGAGAAGTGAACACTGAAGGAGTGATTAGATAGGTAGGATAGGAACCAAGAAAGGGCTGTGTCTTTAAAACCTAGGGATTGTAGTGTTTGTAGGAGAAGAGAGTGGTCAACAGTGTCAAAGGAAGCAGATAGATCTAGAAGAATAAGTAGTGAGTAATGGCCTTTAGACTTCGTAGTGACCAAATCATTAACCACTTTAGTCAGTGCTGTCTCTGTGGAGTGTTGGGAACAGAAGCCTGACTGAAGTGGGTCCAATATATTGCGTGAGTTAAGAAACTGTGTGAGTCAAGTGTAGGCAAGTCTCTCAAGTAGCTTAGAGAGACAAGGGAGCTGAGAGATAGGGCGGTAGTTTGAGAGAGAGTTAGGGTCAGAATTTTGTTTTTTCAAAATGGGAGTAATCACTGCATGCTTGAACAGTGAAGGAAAAATACCAGTAGAGAGAGAGAGAGATTACAGATGTTCGTTAAGGTAGGAATGAGCACCGGAGACAGAGCTTTACTTATTTGTGAAGGTAAAAGATCAAGAGGAGAGGTAGTAGAGAAGAAGGATGAGAAGAGTGATGATACTTCATCTTCATTTGTGGGATCAAATGAAGACAGAGTGCCAGATGGTTCAGGTAAAGAACTGAGCAGGTCACTGGCTGCCGAAGAGCATACCATTTCATCTTGGATCTTATCAGTCTTCTCATTGAAGGAAGCAAGATCTTGTGCCTTGATAGTGGCTGGTGGGGTAGGTGAGGGGGGATTTAGAAGTGATTTAAATGTATTAAAGAGTCGTTTGGGGTTAGAAGCTTGAGCAGAGATAAGAGTTTGGAAATATGTTTGTTTGGCAGTGTCCAGGGCATTTCTATAAGAGTGGTAGACAGTATTATATGTGAGGAAGTCACTTGAAATACGAGATTTACGCCACTGACATTCAAGTTTACGTGTGAGTTTTTGTAGATGTCTTGTTAATTTAGAGTGCCGTGATTGACATCTAGGCTTACGTGGAGTGTGATGGGTAGCTGGAGCCACTTCATCAAGGGCTAGTTCTCGAATCTGGTTCAGGTGTGATACAGCCATCTCAGGAGAGGTGAATGCAGAAATAGGTGAAAGCAGTTGTTGGAGTGAGGTGGAAAATTCTGGACGATTAACTGCATTAATATTTCTGCGGGTTTGAGGAGGATTGGAGGATGTCAGCGGCACTGAGTTTGAAGTATTAGAGGGGAGCATGCAGATGATAAGGTTGTGATCTGAGAGGGGGAAAGGAATGTTAGTGAGTTCAGAAACGGAGCACAGTCTGGTGAATACTAGATTAAGGCAGTGGCCCTCCTGATGAGTAGAGGAGTAAGTCCATTGGGAGAGGCCGAGGGAGGAAGTTAGAGAGAGTAGTTTGGAGGTGTGAGCAGCAGATTTTGGACAATCAATAGCAATATTGAAATCACCCATTATGATGGTGGAGATGTCAAAGGATAGGAAGTGAGGGAGCCAAGCAGAAAAATCTTCCAGAAATTGTTTGGGATGCTCAGGTGGGCGATAGATAGCTGCAACACACAGAAAAAAGGAGAGTAAACCCTGATGGAATGTACTTCAAATTATGTAAATGTGAGTGATGGAACCTGTGGTAGAACAGTGTATGCGAAAGATTGGGAAAGTAATAGTCCAACTCCTCCTCCTTTATGGTTACCAGGCCTGGAGGTGTGTGTAAAGTGGAGACCACCACGTGCCAGTGCTGCAGGGGAGGCTGTGTCTGATTGTGTGACCAGGTTTCTGTTATAGCCAGCAGATTGAATTTTTTAGATATGAAGAGGTCATGGATGGATGTTAATTTGTTACAAACAGAGCGTGCATTCCATAAGGCACATTTTCGTGATCTGTAGGGTGATGGAAGACATGTGATGTTTATGAGTTTAGCTGGATTTTTATGTTGCTGAGAATCAGGTGAATGTGAGCGATGCAAGTGGTTGGGTCCTGGATTTGGTGAAACGTCACCAGCTATCAGAAGCAGAAGAGAGAGATAAATGTGGGTGTCAAAGGTTTGTGAAAGTTTTTTTTTTAAACAATTTCTTAACAAACCAGTTTAAAGGAAAAATAAATTAAAGTGTGTGATGCACGGGACTTTATGTTCACATACTGGAGAATCACCCAGTAGCTGATGAATATTGTGAGCTTACCAGCTGCTGTAAACAACCAGCCCTTACTATCCAGGTTGTTCAGGCACTCATGGATGCAGGGAGGGCAGCTAGAGGTTGGCCAGTGCTGACGATCAACCAGTGCTCCCGGGTCTCTGCCTGGCTAGTGTGCTGTTCAGCCAGGCGCTGTTAGTTGCAGGCAGCTGCACTGACAACAACTGATGGTCACATTGTTGTAGTACAGTTAAAGCTGGGGGGGGGTCGATTTCAGATGGCAGCTACTGAAGGGAGGGTTGACCCGTTCCTGGTCAGTGGTGCCAATCAACTCCGGCCGGGAAAGGGGAGTTTGGCATTAATCCGGCTCTGTGCATAACACACAGGAGACAGGTGTCTGCCGGACTGATGGCCTGCCAGGGCCCGGAAGTATTCAGCCAGGCAGCACAGTGCAATCACACATGCGGCTGCCCTCCATAATACAGCCCTATCAGCATGCTCCCTGGGACCGCCTGGGCCCTAAGTAGCTGCTTTGGTAGCATAGCAGTAAATCTGTGACTGATTATAGAGCCTGACCAGATAGCAAACATTATTGGCTTACTGACTTTCAAAGCCCTAATTGACCACGACTCAAGGTAGCTAAAGCTGGTTCTGATTCCTTACTGCCCCTTTCGATTACTGCGATCTGTAGGTGAAGGTCTACTAGCTGTACCTAGAATCTCCCTGAATTCATTTGAGGGTCAAGATTTTAGCTTTGCGCTCTGACTGCTTAATAATTACCTGTTTACTCACCTATCCACTAATGTCCCTTATAAAGCTTATTTTCATATTGTGCTGTAAATGCAAATGTAAAGCAGGATGAGTCTTATTGGTGGAAAAGTGTTATATACATAACTATTATTATTATTATTATTATTATTATTATGTTTTTATTGAAGCATCAGTTGTAAAATAAAATGGAACAGCAGAAAACACTTATTGGCAGTGAGCGGAGAAATGACAAGTGGAGCAGACTGTCTCCACAAAGGAGACAAATATAAACATTTAAATACTGTACAGACATTTCCACCATGCGGTTACAAAAAGCCACTTCCCCACATTGAAACAAAATGGGAGGATGACCAGTCACGTCATGGTTAAGATACCAAGAGGTATAACGTAAACCTCTATAAATGTATTTATTTATTACCAGTTATTTATATAGTGCACACATATTCCGCAGCGCTCAATGATGAAGCCCCTATGGGGTGATAAATAAGTTCTGAGCAAAATATTTAAAGACATTTTAGTATACATTGTAAAAGGCAGTCATTTTCAGGCGCTTACATGGGCTTCAAGCAAATCCTCCAGAAATAAAATGTGGAAAATAGGATTTTGGTACCTACCGGTAAATCCTTTTCTCTTAGTCCGTAGAGGATGCTGGGGATTCCAAAAGGACCATGGGGTATAGACGGATCCGCAGGAGCTTGGGCACACTATAAAGACTTAAACTGGGTGTGAACTGGCTCCTCCCTCTATGCCCCTCCTCCAGACCTCAGTTAGAAAACTGTGCCCAGGAGAGATGGACAATTTCGAGGAAAGAATTTATTGTTATAAACACGGTGAGTGTCATACCAGCTCACACCTCAAACACACCGTAGAACGTGGCATTCAGTAGAATATCAGCCAACGGCATGAACAAAACACAGCCACATGCTGAGAGAATATGTAACACAACCCGTGTGTCCACAGACGCCAAAATACGAACCCGCATTCTATGTCATGAACAACCAGGGCCGGCGCTACCATTAGGCAGCTTTAGGCAGCTGCCTATGAGCGCCGGCCACTGAAGGGCGGCACGCCCCTCCTGAATTAGTTTTACCTAAAAATCATGTTGTGCAGGGCCGGTTAGCGGCGGCAGCAGCAGCGGCGCCGGTCTAGCTAGCCGCAGCCAGCACTATCAGACACCTTCGGCCAGGGTGAACTGTGTCTGCCCTGCCGCGCCCCCTCTGCTGACAGATGCCGGAAACAAGCTGGAGCAGCAGCGCGATGCTGCTGTGTCCTAATCCTGGCAGGCAGCAGCATCATCAACTCCCTCCTCCCCCTGCAGTCGTAGGCAGGGAGGTCCGTTCACTGCCCCAGCTGTTGGCCGCCCTCCGTCCGCCCTCAGCGCTCTTAAAACCGCCGCTGCCGCCGCATCGAGCTCTCGCTCCTGACCGCTGCGCTACTATTTCAAATCTGCCGCGGACCGCTCCTGATTGGCTGCCGGTCCGCGGCAGATTTAAAATAGTAGCGTTGCGTTCTTAGGAGCCGCTGTGCCGCCAACCACAGTAGGGCGAAGCGGCCACTAAAAGACCCCCTCTCGGCCAGGGACACATAAAAGGACCCCACTCACTGCCATTCAGTGGCTGCAGAATTAGCGAGACATGGGGAGGAACATTAGCGGGAGGAGGCCGAGGAGCAGAGTGGAGACCCGGGACACGGGGAGGAGCCGCCCACACAACCAGCCACCCTAACAAAGAGGGGTATAGGGTCCAGACAGCGAGGCCGGAAGAAGCGCCGCACCGCAGCTACCACCATGACAGACAAGGAGGGAGGGTAAGTGTGGACTGTGCAGAAAGTTTGCGGCTCTTATGCAGGGGAAACTAGAGGTGAGATCACAGCCGCCCGGCCACATAAGGAGGAGCGTCTGTGTGTGGCACCCTTGGTGCCCGTCTTCATCACCCAGAGTCCAGCAGAGCGGAAAAGGTTCCATGCACCTCACCCTGTGCTCTTCCCTCTTTCTCCCTGTCTCTCTATTTCTCCCCAGCTCTGTCTCCCTGTCTTTGCGTCTCTCTCCCTGTCTCTCTGTCTCCCTCTCTGCGTCTCTTTCCCTCTCACTCTCTCCCCCTTTCCCTCGCTTCTCTCTCTCCCCATCTCCCTCTCCCTGTATCTCTCCCGCATCTCTCTCTCTCCCTGTCAGTCTCCCTCCCCCCTCTCTTCCTGTCTGTCTCCCTCGTCTCTCTCTCTCTCTCTCTCCCTGTCTCCATTTCCCTGTCTGTGTCCCTGTCTCTCTCCCTCGCTTCTCTCTCCCCATCTGTCTCTCTCTCCGCGTCTCTCGCTGTCTCTCTCTCCTGTCTCTCACCCCCTCCCTGTGTCCCTTTCTCCCTGTCTCTGCATCTATCTCTCTGTCTCTCCCCATCTCTGTCTCCCTCATCTCTCTCTCTCTCCCTCTCCCTCTCCCCCTCGTCCATCTCTCTCCCCCTCATCCATCTCTCTCTCTTTCTCTCTCTCTCTCCCTCGTCCGTCCATCTCTCTCTCTCTCTCGTCCAGATCTCTCTCTCTTGTCTCTCTCTCATTCTCTCTCCCTTGCCTCTCTCTCTCTCTCCCTCGCCTCTCTCTCCCCTCCTTGTCTCTCTCTCCCTCGTCTGTCTTCCCCTCTCCGTCTCTCTCTCTCTCTCTCTCTCTCTCTCTCTCTCCTTTGTCTCTCTCTCCATGCCTCTCTCTCATCTTTCTCTCTTTCCAAGTCTCTCTTGCTCTCTCCCTGTCTCTCTGTCTCTGTGTCTCACACAGTGGGAAGGGGGACATGGCTCAGAAAAGGAGGAATAGAGTGATATCACTCACACAGGCGAAGTGTGTGTGTGTTGGGGGGGGGAGGGGGTGCATGGCTCACACAGGGGAAGGGGGGTTATCACTCACACAGGGCAAGGAGTCAGTAAAATACAAATATTTTTTTTGCAAGGGGGGGGGGCACAACATTTTTCTGGCCTCTGGGCAATTGAGCTGAAGTTACGCCACTGCTTACCCTGCTGCCCTTCTCTCTCCCTAGTCCCTACTGTATGCCCTTGCTATCCTTCTCTCTGTCACTCTCCCTGTCCCTATGTCCTTGCTGTCACTTTCCCTATCCCTCTGTCACTCTCCCTGTCCCTGCTGTCACTTTCCCTGTCACTCTCCCATCCCTATGTCCATGCTGTCACTTTCCCTATCTCTCTGTCACTCTCCCTGTCCCTGCTGTCACTTTCCCTGTCCCTCTGTCACACTCCCTGTCCCTATGTCCCAGCTGTCACTCTCCCTGAATTTTGTCTCATTCCATGTGGAATAATGTGAATTATGGATCATTCTGTGTGCTATAATGTGAATTTCGGCTCATACCGTGTGCCATAATGTGAATTTCAGCTCATTCTGTGTGGTATAATGTGAATTTCGGCTCATTCTGTGTGCTATAATGTGAATTTCGGCTCATTCTATGTGCTATAATGTGAATTTCGGCTCATACCGTGTGCTATAATGTGAATTTCGGCTCATACTGTGTGGTATAAAGTGAATTTTGGCTTATAATGTGACTTCTGGCTGATACTGTGTGATATAATGTGAATTTCGGCTCATTCTGTGTGCTATAATGTGAATTTTGGCTCATTCTGTGTGCTATAATATGAATTTCTGCTCATACCGTGTGCTATAATGTGAATTTCGGCATATACTGTGTGCTATAAAGTGAATTTCGGCTCATACTGTGTGGTATAATGTGAATTTTGGCTGATACTATGTGATATAATGTGAATTTCGGCTCATACTGTGTGGTATAATGTGAAAGGGGCACGAGTACTAGATAGTATAATGGGGTCCTACTATTGTGATGTGGTGCATAATGTGTATAAGGGGTATATGGTGTTGTAAACTACACTGAAGGACACCCCCCCCCTTTTGAGTGGCCATGCCCCCTTTTCCAGAGGTGCGCGCATAATTGCAATCATCACTTTTCCATACCCCCACTTAAAAATTTCCACTTCGACCACTATATATATATATATATATATATATATATATATATATATATAGAGTAAAAAACAGTTACACACACACACACACACACACACACACACACACACACACACACACACACACACGTATAACTAGCATTTACAACAACTATAATTAAAGAAAGAAACATAATAGGCACTCACTTTTCATGAAATGTATACACTGTATTATAAAAAGGTTGTATGTATGTGTGTGTGTGTATATATAATTAGCATTTTTACTCCAGTACAAGCACACTTTTGTTTTACGTGCCAACTGTTTATAGGTGGTGCACTGGCCAGTGCACACAACCATGTGAGAGACAACAACACCATCATTTTGAATCTGGAGCCATCCACAAGCCAATCGGAGCTCATGGACCGCAAGCCAATCATAATGAGGCCTAATGTGTAAGGGGCATTACTGTGTGTGTCATAATGTGTAAGTGGCATTACTGTGTGGCATAATGTATAGGGGGCATTACTGTGTGGCATAATGTATAGGGGGCATTACTGTGTGGCATAATGTATAGGGGGCATTACTGTGTGGCATAATGTATAGGGGGCATTACTTTATGGCATATAGTGTTATAAGGGGCACTATTACTGTGTGGCATAATGTGTATAAGGAGTACTACTGTGTGGCAGGTTGTGAATGGACTCTACTGTGTGGTTTAATGTAAATAGGCTCTACTGTGGTGTAACATGAATAAGAGGCATTACAGTGTGATGCAACTTCAATAAGAGGCATTACTGTAACGTAACGTGAATAAGGAGGAGGGGGGAGGGGGCTTAAGTTTTGCCTAGGGTGCCGAGAAACCTTCCACCGGCCCTGTGAACAACGGTAGCAACCGCCAGACAGAGAAGACACACCACCACGGTGTAACCAAAAGCAATAACTGCAGACCCCGTACGCACTGGGACGGGCACCCAGCATCCTCTACGGACTAAGAGAAAAGGATTTACCGGTAGGTACCAAAATCCTATTTTCTCATACGTCCTAGAGGATGCTGGGGATTCCAAAAGGACCATGGGGTTTATACCAAAGCTCCAAAACGGGCGGGAGAGTGCGGACGACTCTGCAGCACCGAATGAGCAAACATAAGGTCCCCAAAAATCAGGGTATCAAACTTGTAGAGCATCGCAAAAGCGTTTGACTCCGACCAAGAATCCGCTCGCCCAAGAAAGGCCCATCTTCCCAAAAGAAAGAACCTTCACCGACTTGGTGACGGCAAAGCAGCCGTAGAACGAACATGCCAAGCCGCATTACAGATTCAGCATGTAACAAACTGCATAACGCAGTCTCCCAAAGTAAGCTGGGAACATACCAGACAAACAGGGCCTCTGTTCCTTCAAACTCAGCCAAATTGATGACTTACATACTCAAATCCCTGGCTAGATCAAGGGAATTTGAACCAGCTAATGCCTAAGTAACCCTCAGCATCAAAATAGGCCGATTTCTGCGAAACCCAGAAATCACTCTTGGTAGCACTACCAACCTAGTATTCAATTCCTCTCTATCCACCTGAAAGATCAAACAAGGCTCTTGTGAGACAAAACCACCACTTCCGACACCCGCCTTGCGGACGTCAAAGTCAAAAGCCTGACCACTTTCCAAAAGAGAAATTTCGTAAAGAAACTTATTAGGCTTGCCTCCACATCGGCTTGTAAAGTATGGATAAGCACTACCTAGCTGAAAGTCCTCCATAGGAGCCTTTCTGGATAGACACCGAGACACATAATTACTCCAACAACGGTGGTAATGCTGTGCCGTCAGCTCTTTCCTAGCCTGAAGAATTGAAGAAACGACTTCACTGGGAACACCCATTGGCTTAGGATACGACATTCAACCGCCCCGCTGAAGGACGCAGCCGCGGTAAGTCCTGATACATGCCCCAATCTTGTTGTAACATTACCTCACGTAAAGGAAAAGGGCAGTAATTTTCTATGAGTAAACCATGAAAACTGGATAGCCAACCCTCTCTGGCTAGACCGGATTTCAGAGGATCATCGGAACCATCGAACATCTTACGCTTACCACTGTCAGAAAAGTGGAAGCGGAGAGGTCACCTAGACCGACTAAAAACACCCACGGTGTCACGAGGATGTCCGCTGCTATATCCTGAGTGTCCCTTAACCTGGAACAATCTCCTCGAGGCCTCTCGTTGAGGCGAGACGCCAACATGTCCAATTGCGACACTCCACAAAGACCTTGTCACGTCTGGGAAAGCTTCTCGATGATGACAGTATTTTTCCCAGCTGGATATCATGTCCGCAAAGGAAATCTATTTCTCCGTCGTTTACCTCCGGAACGAAGACTGCTAACATAGCGTTTACCAGATTTCCCCCTCAACTGCAAACTGTGCAACTTCTGCCATTTCCGCTTTTCCTTGTTCCGCCCTAGCGGCTTACTTACGCCATTGCTGACAAGTCTTCTGTCAGAATTAACACGGGCAGAACACGAAGAATACGTTCGTCTAAAATAGCTCTTAATTCAAGAAAGCCTACAGCAGACAAGTTTCCCAACTTGACCACTTCCTCTGGAAATACGTCCCTTGCAAAGGACTGCTCCCCAGCTTCGGAGATCTATATGCACTGACACCAGGATCTAAACCTGGATCCCTAACCTTCATTCCTCTAGAAGGAAAGAACCGAGCAGACACCACAGGCGCGATGTCCTGGCCGTTTTGATTATATTCCGGTGCATGCGCAGGTGAGACCCGGAGCACATTTCCAACTGGTCCCATGAAAACCACTCTGGTATTAGACCTGCTCTTCAAAAAAGGCCTCTTATGTCGCATCCATCTGTCTTATTAATGGAACCTATTGATGAGGTGTCACCTCAAAGGCGATCCAACTCTGGATCCTCAGACCTCTTTCCACAGGAAAAACACAGAACCTTAACCGGTCAGTATCTACTCTGAAACCCACTTCTGACATCTGCGTCGTTGGGAACAACAGGCCAATTCCTGCGCCGAAGAACAGTCAGAGATATTCACCCTTTTTACAGGGACAACCAGACAATGTCCTGAACGTGACGCACCTCTGTATGGCGTCGCGTGTTACCTCCCCTACCATAGGGGAGAGGCAAAAACTATTAGAAAAAACATTAAGGGGAAACAACCATAACTCAGAATGTTCCCCTTTGGCTTCTATAAATAACTCACAGGTCCTAGTCTATTCCTGGACTAACTGAAAATTAGTAGACAAGTGGTCACCGGAGTGGGGACCAGCCAGATAGACTCAGCGACAAGTGGTGTATGTAGTGGAAACAGAAACTACGTACACTTCTGCGAACCTAACCTGGCTGCAGAACACTTACCTTTTCACCTTCCACTGTCTACACAGAAAAGGAAAAAAGAACGGTATCGAACCGGTTAAACGACTGCATCCCACAAAAGAATGCGTCATCAACCGTTGTGAAGGAGGTTAACCCACGAATTTAGACTTACCAGCGGATACCGCCGAGATTGACTGAAGAGAGGCCACGCCAAACAGCTGTATACCTCCCTCCAGCATCTCCCGGAGACCTCCTCCGCATTTTTCCGGTCACACCTCCTGCTGTCACGCGGCAGCCTGCTGTAATGTTATAAGGAAAAATAAACATAGGCAAGCCTACCCACTCTGGGTAGGGTAATTCTATCGGATGCCTACCCGACTACCACACTCCCTCAAGTGCATACAGTGCAAATAAGGTCAAAGTATAGAAATAAAATTTCACTTAGCTGCCTGTGTATGATCCTTTGCGACCGGGCTCTGCGTCGACCAGGAGTTGATTGTCATAATTTTCTCTCCGCGTTGTGAAGAGAATAATATTCGGACTCCTTGAGAGGATCGAAACCAACTCGTCCCGGCCAATCTAGAGCTTAATCAACAGAGCGACCAGCACATAATAAGAATACCATTATTTCAGCATTCCTGGATATACATAATGTAATACACAATAAAACACCCATATCCTAATAATGCATATATAAACATATATCTATATATATATCTACATATACAAACAAATCTGGAAAACCACAGCACTCACCACCCCAGAAGCGGGGTGCAGTGTCTGCACTCACCACTCACAAGGTGGGGTGCATGCAGCCCATGGCCACTAACCCAAATACATACAGACAGAAAGTTCAGCACTAATCTCATTTGTTCTAAACCTGTGTCAGCTGCACCTTAGTAATTTATCAGCCAGAGTCAGGTGACCAGTGTACCTTTAAAAGCCATAAGATGTTTGGCAGATACACGTTAAACCTAGTGGGCATGTGTGCAGTTATATTATGTGTGAAACAGTTGCTAGGTTTTAATTTTTGAGACTTTGATAGTGTAGGACCTGCATGAAGGTGGGGTACCGTGGAGCGGTATGCAGGCTTCCGTGCATTGGCCAATTCACTAACTAAATCCCCATCATTTATTTATTGATGTTGTGAGGATAAGTGAGCTTGCTATGGTGAGTGCTGAACTTTCTGTCTGTATATATCTACATATAGATATAACCTATACGCAAATGGATTGTCCAGACCCGTCAGGTCCCTAGTGACAGTAATGTGTTGTGAATGTGTATGACCATGTACTGACGTGCCCCCGATGTGGATCTACCAGGAACTTTACGGCCGACAGAAACTGAGTAAATGTCGACAGCACGGAATATTAAGCGGGCAAAAATAATAATAACCATGGAACCCCAAGGGGTCTGAGGGAAGCATACATCTACAATTGTAATAACACTCCCCCTCCTTATATATATATATAACATATATATATATACCAATACAGGTACAAGGCAATAACAGCCTGTTAATTCTTTTACCCAGGAATTACCGTTGATGCCGACAGGGCATCGACCGACCGCCGTGTCTCCCCTAGCGTGTTTACTTGTTTTTAAGCACACAAAAGCAACCTGCTAATACTTAGTCGTTTGAATCAATTACCAGCAAGCGTCGGCGAAACCGACAGTTATCCCCACAGGAGCTTTTGACAAAGCCCTCACACCTGTCGACACATGTCGACTAACCAATAGTGGGTAAATAAAAAGGGAAAGAGTGACTTTATGTTAACACAACCAGGATTATGCGCCCATTAAGTAACCTAATGCTATATTACACCCATATAGCATTAAAAGCACTGTGTCCCCCCTCCTTCAGTAAATTTTGGCGGGGACCTGAGGGAAAATGGCGCCCACTCCTGTGTAAGGGCTAAGCTCCGCCCCCTCCCGGCGCGCTTAAGCCCGCCCAACATATATCTGAAATTTAGCTAGGGACTTATATACAGGGATTAATCCCCTGTATATATCCCTATATATCCAACACGCAGCCCAGGGCGCCCCCCGCGCCCCGCACCCACGGAAACCGTTGCGGTGCCCTGGTGGGGTGAAGACACCCGGAGTCCGAGTATGCTCCCCCGCCCGGGAAGAGTTAAGAAATGCTGCCCAGGACGCTCCCCCCCAGCGTCCTGCACCCATGGGGCCGGTGGCGGTGAATAGATAGCGCACAGTGCGCTTCAACACGCTGGCGGGGTCCGAGACACGGAGCCCCGGCCCCGCCAGCTTACCTGTGGAAGTTTTAATCCGCTGCCCAGGATGCTCCCCCCCCAGCGTCCTGCACCCATGGGGCCGGTGGCGGTGGAGAGATGGCGCCCAGTGCGCTACACCACGCTGGCGGGGTCCGAGACACGGAGCCCCGGCCCCGCCAGCTTACTCTGCAAGTCGGGGAAAAATGGCGCCTAGTGCCTTATACATAGTGGCGGGTGTCCGGAGCACGGAGCTCCGGCACCTCCAGAGTCACAGAGGCCGTAACCCATCTGCCCAGGGTGCTCCCCCCCCAGCGCCCCGCACCCATGGAAGCCTGCAGCGGGGGAGTAATGGCGCGCAGCGCGCAGTATATGCTGGCGGGGGTATGGGACACGGTGCTCAGGCACCCAGATACTTTTTTGCCAGCTACAATAAAAAAGACATCAGCAACCTGCTGCCCAGGGCGCTCTCCCCTCAGCGCCCTGCACCCTGTGAGTGCGTTGGTGTGTGGGAGCATGGAGTGTAGCACAATCTGTTACCTCCGTTACTGAAGTCTTCTGCCGTCACTGAAGTCTTCTGTTCTTCTCATACTCACCCGGCTTCTTTCTTCTGGCTTCTGTGAGGGGGGTGACGGCGTGGCTCCGGGAACAAGCAGCTAGGCGCACCAAGTGATCGAACCCTCTGGAGCTAATGGTGTCCAGTAGCCGAGAATCAGAGCCTTTGAACTAAGAAGAAGTAGGTCCTGCTTCTCTCCCCTCAGTCCCACGATGCAGGGAGCCTGTAGCCAGCAGGTCTGCCTGAAAATAACAAACCTAACAAAGTCTTTCAGAGAAACTCAGGAGAGCTCCCCTAGTGTGTGACCCATCACTCCTGGGCACAAAGTCTAACTGAGGTCTGGAGGAGGGGCATAGAGGGAGGAGCCAGTTCACACCCAGTTTAAGTCTTTATAGTGTGCCCAAGCTCCTGCGGATCCGTCTATACCCCATGGTCCTTTTGGAATCCCCAGCATCCTCTAGGACGTATGAGAAAATTAGTAAATCAGCGTGATAATGCCTGAGATGACAGAAAATAATCTAATTTATCTCTAAAATGGCTATAATATACTGAGATTGCTTTACTGGTCATAGGTGAGTGCCGTATTAAAGTATCTATGGGATTCTGCCAGTCTGCTCCCGAGAAGGCCCGAACCATGGTACCAATATCATGTTGGGCCTGAAGATGTGCCATTAAATAATCTTCCAAAATTATTATTATTATTATTATTATTATTACTGCAAAGAAATGAGCTTGAAGATGGTACAGTAACAGTACATTGACTCAAGAAGACCTGTAATTCTCTATTGTAACTAGGAGCTGGATGAATTTGCAGAGAATGTGATAGAACATACAGTAGAGCAATATAGTAACAACTACTAAGGTACAGAACCTGAGGAGCCCAGACAAACAGGATTAAATATACAAGTTACAACTAATGACATTACTGGCGTGCAACCTTATGTCATGGACTACACATACTTATGCCGTAGGAATCAAGGGTGTACCTACCATACGTGCAGGCAGTGCAGCTGCTATGGGGCCCAGAGCTGAGAGGGGCCACCTTCCCTGTCAAAGTTACATGTGTTATATGCATTTTTCGCCATTGAGTGGTACGTAGGTCATACTTACCTACCTGACCCTTTCCATGAGGGAGAAAATGCTCTGTTCCTGGACTTTCCTGGTTATGTATGATTGCCTTCACCTGTGGTGAAACACCTTTCTTATCAATTAAGTAGCTCACCACAGGTGATGGCAATCATACATTACCAGGAAAGTCCAGGAACAGAGCATTTTCTCCCTCATGGAGAGGGTCAGGTAGGCAAGTATGACGTAGGGGTAGTTTCAAATTTTTGCCTTGGGGCCTGCAATATATCTAGGAATGCCCCTGGACCTGCTCATTGTAGTGTGGTATAAAATGAACTGGAGGGCATTTTAATGTTATATAATATGAACGGGGACTGTAATGTGGCACAATATAAACAGGGAGCACTATATATCATAATGTGAATTGGGGGTACTGTGCGGCATAATGTGTACTGGCAGCTCTGAAATGTGACATAGGGTGAACTTAAGCACTACTGCGATTCATAAAAGAAACTAGGGCACTACTATGGGGCCTGAAATTAAATAAGGCTCTACTGTGGTTCAGAAAATGAACTAGGGCACTATTATAAGGCCTAAAATTAACAACTGCTGCAGAGAAGTGTCTCTCTAGAAGCATTTGGACGGGGGCCACTTCAAAATGTTGCTATGGGGCCCAAAAAGTTCTGGCTACGCCCCTGGTAGGAATATACCTTTATATTATAAGAATGCGCCTTTTATGTAATGGGAATGACAGATGGTGGAGATAACAGTTGATATTTAACAGGGCATACAGATGTGTCCTCAAACACCTGCCATCTTTTTACCATATGGCTCAAAATGCTTGGTATGATTAGGACACCATGGCACAGGTAGCTAACAGGCACGTACCTAAGGTGGCACTTGCTAGGGGGCGGCACAGCATGCTTACCTGTATGGGATCCCTGCTAGGCCACTGGCCAGTATTGTCATTACAACTTATTTTTATATTTTGTAACTGGCAGGGGCAATGGTCAGTAAATTAGGGTGGTGGAAGGGGGTTTAGGCTGCTTGGCAATCTGGAAGCATCAGAACTGACTCCAAAATGAAGGCAGCAGTGATGTGATAGGATGACCAATAATGTAGTGCCTAGGGGTGACCTGATCCCTAAATTCACCCCTGATAGTGAAGCCTACTTTTTTTGCATCACTCAATAGAAATTAAAAAGTACAATTTGCAACACCACAAATGCTACAGGGGGGCTCTACCAGCTCTGCAGGAGGCGCTGCGAGCTACAAAAGGGGCAGTGGGTAGCAGACACAGTGTTGGGTACCTGTGGGAGTGGTGGCTACTCTCTCTCTGGGGGCTGGATCTGCCACTCTCTCAGTCACATGATCCTTGACTCTCTTCATGATGGGATCCGAGGACTCAGCCAATCAGGGCCCTGGGGAGGGGCCAAGCTGTGCTGCAAAGAGGGACAATGTGAATATATCCCCCTTAGCAGATCACCATCCAAACTATACGCTGCACTGCCTGCTGCAGCACTGCTGAAATGGACAAATGTTACTAACAGTCTAAGTTTACTTTTCCCCTTAATCCGATTTAATGCAGAACTTCATTTTTTTAAGTTGGAAAATGCATCACACCCTATTTCCTGCCCAAAACCTTGTTGCGCAAAGGTAAATTGCTAGTGTTTCATATGCGGGTCAATGTTGAATGATTTTTGATCGATGTTGGGTCGATTTTTGATTGCTTTTGTGCTTCAGGGTCTAAATCACACATTTACTAACAGATGATTTTTGCTACGATGTCAAAAATCATCTGTTAGTAAAATGTGTGATTTAGGTCCGAAACACTAAATCGATCAAAAATCAACCAAACATTGACCCAAATCGACTTTTAGTAAATATACCTCCAAGTGTCAACTTTGTGGCCCTAGGCAATATAACCCTTGCACAACTACAGATACATATTCAGATCAATAAAATTAGTACCTGTGACCACTTTTCCAGCCTATTTCCTGTCCAAAACCTTGTTGGGCCTGGCAACTTCGATTGATATTTGTGTAAGGGACACATTTTTTTGTTTATACAATGATAACTTATACCCCTTTCAGACCACCTGAGGATGGTCGCATCCGGGAGCCTGACACGGGAGCTCCCAGGCAGGGCCGGTTCTGGGGCTTTGCGCGCCCCGGGCGGCAATGGGGGGCGTGGCTTCATACAGGGGGCGTGGTCATTTACGCCCCCTGTACAGGCTACTGTAGCGCTCTGAAATGTGCCCCCGCTGGCCTCTGCCCCCCGCTGCCGCTGGCCGCTGTGAAGCCCTTCGTGGAGAGGTCCTTTAATGTGCGGTGCGCGATGACGTCATCGCGCACCGCACAGTAAAGGACCTCTCCACGAAGGGAAACTCTAGTTTCCCTTCACAGCGGCCAGCGGCAGCTGGGGGTAGCGGGCAGCGGGGGGCACAGCAGCAGTGGATCTTGCCCTGGTGCGGCGCCCTCCGGATGGTGCCGGCGCCCTCCGGATGGCGCCGGCGCCATCCGGAAGGCGGCGCCCCAGGCAAAAGTCCTACTTGCCCGTGGCAAGATCCGCTACTGCTCCCAGGGTGCGACCTACCTCAGGCACCTTTCACACCGCAGTCAGCAGCCCAGCTGCAGAGGCTGTGGTTGTAGAATCTGCAGTCAGTTGATTGCAGGTGTCATGGCAGCGCCCAGTGTCTGGAATGCAGGTAAAACATTGGGGTTCATGAAATGGGTTGGGATTGTTTTGCCGGTGGCCAGGATCCCGGTGGTCAGCATCCCGATGCCGAGATTGCGACCGCAGAACGCTGCAGGCTCGGTAGCAAGGTTCTATTCCCTCTCTATGGGTGTCGGGAACACTCACGAGTGGAAATAGTCCCTGGTAGTCGGCATGCCGACTGACGTGATTTTCAGGTGTCGTGGAGATGTCGGTATTGTGAGACCGCCGGTCACATAGCTACATCCCCATAAAATAAAGGACACTG
This sequence comes from Pseudophryne corroboree, assembly GCF_028390025.1. Taxonomy (NCBI): domain Eukaryota; kingdom Metazoa; phylum Chordata; class Amphibia; order Anura; family Myobatrachidae; genus Pseudophryne; species Pseudophryne corroboree. The sequence continues at coordinate 134,250,565 of NC_086445.1, read as the reverse complement.
AGAACAGAAGTAAATACGGGGAGACAGGCAGCTTTAACACCTGACCTCCGCAGATTAGTACATCATGCTGGTATGAATCCTTGAGCCAATACCAATTCAAGACAGCTGTAACATGAAAAAGAAGTGAATAAGATGCTGGAGCAGAAATAAGCGAATAAGATGCTGGAGAAGAAATAAGAAGTGAACAAGAAGCTGGAATATGACAAAGCCGTGAATAAGAAGCTGCAGCATGACAAGAAGTGAATAAAAAGCTGATGGAATAAGAAGCTATAACTTCAGCTTCCAATTGTAGAGAATGTTTCAACTTTCAAGTAAAACTTTAATGCATACTGTTCACCACTAGAGGGAGTACAGAATCAACAAATGATCGCTATTTTCTGCAAAGCATGTCTTGGAAAACATATATACTGTAACAGACACTTCTAGATCTAATGAAGTTCTTAAAATGTTCCCCAATTTATATTTTTATACATATTATATTAGCAATCAATGGTTTACATACTTTTTCTAGCAGACGTTATTTTAGTATCACCTGAATGTATTAAAGGGCATTTGGATAATTCACTTTTTTTTTAGTAAGCCACATCGCATTCCCCATACTTATAATGGGAAATGTGGTGTGGCCAAATTTACAAAACAAATGTGAAAAAATACTGCAGTATGCCCTGTGATAATCTCACCGATGGACACACAAGCTGATCACAGTGTAAAAAAACAAACAAAAAAACCCCCAACATACTCACCTGAACAGGGAGCCGGTGAGCGCTGCAGGGCGCCGGGTCCCTCATATGCTGCAGTGTGACCCCGGTGCAGTAAAGTGATGCTGCAACACGGCAGCGCACTTTACAGCACCGGCGGTCACAGCACAGGAGAAGGACCCGGCGCCTGGCAGCCTCCTGAAGCGGCACGGACTGGCTCCCTGGCCAGATGAGTATATTATCCTGCTGGGGGGGGGGGGGAGCCGCGGCACGTAGGGGTAGTTGCGACGGGGGAAAGGGTTGACCGGGCAGCAGCGGTGAATGCGCAGCAGGACATCGGGGTATTTCTTACGAAAAATACCCTGATGATGCTGCAAAGAGGCATCGCATGGACAGAGCTAGACCGCAAGCTCTGTTCCTGCATGCGATTATCGCAGTGCGAGTTTGGGTGATTTTATCAACTGTCATCCGCATCCTGGATGCGGATGGTGATAAATAGGCCCCTAAGTCACTGTCCATGCCAAACATTGGACCTTGTTACACTCTGCACTGCCTAATTAATGTATACGTCCAGCACTCAACATTACCGTGTAGGCAAATCATGGCAGCTGGACATCACCTAGAATTCCTGCAGCCTCTGCTAGTATGCCATGTTGTCCTTTCCTAGAATGCCCGGCAGTCCCGTCTCATGTAGTACATGCTCCGGGAAGTCTGAGCTTCCAAGGGCCATAGCAATCACTTTGCCATAACAAGATAACACTTGTTTTATACTGGAGACATCTGTTTAGATTTCCTTTGCACTTATATACTTCCAAGGCTTCTGCTTTCAGTGCCCAGGAGACTACCTCTACCCATAGCACATCATAGCAGCATGGCAATGCCAGGTGGTCTCCTGGGTCCAGAGAGCAGAAGCCTTGGATGTGTACAGCGGCACCAGATGTCTCCTGTATGAAGAAATGTTATCTACAGCAGCCGACAGTCTCAATAGAGGTACTTAATGTAGATTAGTGATGTGCACCGGACATTTTTCGGGTTTTGTGTTTTGGTTTTGGATTCGGTTCCGCGGCCGTGTTTTGGATTCGGACGCGTTTTGGCAAAACCTCACCGAAATTTTTTTGTCGGATTCGGGTGTGTTTTGGATTCGGGTGTTTTTTTCAAAAAACCCTAAAAAACAGCTTAAATCATAGAATTTGGGGGTCATTTTGATCCCATAGTATTATTAACCACAATAACCATAATTTCCACTCATTTCCAGTCTATTCTGAACACCTCACACCTCACAATATTATTTTTAGTCCTAAAATTTGCACCGAGGTCGCTGGATGGCTAAGCTAAGCGACACAAGTGGCCGACACAAACACCTGGCCCATCTAGGAGTGGCACTGCAGTGTCAGGCAGGATGGCACTTCAAAAAAATAGTCCCCAAACAGCACATGATGCAAAGAAAAAAAGAGGCGCACCAAGGTCGCTGTGTGATTAAGATAAGCGACACAAGTGGCCGACACAAACACCTGGCCCATCTAGGAGTGGCACTGCAGTGTCAGGCAGGATGGCACTTCAAAAAAATAGTCCCCAAACAGCACATGATGCAAAGAAAAAAAGAGGCGCACCAAGGTCGCTGTGTGACTAAGCTAAGCGACACAAGTGGCCGACACAAACACCTGGCCCATCTAGGAGTGGCACTGCAGTGTCAGGCAGGATGGCACTTCAAAAAAATTGTCCCCAAACAGCACATGATGCAAAGAAAAAAAGAGGCGCACCAAGGTCGCTGTGTGACTAAGCTAAGCGACACAAGTGGCCGACACAAACACCTGGCCCATCTAGGAGTGGCACTGCAGTGTCAGGCAGGATGGCACTTTAAAAAAAATAGTCCCCAAACAGCACATGATGCAAAGAAAAAAAGAGGCGCACCAAGGTCGCTGTGTGACTAAGCTAAGCGACACAAGTGGCCGACACAAACACCTGGCCCATCTAGGAGTGGCACTGCAATGTCAGACAGGATGGCACTTCAAAAAAATAGTCCCCAAACAGCACATGATGCAAAGAAAAAAAGAGGCGCACCAAGGTCGCTGTGTGACTAAGCTAAGCGACACAAGTGGCCGACACAAACACCTGGCCCATCTAGGAGTGGCACTGCAGTGTCAGGCAGGATGGCACTTCAAAAAAATAGTCCCCAAACAGCACATGATGCAAAGAAAAAAAGAGGCGCACCAAGGTCGCTGTGTGACTAAGCTAAGCGACACAAGTAGCCGACACAAACACCTGGCCCATCTAGGAGTGGCACTGCAGTGTCAGGCAGGATGGCACTTCAAAAAAATTGTCCCCAAACAGCACATGATGCAAAGAAAAAAAGAGACGCAACAAGGTCGCTGTGTGACTAAGCTAAGCGACACAAGTGGCCGACACAAACACCTGGCCCATCTAGGAGTGGCACTGCAGTGTCAGGCAGGATGGTACTTCAAAAAAATTGTCCCCAAACAGCACATGATGCAAAGAAAAAAAGAGGCGCACCAAGGTCGCTGTGTGACTAAGATAAGCGACACAAGTGGCCGACACAAACACCTGGCCCATCTAGGAGTGGCACTGCAGTGTCAGACAGGATGGCACTTCAAAAAAATAGTCCCCAAACAGCACATGATGCAAAGAAAAAAAGAGGCGCACCAAGGTCGCTGTGTGACTAAGCTAAGCGACACAAGTGGCCGACACAAACACCTGGCCCATCTAGGAGTGGCACTGCAATGTCAGACAGGATGGCACTTCAAAAAAATAGTCCCCAAACAGCACATGATGCAAAGAAAAAAAGAGGCGCACCAAGGTCGCTGTGTGACTAAGCTAAGCGACACAAGTGGCCGACACAAACACCTGGCCCATCTAGGAGTGGCACTGCAGTGTCAGGCAGGATGGCACTTCAAAAAAATTGTCCCCAAACAGCACATGATGCAAAGAAAAAAAGAGGCGCACCAAGGTCGCTGTGTGACTAAGCTAGTATACTTGACGACACAGAGGTAGGTAGAGCAGTGGCCTACTGTACCGTAATGCTATATATTATATACTGGTGGTCAGCAAACTGTGCAAAACTGAAATGCACCACAGGTATGGATGGATAGTATACTTGACGACACAGAGGTAGGTACAGCAGTGGCCTTCCGTACCGTACTGCTATATATAGTATACTGGTGGTCACTGTGTCAGCAAACTGCAAAACTAAAATGCACCACAGGTATAGAATGTAGATGGATAGTATACTTAATGATGACACAGAGGTAGGTACAGCAGTGGCCTTCCGTACCGTACTGCTATATATACTGGTGATCACTGTGTCAGCAAACTGCAAAACTAAAATGCACCACAGGTATAGAATGTAGATGGATAGTATACTTAATGACGACACAGAGGTAGGTACAGCAGTGGCCTTCCGTACCGTACTGCTATATATACTGGTGGTCACTGTGTCAGCAAACTGCACAACTGAAATGCACCACAGGTATAGAATCTAGATGGATAGTATACTTAATGACGACACAGAGGTAGGTACAGCAGTGGCCTACTGTACCGTAATGCTATATATTATATACTGGTGGTCACTGGTCAGCAAAACTCTGCACTGTACTCCTCCTATATAATATTATACTGGTGGTCCCCAGTCCCCACAATAAAGCAGCACACTGAGCACAGATATGGAGTGTTTTTCAGGCAGACAACGTATACTGGTGGTCACTGTCAGCAAAACTCTGCACTGTACTCCTGCTATATAATACAGCTGCTCCCCAGTCCCCACAATTAAGCAGTGTGAGCACAGATATATGCAGCACACTGAGCACAGATATGGAGTGTTTTTCAGGCAAACAACGTATTACTGGTGGTCACTGTCAGCAAAACTCTGCACTGTACTCCTCCTATATACAGCTGCTCCCCAGTCCCCACAATTAAGTAATAAGCAAGCACAAAATATTTGCAATGCATCAACATAAACGGAGAGGACGCCAGCCACGTCCTCTCCCTAACATTTCCAATGCATGAGTGAAAATGGCGGCGACGCGCGGCTGCTTATATAGAATCCGAATCTTGAGAGAATCCGACAGCGGGATGATGACGTTCGGCCGCGCTCGGGTTACCCGAGCCATACGGGAGAATCCGAGTATGGCTCGGACCCGTGTAAAAAGGGTGAAGTTCGGGGGGGTTCGGTTTCCGAGAAACCAAACCCGCTCATCACTAATGTAGATTAGTAAAATGTTTGTCTAAACCTCACTCAGTGAATGGATTAAGGACCTTATTCAGTAAGGATTGCAAATTCTGCTTTTTCCTTTCACTTGCATGCTGGGGGCCGCCCATTACAGGGCAAGGCCGCCCGGCATGCTGTTCCACTGCCCACCCACTGTGATGATGCTGAAATTGTGGCGCGATCGCAATTTCAAGGTGATCGCAGAAATTATGGAAGCCTCCTGCCAGCGCAGCCTGGCTGCGACAGCAGGAGGCCCGTGCCATTTTTAATATCGGAGCTACTGCGCATGACGCCACGCAGCCGCCTCGATAACTCCACCACCACGCCCCCATTCACGCCACCATGCCCCTGTTTCCCTGACACCACCCCCACAACGCTCCATCTCCGGCTTGGAAACAGAGCATTGCCACCCCGCGAACACCTCTGCCTGTCAATCAGGCAGAGGAGTTTGTAATTACTGCGGGTCACCCACAGTAATGGCGGATGCATGCGCAGGACGGGCCCTGCGTATGCGTCCGCAGGGTGATCACAAAAATTCCGGTTGGATCGCAATTTGTGATCCAACCTGAATTAGCCCCTAAGTTTTTATGCTGGTAAATATACCGTTTAAATTGTCCATACACCAGTGACGTGCAGTGAGGTGAGGAAGGTGAGGCAGTGGCTTTCCTGTCATACTAACATACGAGCCAGAGATTTGACTATGTAAAGTATATGAAATAATACAAAGAATATATTAGAAATATCTTCGTTCTATTATTCTAATCATTTTTATAGTCAAAACCCTGAAGTAAAAAGTCTATGGCAGGTGAGGAAGTGCCTCCTCCGCCTATCTGTTCCACGCATCTCTGATCAATACTCACCAAATGTCCAGCAGTATATACTGCTGCACCTGTATAATGCCCACATTAACCCTTTGGCTCACATATTGGCCCCCATTTATCAAGCCACTGCAAGTGGAGTGCTATACTCCGTTTTCACTCGCCGTGGTATTGCACATCTATTTAAAATGAGCTAATCCCATGGCGAGCAGTAACGATATTTGACCTGTCAGCGCTGCTGTTTACACTCCAGCAGTGATGACGACTGATCTTTATCCCTGGCGTCCCTATCTACTGCGCATGCAAAATTCCGGCACATGCACAGTAGTGTCTTCCGGACGCCGCGGTGCAGCCTGACAGAACAATAGGGGACATTCTGAGTTGATCGTAGCTGTGCTAAATTTAGCACAGCTACGATCATGAACTCAGACATGCAGGATATGGCCAGCACAGGGCTAGTTCGCCCCGCATGTCAGGGCCACCCCCCCCTGCAGAAGTGAAAAGGCATCGCACAGCGGCGATGCCTTTGCACTTCAAGAGTAGCACCCGACCAGTGCAGCTTTAGCGTGCTGGCCGGAAGCTACTCATTGCACGGTCCGGCCACACCTGCGTTGACCGGACCGCGCCCACAAAATGGCGGCCAAACGCTGCCGTTTCACCCCCTCCTGCCCATCGACCGCCTCTGTCTGTCAATCAGGCAGAGGCGATCGTAGCGCAGCACAGCCGGCGCATGCGCAGTTCTGACCCGATCGATACGCTGCGAAAAAATGCAGCATGCGATCGGGTCAAAATGACCCCCATTGCTGGCTTCTCTACGTGCACAGGCTGGCTGTTTCCATAGAAACCCAGCAGCCGAAAAAGCATGCCGGGCTTACTTCCTGGTGCCGGGGGCAGCACTGGACAAACACAGCCGCAGCTGTGTTTTAGCAGCAAGGAGGAGGAGACAAATGGGATTAAGGTAAGCGAGCACTATTATAGAAAGTTGATTAATAGTCATGTACATGCATCATTAATGGGTGGACGCTAAGCTGATAGCGCTGCTTAATAACAGCGCTATCAGTTAATAATAAATAGAAAACAACTGTAATTATCACGAAAAACGAGTTTCCAGCTGAGAAACTCGTTGATAAATAGGGATCATTGTGTGTAAATCTGGCTCTGGTACTAACCAGTGCCTCCTGAGCCATTTACCTCACCGCACGTCCCTGCCATACACGTACTGATCCTGCCACTTAGCCCAAGCGCTAAGGAACAGGCTTTTACTGTCCAGTTTGCCCAAACATACATGGCTAAACTGGAAGAGATCTAGGCATTTGGTGCTCAGGCTGAGTGACTGTTTCAGTTTTGGCTTTACTGCGGCCAGCGGGAGACTGATCTCACTTACCCAGATATCGTAATCTTTCCAAGATAACTGATAATGATCTAATCATATTCTATCATATTATTATTGAGCCTGCCAATTGGGTCAATTACTGTAGTACTGAAGCATGTGACCAGCGATATAACTGGATTATAACACTCCCATTTTGGTCAATATATGCCACACAGTGTCCCCCAAACACATTATATGCCACACAGTGTACACTAAACACATTATATGCCACGCAGTGTCTCCCCCAAACACATTGTATGCCACACAGTGTCCCTCAAACGCATTGTATGCCACACATTGTCTCCCAAACACATTGTTTTGGTAGCAGTAGCCCCCAAGTCCTGCAGACTCTGCTGCCGGGGGTACAGTGCTCTGCAGGCTCAGCTGGTGCTGAGCAAGTGCTGCTGCTTAGCCAGCGCTGCTACATCCGGCCGCGGCGGAAGTACTGTACAGGAGTTGTCCCAGCGCTGGCATCTTAAATGTGCTTGGCAAGTGTAGGGGAGGCGATTGCCCATTCCGCCCCCCTTTAAATCTGCCACTGGCCCTGCATGCCCCAGTCCGACACTGGTAGGATCACCCACCCCAGTTGCCAAATTTTATTAGTATGTTTGCAATTCCTTTTCCTGAGTCACCAATTTTGTAGAAGTGATCAATAAAATTTGGACCTTCTTCCACCAGCCATGGTGAGATGTGTTTTATTCAGGATTCAGAGGCGTCATCTGAAAGGAAATTAAAAGGTTCAAATAGAGCGCAGGCCCCAGGGAAGCTCTCGTACGTAATCGACTTATTAGCAATAACTATTATTTACCTGATAAACATCGGCTGAGACAGATTTCCAAATTGTAAAAAGTTGCCACAGTCATATTACAGAATTTGTAACTGTAGCCCAGAAATCCCTATCTCATTTCCATTTATGTCCAGTCATAGGGGGGTATCCAATTGCCAGTGCTAATTTACTGCACGGCAAAAACAGGCTAAAATAGCCCATTAGTATTATTGAGATATCCAATTATAGCCATTTTTACTGTGTGGTAAATTACCCGTTTTTGGGCAATAACATCCCCCATAGGGATCAATTCATTAGAATACTCATGTATGAGGAATGCATCTGTTTACGTATCTGTCATATAAGGAGAATGTGAAAGGAAGGTAACATACGTATCAAGGAGCCGCTGAAAGAATTGCACAATTATGAAAGTCAGTGTGCTCTTTTTCTCTTACGTCCTAGAGGATGCTGGGGTTCACATTAGTACCATGGGGTATAGACGGGTCCACCAGGAGCCATTGGCACTTTAAGAGTTTGAGAGTGTGGGCTGGCACCTCCCTCTATGCCCCTCCTACCAGATTCAGTCTAGAAAATATGCCAGGAGGAGCCGGTCACAGCTAGGGGAGCTCTCCAAAGTTTCTCTAGTAAAGTTTATTTTAGAGTTTATTATTTTACAGGGAGACTGCTGGCAACAGCCTCCCTGCTTCGTGGGACTAAGGGGGGAGTAGTGTCCGCCCTGCAGGGTCTGAGCCACTATCTCCACTGACTGGACACTGAGCTCCTGAGGGGATAGATCGTTCCCCGCCACAGGGGATCACTCTCCCCAGCAGCATGCCGGCACCCCCTTACAGAGCTGAAGATCAGTGGTGAGTGAGTACCGCCATCCCCTAGCAAGTGGGGGGCCGGTGTGAAGATGGCAGGATCAGGGTAGGAACACAGCATTAACTGCGCTCCGGAGGCTCAGCGGTACATAGTGCGGCGCTGTGAGGGGCGCCCTGAGCCAGCGCCTACAGCGCACACTGGTCACACAGCCTGTTGGGTTCCCGGGATCTCAACCAGCATTAAACCTCAGGACAGTATAATCCTAGGAAGAGCAGGAAGACAGTGCCATTTTGGGGGCGGACCCAGCAGCTTTCAGCGCCATTTTCCTGCCTGCACAACGCTGTCAGTGAAGAGCAAGACCCTCCAGAACAACTCCAGCTATCTCTCACAGTACCAGGGGGATGTAGAAGGGGGGCGGGGGGGGGGGGGGGGGGAGGCTGCAAAACGACTATGTAACCTATTAAGGTGCACAGACAGTGCTGATATGATAGGGGGTATCCCTTTATATTAAAAGCGCTGTGTGTGGGTTGGCTCCAATCTCTGTGTCTCTCTTGCCATTCTTGATGGTGAAACTCTGTGTGTGTGTGGAGTGTCTGTGGTTTCCATTAAGCAATGTCCAGGGACTCTGTGTCATATACTGCAGAGGATATGTCCTCCCGGGATGATCCCATTCCATGCAATCAGGATAGCACTGGTTTAGCACAGATTCCAGCAAGGGAGCCTGAGTGGTTATCTTCTATCAAATCTATGATTTTTCAGATTTCAATTAGGGTTGCACAAAATGAATCTGCAACTCTGGCTTTACAGAACTCTATGGCAGTCTGTCCCAGTTCTGGTACATCAGGGCTCCCCACTGTATATTCACATAAACATGCTCTTGCACAGATCATGCAGCATGATACCGATACCGATTCTGATACTACAGACTGTGATGGGGATGTGTTGCGTGGGGCAGCATCTCTTGCTAAAGGGGTGCAGTTGATGATAGAGGCTATTAGGGATGCGTTGAATATTCCTGATACAACACCCGAGCAGGTTGAGGAGGCTTATTTCACTGAAAATAAAAAAGCCTCGCTAACCTTCCCTGCGTCAAAGGAATTAAATTCTATTTTTGAAAAGGCTTGGGAAAACCTGGATAAAAAATTCCAGATACCTAAAAGGGTTCTGGTAGCGTTTCCTTTCCCGGTAGAGGATAGGAAAAAATGGGAAAACCCGCCTATTGTTGACGCGTCCGTATCCAGACTCTCAAAAAAGGTGATTTTACCTGTTCCAGGATCTACCGCCTTGAAAGAGCTGGCTGATCGTAAAATTGATAATACGCTCAAATCCATGTACACGGCTTCTGGGGCAATACTACGTCCCACTATTGCCAGTGCTTGGATTGCCAAAGCTATAGTAAAGTGGTCAGGCACGTTACTTGAAGACTTGGATACTATGGAGAAATGTGATGTTGAATTGTTTTTACGTAACATTCAGGATTTGGCAGGATTTCTGGTAGAATCCATGAAAGACCAGGGTTTCATGGCTGCGGGAATTTCTTCCATGATTGTATCAGCTCGTCGAGGACTGTGGTTGCGCCAGTGGTCTGCCGACGCGGAATCCAGAAGTGTGGAGACCCTACCCTACACAGGTCAGGCTCTCTTTGGGGAAGCGTTAGATGCATGGATCTCCACGGCTACAGCTGGTAAGTCACCCTTTCTTCCCTCAGCTACACCTGTTCCGAAGAAACCCTTTTCTTCAGCTACATCACAGCCCTTTCGGTCTCCCAAGCACAGAAAGGCCAAGCCGTCCAACACCTTCTTTCGGGGAGGTCGGCCCAAGTCCAAGAAACCTGCGGCTGCAGGTTCCCAGGAACAGAAACCTGCTTCAGGTACACCAAAGTCCTCTGCATGACGGTAGACTGCACGCCCCGGAGGTGTGGCTGGTGGGAGCGAGACTCAGGCATCTCAGTCACGTCTGGGTGTCATCCGGCCTGGACCCCTGAGTGCAAGATATTATGTCCCAGGGGTATAGGCTGGAATTTCAAAATCTCCCTCCTCACCGATTATTCAAATCAGGCTTGCCAGCTCTGCTGGCGGACAGGACTGTCCTGCAAGAAGCCGTCCAGAAGGTGGTGGAGGCACAGGTCATTGTACCAGTACCACCTCATATGCAAAACAAAGGTTACTATTCGAACCTTTTCATGGTACCGAAACCGGATGGTTCAGTCAGGCCCATTCTGAACTTAAAATCACTAAATCCCTTTCTGTGGGAGTTCAAGTTCAAAATGGAGTCTCTAAGGGCAGTGATATCAGGTCTGGAGGAGGGGGAATTCCTGGTATCCCTGGATTTTAATGATGCATGCCTCCACATTCCGATTTGGCTGCCGCAACAAGCTTATCTTCGATTCACACTGTTGGACTGTCATTTTCAGTTCCAGGACCTGCCATTCGGCCTCTCCACAGCACCGAGGGTATTCACCAAGGTGATGGCGGAAATTATGATTCTCCTCCGCAGACAGGGGGTGAACATAATTCCATATCTGGATGATCTGCTGATAAAAGCATCATCCAAGGAGAAGCTGTTACAGTCCATAGCTCTTACAACCCAGCTTTTCAGGGAACATGGCTGAATCCTGAATCTTCCAAAATCACATTTGGAACCAACCAGGAGGTTGTCCTTTCTGGGAATGATCCTCGACATGGAAGTGCAGAGGGTGTTTCTTCCAGAGGAAAAAGTGTTGGTGATACAAACAATGGTCCGGGATGTCCTGAAGCCAACCCAGTTGTCGGTTCATCAGTGCATTTGCCTTCTGGGAAATATGGTGGCCTCTTATGAGGCCCTGCAGTATAGGAGATCTCACGCTCGGTCCTTACAACTGGATCTCCTGGACAAGTGGTCGGGATCCCATCTACACATGCACCAGAGAATACGTTTGTCACCAAAGGTCAGGATTTCACTCCTCTGGTGGCTGCAACTGCCTCACCTTCTGGAGGGCCGCAGTTTCGGGATTCAGGACTGGATCCGTCTAACCACGGATGCAAGTCTCCGGGGCTGGGTGCAGTCACTCAAGGGGAAACCTTCCAAGGAAGGTGGTCAAGTCTGGAAGCCGGCCTGCCAATAAACATTCTGGAACTAAGAGTCGTCTACAACGGTCTTCTTCAAGCGACCCATCTTCTGAGAAATCGGGCCGTTCAAGTGTAGTCGGACAATGTGACAACAGTGGCTTACATAAACCGACAGGGCAGAACGAAGAGCAGAGCTGCAATGTCAGAGGTAACACGAATCATCCTCTGCGCAGAAAAACACGCGTTGGCGCTGTCAGCAATCTTCATTCCGGGAGTAGACAACTGGGAAGCGGACTTCCTCGGCAGACACAATCTCCATCCAGGGGAGTGGGGCCTCCATCCAGAGGTGTTCAAGGAGGTATCAGATCTTTGGGGCGTACCCCAGTTCAACATGATGGCCTCTCTTCTCAACAAGAAGCTTTGGCGGTATTGTTCCATATCGAGGGACTCGCAAGAAGTGGCGGTGGACACCCTAGTGACTCCGTGGGTGTTCCAGTCCTTGTACGTGTTTCCTCCACTGCCACTCATCCCAAGAGTTCTAAAGCTTATAAGGAGAACAAGGGTTTAAGCAATCCTCATTGCTCCAGACTCGCCAAGAGGGCTTGGTACGCGGATCTTTTGGATCTACTGCAAGAAGAGCCGAGGCCTCTTCCTCTTCGGGAGGACCTGCTGCAGCAGGGGCCGTTCGCCTATCAAGACTTGCCGTGGCTACGTTTGACGGCATGGTGGTTGAACGCCTGATACTGGCTCGAAAGGGCATTCCGAACAAGATTATTCCTACCCTGATACAGGCTAGGAAAGGAGTAACGTCTAAACATTACCATCGAATTTGGAAAAAATATGTATCTTGGTGTGAGTCCAAGAAATTTCCAGCGGTGGAGTTTCAACTGGGATGGTTTCTCCTCTTCCTACAAGCCGGTGTGGATATGGGCCTGAGGTTGGGATCTGTGAAGGTCTAGATTTCGGCCCTATCCATTTTCTTCCAGAAACAATTGGCTGCCCTCCCTGAGGTTCAGACCTTTTTGAAGGGTGTTCTACACATCCAACCTCCCTTTGTACCGCCTACGGCGCCTTGAGACCTTAACGTGGTTTTGCAGTTCCTCCAATCGGACTGGCTCGAGCCTCTACAGGAGGTTGAGGTCAAATTTCTTACATGGAATGCTGTCACATTGTTGGCCTTAGCTTCTGCTAGACGTGTGTCGGAGTTGGGGGCATTGTCCTGTAGGGTGTAGTATGGGTGACCGGCGGTCTCCTGACCGCCGGTCACCTTACCGACGCCGGGATCCCGGCAGCATACCAATGCCGGGATCCCGGCGGGGAGATGCGAGTGCAGCAAGCCCCTTGCGGGCTCGCTGCGCTCGCCACGCTGCGGGCTCGGTGGTCAGCCGACCGGCTGGTGGTCAGCCGACCGGCGGTCACATGACTACCACCCGTCCTGTAAAAGCCCATACTTGTTCTTCCATGAAGATAGAGCTGAGCTCCGGACACGTCAGCAGTTTCTTCCGAAGGTTGTGTCGGCATTTCATATCAACCAACCAACCAACCTATTGTGGTGCCAGTGGCTACTGACTCCTCAATTTCATCATAGTCCTTAGATGTTGTAAGCGCTCTGAAAATCTATGTGAAGAGGACTGCCCGGCACAGAAAATCGGACTCTATGTTTGTCCTGTATGATCCCAAGAAAATTGGGTGTCCTGCTTCTAAGCAGATGATCTCTCGCTGGATCAGGTTCACTATCCAGCATGCGTATTATTCGGCAGGATTGCCGTGTCCTGCGTCTGTCAAGGCCCACTGAACTCGTAAGGTGGGGCTTTCCTGGGCGGCTGCCCGGGGTGTCTCGGCTTTACAGCTTTGCCGAGCGGCTATTTGGTCAGGGTTGAACATGTTTGCAAAGTTTTACAAGTTTGATACTTTGGCCTCTGATGATCTGAAGTTCAGTCAATCAGTTCTGCAGGAGCCTCCGCACTCTCCCTCCCGTTCTGGGAGCTTTGGTACATCCCCATGGTACTAATGTGGAACCCAGCATCCTCTAGGACGTAAGAGAAAATAGGATTTTGGTTATTTACAGGTAAATCCTTTTCTCGTAGTCCATAGAGGATGCTGGGCGCCCGCCCAGCGCTTCGTTTTCCTGCTATCATTATTTGGTTCAGTACAGCTTCGTTTTAGTTGAGTACTGCATTGTTACTTGGTAAGTAATGTTTCTGCGGTTGCTGAGTTTTCAAGCTAAGTTAGCTTGATGTGCCTTGTATGTGTGAGCTGGTATGAATCTCGCCACTATCTGTGTTAAATCCTTCTCTCGAAGATGTCCGTCTCCTCGGGCACAGTTCCTAGACTGAGTCTGGTAGGAGGGGCATAGAGGGATGAGCCAGCCCACACTGTCAAACTCTTAAAGTGCCAATGGCTCCTAATGGACCCATCTATACCCCATGGTACTAATGTGGACACCCGCAATCCTCTATGGACTAAGAGAAAAGGATTTACCGGTAGGTAACCAAAATCCTATTTTTCAAACAAAATGCCAAAATGTGAATTGGCTGTAGAATAGTAAATGTTTGCATTTGGCCATAGAAAGGGTTGGGTGGATAAATGGCCTGATTCAGTGATGCAACCAATGCCGATGTTCATTTAGTTGAATGGTATTTGCTAGTGCACATGGGCGAAAATTCCTAAAACCCCATACGGCGCACACGCTACACAGTATGTACTCACGAAGCCGCTGTTGTCTAGGAAAAGTGCAGGGCATTACTGGGTAGTGACTAATTTGATGCACAAAGGGCTTAATTCAGACATGATCGGTGCTGTGCATTTTCGCACAGCAGCCGATCAGGTCTGAACTGCGCATGTCTCAGCCCTGCAATCGCCTCTGTCTGATTGACAGGCAGAGGCGTTCGCTGGGAGGGAGGGGGCGGGACGGCGGCGTCTGGCCGCCGTTTAGGGTTCGCGGTCCGGGAAACATAGGCGTGCCCGGACCGTTGGGGGGGGGCACGGTGGGTGTGTGACGTCACACGCAGCCGTTGCGACCCTTACAGCGATGAGTAGCTCCTGCCAGCTACTCTCCTAGTAAATTTAGCACATCTACGATCAGGTCTGAATTAGGCCCAATGAGAGTCCATCTTATTGGTATCTTATGGGAGTGTCCAGGACCGGACTGGCCCACAGGGGTACCAGGGAAACTACTGGTAGGCCCCACTGCCTGAATGCCCACTCCTTCCTCTAGGGATCAGGTTCCAGACTGTGCACTTGTATTATACATGGTAGATATGTTGCATTATACTGCACTAGACTATTGTTTATTTCAAGCCTCTGTGGAGGCTGGCCACACCCCCTTTGTAGGCTGGCCACACCTTTAAGTATGGGCCCCTATCACTGCATTCCCCCGGTGGGCCCTTCATGCCCCAGTCCGACACTGGGAGTGTCACAGGCATGTTGCTGAAGGGTTTGCGTATATTCTGTAGATCCTTAACCACTCACAGTGCTGGCTCGAGGGCTGTTTGAGTGGAGTCATTGCACAAGGGCACTGCAGGTGCTGAACCAATGACCAGGGGTGCAGACAGCTGGGCTGGGCCCAGGTTAATGGGAGGGGAAGTGGCTAATGCTGGAAAGTGTGCCGATCGACCCCATCCCCACCCCCCCGCACATCACGCAACCAGGGAGACTGCTTCTGCAGCTACCTCTCTCTATCTGGTCTATGTTATGGTATTTAATTGTATTGCTTATTTCATCTGTGTCTCTAGGTTTAATTGGCTGACTTGGCTATGGACTGCACTTGAAGGGTTAATATAAAATATACCTATTAGAATAGACTGCACTAGTACTGCTGATTAAAAAGTAGGACTTTTTTTTTTAGTAAATACAATATTAATTATGTATGTAGTTGGATTGGAGGGGGGCACTCCAAAAGTTCGCATAGAGGGTGCTAGTAGTAGACTTGGAGCCAGCTTTGTCCACTTACATAGGAGACCATACACACAGAGAAAATTCATCTGCACCATTCATATGCACTGATGCACACCAGGGAAGGACTTTGTAGTGGCATTTGCACAAAGTCCCAACAGGGCGGTACTTGCTTATAACCCTTTTACACTGGCTTAAATATCCAGTGATTTTGCATGGGAGCCCCCAAATGCCGGGATTGCATGTGGTGTAAAAGGTTCCTTCTCCAATACCCATTTTTCCGGGAATCCAACCCGGCTTGCTTGCAGGGTTGGACACGGGTAAGACCCGGGGTAGGAGGCGGTGTAAATGGGTAAGCCAGGTCATCCAACCCGGTACCCATTTACAGCATGGCAGACCTCCTGAACCACAGTGTCCGGCGGATGGTTGGGAGTCTGGGGGTCATGGCGCACACTGTCTATGCAGACAGCAGCGACGTGCTGGTTGCAATGCAGCGCCTGAGGCTGGGGACACGGCGCATGCTGTCTATGCAGACAGCAGCGCTGTGTCGGGTGCCTGGAAGCGCCGGAGGCTGGGTGCAGCATATCAGCTTCAAGATTGCTGAGCTTGCCTCCAGCATGACGCTCTGGAGTCCCGATCTGCCGGGTTTCCCGGCACTTGGAGATGACGTCAACTCTAAGTGCCGGCCCAAAAGTCATTGCACCTGGGTGCAGTGTAAACTGTGCCGATCTAGGAATATCCCAGATCGGCACTGCGGTGTAAAAGGGGGGAGTCCCGGGTCTGACCCGGTTTTAAATCGTGTTCCAAATCCCAGATCGGATCCGGGATTTTGGTGTAAAAGGGGTATAAGTGTAGATTAAGTTCATCACTGCTCAGTGCCGGAACTAGCGAGTGGTGGGCCCAGGTGCGACAAAATGCTTTGCCCCCCCCCCCCCCCCCCCTCATCTCATCCAAGTCCACCCCCTCACCCCTGGAGAGGATCTGGTGAGGGGGGACCTGCTTAGGGTCAGAGAAATGGATACCTAGCAACAGTGCCGTAACTAGACATTTTAGCACTGTGTGCAAGAAACGGCATCGGAGCCCCACCCCTGCATGCAAAACAGGGGCAGTGCGCGCCGTAGGTGCGTGCAAAAATACATAGGGGTGTGGCTTCGTGGGGAAGGGGTGTGGCCACAAAATAATACCAATTCATATAGCGGTGCACAGTTGTCTCCATTATTCAAATTTATAATAAAAAGAAGAAACGGCTGCGCAAGAAGTGGAAGAACAACTAACAATATTTAATGGGGAATAATTAATAATAAGAGCTGACGTATAATAAAGTAAAGTTTATTATATTAATAACATTGATTAAGACACTTAAAGTCTGAATATAAAATTCAATAAAAACATATAAGCAAACTTTAAATGTATCAACACCTTGATCATGAAATATATGAGCTGCAGATCTCAATCTGCTTGTTGAGAATGGGAACCACAGAGTCCGGAATTGATCTATTAGAAATGTCCACAGTTCCAAATATACAGCCGATCGGTGTGTGGCTGATAATGAATGTCTTTGGAGATTTTCACAGGCAGGTGGGCGACTGAATAAATATAGATTGGATTACCTTCTCCTAGGGCTAGTCCGTACCGAGCGTCCTCGGTATTGCGGTCCTACGATGCCCAGTGTCCGTCTGCGCGGCTAGGAGATGCCTGTATAGTAACCAGGCAACCAGCGGTAAATGGTGCAGTTTCAGCCGCGTTCTGAGAGAATGACAGCAGCCGTGTACGGGGCCGATGCGTGGGGCTGGAAAGCCAGAAAACTCTGCAAGCAACTCACTGCCTGATCAGTGACAGTCTCTACGATGTACTGAGAAATGTAGCTGACGGCCATATATTGAGCCGAGATGTGCAGCCGGTGTGGAGACGGAATGTCTGTGGCTCAGTGGGCAGCTAGAGCCAAGATGTGAGGCCGGTATCGAACCGGGATGTCTGTGGCTCAGTGGGCAGCTTGCTACCTGATAGGTAAAACGATCAAGGTGTGCAAAGAGGCGGGGTCCTGACGCGTTTCGTCACAGATCATGTGACTTTGTCAAAGGTATATCCAGCCTCAAGAGTAGTCAGTATTTAAAGCATAAGTGTAACAATCAACATGTGTCAGCAATTGAATAATTAATCAATCCAATACAAAAACAGGTATACGTCAGCTCATGGGGAATTCACTCTCTGGTAATACAGATAATTATAAGCCCAGTGGACCTGAATTATAAGCCCAGTGGCCTCTTTGCACACCTTGATCGTTTTACCTATCAGGTAGCAAGCTGCCTACTGAGCTACAGACATCCCGGTTCCATACCGGCCTCACATCTTGGCTCAAGCTGCCTACTGAGCCACAGACATTCCGGCTCCACACCGGCTGTACATCTCGGCTCAATATACGGCCGTCAGCTACTCTTCTCAGCACATAGTGGAAACTGTCACTGATCAGGCAGTGAGTTGCTCGCAGAGCTCTCTGGCCTTCCGGCCCCACACATCGGCCCCATACACGGCTGCTGACATCCTCCCTCAGAACGCGGCTGAAACTGCACCATTTACCGCTGGTTGCCTGGTTACCACACAGTCATCTCCTTGCCGCGCAGACGGACACTGGGCATCGCAGGACCGCAATACCAAGGACGCTCGGTACGGACCAGCCCTAGGAGAAGGTAATCCAATCTATATTTATTCAGTCGCCCACCTGCCTGTGAAAATTAGAGATGCGCACCGGAAATTTTTCGGGTTGTGTGTTTTGGTTTTGGGTTCGGTTCCGTGACCGTGTTTTGGGTTCGAACGCGTTTTGGCAAAACCTCACCGAATTTTTTTTGTCGGATTCGGGTGTGTTTTGGATTCGGGCGTTTTTTTCAAAAAACCCTAAAAAACAGCTTAAATCATAGAATTTGGGGGTCATTTTGATCCCAAAGTATTATTAACCTCAATAACCATAATTTCCACTCATTTTCAGTCTATTCTGAACACCTCACACCTCACAATATTATTTTTAGTCCTAAAATTTGCACCGAGGTCGCTGGATGACTAAGCTCAGCGACCCAAGTGGCCGACACAAACACCTGGCCCATCTAGGAGTGGCACTGCAGTGTCACGCAGGATGGCCCTTCCAAAACCCCCCCCCCCAAACAGCACATGACGCAAAGAAAAAAAGAGGCGCAATGAGGTAGCTGTGTGAGTAAGCTAAGCGACCCTAGTGGCCGACACAAACACCTGGCCCATCTAGGAGTGGCACTGCAGTGTCAGGCAGGATGGCCCTTCCAAAAAATACCCCCCAAACAGCACATGACGCAAAGAAGAAAAAAAAGAGGCGCAATGAGGTAGCTGTGTGACTAAGATAAGTGACCCTAGTGGCCGACACAAACACCTGGCCCATCTAGGAGTGGCACTGCAGTGTCACGCAGGATGGCCCTTCCAAAAAATACTCCCCAAACAGCACATGACGCAAAGAAGAAAAAAAAGAGGCGCAATGAGGTAGCTGTGTGACTAAGATAAGCGACCCTAGTGGCCGACACAAACACCTGGCCCATCTAGGAGTGGCACTGCAGTGTCACGCAGGATGGCCCTTCCAAAAAACACTCCCCAAACAGCACATGACGCAAAGAAAAATGAAAGAAAAAAGAGGTGCAAGATGGAATTGTCCTTGGGCCCTCCCACCCACCCTTATGTTGTATAAACAGGACATGCACACTTTAACCAACCCATCATTTCAGTGACAGGGTCTGCCACACGACTGTGACTGAAATGACAGGTTGGTTTGGACCCCCACCAAAAAAGAAGCAATAAATCTCTCCTTGCACAAACTGGCTCTACAGAGGCAAGATGTCCACCTCATCATCATCCTCCGATTCATCACCGTGTACATCCCCCTCCTCACAGATAATCAATTCGTCCCCACTGGAATCCACCATCACAGCTCCCTGTGTACTTTGTGGAGGCAATTGCTGCTGGTGAATGTCTCCACGGAGGAATTGATTATAATTCATTTTAATGAACATCATCTTCTCCACATTTTCTGGAAGTAACCTCGTACGCCGATTGCTGACAAGGTGAGCGGCGGCACTAAACACTCTTTCGGAGTACACACTTGTGGGAGGGCAACTTAGGTAGAATAAAGCCAGTTTGTGCAAGGGCCTCCAAATTGCCTCTTTTTCCTGCCAGTATACGTACGGACTGTCTGACGTGCCTACTTGGATGCGGTCACTCATATAATCCTCCACCATTCTTTCAATGGGGAGAGAATCATATGCAGTGACAGTAGACGACATGTCCGTAATCGTTGGCAGGTCCTTCAGTCCGGACCAGATGTCAGCATCAGCAGTCGCTCCAGACTGCCCTGCATCACCGCCAGCGGGTGGGCTCGGAATTCTGAGCCTTTTCCTCGCACCCCCAGTTGCGGGAGAATGTGAAGGAGGAGATGTTGACAGGTCGCGTTCCGCTTGACTTGACAATTTTCTCACCAGCAGTTCTTTGAACCCCTGCAGACTTGTGTCTGCTGGAAAGAGAGATCCAAGGTAGGTTTTAAATCTAGGATCGAGCACGGTGGCCAAAATGTAGTGCTCTGATTTCAACAGATTGACCACCCGTGAATCCTTGTTAAGTGAATTAAGGGCTCCATCCACAAGTCCCACATGCCTAGCGGAATCGCTCTGTGTTAGCTCCTCCTTCAATGTCTCCAGCTTCTTCTGCAAAAGCCTGATGAGGGGATTGACCTGACTCAGGCTGGCAGTGTCTGAACTGACTTCACGTGTGGCAAGTTCAAAAGGTTGCAGAACCTTGCACAACGTTGAAATCATTCTCCACTGCGCTTGAGACAGGTGCATTCCACCTCCTATATCGTGGTCAGTTGTATAGGCTTGAATGGCCTTTTGCTGCTCCTCCAACCTCTGAAGCATATAGAGGGTTGAATTCCACCTCGTTACCACTTCTTGCTTCAGATGATGGCAGGGCAGGTTCAGGCGTTTTTGGTGTTGCTCCAGTCTTCTGTACGTGGTGCCTGTACGCCGAAAGTGTCCCGCAATTCTTCTGGCCACCGACAGCATCTCTTGCACGCCCCTGTCGTTTTTTAAATAATTCTGCACCACCAAATTCAAGGTATGTGCAAAACATGGGACGTGCTGGAATTTGCCCAGATTTAATGCACACACAATATTGCTGGCGTTGTCCGATGCCACAAATCCACAGGAGAGTCCAATTGGGGTAAGCCATTCTGCGATGATCATCCTCAGTTGCCGTAAGAGGTTTTCAGCTGTGTGCGTATTCTGGAAAGCGGTGATACAAAGCGTAGCCTGCCTAGGAAAGAGTTGGCGTTTGCGAGATGCTGCTACTGGTGCCGCCGCTGCTGTTCTTGCGGCGGGAGTCAATACATCTACCCAGTGGGCTGTCACAGTCATATAGTCCTGAGTCTGCCCTGCTCCACTTGTCCACATGTCCGTGGTTAAGTGGACATTGGGTACAACTGCATTTTTTAGGACACTGGTAAGTCTTTTTCTGAGGTCTGTGTACATTTTCGGTATCGCCTGCCTAGAGAAATGGAACCTAGATGGTATTTGGTACCGGGGACACAGTACCTCAAACAAGTCTATAGTTGGCTCTGCAGTAATGATGTATACCGGAACCACGTTTCTCACCGCCCAGGATGCCAAGGCCTCAGTTATCCGCTTTGCAGCAGGATGACTGCTGTGATATTTCATCTTCCTCGCAAAGGACTGTTGGACAGTCAATTGCTTGGTGGAAGTAGTAAAAGTGGTCTTACGACTTCCCCTCTGGGATGACCATCGACTCCCAGCAGCAACAACAGCAGCGCCAGCAGCAGTAGGCGTTACACTCAAGGATGCATCGGAGGAATCCCAGGCAGGAGAGGACTCGTCAGAATTGCCAGTGACATGGCCTTCAGGACTATTGGCATTCCCGGGGAAGGAGGAAATTGACACTGAGGGAGTTGGTGGGGTGGTTTGCGTGAGCTTGGTTACAAGAGGAAGGGATTTACTGGTCAGTGGACTGCTTCCGCTGTCGCCCAAAGTTTTTGAACTTGTCACTGACTTATGATGAATGCGCTGCAGGTGACGTATAAGGGAGGATGTTCCGAGGTGGTTAACGTCCTTACCCCTACTTATTACAGCTTGATAAAGGCAACACACGGCTTGACACCTGTTGTCCGCATTTCTGTTGAAATACTTCCACACCGAAGAGCTGATTTTGTTGGTATTTTCACCAGGCATGTCAATGGCCATATTCCTCCCACGGACAACAGGTGTCTCCCCGGGTGCCTGACTTAAACAAACCACCTCACCATCAGAATCCTCCTTGTCAATTTCCTCCCCAGCGCCAGCAACACCCATATCCTCCTCATCCTGGTGTACTTCAACACTGACATCTTCAATCTGACTATCAGGAACTGGACTGCGGGTGCTCCTTCCAGCACTTGCAGGGGGCGTGCAAATGGTGGAAGTCGCATGCTCTTCACGTCCAGTGTTGGGAAGGTCAGGCATCGCAACCGATACAATTGGACTCTCCTTGTGGATTTGTGATTTCGAAGAACGCACAGTTCTGTGCTGTGCTTTTGCCAGCTTAAGTCTTTTCATTTTTCTAGCGAGAGGCTGAGTGCTTCCATCCTCATGTGAAGCTGAACCACTAGCCATGAACATAGGCCAGGGCCTCAGCCGTTCCTTGCCACTCCGTGTGGTAAATGGCATATTGGCAAGTTTACGCTTCTCCTCCGACGATTTTATTTTAGATTTTTGAGTCCTTTTTTTACTGATATTTTGTGTTTTGGATTTTACATGCTCTGTACTATGACATTGGGCATCGGCCTTGGCAGACGACGTTGATGGAATTTCATCGTCTCGGCCATGACTAGTGGCAGCAGCTTCAGCACGAGGTGGAAGTGGATCTTGATCTTTCCCTATTTTTGGAACCTCAACATTTTTGTTCTCCATATTTTAATAGGCACAACTAAAAGGCACCTCAGGTAAACAATGGAGATGGATGGATACTAGTATACTTATGGATGACGAGTGACTGACGACACAGAGGTAGCTACAGCCGTGGACTACCGTACTGCGTCTGCTAGTATAGAGATGATAATGATATAAAAAATATATATATATCACTACTGCAGGTATATATATTATAATGACGGACCTGCTGGACACTGTCAGCAGACTCCTACTACTAGTATGAAGAAGATAGAAAAAAAAAAACCACCACAGGTAGGTATACAATTATGGATGAGCACTGACGACACAGAGGTAGCTATACTAGCAGACGCAGTACGGTAGTCCACGGCTGTAGCTACCTCTGTGTCGGCAGTTGCTCGTCCATAATTGTATACCTACCTGTGGTGGGTTTTTTTTTTCTATCTTCCTCATACTAGTAGTTTAGGAGTCTGCAGTGCTGACAGTGTCCAGCAGGTCCGTCATTATACAATATATACCTGTCCTGCAGTAGTGATATATATATATTTTTTATATCATTATCATCCAGTCTATACTAGCAGACGCAGTACGGTAGTCCACGGCTGTAGCTACCTCTGTGTCGGCAGTTGCTCGTCCATAATTGTATACCTACCTGTGGTGGGTTTTTTTTTTCTATCTTCCTCATACTAGTAGTTTAGGAGTCTGCAGTGCTGACAGTGTCCAGCAGGTCCGTCATTATACAATATATACCTGTCCTGCAGTAGTGATATATATATATTTTTTATATCATTATCATCCAGTCTATACTATACAAAAAAAATTTTCTCAAATAAGCGCAGACACATACATAGCCTCTTAGTCTTTTATCCTGCTTCAGTAGAGGAAAGGCTGACACAACACTTGGGCTCCGATATGTTGGGAGATTCTCCGGCAGCAATTATCTCTTTAAAAGGCCAAAGCCGTTTTGTAAGATGTCATCAGAAATGATGTTGGATCTCAAAAAGAAAGAGATTTCATAGTGCAATAATGCAAAGACCAGTTAAAAACCAGAATATTTAATTGCACTCACAATTTAGAAAACAGATAACAGCATATAACCATATCATATGGTAGACGTGATCACTAAGCCTGGGAATTCTGCAGCTAGCATGGAAACCTCTAAGTGGAACAAATCCGGACTATTCCACAGAAGGATAACATTTGCAGCTCACCCGACCAGTACCACTTGTAACAGCTCACACCGCCTAAAGCTTTTCGGACATCCAGGTCCTTCCTCAGAGGCATAGTGAGCAGTAAAAATGAACATCTATATATACCACATACAATTAACAAAACACATAACAGGTGCATTTCCAATTTGCGTTCTTTCCCGATTTGACCGGAACCGGAAGTGACGTTTCGTTCCGTCGAGCGGAAATGACGTCTTTGCGTTCCACGGTGCGTTCCATAATGCGTTCCACAGCCATCGAAACAGGAAGTGTATCTTTATAGATGGTTCTATTCATAAAAAGTGGTCCCGCTTATTCCAATAATGTCCAATTTCATACAATTCAATCCAATAAGAAAGAAATCCATTAGCTCGTATTAAGCATCAATGGGGCATAAAAAATGAAAAACATAGAAATATAAAAGATTAGGTATTAAAACATGCGGACCAATAAAAGGGATTAAAAACAAGTTTACGGAAACTATAAAAACCACTTTAATTCAAACTCAGCATTTAGCCCTTTAGGATTTAATGTTTTCAACTTAAAAATCCATTGCATTTCTGCTTTGGCTAATCTAATGTCAATGGGGGTAATTCCAAGTTGATCGCAGCAGGAATTCTGTTAGCAATTGGGCAAAACCATGTGCACTGCAGGGGAGGCAGATATAACATGTGCAGAGAGAGTTAGATTTGGGTGTGGTGTGTTCAATCTGCAATCTAATTTGCAGTGTAAAAATAAAGCAGCCAGTATTTACCCTGCACAGAAACAAAATAACCCACCCAAATCTAACTCTCTCTGCAAATGTTATATCTGCCCCCCCTGCAGTGCACATGGTTTTGCCCAACTGCTAAAAAATTTCCTGCTGCGATCAACTTGGAATTACCCCCAATATCTTTACTTCTCCATGTGGGGCTGATCGTTTGAATTGCCCAAAAGGATTTAATATACTTGGGATTACAATTATGATAATTTTTAAAATGTAAAGTAACAGAATGGGTTAAAAGTCCTTTTTTAATATTGTATACATGCTCAGCCAGTCTAGTTTTTAAGTTCCTCGTGGTTTTACCCACATAAGTAAGTCCACATTCACATTGTAAGGCGTAGATGACGTTTTTAGAATTGCAGGTAATAAAATCCCTAATTTGGTATGTAATACCATTAACTACAAATTCTTTAATTTTACTAACGCCTTTAGTGGTGCGGCACATTAAACACAATCCGCACCTGTGGAAACCATGGCTACGGACACTAGTCCTATATGAAATGTTAAGAGCACTATGAACCAACCTATCTTTAATGTTGGCTGCCCTACGGTAAATAAAAGATGGTTTATTTGGTATTTTAGACCCAATAATTGGATCTTCTTTTAATATCTCCCAATATTTTCTAAAAACTGTTTCTATTTCTTTATGTTGTGAGTTAAAACCATATATAAAAGACCATTCATGTTTACTAGCAGCATTGACATTAGATTTCGACGTTAAAAGTGAACTACGTTGCACCTTATTAACCCTATCTTGCACTTCTAAAATTTTATCCTTATTATATCCTTTATCTATCAAGCGTTGACCCATTTCCTTCATTTGGTTATTACATATATGGGTTTCTGTACAGTTACGTTTCACACGTAGAAACTGACTAAAAGGTACACTGTCCAACCAATTACTATGATGTTGGCTGGACTTTTCAATATAACCATTTATAGTTAATGGTATTACATACCAAATTAGGGATTTTATTACCTGCAATTCTAAAAACGTCATCTACGCCTTACAATGTGAATGTGGACTTACTTATGTGGGTAAAACCACGAGGAACTTAAAAACTAGACTGGCTGAGCATGTATACAATATTAAAAAAGGACTTTTAACCCATTCTGTTTCTTTACATTTTAAAAATTGTCATAATTGTAATCCCAAGTATATTAAATCCTTTTGGGCAATTCAAACGATCAGCCCCACATGGAGAAGTAAAGATATTGACATTAGATTAGCCAAAGCAGAAATGCAATGGATTTTTAAGTTGAAAACATTAAATCCTAAAGGGCTAAATGCTGAGTTTGAATTAAAGTGGTTTTTATAGTTTCCGTAAACTTGTTTTTAATCCCTTTTATTGGTCCGCATGTTTTAATACCTAATCTTTTATATTTCTATGTTTTTCATTTTTTATGCCCCATTGATGCTTAATACGAGCTAATGGATTTCTTATTGGATTGAATTGTATGAAATTGGACATTATTGGAATAAGCGGGACCACTTTTTATGAATAGAACCATCTATAAAGATACACTTCCTGTTTCGATGGCTGTGGAACGCATTATGGAACGCACAGACGTCATTTCCGCTCGACGGAACGAAACGTCACTTCCGGTTCCGGTCAAATCGGGAAAGAACGCAAATTGGAAATGCACCTGTTATGTGTTTTGTTAATTGTATGTGGTATATATAGATGTTCATTTTTACTGCTCACTATGCCTCTGAGGAAGGACCTGGATGTCCGAAAAGCTTTAGGCGGTGTGAGCTGTTACAAGTGGTACTGGTCGGGTGAGCTGCAAATGTTATCCTTCTGTGGAATAGTCCGGATTTGTTCCACTTAGAGGTTTCCATGCTAGCTGCAGAATTCCCAGGCTTAGTGATCACGTCTACCATATGATATGGTTATATGCTGTTATCTGTTTTCTAAATTGTGAGTGCAATTAAATATTCTGGTTTTTAACTGGTCTTTGCATTATTGCACTATGAAATCTCTTTCTTTTTGAGATCCAACATCATTTCTGATGACATCTTACAAAACGGCTTTGGCATTTTAAAGAGATAATTGCTGCCGGAGAATCTCCCAACATATCGGAGCCCAAGTGTTGTGTCAGCCTTTCCTCTACTGAAGCAGGATAAAAGACTAAGAGGCTATGTATGTGTCTGCGCTTATTTGAGAAAAAATTTTTTGTATTGTATTCCTACCATTGGGATTGTTGTGAAGAATCCCTTCTTTTTCTCATAGCTGCATCACCATCTTGCGCAATTAGGAAAATCAATTATTTGTTTATTCTTGTTTCTTCACTGTATTTTCCTTTGCTGCAGAAATGTTTGCTTTTAGAGATAGCAGGAGAGAACTTCTCTCCAACATTTTTAAAAATCAGAGTGATGATATGGTTTGTGATGAAGATCTTTCTTCAATCCTTCAGAAATTAGAAAATGCAATACTTAAAGAAAATAGAGTGTGGTGGGAGATCATTACTCTTGAGAAATATGAATCTGAGAAAATGATCCCCAAGGGGTTAAAAATCCCAAAAACTCCATCTTTTAATTTGGGAGACGAAAAATTTATGAAGGATTGGAATGCTATTCTTACACAATGCTCTTGTAGCCTTATGGAACTAATTATTAAAGAGAGGAATAAAAATTTACAGGCACTAAGTGCTGAAATTAATAAGCTTCAGACACTGGTGGAACCTGTGAAAAATTTAGAGGACTTCAAGGAAGCCGAAATAGAGATTGTTAGAAAACTTAATAAAGAAACTAGGGAACTAAAAGAGAGGAAACAGCGTAAATATTTTAGGGATAAAGGTATTTTAAAGGACCAATTTGAAACAATAGGGAACAAAAATAATGATATGGAGGGTGTGGTTGTCAATTCATCATCCAATCATTATAGAGACCGTACTCAGAATGAAAGAGTCGATAATAACAATAGAAATAGAGAATGGATGAGATTTGAGAAGAAAAAAAGGCCAAATTATAGCTATAATCAAAGGAATTTTCAGAATAGGGGTTATAATATGAGGAATGATAATTGGAGGAAAAACGAGAGACCATTTAGAGATGATATTGAATATTCTTCTCCATATGTGGATAGAAATAGGTTTGATATCCTTCGGCCAAATGAATCCAATACTCGTCCTTTTTTAGATTGGGATCAGGGAACGAGAAGAAGATACTAGTCACCCCAACTAAATCTAAGCATTGAACAGTGATAGAGTCGGTGATTTTGATCTGCGCTTATAGGTATAGAGGCAGCCTGTATGGTACAAAGGGCCTTCACCAAGACCCCAATATAGGACAATAGATACAAGAAAGTGACCACACCTGGCGCCACCATACACCAACAACAAATGAAATAACTTACTTAAATATCAACCAATTGGAATTGATAGCCTCTTTTATAGTGGGAGTTATTAGTGGAGTACAAAAATCCACCCTTCTCAGAGAGGTAACAAATCTGTAGGACTAAAAATAAAAAAACATAGTGCAACCAGTTTTTTAAGGTGAAGTGAAGAAGATATTTTTATTGGTTCAACTCACATAAATATGAGTCAGTCAAGCATATCATCCACCATATGACGTGGATCCTCAATCCCCGCAGATGTCCTGATAGGCTGGGGACTCAGAGGGAGAAAAATATAGTGCAATACTGCTTCACCATACAAATCGGTTTATTCTGACAAAAACACACTTACATTAAACAAAAAGATTAAAAGCATATCACCCAAATGGGATACTGGAACACCACTTCACAAACAGAGCCAGCTGCGTTCGGTCACCTGTGCGGGATCCAGATGGTTAGAGCCTTATGCTCTAACCTTCTTCACTTCACCTTAAAAAACTGGTTGCACTATGTTTTTTTATTTTTAGTCCTACAGATTTGTTACCTCTCTGAGAAGGGTGGATTTTTGTACTCCACTAATAACTCCCACTATAAAAGAGGCTATCAATTCCAATTGGTTGATATTTAAGTAAGTTATTTCATTTGTTGTTGGTGTATGGTGGCGCCAGGTGTGGTCACTTTCTTGTATCTAAATCTAAGCATTATCAGAGGGGATGTAGGGGTGGAAAGAAACCATCTTTTTTTAAACAAAAAAATAAACCCAATAACCCCACAGAGACTAGAGAAAAGGAAACTACAAAAGTTTTCAATTTAAGTAAGCATATACTGACTTCCGATGAAGACAAAGTATTAAAACGAGGTCTAAAATTTGCCCCCACTAGTCAAACTGATCCATTTGAATTTTTCATTGATTTAAATAAATTTATTAGGAAACTTACGATTAAAAAATTTTTTGCTGCAAAAAATGATGATAAGGAAACTACTACTGAAGTATTAGAGGAAGGGGGTTCCACATTTCGCCCTAAATCCACTTTTTACCCTACCTATATAAAAGGGAATTATATATAATGTTTTAATAAAATGGTCAATAAGGATGTGGAATCCATCTTAAATAAAAGAAAGAGGAAATGCAATCTAAGCAGGAATGAATGGTTGGCATTAAAATCCTTAAGGGAAGATCCCAATCTTATTGTTAAGCCAGCTGATAAGGGTGGAGGTGTGGTCCTTATGGATAAAGATCAATATGTGGGAGAAATAATGAAGCAATTAACTAGTGGAGGCACTTATAAGAAAGTTAGAAATGACCCTACAAATAGGGTCATTGATGAGTTGAAAGGCCTCACTGATGAAGCTTTAATGAATGGTGCTATAACAAAATCTGAACATGAATTCATAAACATAAAAAATCCATCCATTCCAACTATTTATGTGCTTCCAAAAATCCATAAGGACCCCCTCCACCCCCCAGGGAGACCTATCATAGCAGGTTCTAATAGTATTACGTCCAACCTGTCCGCGGTGATTGACTTTTATTTACAACCCCTGGTTAAAACTACAAAAGCCTTTTTAAAAGACACTACAGATGTTCTTAAAATGGTAGATCAGTTAGAATGGAAAGATAACTACATTTTGGCTAGCTGTGACGTATCAACTTTATACACCATTATTGACATGGAGAAAGGCATTGTAGCGGTCAATTATTTTTTAGATGGGTCAGATCTTTCTAATGACATCAAATTATTTATCATTAAAGGTATTAAATTCATATTAACCAACAACTATTTTTATTTTGATGGGTCTTATTATGTGCAGCAAATTGGTACCGCCATGGGCACCAGGTTCGCACCCAGTTACGCCAATCTTTATATGGCGTATTGGGAAGATCTCACCATCTGGAAGGATGGACGACTGGGTGCGAGCCTGGTGTCCTGGAAACGTTTTATTGATGATGTCTTATTTATTTGGAACGGTACTGAAGGAGAATTAATAACATTCTGTGAAGAGCTTAATTTTAATGATTTTAATATTAAATTCACCTTCTCCACTAGTCACTTTGAAATATCCTTTTTAGATTTAGTTTTGTACACTAAAGAAGGAAAATTACATACGAAGGTTTATAGAAAGCCAACTGATTCCAATGGTTATATTGAAAAGTCCAGCCAACATCATAGTAATTGGTTGGACAGTGTACCTTTTAGTCAGTTTCTACGTGTGAAACGTAACTGTACAGAAACCCATATATGTGATAACCAAATGAAGGAAATGGGTCAACGCTTGGTAGATAAAGGATATAATAAGGATAAAATTTTAGAAGTGCAAGATAGGGTTAATAAGGTGCAACGTAGTTCACTTTTAACGTCGAAATCTAATGTCAATGCTGCTAGTAAACATGAATGGTCTTTTATATGTGGTTTTAACTCACAACATAAAGAAATAGAAACAGTTTTTAGAAAATATTGGGAGATATTAAAAGAAGATCCAATTATTGGGTCTAAAATACCAAATAAACCGTCTTTTATTTACCGTAGGGCAGCCAACATTAAAGATAGGTTGGTTCATAGTGCTCTTAACATTTCATATAGGACTAGTGTCCGTAGCCATGATTTCCACAGGTGCGGATTGTGTTTAATGTGCCGCACCACTAAAGGCGTTAGTAAAATTAAAGAATTTGTAGTTAATGGTATTACATACCAAATTAGGGATTTTATTACCTGCAATTCTAAAAACGTCATCTACGCCTTACAATGTGAATGTGGACTTACTTATGTGGGTAAAACCACGAGGAACTTAAAAACTAGACTGGCTGAGCATGTATACAATATTAAAAAAGGACTTTTAACCCATTCTGTTTCTTTACATTTTAAAAATTGTCATAATTGTAATCCCAAGTATATTAAATCCTTTTGGGCAATTCAAACGATCAGCCCCACATGGAGAAGTAAAGATATTGACATTAGATTAGCCAAAGCAGAAATGCAATGGATTTTTAAGTTGAAAACATTAAATCCTAAAGGGCTAAATGCTGAGTTTGAATTAAAGTGGTTTTTATAGTTTCCGTAAACTTGTTTTTAATCCCTTTTATTGGTCCGCATGTTTTAATACCTAATCTTTTATATTTCTATGTTTTTCATTTTTTATGCCCCATTGATGCTTAATACGAGCTAATGGATTTCTTTCTTATTGGATTGAATTGTATGAAATTGGACATTATTGGAATAAGCGGGACCACTTTTTATGAATAGAACCATCTATAAAGATACACTTCCTGTTTCGATGGCTGTGGAACGCATTATGGAACGCACCGTGGAACGCAAAGACGTCATTTCCGCTCGACGGAACGAAACGTCACTTCCGGTTCCGGTCAAATCGGGAAAGAACGCAAATTGGAAATGCACCTGTTATGTGTTTTGTTAATTGTATGTGGTATATATAGATGTTCATTTTTACTGCTCACTATGCCTCTGAGGAAGGACCTGGATGTCCGAAAAGCTTTAGGCGGTGTGAGCTGTTACAAGTGGTACTGGTCGGGTGAGCTGCAAATGTTATCCTTCTGTGGAATAGTCCGGATTTGTTCCACTTAGAGGTTTCCATGCTAGCTGCAGAATTCCCAGGCTTAGTGATCACGTCTACCATATGATATGGTTATATGCTGTTATCTGTTTTCTAAATTGTGAGTGCAATTAAATATTCTGGTTTTTAACTGGTCTTTGCATTATTGCACTATGAAATCTCTTTCTTTTTGAGATCCAACATCATTTCTGATGACATCTTACAAAACGGCTTTGGCCTTTTAAAGAGATAATTGCTGCCGGAGAATCTCCCAACATATCGGAGCCCAAGTGTTGTGTCAGCCTTTCCTCTACTGAAGCAGGATAAAAGACTAAGAGGCTATGTATGTGTCTGCGCTTATTTGAGAAAAATTTTTTTGTATTGTATTCCTACCATTGGGATTGTTGTGAAGAATCCCTTCTTTTTCTCATAGCTGCATCACCATCTTGCGCAATTAGGAAAATCAATTATTTGTTTAATCCAGTCTATACTAGCAGACGCAGTACGGTAGTCCACGGCTGTAGCTACCTCTGTGTAGGCACTGGCAGTCGCTCGTCCATAATTGTATACCTACCTGTGGTGTTTTTTTTTTTTCTATCTTCTTCATACTAGTAGTTTAGGAGTCTGCAGTGCTGACAGTGTCCAGCAGGTCCGTCATTATACAATATATACCTGTCCTGCAGTAGTGATATATATATATTTTTTTTATATCATTATCATCCAGTCTATACTAGCAGACGCAGTACGGTAGTCCACGGCTGTAGCTACCTCTGTGTCGGCACTGGCAGTCGCTCGTCCATAATTGTATACCTACCTGTGGTGGTTTTTTTTTTTCTATCTTCTTCATACTAGTAGTTTAGGAGTCTGCAGTGCTGACAGTGTCCAGCAGGTCCGTCATTATACAATATATATCTGTCCTGCAGTAGTGATATATATATATTTTTTATATCATTATCATCCAGTCTATACTAGCAGACGCAGTACGGTAGTCCACGGCTGTAGCTACCTCTGTGTCGGCAGTCGCTCGTCATCCATAAGTATACTAGTATCCATCCATCTCCATTGTTTACCTGAGGTGCCTTTTAGTTGTGCCTATTAAAATATGGAGAACAAAAATGTTGAGGTTCCAAAAATAGGGAAAGATCAAGATCCACTTCCACCTCGTGCTGAAGCTGCTGCCACTAGTCATGGCTGAGACGATGAAATGCCATCAACGTCGTCTGCCAAGGCCGATGCCCAATGTCATAGTACAGAGCATGTAAAATCCAAAACACCAAATATCAGTAAAAAAAGGACTCAAAAATCTAAAATAAAATTGTCGGAGGAGAAGCGTAAACTTGCCAATATGCCATTTACCACACGGAGTGGCAAGGAACGGCTGAGGCCCTGGCCTATGTTCATGGCTAGTGGTTCAGCTTCACATGAGGATGGAAGCACTCAGCCTCTCGCTAGAAAAATGAAAAGACTTAAGCTGGCAAAAGCACAGCAAAGAACTGTGCGTTCTTCGAAATCACAAATCCACAAGGAGAGTCCAATTGTGTCGGTTGCGATGCCTGACCTTCCCAACACTGGACGTGAAGAGCATGCGCCTTCCACCATTTGCACGCCCCCTGCAAGTGCTGGAAGGAGCACCCGCAGTCCAGTTCCTGATAGTCAGATTGAAGATGTCAGTGTTGAAGTACACCAGGATGAGGAGGATATGGGTGTTGCTGGCGCTGGGGAGGAAATTGACCAGGAGGATTCTGATGGTGAGGTGGTTTGTTTAAGTCAGGCACCCGGGGAGACACCTGTTGTCCGTGGGAGGAATATGGCCATTGACATGCCTGGTGAAAATACCAAAAAAATCAGCTCTTCGGTGTGGAAGTATTTCAACAGAAATGCGGACAACATTTGTCAAGCCGTGTGTTGCCTTTGTCAAGCTGTAATAAGTAGGGGTAAGGACGTTAACCACCTCGGAACATCCTCCCTTATACGTCACCTGCAGCACATTCATCATAAGTCAGTGACAAGTTCAAAAACTTTGGGCGACAGCGGAAGCAGTCCACTGACCAGTAAATCCCTTCCTCTTGTAACCAAGCTCACGCAAACCACCCCACCAACTCCCTCAGTGTCAATTTCCTCCTTCCCCAGGAATGCCAATAGTCCTGCAGGCCATGTCACTGGCAATTCTGACGAGTCCTCTCCTGCCTGGGATTCCTCCGATGCATCCTTGCGTGTAACGCCTACTGCTGCTGGCGCTGCTGTTGTTGCTGCTGGGAGTCGATGGTCATCCCAGAGGGGAAGTCGTAAGACCACTTTTACTACTTCCACCAAGCAATTGACTGTCCAACAGTCCTTTGCGAGGAAGATGAAATATCACAGCAGTCATCCTGCTGCAAAGCGGATAACTGAGGCCTTGGCATCCTGGGCGGTGAGAAACGTGGTTCCGGTATACATCATTACTGCAGAGCCAACTAGAGACTTGTTGGAGGTACTGTGTCCCCGGTACCAAATACCATCTAGGTTCCATTTCTCTAGGCAGGCGATACCGAAAATGTACACAGACCTCAGAAAAAGACTCACCAGTGTCATAAAAAATGCAGTTGTACCCAATGTCCACTTAACCACGGACATGTGGACAAGTGGAGCAGGGCAGACTCAGGACTATATGACTGTGACAGCCCACTGGGTAGATGTATTGACTCCCGCCGCAAGAACAGCAGCGGCGGCACCAGTAGCAGCATCTCGCAAACGCCAACTCTTTCCTAGGCAGGCTACGCTTTGTATCACCGCTTTCCAGAATACGCACACAGCTGAAAACCTCTTACGGCAACTGAGGAAGATCATCGCAGAATGGCTTACCCCAATTGGACTCTCCTGTGGATTTGTGGCATCGGACAACGCCAGCAATATTGTGTGTGCATTAAATCTGGGCAAATTCCAGCACGTCCCATGTTTTGCACATACCTTGATTTTGGTGGTGCAGAATTATTTAAAAAACGACAGGGGCGTGCAAGAGATGCTGTCGGTGGCCAGAAGAATTGCGGCACACTTTCGGCGTACAGGCACCACGTACAGAAGACTGGAGCACCACCAAAAATGCCTGAACCTGCCCTGCCATCATCTGAAGCAAGAAGTGGTAACGAGGTGGAATTCAACCCTCTATATGCTTCAGAGGTTGGAGGAGCAGCAAAAGGCCATTCAAGCCTATACAACTGAGCACGATATAGGAGGTGGAATGCACCTGTCTCAAGCACAGTGGAGAATGATTTCAATGTTGTGCAAGGTTCTGCAACCTTTTGAACTTGCCACACGTGAAGTCAGTTCAGACACTGCCAGCCTGAGTCAGGTCATTCCCCTCATCAGGCTTTTGCAGAAGAAGCTGGAGACATTGAAGGAGGAGCTAACACAGAGCGATTCCGCTAGGCATGTGGGACTTGTGGATGGAGCCCTTAATTCGCTTAACCAGGATTCACGGGTGGTCAATCTGTTGAAATCAGAGCACTACATTTTGGCCACCGTGCTCGATCCTAGATTTAAAACCTACCTTGGATCTCTCTTTCCGGCAGACACAATTCTGCTGGGGTTCAAAGAACTGCTGGTGAGAAAATTGTCAAGTCAAGCGGAACGCGACCTGTCAACATCTCCTCCTTCACATTCTCCCGCAACTGGGGGTGCGAGGAAAAGGCTCAGAATTCCGAGCCCACCCGCTGGCGGTGATGCAGGGCAGTCTGGAGCGACTGCTGATGCTGACATCTGGTCCGGACTGAAGGACCTGACAACGATTACGGACATGTCGTCTACTGTCACTGCATATGATTCTCTCCCCATTGAAAGAATGGTGGAGGATTATATGAGTGACCGCATCCAAGTAGGCACGTCAGACAGTCCGTACTTATACTGGCAGGAAAAAGAGGCAATTTGGAGGCCCTTGCACAAACTGGCTTTATTCTACCTAAGTTGCCCTCCCACAAGTGTGTACTCCGAAAGAGTGTTTAGTGCCGCCGCTCACCTTGTCAGCAATCGGCGTACGAGGTTACATCCAGAAAATGTGGAGAAGATGATGTTCATTAAAATGAATTATAATCAATTCCTCCGTGGAGACATTCACCAGCAGCAATTGCCTCCACAAAGTACACAGGGAGCTGAGATGGTGGATTCCAGTGGGGACGAATTGATAATCTGTGAGGAGGGGGATGTACACGGTGATATATCGGAGGATGATGATGAGGTGGACATCTTGCCTCTGTAGAGCCAGTTTGTGCAAGGAGAGATTAATTGCTTCTTTTTTGGTGGGGGTCCAAACCAACCCGTCATTTCAGTCACAGTCGTGTGGCAGACCCTGTCACTGAAATGATGGGTTGGTTAAAGTGTGCATGTCCTGTTTATACAACATAAGGGTGAGTGGGAGGGCCCAAGGACAATTCCATCTTGCACCTCTTTTTTCTTTCATTTTTCTTTGCGTCATGTGCTGTTTGGGGAGTAGTTTTTGGAAGGGCCATCCTGCGTGACACTGCAGTGCCACTCCTAGATGGGCCAGGTGTTTGTGTCGGCCACTTGGGTCGCTTATCTTAGTCACACAGCTACCTCATTGCGCCTCTTTTTTTCTTTGCGTCATGTGCTGTTTGGGGGGTGTTTTTTGGAAGGGCCATCCTGCGTGACACTGCAGTGCCACTCCTAGATGGGCCAGGTGTTTGTGTCGGCCACTAGGGTCGCTTAGCTTACTCACACAGCTACCTCATTGCGCCTCTTTTTCTTCTTCTTTGCGTCATGTGCTGTTTGGGGGGTGTTTTTTGGAAGGGCCATCCTGCGTGACACTGCAGTGCCACTCCTAGATGGGCCAGGTGTTTGTGTCGGCCACTTGGGTCGCTGAGCTTAGTCATCCAGCGACCTCGGTGCAAATTTTAGGACTAAAAATAATATTGTGAGGTGTGAGGTGTTCAGAATAGACTGAAAATGAGTGGAAATTATGGTTATTGAGGTTAATAATACTTTGGGATCAAAATGACCCCCAAATTCTATGATTTAAGCTGTTTTTTAGGGTTTTTTGAAAAAAACACCCGAATCCAAAACACACCCGGATCCGACAAAAAAAATTCGGTGAGGTTTTGCCAAAACGCGTTCGAACCCAAAACACGGCCGCGGAACCGAACCCAAAACCAAAACACAAAACCCGAAAAATTTCCGGTGCTCATCACTAGCTATAACTGCACCCCAGTCTCCCCCACAATTCAGCTGTGTGAGCAGTGAGCACTCAGCACAGTCAGATATACATAGATGATATTATCATGCAGCACACTGAGGCTGAGCACAGATATGGTATGTGACTGTGTATCGTTTTTTTCAGGCAGAGAACGGATTATATTAAATAATAAATAAAACTGGTGGTGGTCACTAGTAACTATCAGCAAAACTCTGCACTCTGAGTACTCCTAATGCTCCCCAAAATTACTAAGTTAGTAGTAAATCAACTCAAGTTAGTGAGGGGTAGTTCATGAATGATTAGTTCAAAATTAACTAATCTTCAAAGTGAACTAGTTCGTTCAGTTCACAGCTTTGGCAAAGATTAGTTCATCAGGAAGGAGGAGTCAGACACAGACAGAATAGAGCCAGCAGCTGCATTAGGCTTCTCACTGTCTCATTCACTTCACTGGATTTTCACTTCCTGAATCTGATGCTGTAAAATGAAAGTTAAAAGTACAACACAGCTCAGCAATACAGATCTAATAAAAAAAATAGCATCTGCACTGCCTAGCCAAAGTCTGTGTGTCTGTGAGTGAGCATGTGTGGTCATGCTGCTCACCTTTCTGTGATATAATCACTGTCCTATTAGTCTAGATATCCAAACACTTGCTGCTACTTCTGGTACTACTGGCTTCTGTGCATACTGTCATACCTCCCAACATGACCCTCTCCAGGAGGGACAGAATGCTCTGCTCCTGGATTTCCCTCTTAATGTATGATTGCCATCACCTGTGCTGAAACACCTTTCTTATCCATTAACCTGTTCAAAACAGGTGTCGGCAATCACAAATTAAGAGAAAAGTCCAGGAGCAGAGCATTTTGTCCCTCATGGAGAGGGTCATGTTGGGAGGTATGTATTGTTGTGCTAAATCTTCTGCTGGGTGTTGTGTAGGTGCAGCTGCAGCAGCACTGTTGTTATTCAGCTCTCACTCGGCTATACTCATGAGTCAGTACATCTCTGCTACCACAGGGGTCACTGCTGTGCTCAGACATGGAATGGACTCACTCTGTGGAGCTGATTGAGTTACATTGTCCTGAAGACTCATGAGTCATTCTCCTTGCAAGTAGTTCAGTAGTTCAGTGATTCATTACAGTTCACTGATCAGTTCACTGACTCAATGACTCATACAGCCATACAAGTCAGTGCAGTACTTCTAAGCTACCATGTGTGGCACTGCTGTGCTCAGGCATATGCTATGGAGCTGATACTGAACTGCATATAGCCATCATTAATTCATCTAGCATATTAGGTGGTCACAAGGTACACTCCCAATCAGTCAAAGACACAGTTTTGAGTGCTGCATTCTATCCTGTAGGGTCTGATTACTCTACACAAGACATAGGGGGATATGTATGTTTGTCTGATGAACCTTCAGACTTGAAATAATTAAAATATGATGGTACATATACTTAGGTAGTTCTATAGAAGTGGAGATGTTGCCCATAGCAACCAATCTGTGTGTGTGTGTGTGAGAGAGAGAGAATACTGAATACTCATGAGTCAGTTTACCTCAGCTGTTACAGGGGTCACTGCTGTGCTCATGGAGTCAGTGGACTCTGTGTAGCTGAGTGAACTGCATTGTCCTGACGACTCATGAGTCATTCTCCTTGCAAGTAGTTCAGTAGTTCAGTGATTCATTACAGTTCACTGATCAGTTCACTGACTCAATGACTCATACAGCCATACGAGTCAGTACAGTACTTCTAACCTACCATGTGTGGCACTGCTGTGCACAGGCATATGCATTGTATGGAGCTGATACTGAACTGCATATAGCCATGATTCATTCCCCCAGTATATTAGTTGACAAGCTACACTCCCAATCAGCTAAAGACACAGTGCTGAGTGTTGCATGCTATCCTGTAGGGTAGGATTACTCCACAGAAGACACAGGGGGATATGTACTATGAACCTTCAAGTGACATAAAGTAGAGCAGTTGCCCCTAGCAACCAATCAGCTTCTGTCACTTTATATACTGTTGAAGATAAATGACAGAAGCTGATTGGTTACTTTACAACAGCTCCACTTTATCTCTCTCTAAGGTTTGTTACATTGGGGCAAAGGGACTTTTTTTTCTTTTAATTATTGTATTTTAAAAGCAGAAAAAAAGTGACTTATGACATTACTCTGAATTTGGGTCTTTCACTTGCATATTATGAAGTAAAAAGGAGTACCAACAATGGGATTAATATTGCAGAGATACATATGTCACTACAAGGTTGCTATATAACTTATTGCTTTTCTTAAAAATAAAAAAAATCTGACATTTTAAACATATCTGATCATTTGAAAAAGATTATAACTCCTACAATGAGCTAATATTAGAAATACCTACTCTATGTATTATAGTCTAGACTAGTTCTAAATCTAATCACTACTTTCAGTCTCAGAGTCAGTGAGTGAAATGATGAACTAAATGAACTACATGAACTAATCTTCCGAACTAATCTTTTGAGTGAACTAGATCATAATGAACTAATCACCAAAGTGAACTAGATTTCCCATCACTAACTCAAGTGTCTCTATCTATTCTAACGGAGAGGACGCCAGCCACGTCCTCTCCCTATCAATCTCAATGCACGTGTGAAAATGGCGGCGACGCGCGGCTCCTTATATAGAATCCGAGTCTCGCGATAGAATCCGAGCCTCGCGAGAATCCGACAGCGGGATGATGACGTTCGGGCGCGCTCGGGTTAACCGAGCAAGGCGGGAAGATCCGAGTCTGCCTCGGACCCGTGTAAAAAGGCTGAAGTTCGGGGGGGTTCGGATTCCGAGGAACCGAACCCGCTCATCTCTAGTGAAAATCTCCAAAGACATTCATTATCAGCCACACACCGATCGGCTGTATATTTGGAACTGTGGACACTTCTAATAAATTAACCCCGGACTCTGTGGTTCCCATTCTCAACAAGCAGATTGAGATCTGCAGCTCATATATTTCATGATCAAGGTGTTGATACATTTAAATTTTGCTTATATGTTTTTATTGAATTTTATATTCAGACTTTAAGTGTCTTAATTAATGTTATTAATATAATAAACTTTCCTTTATTATACGTCAGCTCTTATTATTAATTATTCCCCATTAAATATTGTTAGTTGTTCTTCCACTTCTTGCGCAGCCGTTTCTTCTTTTTATTATTTATTTACAACAAACACACACACAGGGGTATATTTACTAAGCTCCCGATTTTGACCGAGATGCCGTTTTTTCTTCAAAGTGTCATCTCGGTTAATCTCGGTCATTTACTAAACACTAATCACGGCAGTGATGAGGGCATTCGTAATTTTTTGCAAGTTCAGGTAAAAAATTACGAATGAATACACCATCGGTCAAAACGCGGCTGTTTAAGTATGAATCTCGGTCATTTACTAAGAAGTGCAAAGCCAAAAAAGAACAAACACTGCCGTGAAAAATTACAACTCGTAAAAAAGTGCTAAAAAAAAACAGACCTTTTTTTTTTATTCGTGATTGGATAGGCATGCACGGATCCATGAGATCCGTGCATGTATATCAGTGGGAAGGGGTGGGAAAGTGCTTATTTTTTCAAAAAAAATTGCGTGGGGTCCCCCCTCCTAAGCATAACCAGCCTCGGGCTCTTTGAGCCGATCCTGGTTGCAGAAATATGGTGAAAAAAATGACAGGGGTTCCCCCATATTTAAGCAACCAGCATCGGGCTCTGCGCCTGGTCCTGGTCCCAAAAATACGGGGGACAAAAAGAGTAGGGGTCCCCCATATTTTTAAAACCAGCACCGGGCTCCACTAGCTGGACAGATAATGCCACAGCCGGGGGTCACTTTTATACAGCGCCCTGCGGCCGTGGCATCAAAAATCCAACTAGTCACCCCTGGCCGGGGTACCCTGGGGGAGTGGGAACCCCTTCAATCAAGGGGTCCCCCCCCCCCAGCCACCCAAGGGCCAGGGGTGAAGCCCGAGGCTGTCCCCCCCCATCCAATGGGCTGCGGATGGGAGGGCTGATAGCCTTTGTTGTAAAATAAAAGATATTGTTTTTAGTAGCAGTACTACAAGTCCCAGCAAGCCTCCCCCGCATGCTGGTACTTGGAGAACCACAAGTACCAGCATGCGGCGGAAAAACGGGCCCGCTGGTACCTGTAGTACTACCACTAAAAAAATACCCAAAAAAACACAAGACACACACACCGTGAAAGTATAATTTTATTACATACATACACACATACATACATACATACTTACCTTATGTTCCCACGCAGGTCGGTCCTCTTCTCCAGTAGAATCCAAGGGGTACCTGTTGAAGAAATTCTACTCACCAGATCCAGTGGTCCAGGCTCCTCGGCAAATCCAGGGTTAATCCACGTACTTGAATAAAACAAAAAAACGGTTGCCCGACCACGAACTGAAAGGTGACCCATGTTTGCACATGGGTCACCTTCCCACGAATGCCAGAAACCCACTTTGCCTTCTGGCTAAGTGGGTTTCTTCAGCCAATCAGGGAGTGCCACGTTGTAGCACTCTACTGATCAGCTGTGTGCTCCTGTCCTCACTGACAGGCGGCACACGGCAGTGTTACAATGTAGCGCCTATGCGCTACATTGTAACCAATGATGTGAACTTTGTGCCCTGCGGTTGACCTAAAGTGACGTCACCGCTGAGCAGAAAGTTCCCATCATTGGTTACAATGTAGCGCATAGGCGCTACATTGTAACACTGCCGCGTGCTGCCTGTCAGTGAAGACAGGAGCACACAGCTGATCAGGAGAGTGCTACAACGTGGCACTCCCTGATTGGCTGAAGAAACCCACTTAGCCAGAAGGCAAAGTGGGTTTCTGGCATTCGTGGGAAGGTGACCCATGTGCAAACATGGGTCACCTTTCAGTTCGTGGTCGGGCAACCGTTTTTTTGTTTTATTCAAGTACGTGGATTAACCCTGGATTTGCCGAGGAGCCTGGACCACTGGATCTGGTGAGTAGAATTTCTTCAACAGGTACCCCTTGGATTCTACTGGAGAAGAGGACCGACCTGCGTGGGAACATAAGGTAAGTATGTATGTATGTATGTGTGTATGTATGTAATAAAATTATACTTTCACGGTGTGTGTGTCTTGTGTTTTTTTGGGTATTTTTTTAGTGGTAGTACTACAGGTACCAGCGGGCCCGTTTTTCCGCCGCATGCTGGTACTTGTGGTTCTCCAAGTACCAGCATGCGGGGGAGGCTTGCTGGGACTTGTAGTACTGCTACTAAAAACAATATCTTTTATTTTACAACAAAGGCTATCAGCCCTCCCATCCGCAGCCCATTGGATGGGGGGGGACAGCCTCGGGCTTCACCCCTGGCCCTTGGGTGGCTGGGGGGGGGGGACCCCTTGATTGAAGGGGTTCCCACTCCCCCAGGGTACCCCGGCCAGGGGTGACTAGTTGGATTTTTGATGCCACGGCCGCAGGGCGCTGTATAAAAGTGACCCCCGGCTGTGGCATTATCTGTCCAGCTAGTGGAGCCCGGTGCTGGTTTTAAAAATACGGGGGACCCCTACTCTTTTTGTCCCCCGTATTTTTGGGACCAGGACCAGGCGCAGAGCCCGATGCTGGTTGCTTAAATATGGGGGAACCCCTGTCATTTTTTTTACCATATTTCTGCAACCAGGATCGGCTCAAAGAGCCCGAGGCTGGTTATGCTTAGGAGGGGGGACCCCACGCATTTTTTTTTGGGATTTTACATTGTTTAATTAAAAAAAAAAAAAAAAAAGAACCCCAGCACGGATCACACAGATCCGGCCGAGATTGATTGTTAAAAAAAACGGCAGTGTTTTGCTAATCACTGCCGTAAAATTAGGTAAAAAAAAACGAATGACATCGACATCGGAAGAAAAGAAAAACCCGAATACGACAGCTTAGTAAATCCATCGTAATAAATTCAAAAAGTTGCAGTTTTACACTGTCGATGTCATTCGTGATTGAACTTTGACCTATTTTCGGAAATTACGAATGTTAGTAAATGTACCCCACAGTGTTTTACGGCAGCGCAGGTGACAGAACAATTATATATTTAGATTATATTTATTATTTGAGGCGCTATCCAGCAGTTTTGTCTATTTCTTTTTTATTATTCAAATTTACGCCGCACAGTCAGGGCTGTTTCTAGCCAATTTGGCTCCCAGTAGTGAGATTTAAAAATGCGCCCCCCCATGACATAAAAAAAAATGTGCCCCCCCCCCCACACACCTAGATAAAAAAAAAAACGTGCACGCGCACCTGGCAAGGGGGCGTGGCCTCATCTAAATGGGTGTGGCCTCATCTGAAAAGACTACCTCACAATCCAGTTTTTGACCCTGCTCCAACAGATCACGACCACCACAGGAGAAAAAAAATTCTGCCATATTGAGCCCCACACAGTAATGCCCCCTGCACCATATTATGCCACACACCGCAATGCCCTTGATACATTAAATCCCCACACTACGGCAGGCAAGAGTCCCCATTTCACACATTACGGCAGGTGTCCCCATTTTACACATTGAGAGAGAGAGAGAGAAAACTTACAGAGGCGATTACCGCTTTTCGGCCCGCCTCACCAGTCGCTCCTCGCGCCGGCCTTTCCCTCTTCCTAACTTGGATCCCCCTCTATACTCCGCTCGGGGGGGGGGGGG
Organism: Pseudophryne corroboree; assembly: GCF_028390025.1. NCBI lineage: Eukaryota > Metazoa > Chordata > Amphibia > Anura > Myobatrachidae > Pseudophryne > Pseudophryne corroboree. The sequence goes on along the minus strand of NC_086445.1, from coordinate 134,207,277 downwards.
GAGTTTCGCGGAGTGACGGGGTTGCGTCGTGACGTAACGACGCAACCGCGTCATTCTGTGAAACTCCGCCCCCCCGAGCGGGTTACTCAGGGAGAAATAGGAGGGGGAAGCAGGGAGCCACAGTTAGTGCCGCGGCGGGCGCCCAGTGCGGTTGCACTGCTCGCCTGCCCCAAGAAACGGCCCTGCGCACAGTAGCGCCACTACACCAGGTAGAGACCCTTTTACACCTTACGGCGGACAGATTCCCCTTTTTACACATTACGGCAGACAGCGTCCCCTTTTTACACATTACGGCAGACAGCATGCCCTTTTTACACATTACGGCAGACAGCGTGCCCTTTTTACACATTACGGCAGGCAGATTCCCCCATTTTACACATTACGGCAGACTGCGTCCCCTTTTTTACACATTACGGCAGACAGCGGAAATAAAGAAAGACAGTAAGAAAGAAAGAAAGAAAGAAAGAAAGAAAGAAAGAAAGAAAGAAAGAAAGAAAGATTTATACTTACTGTCTCCGCTGGCTCAGGCTCCTCGGTGCAGCTTCTGGCAGATATCCCGATTCCCGGGCAGGAGAGAAGGAGGAGGGAGCCGCAGCAGCGCTGTGTCATTGGTGGAGGCGCTGCTGCTGCTGTCCCAGTCCTTCACCATAGGCTGTTCTCCGCCGCTGTGAATGGCTAAGATGCGCTTCACAGCGTCGGAAGACAGCCTATGGTGAAGCAGAGGGACAGCAGCAGCAGCGCCTCAACCAATAACACAGCGCTGCTGCGGCTCCCTCCTCCACCTCCCTCCTTCCCCCCGTGACAGCTGCGCTCCTCTCCTCTCCTCTCCTGTGTGCTGCAGGCGGCGGTTGCCCGCAGCACACAGCGGCATGTAATGAGTCAGTTTGACTCATTACATTCTTGGGCCCCTGGACAGTGGCGGGCCCCAGTGCAACTGGCGGTAGTTCCGCCTCTGTCACTGCTTATCAGAGCCATAAACAGACATTTTGGTGCCCTGGGCCAGACAAAGCATTGGCACATCCCATATTTTTCAATCAGGGACATAAGGGGAGCCCTGGCACTCAGAGAAAGCACTTGCTATGATGCCCCCTACATGATATAACACACACACACACACACACACACACACACACACACACACACACACACACACACACACACACACACACACACACACATACTTATAGGATACCTATACTGACAGAACACTCCCCAAAATTGGATTTTGACACCAATCCATCATTATTTGAAAGCTTTGTCATTTAGTTACATTATCCTTTATTTGAAATAACATTTCTTGGCAGTCATACCCAGGACCTTCAGTCACATCTTCCATATTGCAGTCAGACACCTTACTTAGGGAGTTATTTGTATGGGAAGTATGAGAATGTTTCGAAATGCGTGCCTTAAATAAATGAGTGTTTGACTGAAGGTGCTTAGGGATGTGAGGGATGTGAGGGAGTGATCACTGATGGGGGCAACCAGGTTATGGTGTGGATTAAAGAGAAAGAAGTTGCAATTGAGATTGATTAAAACAGAAAATTGACAAGTGAAACAGCATTCCCTACCTTGTGGTGCCCTGTGTGGCGGCAGATGTTGTGCTACCCTAATTAAAGCCCTGTTGCTCATAAAGTGGAATACCTTGCACTTTCCAGTCTACAAGAAAGCACATTTTTATTACTTGCAATAAGTACAGTTCTGATGTCTCTCAGCTCCCATAATTAACTAAAGACATTATTTAAGGTAAACTGAAATAATACTTACCCCTCGGAAGTCCTGTTGCCCATTTTCCTGGTGATTTGTGCATGCACAATAGCAGAGGCGTCACTCTCCTTTTATGCACCCGGGACGGCCGTGGGCGCAAAGGGGCATAACTTCACAGGAGAGGGCGTGACTTTGCATTAGAGGCATGGCTAAGTGCCCTGACCCGCGTTTTCGGCACTCCAGGAGTTGCGTGCTGCCCCCAGAGATTAGCGTGTCTGTAGTGCCGGCTCGTACAGGGTGACAGGAGCCGGCACTTTGGTGTCACCCTTTGGCAGGTGACACCGGGATGCGGGTAGGGTTATCACCTCATCCCTTTAATTCTGGACACATATTAATTACACAGGTTCTGTGGCTGGCTGACTTCAAGACTCCATTTCACCTGGTTTTAATCAGCCACAGAACCTGTGTAATTAATGTGTCCAGAATTAAAGGGATGAGGTGGTAACCCTAAGTACGGCCTGCACCCCCCTTGTGATGCCACTGCGCAATAGAGATGTCCATCGAGAACAAAGTACGGGCACCATATTCCCAGGCCCTCTTCTCTCTTTTTTTTTTCTGATTAGTTAGTTGGCACTCGTGTATTTATAATAGGTACAGTGATTGTGGTGCACACAGGCCCCTTTCCAGGGGGGCCCACATCGCACACCCTTCAATGATTTCTTTCAATACTTACCCTCCAGTGTTCTGCATCGGCAGCAGCAGCACTGCAGAATTCACAGGAACAAAATCACTGGGAAAATGGCCGCCATGTCATTTTAACAGGGACTTGCACACGCACACTAGACTCTAGGACAGCGCTAGGGTCCCAGAGTCTACAGCGCTGCCGGCTAGAGAGGAGGAGGCTCAGATGGAGTCTGCACATGTTTTTTTTTTGCTGGTACACTACTGATGACAGCATGCCCTGGCAGCACTGGTGCCAGGGCCGCCATCAGGGAGGTGCTGGGGGTACTGCTGTCCCAGGCCCAGCCTCTCTGACAGAGAAGAGAGGGCCTGGGCTGCTCATGCCGCCATCCGTCCCTGTACATCCGCCACCATCTGTATTGCTCAATTGAAAATGTACCTTCCGAGATGGCCAATGTCTTAGAGGAGACAGATTTTAAAGATACTAGAGGAGGCTAGTATCTTCAATATCTGTCTCCTCTGAGGTGGTGGATATTTTGGGAGGGACATCTTCAATAGAGCAATGCAGATGGCTGCAGATGGATGGGGATGGATGGTGGTATGAGCAGACTCTCAGTGGCAGCGGCGGCCGGGGAAGGACGGGAATCCCCTGACAGAGGCGTAGCGTGGAGACATGACACCCGGAGCAGGGTCATGTCACGGCGCACCTTCCCACCACCACATACACATACATACATACATACATACACAGTGGCGGATCCAGGGGGGTCACTCGGGCCCGTGCCCCCCTGTCATTTGTGGCCCAAACCCTATGTGTCCCCGGCGCCGCACAGGGAGATGACGGGCGCCCGCTGAGATTGTGTTACCAGCGGGCGCCCGTCTCTCCTCACCGTGAGCCGGAGGCAGGAGCTCAGTACTGAGCTCCGGCTTCCGGCGCTGTCACTGTGTGGTGTGCGCTATGGGAGAGACGTCAGTCATGACGTCTCTCTCATAGTGCTGACTGAGGAGCGGACGCCCAGAGAGGAGGAGGACTGCAGCGGTCTGGAAGCGGGAACAGGGCTCGGTAAGTATGATGTAATTTTTCTTCCTTAGTGCAGCGGGGGCATCTACTGGGGGCAAACTATGGGGGGACCTTACTACTGGGGGGGCATCAACAAGGGGCATTACTACTGGGGGGGGGTATTATTACTGGGGCAAACTACTGGGGGCATTATTACTGGGGGGCATCTACTGGGGGCATTACTATTGGGGGGTCATCTATTGGGGGCAAACTCCTGGGGGCATTACTACTGGGGGCAGCTACTGGGGGACATTTTTACTGGGGGGCATCTACTGGGGGCAAACTACTGGGGGGCATCTACTGAGGTCATTTCTACTGAGGGGGTCATCTATTGGGGGCAAACTCCTGGGGGGCATTACTACTGGGGGCAAACTACTGGAGGACATAATTACTGGGGGCAAACTACTGGGGGACATTATTACTGGGGGCCAACTGCCCCTCACACACTGCACCCTGCCTCTCACACCCTGTCCCTCACACGCTGCCTCCTGCCCCCTGCCCCTCACATGCTGCCTCCTGCCCCCTGCACCTCACATGCTGCCCCCTGCCCCTCACACCCTGCCCCTCACACCCTGCCCTCTGCTCCTCACACGCTGCCCCCTGCCTCTCACACACTGCCCCCTATACCCTGCCCCTCACACGCTGCCCTCTGCCCCTCACACGCTGCCCCCTGCCCTCAAACGCTTCCCCCTGCACACTGTACCCTGCACCTCACATGCACCGAAGCCGCACGCAAATGTACTTGCCCCTTCCATGGTGCCCCCCTATAATTTTCTTCTGGATCCGCCCCTGTACATACATACATACATACATACATACATACATAGATTCACACACATTTAGGCACCGACATACATAAACACACAAATATACACAGATATACACACACACACACACACACACACACACACACACACAAATACACACACACACACACACACACACACACACACACACACACACACACACACACACAGACATACACATATACATACATAAACACACACATATACTCACACATACTGTATACAAAGATATATATACAAAAACACACCTACATGTATACACATTAGCACACAGACATATACACATACATTACACACAAACACATTTACACACAAACACAGACATATACTTATAAACACACAGATATACAGACATAAACACACAGTATACACACATTCATTCTCGCCAAGAGGGCAGCAGCAGAGCAGCTCCTCGTTCCAGCCTGGAGGGGCGGAGCTTCTATGTGATTGACCGGCTGGACCTTGTGGGTAGAAGGAAAGGACTGAGGAAAGGGAAGGGGTGGCCATCACACTGCCTGCATGTTCCAGATCACTGAATGCAGATACCTGACTGCTAGGAAGCTTCTTCTGACAAGCCTCCAAACCTCCCCACTTCCCTAACAACACACCACACTGCACTGCACTCTCTGCACTGTGCAATCAGTGATATGCAACATGCAGGCAGTGTGGTGGCCACCCCTTCCCTCTCTTCAAGTCATCTCCTACCCCGAGATCCTGGCTCTCAGCTGTGCAGTGAGCCGACGCCTTCTGTCCCCAGCGGCGCCTGGAGCTCAAGCTCCACTTGTTCCACCCTCCCTACACCCCTGTCCCCTAACAATGAGCAGGTACTGGCATAACTACAGTACTCTGTGGAGCATACTGTGATAACAAGTGCATTAATGTGGGGGCATGATATGGTGTCCGAGGCATTACTATGGGGGGCATAACATGGTGTCAGGGGCATTAATGTGTGGGGTATGATATGGTGACAGAGGCATTATGGTAAGGGTATAATACAGTGTCAGGGGTATTACTTTGGAGAATCTACATGGTGCAAGGGGCATAATATGGCGTTACTCTGTATGTGGATATGAATTTTTATATATAGATTTATTTTAGATTTTATATATATATATATATGGGAATAGGAGGGGATGAGGGTTTGTAGCAACCTTGGTGTCGGTAAGGTAAAAACTAGCAGTAAGTTTTAAAAAGTTAAAACTATTTATTCACATAAAAATTCAAACATAAAAGAGATACATAAAAAATGGGACAATTTAAAACACAACTGAACTAAAAGCACCAAATTAAAGAGTATAAAAGATCCTTATCTTAGAGAGAGGTATGTACAGGTCACCCAACGCGTTTCGTCTGATGAGACTTCTTCACAGGGTAGGGACAAAATGAACCTTGGCAGCTATTTATAGCTCTAGCCCTCAGTGGGAGGGTAGTGACATCATTAGGAATCATGTGACATAATTTGTTAACACTTATTCTTATACATATAGATCAGTATACCTGGCAGTGGATTACAGCTTAGTGGGGAGTTATGCATAGTAATTACAGTTCAAAACGAGTGTTTTTAGGGCCCAATGTGTAGGAAATAGTCTTTAAAGTCATAAAAAGCGGCATTTCCGCCACACTTCCGGTTGCAGCGGTCGCGGAACGTCACTTCCGCCCCACATCCGGTTTCTTCTGCGCATGCGTCCGCGGCAATCCAGCGCGATCACATGGGCTGTTAGCTTGTGCAGGATTCGGAGGCTCTTAGGTCATAGAAAGAGGCTGTGATATTCAGTATCTCCATATAGCGGCGGCCATTTTCTGCAGGATTATGTCCATAGAATTCCAGTATGTGGCGGCCATTTCTCAGTAGTTCATTGTATGAAAATGACACTCCAGTAATCCCGGTCGTCATGGCAACGATTCAGTACATAGAAGTAATAAATGAAAATATCAGAATCACATAATACTTATTACGAGATATCTAGTAGCTTTCTAGTAGTGCAAAAAACTTAGTTAGAAACAGTGTTATTAATGGAGCAGATTACTTAATGTTAGAACAGTAAACTATTTTAAAAATTAAACTATAAGGTGTGTATTATATCGTAACTGTGGTTACAGAGGTATGGATGTCTAAATTTAGTACTTGTGTGATATAATAGGAACTAAAGATCGTGCTCAGTGTAACTATATATATGCGGATAAATAAGGAGTATACTTCTTTCATAGGCACTTATTCCTATTTTATACAGTACCTGATCTTCCCAGGTGGTCCCCCTTTCTGGTACTGATCAGGCCCATCGCTGCTTGGCTTCCAAGATCGGGCGTATTTGGGCATTTCCAGCGTGGTATGACTAATACTTTTTCGCCTTCCAGATTCATGCTTCGACCGCATATTTGACGCTATTTTAATATCGTGAAACATTTACGAAGTGTGCGGGGGGGGGGGGGTGAGTGGGGGGGGGGGGGGGGAAGGGGCGTGGATGGGGGGGAGTGCGGGAGAGGGGGTGTATATGGGATTGCCGAACGGCGACTATTAAGAAGTGAAAGTACCGTGTTTTTAAAGGAAGGGGGCGATCTCGTAGTTGTCATTAAATCCTTTAGGCTGCAGTGTCTGTAGTTGAAATATCCAAAACATTTCGCGACGTGACAACTTGTTAGCGAGATCCCCTCCTCTGTCTCCTAGTTTCACCAATTCTATGCCTTTGAACGTCAGGGCTTCCGGATTAGAGTTGTGTGTATGGATGAAATGTTTAGACACGGCATGGCTCTCTACTTTATTCTTGATGTTTCTCACATGTTCTTGTATCCTTAATTTCAGAGGTCTCTTTTTCTTCCCTACATATTGTTTACCGCAGTTGCATTCCAAAAGGTATACCACTGATTGGGTGTTACAGTTCATATGTTCTTTAATTCTGTACTCCTTTTTCTTTTCCATATCAGTGAATGTTTTTCTGTTAGGGTGTAGATATCTGCAAACGTTGCATCGCCCACACTTATAGGATCCCACACATTTAGGCCATGTGTGGTCCTTTGCTTGGTGTGCCTTCAGCATACTTGGTGCTATCAAGTCCTACAAGTTTCGCGATTTTCTGAATAGGATTTCAGGATGGGGAGGGAGGATTTCTTTCAAGATTGGATCCATCAATAAAATTCTCCAGTGGTTCCTGAACGAGTCTCTGATGGATTGTTCGTGCCGGTTGAAAGTTGTAATAAATGCTGTAGAGTCTTTTGGTTTTTCCTTTGTTTTATACTCGAGAATTTTTGTTCTATTTGTTTGGTTGGTTCTGGTGATGGCTTCTTTCAGGATGGTGTCTGGATATTCCTTCTGTTTGAATCTATCTCTGTATGTTTCTAGTTGGATCTGGCAGTCTTCTGGTTTACTACAATTCCTTTTGATTCTGCTGAATTGGGAGATGGGAAAATTATTCTTCCAACTTTTAAGATGGTTACTCTTGTAATGGAGATAACTGTTGGTATCTACTTGTTTGATTAAGTTTTTTGTCGTGACTTTCCCATTCTCTCCTGTAAGAACCAGGTCCAGAAATTCAATTTGTTCTTTATTCACATTGAAGGTAAAAGCCAGGTTCATCATATTGGTATTAATATGTTTAAAAAATTGGTTAAAACATTCCATATCGCCATCCCAGATGATTAAAATATCATCAATGTATCTTCGATAAAAGATGATATTACTGGTAAAAACTTGATTGTTATAAATAAAATCTCTTTCCCAGCTACCCATAAAAAGATCTGCGAAGCTGGGCGCAAAAATTGTGCCCATAGCGGTACCACACTGTTGTAGGTAAAACTGATCCAAGAACTTAAAATAATTATGATGAAGGATAAAATACATAATATCACAAATAACATTTTTTATGGTTGTCTGCTAGAGAGGCATCATTATCCAGATATTCCTTACAGGCCTTTACTCCCTTGTCATGTTCGATACATGTGTATAAGGATTGGACATCTATTGTAACCCACATGTATGAGTCCTTCCATTCAATGTCATTTAAAAGATTTAAAACTGACGTTGTGTCCTTAAGGTACGATGGAAGATCCTTCACATATGGTTTTAAAAAAACATCAGCATATTCCGAGAGATTTGATGTAAGTGAGTCTATCCCCGCCACAATGGGTCTTCCGGGCGGGTTCTCCAAGCTTTTGTGTATTTTGGGTAGGAAATAAAAGATGGGGGTAGTGGGTTCTGATCTCATTAGAAATTGGTATTCCTCTTTGGTAATGGTCCCTGTTCTTAGACCCTGCAGTAGGAGTGTCCTTAACTCCTCAACGTATTCATCCTTTGGATCTCCTGTCAGTTTCTTGTACAATACTCCGTCTGACAGCAATCTTTCTGCCTCTAGGATGTATTTGTCCCGATCCATAATGACCAGACCCCCCCCCCCCTTTGTTAGCTTGTTTTACTACAATTCCTTGGTTTTTCTGTAAATTTTTCAAGGCTTCACTCTCCCTGTTTGTGATGTTTTTCTCCTTTATCCTCCCTTGGTCAATGTCACAAAGATCCTTCTTCACTAGTTCATAGAATGTGCTGATGTTGCTTCCTTTAGACTCAAGGGGATAATATTTGGAGGTGGGTTTAAGACCTGATTTGGAACGACTATCGTAGTTTGCTATGATTTCATTCCTCCTTTTTTATGAAATGTCTTTTTAATGTGAGTTTTCTAACGAACTTGTTCAGATCGTGTTACGCACACCAGTGCTAACAGGAGTATACCGGTGTATGAACAGAGAGGGAAGCGAAGCAAACGAACTCACAGACAGTATAACATAACATACACAGGAGGTGATGGAATAACTAATAAACACAAAGTGAACGGAGAAGCCCAAAGGCTCAGGAATTGGGTGTCTCCCTAGTGTCAGGAATGCTCAGATGGAATAGAGCGGACAATGAAGCGATGTGTAGTGATTTCACATGTGGAGCACCTGAAATGATGTTGCTAAGAGCAACAGAAAAAACCCCAAAGGGTTACCAACGGGTGTGGGAATAAACTCCTTGATCAGAGATAGAAATATAGACACAAGGAGAGTATCCACAATCCTAACCCCCACTTGCAGGGCAAAGGTTCAGCTTACTGCCACTAAACTGACACCTGGACGCCCTGCACAGTGAGGGAGGATTAAGCAAGCAGGTCTGAGAGTACAGCCGCAAACCTGCTGGGTTCACAGAATAGCAAAAGAACCCCAGCAGGTCAAACAACTGACTCCAGTCTTACTGCTAGGTCCGGATTGGCAGAATGAAGTACCGAATCCCAAGGCCTATTCGCAGTAAGCAACAAGTAAATACAAAGTCACACAGTACTAGCTAACTCTCTGGAACTGACTAACAAACAAAGATTCAGCAGCATTTGCCTAGCCTGAGAGGATGGTTTATATAGCAGGTGCTGTCCACGCCCCACTCAGACCTCACAGACTGTGAGCACAAAACCAGCGCCGGATTCCCTGCCGTGCACAGAGCCTGTAACCACTACACAGTAAAAACTCGGACCGGAGTATCAGCTGCGCTCAGGTCACTTCGCTAACACTTGCCTTCCGGTTGCCATGGCGACGTGGCAGCACAGAGCAGGAGATCCTAACAGATCGATAAACGTCTCAAATTTGTTAAGTCCCCCTGTTGGTGCCAAAGATAATCCTTTGCTTAGGAGGGATATTTCTGGTTCTGTCAGTTTATGTTGGGATAAATTAAAAATGCCTCTCCCTCTTGGATCAGTTACGACTGCTGAAATGTTCTTTTTTTGTTTTCTCTCCCTCCTACCTCCTCGGCATCCTCTTCTTCTGTAAATCTTTTTAGGGGCGATGCATGTTGTATATCCTCTCTCACTGAGTATCTTGTGAGGTTTTTCGGTCTTGCGCCTGATCGTTGGAATAAAAAATCCTGATCGCTGTTTGAGCTGTGTCTCTGTAATGTCGCGTATCTATTAGATGTCTTGATACTACTTGTTGGAGTATCTCTACTTTTATTCTGTGTTGTATTTGCCCTTGTAGGGACAGTTTTCCAATTCCCTCCGTCCATTCTTTGGTGGTCGTTTGTTTTGAATCTGCTCCAATTCTTCACTCTCCCTTGCTCGTAGTCTCTTTTGTCCCTTAGAAACTTATTCTCCTTCCCTTTAATCACCTCGTTCTCTATACGCTCCATTTTCTTATTCAATACTCCTTTGTTGACATTGTAGTCCTCCTTGTCTTTGAAAGGTTCCAGTTCTTTTTCTTTAGTTTTAATTTCCATCTCTAAGGATGAGAGGGATTTTTTCTTTTCATCGACAAGGAGTTTCATAAGGTCTAAAGAACAGGTGTGTAATATCTTATCCCATTTTTCCATGAATGCTCCTTCCTGTTTGCCAAATGTGGGTTGTTTGAGTAACCTAAGACCCCTTGGAACCCTGTCAACTGATATGTAATGTTCCAAGCCCTTGATATCCCACCAGGTTTTAACTTCCTTGGTGAGGAGTCTTTCTATTCCCCAGAATAGGTCATCTAAATTACAGGGTTGGGTGGGTTCATTTATAGTGATATTTTCATTAAAGATCTTTTTGCACCACACATTCCTTCTACTGGTATGTTCTGTGTTCCCCAACATTCTGTAGGTTTGTACCCTACCACCAGGCAGCAATAAATAATTAATACCGGAGATAAATATAAATGCAAAGATTAAAATTGAGCCACGGAAATGTTTCACGATATTAAAATAGCGTCAAATATGCGGTCGGAGCATGAATCTGGAAGGCGAAAAAGTATTACAGTCATACCATGCTGGAAATGCCCAAATACGCCCGATCTTGGAAGCCAAGCAGCGATGGGCCTGATCAGTACCAGAAAGGGGGACCACCTGGGAAGATCAGGTACTGTATAAAATAGGAATAAGTGCCTATGAAAGAAGTATACTCCTTATTTATCCGCATATATATAGTTACACTGAGCACGATCTTTAGTTCCTATTATATCACACAAGTACTAAATTTACACATCCATACCTCTGTAACCACAGTTACGATATAATACACACCTTATAGTTTAATGTCATAATAGTTTACTGTTCTAACATTAAGTAATCTGCGCCATTAATAACACTGTTTCTAACTAAGTTTTTTGCACTACTAGAAAGCTACTAGATATCTCGTAATAAGTATTATGTGATTCTGATATTTTCATTTATTCTATGTACTGAATCGTTGCCATGACGACCGGGATTACTGGAATGTCATTTTCATACAATGAACTACTGAGAAATGGCCGCCACATACTGGAATTCTATGGACATAATCCTGCAGAAAATGGCCGCCGCTATATGGAGATACTGAATATCACAGCCTCTTTCTATGACCTAAGAGCCTCCGAATCCTGCACAAGCTTACAGCCCATGTGATCGCGCTGGATTGCCGCGGACGCATGCGCAGAAGAAACCGGATGTGTGGCGGAAGTGACGTTCCGCGACCGCCGCAACCGGAAGTGTGGCGGAAATGCCGCTTTTTATGACTTTAAAGACTATTTCCTACACATTGGGCCCTAAAAACACTCGTTTTGAACTGTAATTACTGTGCATAACTCCCCACTAAGCTGTAATCCACTGCCAGGTATACTGATCTATATGTATAAGAATAAATGTTAACAAATTATGTCACATGATTCCTAATGATGTCACTACCCTCCCACTGAGGGCTAGAGCTATAAATAGCTGCCAAGGTTCATTTTGTCCCTACCCTGTGAAGAAGTCTCATCAGACGAAACGCGTTGGGTGACCTGTACATACCTCTCTCTAAGATAAGGCTCTTTTATACTCTTTTATTTGGTGCTTTTAGTTCAGTTGTGTTTTAAATTGTCCCATTTTTTATGTATCTCTTTTATGTTTGAATTTTTATGTGAATAAATAGTTTTAACTTTTTAAAACTTACTGCTAGTTTTTACCTTACCGACACCAAGGTCGCTACAAACCCTCATCCCCTCCTATTCCTACATTATCTTTAGGGGTTTACCACCCCTATAATTTGAGGGTAATAGCAGACGCCCCGCCAGTAGCATAGGGGAGTGTCATAGCAACTAGTTCTCCAAACAACATATCTGTTTATCATACATGTGGCGCAATTTTAATCTTTGCATTTATATACATATATATATATATAGTAGAGCAAAAACGTGGCACTCACGGCAATTCCAAGAACTCACACGGTCAACAGAAGTTGATGTAACGTTTCAGTGGACACCCCACTGTCGTCAGACTTTTATTAACAATGCAATAAAAACATACCTTTATAGAACTACCCACGTGTGCTCTCCCAAACCATCCGGACTCCAAGCATCCGGTCATAAACCCGGAAGTGATATAATAGTGCCGTCAGCGCACTGACAGAGAAACACGACACCATGGAAACCAAATAGTTACAGTGGAGTTATATCATAAATGATGTCATATAAAAATGTTACAACAGTATCACATAAGTCTACAAGTAGCAACATTGGGCAGAAACTAATAACAACACTGTAATATGTAGAATTGTATAATAAAGAACCGATTAATTCTGCACAGCCTGAAAACAGCACAACCCGCATTGCATGTTATCACATTGAACACAAACTTTAAATGCACAACGACAGCTAGATTCTAATGCAGATAAATCTTTACAGGATATTATAAGAAACATGCGTAAGAAAATTGTTCATTTAAACCCTTAGGGTGAATCACCTCCAATCTCGCTATCCACCTTGCTTCAACTTGTAATAGTTTTAAAGCACGGTCTCCTCCTCTGATGTTATTAGGGACCTGATCAATCATTCTATATCGAATACTGCTGATGGGATGTTTAAAAGCCATGAAATGCTTAGCTACGGGCTGATCACTCTTACCTGTTTCTAATGCGATTCTAATCGCAGACCTATGACATGTCATTCTTTCTTTAAATTTACGTTCAGATTTACCAATATAACTTAGCCCACATGGGCACAATATTTGGTAAATCGTGAACGTTGAATTGCAGGTTAGGCGATGCTTGATCATAAAAAGGTATGTTTTTATTGCATTGTTAATAAAAGTCTGACGACAGTGGGGTGTCCACTGAAACGTTACATGAACTTCTGTTGACCGTGTGAGTTCTTTGAATTGCCGTGAGTGCCACGTTTTTGCTCTACTGTATTACTTCGGTTTCACGGAGGCACCGGCACTATTTGCATTGAGCTTTAGGAGTGCCTTACCTCTCCATATATATATATATATATATATATATATATATAGTAGAAGAGCTGGCACTCACCCTATAGAACTTTGCTCCGGTGCCCTCTGGAATATTCAGTATGAATCAATGACGTGTAAACAACAATTTAATACATAGAAATTTTTTTCTACGGATTAAATTGTTGGTTACACGTCATTGATTCGGGATCAGTCTCTGAGTGCCGCTGCATGTCTCTGTCTGTCTCATATATATATATATATATATATATATATATATACTTGTTGGTTGGACCAGCACTCTACCCCTCAAATAGCAGCCATACCCCAGTGCCCTCTGGAAAACTTGGTATAAACGCCTCTTTCAAACAGCAGCAGCACTCATGGGATTCGTAATCAAGAAAAACGTGTATTTCACATCAAAATCAAGGCCCTGAGTGCCGCTGCTGTTTATATATATATATATATATACACACACACATTTTTTTTTTTTTGGGGGGGGGGGGGGGGGAGCACAGCTTCTGGTGGCAGCCCTGACTGGTGCTGTTAGAATTCTGGATCCACCACTCACCCCTTACAGCAGGCTGTCACACATGCAGAGTCACACTTACAGCAGGCTATCACACATGCTTAAGAGTAACGCTCACCCTAGGCTGTCACATGCATAGAGTCACACCTACAGCAGGCTGTCACACATGCATAGAGTCACGTTCACCCCAGTCTGTCACATGCATATACCCAGTGGCGGAACTAGCGAGCGGTGGGCCCAGGTGCGACAAAATGCTTTGGGCCCCCCCCCCCCCCCTCATCCCATCCAAGTCCACCCCCTCACCCCTAGAGAGGATCTGGTGAGGGGGACCTGCTCAGGGTCAGAGAAATGGATACCTAGCAACAGTGCCGTAACTAGACATTTTAGCACTGTGTGCAAGAAACGGCATCGGAGCCCCACCCCTGCATGCAAAACAGGGGCAGTGCGTGCCATAGGCGCGCGCAAAAATACATAGGGGCGTGGCTTCATGGGGAAGGGGTGTGGCCACAAAATAATACCAATTCATAAAACAGTGCACAGTAGTCTCCATTATTCAAATTACGCTGCACAGTAGCACCACTACACCAGGTAGAGACCCTTTTACACCTTACAGCGGACAGATTTCCCTTTTTACACATTACGGCAGACAGCGTCCCCCTTTTTACACATAGCGGCAGACAGCGTGCCCTTTTTACACATAGCGGCAGACAGCGTGCACTTTTTACACATAACGGCAGACAGCATCCCCTTTTTACACATTATGGCAGACAGTGTGCCCTTGTTACACATTACGGCAGACAGCATCCCCTTTTTACACATTACGGCAGACAGTCCTCCTTTTTGCACAGAAAGAAAGAAAGAAAGAAAGAATTATACTTACTCTCTCCGCTGGCTCGGGCTCCTCGGTGCAGCTTCTGGCAGAGATCACGATTCCCGGGCAGGAGAGAAGGAGGAGGAGGGAGGTGGAGGAGGGAGCCGCAGCAGCGCTGTGTTATTGGTGGAGGCGCTGCTGCTGCTGTCCCAGTCCTTCACCATAGGCTGTTCGCCGCTGTGAATGCTGGGATGCGATTCACAGCGGCGGAAGACAGCCTATAGTGAAGCAGAGGGACAGCAGCAGCGCCTCAACCAATAAAACAGCGCTGCTGCGGCTCCCTCCTCCACCTCCCTCCTCCTCCTTCCCCCGTGTCCGCTGCGCTCCTCTCCTCTCCGGGCGGCTGTGTGCTGCGGGCAGTGGTTGCCCGCAGCACACAGCGACATGTAATGAGTCAGTTTGACTCATTACATGCTTTGGGCCCCTGGACAGTGGCGGGCCCCAGTGCAACGCACTGGTTGCACTGGTGGTATTTCCGCCTCTGCATATGCCCCTTTCACATCGCCAAAATAACCCGGCTTTTTACTGGGTAGCTGCCGAGGCGACCCGGGTCAAGGTGCGGTGTGAAAGCGCCAGTCTGAATATCCCGGAACGTCCAACCCGGTATTTCTTCCCGGGTTAAAAGAAGGGTTGAACACATGTCGGACCCGGATTATTGTGCACTAAAATGGTACAGTCCTGGGATATTCTGCCCACCCATGAAGAAATAGCGCTGATTAGTTGTTTCCAGTCAGCTGAGGTCTGTTTACAGTGCTACACTGCGAGCACGCATGTCTTAAAGCAATCTGAACAGTTCTGCACTCCTTTGGACAAATTCAGCACTTCTTTGGACCAGTTCAGCACTTCTTTGGACCTCATTAGCCATGGCAAACTGGGGTGATGATGAAGTCAGGGAGTTGCTGCGGATCAGGGGTGAGGATGAAATTCGTCGGCAGATAACGGGTACAGTCAGCTATGCGATAACATATCGCAGCATCACTAAAATGCATTCGGCATCAGGCTTTATTAGGTCCCAACAGCAGGTGGTCAATAAGTTGAAGGCACTCAAGAAACAATTTCACAAGGTTAACGACCACAATAGGGACCACAGTGGTGCTGCCCGCATGGATTGGCAGTATTTTGAGTTATATGCCCATGCATTTGGCCATAACACATTAAGCAACCCTGTGACGTTGCTATCCAGTCTGGCTGCCGCGGAAACTAGCCATGCCTGTTCTGCAGGACCCCTCCTTTCTGTAGTGACCCCAGAGGCACGGTCATCTCCGCCACCATCACCTGCATTGCTTGTGGATGAGCCAACACCCATGGCAGAAGATCAACTGCTGATGGAAGAAGCCGGTGTGTTGCCTACAACACAGGTGGCTGATGAGATACAACCTGGACCTAGTGTGGCTGCAACAACCGCAACATCAACAACCCCAACGCAGCCTTTACGAGGACCATGTAGTTAACGATTATATATTTTCAACAAACTCTGGACATACACTTGTTTTATTACTTGGCTGCTTGTCACCCGATTCTGATGTATATGCCAGAGAAAAGGTGTAGTAAGTGGCCAAATAATAAAAGATTCAAAAGTAATTGGAGATGAATTACAACAAAAATAATATTAAAAATGATAAATGTTGCAGTGTATGCAGTGTGTAGGTGGGAGGAGACCACAGACTCGCTTGCTATCATCACTGCAGTTTTCTATAGCCTCACTGCAATTCACATTTATTAAGACATTTTTTATCTCTTGCACCCACAGTATATACTGTACCGCCATGCAGGAGGTGGCGTAACAAGACAGAACAGGCAGCCAAAGCCATGATGACTGTTCTGCTGGATAAGCTTGAGCAAATGGACGCAGCCATGGCAGCCAGGGAAGATGCTCGCATGGACCGTTTCTTGGCAGCGGAACAAACCATGCAGAACAATTTTATGGATCATGGCCCTCATTCCGAGTTGTTCGCTCGGTATTTTTCATCGCATCGCAGTGAAAATCCGCTTAGTACGCATGCGCAATGTTCGCACTGCGACTGCGCCAAGTAACTTTACTATGAAGAAAGTATTTTTACTCACGGCTTTTTCTTCGCTCCGGCGATCGTAATGTGATTGACAGGAAATGGGTGTTACTGGGCGGAAACACGGCGTTTCTGGGGCGTGTGGCTGAAAACGCTACCGTTTCCGGAAAAAACGCAGGAGTGGCCGGAGAAACGGTGGGAGTGCCTGGGCGAACGCTGGGTGTGTTTGTGACGTCAACCAGGAACGACAAGCACTGAAATGATCGCACAGGCAGAGTAAGTCTGGAGCTACTCTGAAACTGCTAAGTAGTTAGTAATCGCATTATTGCGAATACATCGGTCGCAATTTTAAGAAGCTAAGATTCACTCCCAGTAGGCGGCGGCTTAGCGTGTGTAACTCTGCTAAATTCGCCTTGCGACCGATCAACTCGGAATGAGGGCCCATATTCGTGAGCTACAGAGGAGGAACCAGGAGTTTCTCACATCTCTGTTTGGTAGCCTAAGTCAACGCTTAGGGCACCCACATAATATGCCTCCCCAATAGAGTCACTCATATCCCCATTTCAATCCTGCACCGTACCCAGCACCGTATGAGTATAGTCATCCCCAACCACCCCCTACACAGGGGCCAGTAGATACTAATGCACCGGTGTACCAAGCACTGTATGAGTATAGTCATCCCCAACCACCCCCTACACAGAGGCCGGTGGACCCTAATGCACCGGTGTACCAAGCACCGTATGAGTATAGTCATCCCCAACCACCCCTTACACAGAGACCGGTGGACCCTAATGCACCGGTGTACCAAGCACCGTATGAGTATAGTCATCCCCAACCACCCCCTACACAGAGGCCGGTAGATCCTAATGCACCGGTATACCAAGCACCGTATGAGTATAGTCATCCCCAACCACCCCACACACAGAGTCCGGTGGACCCTAATGCTCCGGTGTATGAAAATTTACCTTAATCTCCTTGCCTTTTAATTTATTACCAGAGTATTTGCTGACGTTGCTGTTGTTATTCTATTTTAGAAAAACGTTAAAACATTTATAATATGCTATATATTAACATAGTATTGTTATTTGGTATGTACAGTTCTTGTTTTGTATAAAGTAAAAAGGTGTCACACCTGTTTTGTAAACCTGCTGAAATGTAATTTTTCAACCAAAAAAAGTGTAACACACAATCATTTGAACATGGACACAGAAGTTGAATGGCCAAAAACTGGGAACCAATCAAGTCCTTTTAAAATTACATCACACTGGTTTTAACATAGGTGACCTGGGTTGAGCAAAAGGGCACCAACACGGCAATAACCCAGATCAGTATTGCGATGTGAACGTCTCTTACCCGGGTCGGAGCCGGGTTGGAGCCGTGTTCAAATCCCGGATCTGATCCGGATTTGCGATGTGAAAGGGGTAGAGTCATACTCACAGCAGGCTGTCACACGTGCATAGAGTCCTGCTCACAGCAGGCTGTCACACATGCATAGAGTCCTGCTCGCAGCAGGCTGTCACACATGCATAGAGTCCTGCTCACAGCAGGCTGTCACACATGCATAGAGTCCTGCTCACAGCAGGCTGTCACACATGCATAGAGTCCTGCTCACAGCAGGCTATCACACATGCATAGAGTCACACTCACAGCAGGCTGTCACACATGCATAGAGTCCTGCTCACAGCAGGCTGTCACACATGCATAGAGTCCTGCTCACAGCAGGCTGTCACACATGCATAGAGTCCTGCTCACAGCAGGCTATCACACATGCATAGAGTCACGCTCACAGCAGGCTGTCACATATGCATAGAGTCAAGCTCACAGCAGGCTGTCTGTCACAAGTGCATAATTTATTCATCCTACAGCAGTGTTTAAGCTGTAGACTGGGAAAGTATACTGATAAATAAAAGACCAAATGGGACTTTCAAAAATAATTTTTCTCTGACGTCCTAAGTGGATGCTGGGGACTCCGTCAGGACCATGGGGAATAGCGGCTCCGCAGGAGACAGGGCACAAAAGTAAAAGCTTTAGGATCAGGTGGTGTGCACTGGCTCCTCCCCCTATGACCCTCCTCCAAGCCTTAGTTAGGTTTTTGTGCCCGGCCGAGAAGGGTGCAATCTAGGTGGCTCTCCTAAAGAGCTGCTTAGAGTAAAAGTTTTATTAGGTTTTTTATTTTCAGTGAGTCCTGCTGGCAACAGGCTCACTGCAACGAGGGACTTAGGGGAGAAGAAGTGAACTCACCTGCGTGCAGGATGGATTGGCTTCTTAGGCTACTGGACACTAGCTCCAGAGGGACGATCACAGGTACAGCCTGGATGGGTCACCGGAGCCGCGCCGCCGACCCCCTTGCAGATGCTGAAGAGAGAAGAGGTCCAGAAATCGGCGGCTGAAGACTTCTCAGTCTTCATGAGGTAGCGCACAGCACTGCAGCTGTGCGCCATTGCTCTCAGCACACTTCACACCAACGGTCACTGAGGGTGCAGGGCGCTGGGGGGGGCGCCCTGGGCAGCAATGAAAGTACCTATACTGGCTAAAAATACATCACATATAGCCTCTGGGGCTATATGGATGTATTTAACCCCTGCCAGGTTGTCAGAAAAACGGGAGAAGAAGCCCGCCGAAAAGGGGGCGGGGCCTATTCTCCTCAGCACACAGCGCCATTTTCCCTCACAGAACTGCTGGAGGGAAGGCTCCCAGGCTCTCCCCTGCACTGCACTACAGAAACAGGGTTAAAACAGAGAGGGGGGGCACTTATTTGGCGATATGATTATATATTAAGATGCTATAAGGGAAAACACTTATATAAAGGTTGTCCCTGTATAATTATAGCGTTTTGGTGTGTGCTGGCAAACTCTCCCTCTGTCTCCCCAAAGGGCTAGTGGGGTCCTGTCCTCTATCAGAGCATTCCCTGTGTGTGTGCTGTGTGTCGGTACGTGTGTGTCGACATGTATGAGGACGATGTTGGTGAGGAGGCGGAGCAATTGCCTGTAATGGTGATGTCACTCTCTAGGGAGTCGACACCGGAATGGATGGCTTATTTAGGGAATTACGTGATAATGTCAACACGCTGCAAGGTCGGTTGACCACATGAGACGGCCGGCAAACAAATTAGTACATGTCCAGGCGTCTCAAACACCGTCAGGGGCTTTAAAACGCCCATTTACCTCAGTCGGTCGACACAGACACAGACACGGACACTGACTCCAGTGTCGACGGTGAAGAAACAAACGTATTTTCTTTTAGGGCCACACGTTACATGTTAAGGGCAATGAAGGAGGTGTTACATATTTCTGATACTACAAGTACCACAAAAAAGGGTATTATGTGGGGTGTGAAAAAACTACCTGTAGTTTTTCCTGAATCAGATAATTTAAATGAAGGCGCTCACACGCTTATCACAAGTGGCGTTACCGTCTCCAGATACGGCCGCCCTCAAGGAGCCAGCTGATAGGAGGCTGGAAAATATCCTAAAAAGTATATACACACATACTGGTGTTATACTGCGACCAGCGATCGCCTCAGCCTGGATGTGCAGCGCTGGGGTGGCTTGGTCGGATTCCCTGACTGAAAATATTGATACCCTTGACAGGGACAGTATTTTATTGACTATAGAGCATTTCTATATATGCGAGATGCACAGAGGGATATTTGCACTCTGGCATCAAGAGTAAGTGCGATGTCCATATCTGCCAGAAGATGTTTATGGACACGACAGTGGTCAGGTGATGCAGAACAATTCACAAGCTGTATTCCCAGCAGGTGATAATCAAAGTACCCCTCCTACAACAAGGAAAGGGGTATTATTCCACACTATATTGTGGTACTGAAGCCAGACGGCTCGGTGAGACCTATTCTAAATCTGAAATATTTGAACACTTACATACAAAGGTTCAAATCAAGATGGAGTCACTCAGAGCAGTGATAGCGAACCAGGAAGAAGGGGACTATATGGTGTCCCTGGACATCAGGGATGCTTACCTCCATGTCCCAATTTGCCCTTCTCACCAAGGGTACCTCAGGTTCGTGGTACAGAACTGTCACTATCAGTTTCAGACGCTGCCGTTTGGATTGTCCACGGCACCCCGGGTCTTTACCAAGGTAATGACCGAAATGATGATTCTTCTTCACAGAAAATGGACGATCTCCTGATAAGGGCAAGGTCCAGAGAACAGTTGGAGGTCGGAGTAGCACTATCTCAAGTAGTTCTACGACAGCACGGGTGGATTCTAAATATTCCAAAATCGCAGCTGTTTCCGACGACACGTCTGCTGTTCCTAGGGATGATTCTGGACACAGTCCAGAAAAGGGTGTTTCTCCCGGAGAAGAAAGCCAGGGAGTTATCCGAGCTAGTCAGGAACCTCCTAAAACCAGGAAAAGTGTCAGTGCATCATTGCACAAGGGTCCTGGGAAAAATGGTGGCTTCTTACGAAGCGATTCCATTCGGCAGATTTCACGCAAGAACTTTTCAGTGGGATCTGCTGGAAAAATGGTCCGGATCGCATCTTCAGATGCATCAGCGGATAACCCTGTCTCCAAGGACAAGGGTGTTTCTTCTGCGGTGGCTGCAGAGTGCTCATCTATTAAAAGGCCGCAGATTCGGCAATCAGGACTGGGTCCTGGTGACCACGGATGCCAGCCTGAGAGGCTGGGGAGCAGTCGCACAGGGAAAAAATTTCCAGGGAGTGTGATATAGTCTGGAGACTTCTCTCCACATAAATATACTGGAGTTAAGGGCAATTTACAATGCTCTAAGCTTAGCAAGACCTCTGCTTCAAGGTCAGCCGGTATTGATCCAGTGGGACAACATCACGGCAGTCGCCCACGTAAACAGACAGGGCGGCACAAGAAGCAGGAGGGCAATGGCAGAAACTGCAAGGATTCTTCGCTGGGCGGAAAATCATGTGATAACACTGTCAGCAGTGTTCATTCCGGGAGTGGACAACTGGGAAGCAGACTTCCTCAGCAGGCACGACCTCCACCCGGGAGAGTGGGGACTTCAGCGGGAAGTCTTCCACATGATTGTGAACCGTTGGGAAAGACCAAAGGTGGACATGATGGCGTCCCGCCTGAACAAAAAACTGGACAGGTATTGCGCCAGGTCAAGAGACCCTCAGGCAATAGCTGTGGACGTTCTGGTAACACCGTGGGTGTACCAGTCGGTGTATGTGTTCCCTCCTCTGCTTCTCATACCCAAGGTACTGAGAATTATAAGACGTGGAGGAGTAAGAACTATACTCGTGGCTCCGGATTGGCCAAGAAGGACTTGGTACCCGGAACTTCAAGAAATGCTCACAGAGGACTCATGGCCTCTGCCGCTAAGAAGGGACTTGCTTCAGCAAGTACCATGTCTGTTCCAAGACTTACCGCGGCTGCGTTTGACGGCATGGCGGTGGAACGCCGGATCCTAAGGGAAAAAGGCATTCCGGAAGAGGTCATTCCTACCCTGGTCAAAGCCAGGAAGGAGGTGACCGCACAACATTATCACCACATGTGGCGAAAATATGTTGCGTGGTGTGAGGCCAGCAAGGCCCCACGAAGAAATTTCAACTCGGTCGATTCCTGCATTTCCTGCAAACAGGAGTGTCTATGGGCCTCAAATTGGGGTCCATTAGGGTTCAAATTTCGGCCCTGTCAAGTTTCTTCCAGAAAAGATTGGCTTCAGTTCCTGAAGTCCAGAAGTTTGTCAAGGGAGTACTGCATATACAACCCCCTTTTGTGCCTCCAGTGGCACTGTGGGATCTCAACGTAGTTCTGGGATTCCTCAAATCACATTGGTTTAAACCGCTCAAATCTGTGGATTTGAAATATCTCACATGGAAAGTGACCATGCTGTTGGCCCTGGCCTCGGCCAGGCGAGTGTCAGAATTGGCGGCTTTGTCTCACAAAGCCCATATCTGATTGTCCATTCGGACAGGGCAGAGCTGCGGACTCGTCCCCATTTTCTCCCTAAGGTGGTGTCAGCGTTTCACCTGCACCAGCTTATTGTGGTACCTGCGGCTACTAGGGACTTGGAGGACTCCAAGTTGCTGGATGTTGTCAGGGCCCTGAAAATATAGGTTCCAGGACGGCTGGAGTCAGGAAAACTGACTTGCTGTTTATATTGTATGCACCCAAAAAGCTGGGTGCTCCTGCTTCTAAGCAGACTATTGCTCGTTGGATTTGTAGTACAATTCAGCTTGCACATTCTGTGGCAGGCCTGCCACAGCCAAAATCTGTAAATGCCCATTCCACAAGGAAGGTGGGCTCATCTTGGGCGGACTCCAGCCGTCCTGGAATTATATATATATATATATATATATATATTCAGGGCCCTGACAACGTCTAGCAACTTGGAGTCCTCCAAGTCCCTAGTAGCCGCAGGCACCACAATAGGTTGTTTCAGGTGAAACGCTGACACCACCTTAGGAAGAAACTGGGGACGAGTCCGCAGTTCTGCCCTGTCCGAATGGAAAATCAAATATGGGCTTTTGTAAGACAAAGCCGCCAATTCTAACACTCGCCTGGCCGAGGCCAGGGCCAACAGCATGGTCACTTTCCATGTGAGATATTTCAAATCCACAGATTTGAGCGGTTCAAACCAATATGATTTGAGGAATCCCAACACTACGTTGAGATCCCACGGTGCCACTGGAGGCACAAAAGGGGCTGTCTATGCAATACTCCCTTGACAAATGTCTGGACTTCAGGAACTGAAGCCAATTCTTTCTGGAAGAAA
This sequence comes from Pseudophryne corroboree, assembly GCF_028390025.1. NCBI lineage: Eukaryota > Metazoa > Chordata > Amphibia > Anura > Myobatrachidae > Pseudophryne > Pseudophryne corroboree. The sequence continues at coordinate 134,183,748 of NC_086445.1, read as the reverse complement.
TCTACAGGGCCGAAACTTGAACCTTAATGGACCCCAATTTGAGGCTCATAGACACTCCTGTTTGCAGGAAGTGCAGAAATCGACCTAGTTGAAATTTCTTCGTGGGGCCTTCCTGGCCTCACCCACGCAACATATTTTCACCACATGTGGTGATAACGTTGTGCGGTCACCTCCTTCCTGGCTTTGACCAGGGTAGGTATGACCTCTTCCGGAATGCCTTTTCCCTTAGGATCCGGCGTTCAACCGCCATGCCGTCAAACGCAGCCGCGGTAAGTCTTGGAACAGACATGGTACTTGCTGAAGCAAGTCCCTTCTTAGCTCCCGAGGCCATTAGTCCTCTGTGAGCATCTCTTGAAATTCCGGGTACCAAGTCCCTCTTGGCCAATCCGGAGCCACGAGTATAGTTCTTACTCCTCTACGTCTTATAATTCTCAATACCTTGGTTATGAGAAGCAGAGGAGGGAACACATACACCGACTGTTACACCCACAGTGTTACCAGGACATCCACAGCTATCGCCTGAAGGTCTCGTGACCTGGCGCAATACCTGTCCCGTTTTTTGTTCGGGCGGGATGCCATCATGTCCACCTTTGGTCTTTCCCAACGGTTCACAATCATGCGGAAAACTTCCCGATGAAGTTCCCACTCTCCCGGGTGGAGGTCGTGCCTGCTGAGGAAGTCTGCTTCCCAGTCGTCCACTCCCGGAATGAACACTGCTGACAGTGCTATCACATGATTTTCCGCCTAGCGAAAAATCCTTGCAGTTTTGCCACTGCCCTCCTGCTTCTTGTGCCGCCCTTTCTGTTTACGTGGGCGACTGCCGTGATGTTATCCCACTGGATCAATACCGGCTGACCTTGAAGCAGAGGTCTTGCTAAGTTTAGAGCATTATAAATTTGCTCTTAGCTCCAGTATATTTATGTGGAGAGAATTCTCCAGACTTGATCACACTCCCTGGAAATTTTTTTCCTTGTGTGACTGCTCTCCAGCCTCTCAGGCTGGCCTCCGTGGTCACCAGCACCCAATCCTGAATGCCGAATCTGCGGCCCTCTAGAAGATGAGCACTCTGTAATCACCACAGGAGAGACACCCTTGTCCTTGGATATAGGGTTATCCGCTGATGCATCTGAAGATGCGATCCGGACCATTTGTCCAGCAGATCCCACTGAAGAGTTCTTGCGTGAAATCTGCCGAATGGAATCGCTTCGTAATAAGCCACCATTTTTACCAGGACTCTTGTGCAATGATGCACTGACACTTTTCCTGGTTTTAGGAGGATCCCGATTAGCTCGGATAACTCCCTGGCTTTCTCCTCTGGGAGAAACACCTTTTTCTGGACTGTGTCCAGAATCATCCCTAGGACCAGCAGACGTGTCGTCGGAACAACTGCGGTTTTGGAATATTTAGAATCCACCCGTGTTGTCGTAGAACTACTTGAGATAGTGCTACTCCGACCTCCAACTGTTCTCTGGACCTTGTTCTTATCAGGAAGTCGTCCATTTTCTTTGAAGACGAATCCTCATTTCGGTCATTACCTTGGTAAGGACCCGGGGTGCCTTGGACAATCCAACGGCATCGTCTGAACTGATAGTGACAGTTCTGTACCACGAACCTGAGGTACCCTCGGTGAGAAAGGCAAATTTTTGGGACATGGAGGTAAGCATCCCTGATGTCCCGGGACACCATATAGTCCCCTTCTTCCCGGTTCGCTATCACTGCTCTGAGTGACTCCATCTGGATTTGAACTTTTGTAAGTGTTCAAATATTTCAGATTTAGAATAGGTCTCACCTAGCCTTCTGGCTTCAGTACCACCATATAGTGTGGAATAATACCCCTTTCCTTGTTGTAGGAGGGGTACTTTGATTATCACCTGCTGGGAATACAGCTTGTGAATTGTTTTCAATACTGCCTCCCTGTCGGAGGGAGACATTGGTACAGCAGACTACAGGAACCTGCGAGGGGGAAACGTCTCGACATTCCAATCTGTACCCCTTGGATTCTACTTGTAGGATCCAGGGGTCCTGTACGGTCCCAGCGTCATGCTGAGAACTTGGTAGAAGCGTTGGAGGGCTTCTGTTCCTGGGAATGGGCTGCCTGCTGCAGTCTTCTTCCCTTTCCTCTATCCCTGGGCAGATATGACTCTTATAGGGACGAAAGGACTGAGGCTGAAAAGACGGTGTCTTTTTCTGCAGAGATGTGACTTAGGGTAAAAAAAACGGTGGATTTTCCAGCAGTTGCCGTGACCACCAGGTCCCATGGACCGACCCCAAATAACTCCTCCCCTTTATACGGCAATACATCTTTGTGCCGTTTGGAATCTGCATCACCTGACCACTGTCGTGTCCATAAACATCTTCTTGCAGATATGGACATCGCATTTACTCTTGATGCCAGAGTGCAAATATCCCTCTGCGCATCTCGCATATATAGAAATGCATCCTTTAAATGCTCTATAGTCAATAAAATACTGTCCCTGTCAAGGGTATCAATATTTTTAGTCAGGGAATCCGACCAAGCCACCTCAGCTCTGCACATCCAGGCTGAGGCGATCGCTGGTCGCAGTATAACACCAGCATGTGTGTGTATACTTTTTAGGATATTTTCCAGCCTCCTATCAGCTGGCTCCTTAAGTACGGCCCTATCTGTAGATGGTACCGCCACTTGTTCTGATAAGCATGTGAGCGCCTTATCCACCCTAAGGGGTGTTTTCCAACGCGCCCTAACTTCTGGCGGGAAAGGGTATACCGCCAATAATTTTCTATCGGGGGAAACCCACGCATCATCACACACTTCATTTAATTTATCTGATTCAGGAAAAACTACAGGTAGTTTTTTCACATCCCACATAATACCCTTTTTTGTGGTACTTGTAGTATCAGAAATATGTAACACCTCCTTCATTGCCCTTAACGTGTGGCCCTAAAGGAAAATACGTTTGTTTCTTCACCGTCGACACTGAAATCAGTGTCCGTGTCTGGGTCTGTGTCGACCGACTGAGGTAAATGGGCGTTTTACAGCCCCTGACAGTGTTTGAGACGCCTGGACAGGTACTAATTTGTTCGCCGGCCGTCTCATGTCGTCAACCGGCTTGCAGCGTGTTGACATTATCACGTAATTCCATAAATAAGCCATCCATTCCGGTGTCGACTCCCTAGAGAGTGACATCACCATTACAGGCAATTTGCTCCGCCTCCTCACCAACATTTTCCTCATACATGTCGACACACACGTACCGACATACAGCACACACATAGGGAATGCTCTGATAGAGGACAGGACCCACTAGCCCTTTGGGGAGACAGAGGGAGAGTTTGCCAGCACACACCAAAACGCTATAATTATATAGGGACAACCTTTATATAAGTGTTCCTCCCTTATAGCATTTAATATATATTCATATCGCCAAATCAGTGCCCCCCCTCTCTGTTTTAACCCTGTTTCTGTAGTGCAGTGCAGGGGAGAGCATGGGAGCCTTCCCACCAGCATTTCTGTGAGGGAAAATGGCGCTGTGTGCTGAGGAGAATAGGCCCCGCCCCCTTTTCGGCGGGCTTCTTCTCCGGAGTTTGTGATATCTGGCAGGGGTTAAATACATCCATATAGCCTCAAGGGCTATATGTGATGTATTTTTCGCCATACAGGTATTATACATTGCTGCCCAGGGCGCCCCCCCCCGCGCCCTGCACCCTCCGTGACCGCTGTGTGAAGTGTGCTGACAACAATGGCGCACAGCTGCAGTGCTGTGCGCTACCTGATGAAGACTGAAAGTCTTCTGCCGCCTGGTTCCGGACCTCTTCATCTTCAGCATCTGCAGGGGGGGTCGGCGGCGCGGCTCCGGGACGAACCCCAGGGCGAGACCTGTGTTCCGACTCCCTCTGGAGCTAATGGTGTCCAGTAGCCTAAGAAGCCAATCCATCCTGCACGCAGGTGAGTTCACTTCTCTCCCCTAAGTCCCTCGATGCAGTGAGTCTGTTGCCAGCAGGACTCACTGAAAATAAAGAACCTAAAAACTTTTTCTAAGCAACTCTTTAAGAGAGCCACCTAGATTGCACCCTGCTCGGACGGGCACAAAAACCTAACTGAGGCTTGGAGGAGGGTCATAGGGGGAGGAGCCAGTACACACCATGTGATCCTAAAAGCTTACTTTTGTGCCCTGTCTCCTGCGGAGCCGCTAATCCCCATGGTCCTGACGGAGTCCCCAGCATCCACTAGGACGTTAGAGAAATGTAAATGCCCATTCCACAAGGAAGGTGGGCTCATCTTGGGCGGCTGCCCGAGGGGTCTCGGCTTTACAACTTTGCCGAGCTGCTACTTGGTCAGGGGCACACCCTGGCTGAGGAGGACCTGGAGTTCTCTCATTCGGTGCTGCAGAGTCATCCGCACTCTCCCGCCCGTTTGGGAGCTTTGGTATAATCCCCATGGTCCTGACGGAGTCCCCAGCATCCACTTAGGACGTCAGAGAAAATAAGAATTTACTTACCGATAATTCTATTTCTCGTAGTCCGTAGTGGATGCTGGGCGCCCATCCCAAGTGCGGATTGTCTGCAATACTTGTACATAGTTATTGTTACAAAAATCGGGTTATTATTGTTGTGAGCCATCTTTTCAGAGGCTCCGCTGTTATCATGCTGTTAACTGGGTTCAGATCACAGGTTGTACAGTGCGATTGGTGTGGCTGGTATGAGTCTTACCCGGGATTCAAAATCCTTCCTTATTGTGTACGCTCGTCCGGGCACAGTATCCTAACTGAGGCTTGGAGGAGGGTCATAGGGGGAGGAGCCAGTGCACACCACCTGATCCTAAAGCTTTTACTTTTGTGCCCTGTCTCCTGCGGAGCCGCTATTCCCCATGGTCCTGACGGAGTCCCCAGCATCCACTACGGACTACGAGAAATAGAATTATCGGTAAGTAAATTCTTATTATAAATAAGTACTGTAGCTGGCAACAATATATCTATGAAATTTCTAGGAATAAAAGGCATTCAGTGGGTTAAAATAAAGTATTTACATTGTTAAAACTAGATGGACTTAACAATGCAGTATGGAAACACAAGGCATGTGGCAAAATATGTGAAAAGGAAATGGGGGTAACAAAGATCACAGCTGAAAATGTATTTTAAAACATTTTTCTTTTTAAATACCTAGAATACAACAATAAAAGAAAACAGTATTTTGCCACTAAATAATAAAAAAGGAAATAATTGTAGACGATAAACATAATTTTTTTTTTGTCTATATTAATAAAATAGCAGTAGCCTGTACATACAATTAAGTGTTACTGGTCAAATACAGGCTGAAGTACAGTTGCACCTAAACAATATTAAAATAAAAGATGAGCGGGTTCGGTTCTCGGGGAACCAAACCCATCCGAATATAGAGATCCAAACCGGTATCCGAGTCCGGCTCGGGTTTTTCCGCCAGCCTCTGATCCATAAGCAAGGCAAAACGTCATCATCCCGCTGTCGGATTCTCACAGGTTTTGGATTCTATATAAGTCCCCGTGCATCAGCACCATCTTCACTCCGACATTAGAGATTGTAAAGTGTACATGTGCTGCCTGTCTGTGCTGTATGCTATTCTTTAAAGGGGGTTGGGGGCTGTCTGAACTTAAGGAAGGGGATGCTGTGGTACTCTGGTGTACACAAGGGGCTGCTGCAGGGGTGCTCTGACCATAAAACATGTGCTTTGGGTGTCCATAAACTGGGGCTGTACAGTGTACATGTGCTGTCTGTCAGTTCTGTGCTGTGTGCTATTCTTTAAGGGGCTGTCTGAAGGAAAAGGCTGCTGTGGTACTCTGGTGTACACAAGGGGCTGCTTCAGGGGTGCTCTGTCCTTAAACTGGGGCTGTCTGACTAAAAGAGGCTGCTCTGTCTGTCCATCCAGGGCTGTGTCCTCCAGGGGTGCAGTGTCTGATATAAAAAATAATAATACATATTTCTGTCGGTGAAGCTAAACTACAGTGTGTAATAATATATATTTCTGACTCATTTGTGCAACACTGTAACCGCAGTCTGTTATAAAATAAATAATACATTTTTCTGACTCATTTGTGCCACACTGTCGGTGAAGCTAAACCTCCTCAGTGTGTAATAGTATATATTTCTGACTCATTTGTGCAACACTGTAACGGCAGTGTGTGATATAAAAAATATATCTTTTGGACTCATTTGTGTGACACTGTAACCACAGTGTGTGATATAAAAAATAATATATATATTTCTGACTTATTTATGTGACACTAACCACAGTGTGGGATCTAAATAATAATACATATTTCTGACATATATGTGCAACACTGTCGGTAAAGCTAAACCACAGTGTGTAATAATATATATTTCTGACTTATTTGTGTGACATTGTAACCGCAGTGTGATATAAAAAAACGAGTTTTATGGTAAGAACTTACCTTTGTTAAAACTCTTTCTGTGAGGTACACTGGGCCCAACAAGTCTGGACAATGGGGTGTAGAGTAGGATCTTGATCCGAGGCACCAACAGACTCAAAGCTTTGACTGTTTTCCAGAATGCACAGCGCCACCTCCTATATCACTCCGCCTCCCAGCACAGGAGCTCAGTTTTAGTTAAACAGCCCAATGCAGTAGCAGGAAAAGAGACAACAACGGTTAGTAGCCACATACACCACACTCTCTCGACAAGAGAAGTGTCAGCGGCTAATACCAAATGAACCCAAAGAAGCCAAGTGCGTCAGGGTGGGCGCCTTGTGGAGCCCAGTGTACCTCGCAGAAAGAGTTTTAACAAAGGTAAGTTCTTACCATAAAACTCGTTTTCTGCTGCGAGGTACACTGGGCTCCACAAGTCTGGACAATGGGGATGTCCTAAAGCAGTTCCTTATGGGAGGGGACGCACTGTAGCGGGCACAAGAACCCGGTGTCCAAAGGAAGCATCCTGGGAAGTGGCAGTATCGAAGGCATAGAACCTTATGAACGTGTTCCCGGAGAACCACGTAGCAGCCTTGCACAATTGTTCAAGGGTTGCACCACGTTGGGCCGCTCAAGAAGGTCCAACAGACCGAGTAGAATGGGCCGTAATGTGAGCAGGAGCTGACAGACCAGCCTGCACATAAGCATGTGCAATCACCATTCTAATCCATCTGGCCAGAGTCTGCTTGTGAGCAGGCCAGCTACGTTTGTGAAATCCAAACAAAACAAAGAGAGAATCAGATTTTCGAATAGAAGCAGTTCTCTTCACATAGATACGGAGAGCCCGTACCACATCCAAAGACCGCTCTTTGGGAGACAAATCAGGAGAGAAAAAGGCTGGAACCACAATCTCCTGATTAAGGTGGAACGAAGAAACCACCTTAGGTAAATATCCAGGACGAGTCCTAAGAACCGGCCGGTTACGGTGAAAAATCAGATATGGGGAACTACAAGACAAGGCACCCAGATCCGACACTCTTCTAGCAGAGGCAATAGCCAGCAAGAACACCACCTTAAGGGAAAGCCACTTAAAGTCAGCTGAACCAAGAGGTTCAAATGGAGGCTCCTGCAACGCCTCCAAAACCACGACAAGTCCCAAGGAGCCACAGGCGGGACATAGTGAGGTTGGATACGCAACACACCCTCAGTGAAAGTATGAACATCAGGTAAAGTCGCAATTTTTCTCTGAAACCACACCGACAAGGCAGAAATATGAACCTTGAGGGAGGCCAGACGCAGGCCTAAATCTTGGCCCTGCTGCAGAAAAGCCAAAAGTTTGGCTGTACTAAACTTGGAAGCGTCATAATTGTGAGATGCGCACCAAACAAAGTATGAATGCCAGACCCTATGGTAAATCCGAGCAGAAGCCGGTTTCCGGGCCCGCAACATAGTTTTAATGACCTTTTCAGAAAAACCCTTAGCCCTCAAGACGGAAACTTCAAGAGCCTCGCCGTCAAAGATAGCCGGGCTAGGTCCTGGTAGACACAAGGGTTCTGAACGAGGAGGTCTGGGCATTGTGGAAGTAGAAGTGGACGCTCTGACGATAGGCCTTGCAGGTCTGAGAACCAGTGCAATCTGGGCCACGCTGGAGCTATGAGAAGCAGATTTCCTTTTTCTTGCTTGAACTTCCGAATTACCCTGGGCAGGAGTGACACTGGAGGGAACACGTACGGCAGCCGAAACCTCCACGGCACCGCCAACGCATCCACGAATGCTGCATGAGGATCCCTTGTCCTTGCTCCGAAGACCGGAACCTTGTGATTGTGTCGAGACGCCATCAGATCCACATCTGGAAGACCCCACCTTTCCATGAGGAGTTGAAACACTTCTGGATGGAGGCCCCATTCTGCCCAACGTAGAATCCGTGAGACTTCCTTCATTGCCAGACGGCTTCGAGTGCCGCCTTGATGATTTATGTAAGCCACTGTGGTGGCGTTGTCCAACTGTACTTGAACAGGCCGGTTCTGAATCAAATGCTGGGCTAGATTCAACGCATTAAAGACCGCCCGCAATTCCAGAATGTTGATCGAGAGGAGAGATTCCTCCTTGGTCCACCGACCCTGCAAGGAGTGTTGCTCCAGCACCGCGCCCCAACCCCTTAGACTGGCATCTGTCGTCAACAGGATCCAGTTGGATATCCAGTAGGGACGGCCCCTGCACAATTGTTGGTCCTGGAGCCACCAGAGCAGTGACAGATGGACCTCCGGAGTCAAAGAGGTCATATGAGACCTGATCTGGTGAGGCAGGCCGTCCCACTTGGCTAAGATCAGCCTCTGGAGGGGGCGAGAATGAAATTGAGCATACTCCACCATGTCGAATGCCGAGATCATGAGGCCCAGCACCTGCATTGCCGAATGTATCGACACTTGCGGACGAGAAAGGAAGCAACGAAACCTGTCCTGAAGCTTCAGGACTTTCTCCTGAGACAAGAACAACCTCTGGTTGGGAGTGTCCAACAGCGCTCCCAGGTGCACCATGCTCTGAGCAGGGACCAGGGAGGATTTCTTCCAGTTGATAAGCCACCCGTGGGCTTGTAGAAACTGGACCGTCATGTCCAGATGACGCAGGAGAAGATCTGGGGAATCTGCCAGGATTAACAAGTCGTCCAGATACGGCAGTATCCTGACCCCTTGACGGCGGAGTACCACCGTCATCACCGCCATACCTTTGGTGAAGACTCACGGAGCCGTAGTTAAACCAAAAGGTAACGCCCGAAACTGGTAATGTAGGTTGCCAATAGCGAACCTCAGGTATTGTTGATGTGATACTACTATAGGAATATGCAGGTAAGCATCCTGTATTTCCAGGGAGACCATGTAGTCCCCAGGTTCCAAGGCCAGAACTATAGAGCGAAGGGTTTCCATACGGAACGGTTTTGGAACTAGAAACAGCGGAGAATAGTACCCCCGGCCTCTCTGAGCAAGAGGCACCTGTACTACGACTCCTGTATCCAGGAGGGTCTGTACCACCGAATGTAGAGTGTTTGGCTTTATCTGGTCCGACGGGACGTCTGTTTGGCAAAATCGATGAGGGGGTCGGTTTTTGAAGGCTATGGCGTAACCTCGAGTGACGACTTCCCGTACCCAGGCATCTGAAGTGGTCTTCAACCATTCCTGGGTATACCCTAGAAGCCGGCCCCACACCCTCGGATCCCCCATGGGGAGGCCCGCCCCGTCATGCGGCAGGCTTATCAGTCTTGGCAGCTGGCTGACGGGCAGCCCAGGCTCTTTTGGGCTTCGCTTACCAGGTTTGGAAGGGCGGGCCTGTTTATGGTACGCCTGACCTTTTGCTTTACCTGAAGGACGAAAGGGGCGAAAGGGCGTGCCTTTGGCCTTCGACACAGAAGGAGCTGTATTAGGCAGACAGGCAGTTTTGGCAGTAGCCAAGTCAGCCACTATCTTATTTAAGTCCTCCCCAAACAGAATATCTCCCTTGAAAGGGAGTACCTCCAGGGTTTTTCTAGAGTCCAGATCCACAGACCAGGATCTCAGCCACAATATCCGGTGAGCCAGGACTGACGTAGTAGAGGCCTTGGCTGCTAGGATACCGGCATCAGAAGCCGCCTCTTTAATATAGCGAGAAGCTGTGACAATATATGCCAAGCATTGTCTAGCATGGTCAGAGGAGATTTCAGCTTCTAACTCCAAGGCCCATGCTTCAATAGCCTCTGCAGCCCATGTAGCTGCAATGGTGGGCCTTTGTGCAGCACCCGTGAGGGTGTAAATCGCTTTCAGGCAACCCTCGACACGTTTATCCGTAGGCTCTTTTAGAGACGTGATGGTAGTGACAGGTAGAGCTGAGGAAACCACCATCCTAGCCACATGTGAGTCTACTGGAGGAGGTGTTTCCCAATTCTTAGACAGCTCTGGCGCGAGGGGATAGCGAGCTAGCATCTTCTTTTGAGGCACAAACTTCATACCCGGGCTTTCCCAGGGTTCCTGACGTATATCCACTAGGTGGTCAGAGTGAGGTAAAACTTGTTTAATCACCTTCTGACGCTTGAACCTATCTGGTTTCTTAGGAGGAACGGATGGCTCGGGATCATCCGTAATCTGCAGAATTAATTTAATAGCCTCCAAAAGATCAGGAACATCCACATGTGAACTACCCTCCCCATCAGCCGTATCTGAGTCAGAACCGGTGGGGTCAGTGTATGTGCCGTCTTCATCAGACGAGGTGTAGGTGACAGCAGTGGATTGTGAGGAGACGAGCGCTCGCTTAGAGGACCTCTTGGACTTAGGCGAGCGTTGGTCAGACTTTTTAGTAGTCAGGGACTGGTTCAACTTCTTTAATTGAGCAGATAAATCATCCGCCCACGGCGGGTTAGCTGCAGGGACCACATACGGCTGTACCGGCATAGGGGGTCCCATAGGGGGTGTTAGTTTGTGAACTAGCGTATGTAGAAGCGTGGAAAAAGCAGCCCACGGAGGGTCAGTATGTGCCTCCATTGCCACAGTCCCACTGGGGGGCAAAGAGCCCCCAGAACCAGAGCCCATAGCTGCTATATTCTCCTCATATGGGTCTGTGACTGCGGCAACACCGACAGTGTGCTCAGCACCAGAACCGTTACCCTCAGAAGCAGACATGATATAACTTGCAGTATCAGGTAACACAGTACAATTATTAGCAGCACAATACCTCTTACCCAAACCCCTGCGCAGTGTAGTCAGCACAAGCAGAGATATAGGAGAGATATGGTGACTAAAATCACAGAGAAAAATACGTAATACAGTATATCTTTGTGAAAATCCTATATTAAATAACACCTGACGCACCAAGCCCCCTCAGGTTATAGAATACAGGGATAGCAAGTTGAGTGAAAGACACGAAATGGACAACACTCAGCTATCAAATGCACACATAGAAAGTCACAGTTTGTACAATGCAAAGGTTATTACAGACAATAATACTGCACTACAGCTATATAGTCAATAGATATACCACTGCACAGTAAGAACTGGATGTATATCACAGGGTAATTGTACTATAAACTAGAGATGAGCGGGTTCGGTTTCTCTGAATCCGAACCCGCCAGAACTTCATGTTTTTTTTCACGGGTCCGAGCGACTCGGATCTTCCCGCCTTGCTCGGTTAACCCGAGCGCGCCCGAACGTCATCATGACGCTGTCGGATTCTCGCGAGGCTCGGATTCTATCGCGAGACTCGGATTCTATATAAGGAGCCGCGCGTCGCCGCCATTTTCACACGTGCATTGAGATTGATAGGGAGAGGACGTGGCTGGCGTCCTCTCCGTTTAGAATTAGAATAGATTAGAGAGACACTTGATTTACTAATTTTGGGGAGCATTAGGAGTACTCAGTAGTGTACAGTGCAGAGTTTTGCTGATAGTGACCAGTGACCACCACTTTTATTTATAATCCGTTCTCTGCCTGAAAAAAGCGATACACAGCACACAGTGACTCAGTCACATACCATATCTGTGTGCACTGCTCAGGCTCAGGCCAGTGTGCTGCATCATCTATTATCTATATATAATATTATATATATCTGTCTGACTGCTCAGCTCACACAGCTTATAATTGTGGGGGAGACTGGGGAGCACTACTGCAGTGCCAGTTATAGGTTATAGCAGGAGCCAGGAGTACATAATATAATCCGTTCTCTGCCTGAAAAAAGCGATACACAGCACACAGTGACTCAGTCACATACCATATCTGTGTGCACTGCTCAGGCTCAGGCCAGTGTGCTGCATCATCTATTATCTATATATAATATTATATATATCTGTCTGACTGCTCAGCTCACACAGCTTATAATTGTGGGGGAGACTGGGGAGCACTACTGCAGTGCCAGTTATAGGTTATAGCAGGAGCCAGGAGTACATAATATATTATATAGTGAGTGACCACCAGACACACAGTGCAGTTTATTTAATATATCCGTTCTCTGCCTGAAAAAAGCGATACACACAGTGACTCAGTCAGTCACATACCATATCTGTGTGCACTGCTCAGGCTCAGGCCAGTGTGCTGCATCATCTATATATATTATATATCTGTCTGACTGCTCAGCTCACACAGCTTATAATTGTGGGGGAGACTGGGGAGCACTACTGCAGTGCCAGTTATAGGTTATAGCAGGAGCCAGGAGTACATAATATTATATTAAAATTAAACAGTGCACACTTTTGCTGCAGGAGTGCCACTGCCAGTGTGACTAGTGACCAGTGACCTGACCACCAGTATATAATATTAGTAGTATACTATCTCTTTATCAACCAGTCTATATTAGCAGCAGACACAGTACAGTGCGGTAGTTCACGGCTGTGGCTACCTCTGTGTCGGCACTCGGCAGCCCGTCCATAATTGTATATACCACCTAACCGTGGTTTTTTTTTCTTTCTTTATACATACATACTAGTTACGAGTATACTATCTCTTTATCAACCAGTCTATATATTAGCAGCAGACACAGTACAGTGCGGTAGTTCACGGCTGTGGCTACCTCTGTGTCGGCACTCGGCAGCCCGTCCATAATTGTATATACCACCTAACCGTGGTTTTTTTTTCTTTCTTTATACATACATACTAGTTACGAGTATACTATCTCTTTATCAACCAGTCTATATATTAGCAGCAGACACAGTACAGTGCGGTAGTTCACGGCTGTGGCTACCTCTGTGTCGGCACTCGGCAGCCCGTCCATAATTGTATATACCACTTAACCGTGGTTTTTTTTTCTTTCTTTATACATACATACTAGTTACGAGTATACTATCTCTTTATCAACCAGTCTATATATTAGCAGCAGACACAGTACAGTGCGGTAGTTCACGGCTGTGGCTACCTCTGTGTCGGCACTCGGCAGCCCGTCCATAATTGTATATACCACCTAACCGTGGTTTTTTTTTTCTTTCTTTATACATACATACTAGTTACGAGTATACTATCTCTTTATCAACCAGTCTATATATTAGCAGCAGACACAGTACAGTGCGGTAGTTCACGGCTGTGGCTACCTCTGTGTCGGCACTCGGCAGCCCGTCCATAATTGTATATACCACCTAACCGTGGTTTTTTTTTCTTTCTTTATACATACATACTAGTTACGAGTATACTATCTCTTTATCAACCAGTCTATATATTAGCAGCAGACACAGTACAGTGCGGTAGTTCACGGCTGTGGCTACCTCTGTGTCGGCACTCGGCAGCCCGTCCATAATTGTATATACCACCTAACCGTGGTTTTTCTTTCTTTCTTTATACATACATACTAGTTACGAGTATACTATCTCTTTATCAACCAGTCTATATATTAGCAGCAGACACAGTACAGTGCGGTAGTTCACGGCTGTGGCTACCTCTGTGTCGGCACTCGGCAGCCCGTCCATAATTGTATATACCACCTAACCGTGGTTTTTTTTTCTTTCTTTATACATACATACTAGTTACGAGTATACTATCTCTTTATCAACCAGTCTATATATTAGCAGCAGACACAGTACAGTGCGGTAGTTCACGGCTGTGGCTACCTCTGTGTCGGCACTCGGCAGCCCGTCCATAATTGTATATACCACCTAACCGTGGTTTTTTTTTCTTTCTTTATACATACATACTAGTTACGAGTATACTATCTCTTTATCAACCAGTCTATATTAGCAGCAGACACAGTACAGTGCGGTAGTTCACGGCTGTGGCTACCTCTGTGTCGGCACTCGGCAGCCCGTCCATAATTGTATATACCACCTAACCGTGGTTTTTTTTTCTTTCTTTATACATACATACTAGTTACGAGTATACTATCTCTTTATCAACCAGTCTATATATTAGCAGCAGACACAGTACAGTGCGGTAGTTCACGGCTGTGGCTACCTCTGTGTCGGCACTCGGCAGCCCGTCCATAATTGTATATACCACCTAACCGTGGTTTTTTTTTCTTTCTTTATACATACATACTAGTTACGAGTATACTATCTCTTTATCAACCAGTCTATATTAGCAGCAGACACAGTACAGTGCGGTAGTTCACGGCTGTGGCTACCTCTGTGTCGGCACTCGGCAGCCCGTCCATAATTGTATACTAGTATCCAATCCATCCATCTCCATTGTTTACCTGAGGTGCCTTTTAGTTGTGCCTATTAAAATATGGAGAACAAAAATGTTGAGGTTCCAAAATTAGGGAAAGATCAAGATCCACTTCCACCTCGTGCTGAAGCTGCTGCCACTAGTCATGGCCGAGACGATGAAATGCCAGCAACGTCGTCTGCCAAGGCCGATGCCCAATGGCATAGTACAGAGCATGTCAAAACCAAAACACCAAATATCAGTAAAAAAAGGACTCCAAAACCTAAAATAAAATTGTCGGAGGAGAAGCGTAAACTTGCCAATATGCCATTTACCACACGGAGTGGCAAGGAACGGCTGAGGCCCTGGCCTATGTTCATGGCTAGTGGTTCAGCTTCACATGAGGATGGAAGCACTCAGCCTCTCACTAGAAAACTGAAAAGACTCAAGCTGGCAAAAGGCAAAGCACCGCAAAGAACTGTGCGTTCTTTGAAATCCCAAATCCACAAGGAGAGTCCAATTGTGTCGGTTGCGATGCCTGACCTTCCCAACACTGGACGTGAAGAGCATGCGCCTTCCACCATTTGCACGCCCCCTGCAAGTGCTGGAAGGAGCACCCGCAGTCCAGTTCCTGATAGTCAGATTGAAGATGTCAGTGTTGAAGTACACCAGGATGAGGAGGATATGGGTGTTGCTGGCGCTGGGGAGGAAATTGACCAGGAGGATTCTGATGGTGAGGTGGTTTGTTTAAGTCAGGCACCCGGGGAGACACCTGTTGTCCATGGGAGGAATATGGCCGTTGACATGCCAGGTGAAAATACCAAAAAAATCAGCTCTTCGGTGTGGAGGTATTTCACCAGAAATGCGGACAACAGGTGTCAAGCCGTGTGTTCCCTTTGTCAAGCTGTAATAAGTAGGGGTAAGGACGTTAACCACCTCGGAACATCCTCCCTTATACGTCACCTGCAGCGCATTCATAATAAGTCAGTGACAAGTTCAAAAACTTTGGGTGACAGCGGAAGCAGTCCACTGACCAGTAAATCCCTTCCTCTTGTAACCAAGCTCACGCAAACCACCCCACCAACTCCCTCAGTGTCAATTTCCTCCTTCCCCAGGAATGCCAATAGTCCTGCAGGCCATGTCACTGGCAATTCTGACGAGTCCTCTCCTGCCTGGGATTCCTCCGATGCATCCTTGCGTGTAACGCCTACTGCTGCTGGCGCTGCTGTTGTTGCCGCTGGGAGTCGATGGTCATCCCAGAGGGGAAGTCGTAAGCCCACTTGTACTACTTCCAGTAAGCAATTGACTGTTCAACAGTCCTTTGCGAGGAAGATGAAATATCACAGCAGTCATCCTACTGCAAAGCGGATAACTGAGGCCTTGGCATCCTGGGTGGTGAGAAACGTGGTTCCGGTATCCATCATTACTGCAGAGCCAACTAGAGACTTGTTGGAGGTACTGTGTCCCCGGTACCAAATACCATCTAGGTTCCATTTCTCTAGGCAGGCGATACCGAAAATGTACACAGACCTCAGAAAAAGAGTCATCAGTGTCCAAAAAAATGCAGCTGTACCCAATGTCCACTTAACCACGGACATGTGGACAAGTGGAGCAGGGCAGGGTCAGGACTATATGACTGTGACAGCCCACTGGGTAGATGTATGGACTCCCGCCGCAAGAACAGCAGCGGCGGCACCAGTAGCAGCATCTCGCAAACGCCAACTCTTTCCTAGGCAGGCTACGCTTTGTATCACCGCTTTCCAGAATACGCACACAGCTGAAAACCTCTTACGGCAACTGAGGAAGATCATCGCGGAATGGCTTACCCCAATTGGACTCTCCTGTGGATTTGTGGCATCGGACAACGCCAGCAATATTGTGTGTGCATTAAATCTGGGCCAATTCCAGCACGTCCCATGTTTTGCACATACCTTGAATTTGGTGGTGCAGAATTTTTAAAAAAACGACAGGGGCGTGCAAGAGATGCTGTCGGTGGCCAGAAGAATTGCGGGACACTTTCGGCGTACAGGCACCACGTACAGAAAACTGGAGCACCACCAAAAACTACTGAACCTGCCCTGCCATCATCTGAAGCAAGAAGTGGTAACGAGGTGGAATTCAACCCTCTATATGCTTCAGAGGTTGGAGGAGCAGCAAAAGGCCATTCAAGCCTATACAATTGAGCACGATATAGTAGGTGGAATGCACCTGTCTCAAGTGCAGTGGAGAATGATTTCAACGTTGTGCAAGGTTCTGATGCCCTTTGAACTTGCCACACGTGAAGTCAGTTCAGACACTGCCAGCCTGAGTCAGGTCATTCCCCTCATCAGGCTTTTGCAGAAGAAGCTGGAGGCATTGAAGAAGGAGCTAAAAGGGAGCGATTCCGCTAGGCATGTGGGACTTGTGGATGCAGCCCTTAATTCGCTTAACAAGGATTCACGGGTGGTCAATCTGTTGAAATCAGAGCACTACATTTTGGCCACCGTGCTCGATCCTAGATTTAAAGCCTACCTTGGATCTCTCTTTCCGGCAGACACAGGTCTGCTGGGGTTGAAAGACCTGCTGGTGACAAAATTGTCAAGTCAAGCGGAACGCGACCTGTCAACATCTCCTCCTTCACATTCTCCCGCAACTGGGGGTGCGAGGAAAAGGCTCAGAATTCCGAGCCCACCCGCTGGCGGTGATGCAGGGCAGTCTGGAGCGACTGCTGATGCTGACATCTGGTCCGGACTGAAGGACCTGACAACGATTACGGACATGTCGTCTACTGTCACTGCATATGATTCTCTCAACATTGATAGAATGGTGGAGGATTATATGAGTGACCGCATCCAAGTAGGCACGTCACACAGTCCGTACTTATACTGGCAGGAAAAAGAGGCAATTTGGAGGCCCTTGCACAAACTGGCTTTATTCTACCTAAGTTGCCCTCCCACAAGTGTGTACTCCGAAAGAGTGTTTAGTGCCGCCGCTCACCTTGTCAGCAATCGGCGTACGAGGTTACATCCAGAAAATGTGGAGAAGATGATGATCATTAAAATGAATTATAATCAATTCCTCCGCGGAGACATTGACCAGCAGCAATTGCCTCCACAAAGTACACAGGGAGCTGAGATGGTGGATTCCAGTGGGGACGAATTGATAATCTGTGAGGAGGGGGATGTACACGGTGATATATCGGAGGGTGAAGATGAGGTGGACATCTTGCCTCTGTAGAGCCAGTTTGTGCAAGGAGAGATTAATTGCTTCTTTTTTGGGGGGGGTCCAAACCAACCCGTCATATCAGTCACAGTCGTGTGGCAGACCCTGTCACTGAAATGATGGGTTGGTTAAAGTGTGCATGTCCTGTTTTGTTTATACAACATAAGGGTGGGTGGGAGGGCCCAAGGACAATTCCATCTTGCACCTCTTTTTTCTTTTCTTTTTCTTTGCATCATGTGCTGATTGGGGAGGGTTTTTTGGAAGGGACATCCTGCGTGACACTGCAGTGCCACTCCTAGATGGGCCCGGTGTTTGTGTCGGCCACTAGGGTCGCTAATCTTACTCACACAGTCAGCTACCTCATTGCGCCTCTTTTTTTCTTTGCGTCATGTGCTGTTTGGGGAGGGTTTTTTGGAAGGGACATCCTGCGTGACACTGCAGTGCCACTCCTAGATGGGCCCGGTGTTTGTGTCGGCCACTAGGGTCGCTAATCTTACTCACACAGCTACCTCATTGCGCCTCTTTTTTTCTTTGCGTCATGTGCTGTTTGGGGAGGGTTTTTTGGAAGGGACATCCTGCGTGACACTGCAGTGCCACTCCTAGATGGGCCCGGTGTTTGTGTCGGCCACTAGGGTCGCTAATCTTACTCACACAGCTACCTCATTGCGCCTCTTTTTTTCTTTGCGTCATGTGCTGTTTGGGGAGGGTTTTTTGGAAGGGACATCCTGCGTGACACTGCAGTGCCACTCCTAGATGGGCCCGGTGTTTGTGTCGGCCACTAGGGTCGCTAATCTTACTCACACAGTCAGCTACCTCATTGCGCCTCTTTTTTTCTTTGCGTCATGTGCTGTTTGGGGAGGGTTTTTTGGAAGGGACATCCTGCGTGACACTGCAGTGCCACTCCTAGATGGGCCCGGTGTTTGTGTCGGCCACTAGGGTCGCTAATCTTACTCACACAGCTACCTCATTGCGCCTCTTTTTTTCTTTGCGTCATGTGCTGTTTGGGGAGGGTTTTTTGGAAGGGACATCCTGCGTGACACTGCAGTGCCACTCCTAGATGGGCCCGGTGTTTGTGTCGGCCACTAGGGTCGCTAATCTTACTCACACAGCTACCTCATTGCGCCTCTTTTTTTCTTTGCGTCATGTGCTGTTTGGGGAGGGTTTTTTGGAAGGGACATCCTGCGTGACACTGCAGTGCCACTCCTAGATGGGCCCGGTGTTTGTGTCGGCCACTAGGGTCGCTAATCTTACTCACACAGTCAGCTACCTCATTGCGCCTCTTTTTTTCTTTGCGTCATGTGCTGTTTGGGGAGGGTTTTTTGGAAGGGACATCCTGCGTGACACTGCAGTGCCACTCCTAGATGGGCCCGGTGTTTGTGTCGGCCACTAGGGTCGCTAATCTTACTCACACAGCTACCTCATTGCGCCTCTTTTTTTCTTTGCGTCATGTGCTGTTTGGGGAGGGTTTTTTGGAAGGGACATCCTGCGTGACACTGCAGTGCCACTCCTAGATGGGCCCGGTGTTTGTGTCGGCCACTAGGGTCGCTTATCTTACTCACACAGCGACCTCGGTGCAAATTTTAGGACTAAAAATAATATTGTGAGGTGTGAGGTATTCAGAATAGACTGAAAATGAGTGTAAATTATGGTTTTTGAGGTTAATAATACTTTGGGATCAAAATGACCCCCAAATTCTATGATTTAAGCTGTTTTTTAGTGTTTTTGGAAAAAAACACCCGAATCCAAAACACACCCGAATCCGACAAAAAAAATTCGGTGAGGTTTTGCCAAAACGCGTTCGAACCCAAAACACGGCCGCGGAACCGAACCCAAAACCAAAACACAAAACCCGAAAAATTTCAGGCGCTCATCTCTACTATAAACCCCTGACTAAATGCACTCTTTCTTACTAACACTGTCTAAAAAGGCAGGTAGATTACTTAAGTGTCATGTAAAGTCACAGCACTGACAACCAGGAGGCTTTACATAGGAGGATTTGCCCAAGCAGTCCCAGGAACAGTGAACTGAGGAGTAATGGCGCCGCAGACACTGACAGGGAGTGAGGAAAAGACAGAGATGCAGCTCCAGGGCGGGAACACTTGCTGGAAATGGCGCCCTGGGGCTGGGGCTTCAGGTCTAAGCCTTATCCCCCTTGCTGGCAAAACCACCGGGTACTGTGGGCGATATTAAAATCGGTTTTGAGGGAAAACCTGACCTGCGCCCACGCCCCGGTGATCTAGTGGGATCGCCTGTATCCACAGTGTCCACCGCCAGCGCTCGTGGCCCGCCTCCCACTGACCGCGCCGGATCGCGATAAAGACCGGGTCCCGCGAGCGGGACCCACTTACCACCTCCCGATGCGCGGCCACGCGATCCTGGAGAGCCCCAGCCGTGTGTGCCTAACGTGAAGTAAACCGGAGCCTCCGCTGTAGGTACTCGGAAACCAGGGCTCGGGAGTGTACAGAGCCGCTGGGGAGAGCTGGAGCCGCAGCAGAGAATGTCACCAGACATTTACCACTGCTGCTGCCCTGAAGTCTTCACTTTTTCTTCAGAAAAAAAGCCTTTATTAGGGCTGCTTGGAGCAGCCCCTCTGTTCAGTGCCTGCTTACTGCAGCACCAACTTACAAAACTGAGCTCCTGTGCTGGGAGGCGGGGTGATATAGGAGGCGGCGCTGTGCATTCTGGGAACAGTCAAAGCTTTGAGCCTGTTGGTGCCTCAGATCAAGATCCCACTCTACACCCCATTGCCCAGACTTGTGGAGCCCAGTGTACCCCGCAGAAGAAATAATATATATTTTGATTTAAATTAATATTTTGTGCTGTGTCATCCCAGTATAAATCCAGGGACTGCAGCTGCTCCGTCCATCCAAGGGTGTTCTGAAAGTCCACCCAAAATAAAATAAATCTTTTTTGTTTGTATTTTGTGCTGTATACTCCCAGTATGAATCCAGGCATGCTCCGTCCATTTCATATTCTTATGTTATAACTTTTTGTCCTATTTTCATTATTCCTTTTATCACAACACTGTGATTCATTCAAATTAATATTAATGATAATTATAAATTAACAACATTTTAATTAAATGAATATAAATAAACTCTCCACACTTGATTAGCAAAACCTTCTGCATTTCTAAGATTTCCTTCAGCAACAGAAGAACTTGATTCAAAATAAATTAAAATCATGATTACAGCATATAAAATATTGTCTTATTTTTATTCTTCTTTGCCTAATTCATCTTTTGTGAACTGAAATCTTGAGCCTTGCCTAATGCGTAATTTAAAAAAAAAATACATTCTTTTTTTTATATTTTGTGCTGTGTCCGTCCTCCCAGTATATACAACCAAGGGCTGCTGCTGCTCCGTCCATCTAGGGGTATTCTGTCCATCCATCCACGGGCTTTGGACTAGTATTAAAAAATATATTTTGTGCTGTACCCCAGTATACTATACATCCAGGGGCTGCTGCTTAGCTTTCCCAGCTCTGCCCTAGTGTTTAAAAAACATTTAAAGTATTTTTATTAATAATATAAAAGAATATATACAGTATATTGTATTTTATGCTGTACCCCAGTAAACTGTACATCCAGGTTGCCGGATGCGTTAAAACATCTTTCTGAGTACACACTGGAGGGTGGGCAACTTAAGTAAAGCAAAGCCAGTTTTTGCAAGGGCCACCAAATTTGCTTTTTTTCCCCTGACAGTATTGGAACAGACTGTCTGACAAACCTATTTGGAATGCTATAACTAAAATAATCAACCATTTTTTCAATGGTGACTTTATCATATGCAGTCACAGTAGACATGTCAGTAATAATTGTAGGCAGTTCCTTCAGTCCGGATCAGATGTCAAAAGTTTTTGCTGAATGATCTGCATCACTGCCATTTGGTCTCTTAGAAAAATTAGCAGAATGGCAAAAATGTTCCGAAATTTTCCAGGCTCAAAAAAGAGTTTTTAATTTGTTTTTGTGTGAATAGATGGGCCAAGTAGTACTTAACTACTGTCAAATCCTTTCTGAGCTAATCCTTCATTTCTTTCTTTTACAGGAATTCAGGAATTTTTAAATGGATAATGGGCCTAATTCAGTAAGGATTGAAGTTTTGCTAAAAAGCAGTTGCTGCGATGAAATAGTTGCCGCACAGAAATAGAGAAAAAACGCCCATTGTAAAAATTGCGAATGCATCGCAATATAAGGGGTGATCGTAATTACCGGAACATCAAAGATTTTTCCTATCTACGCCAGGCAAGGTCGTTCACAATTTTTGCTAAACAAGAGGCTGGAAGTGGTCATCACTGACATCAGAGGCCCTCCTTAAAAACACCTGGGCACGCCTGTGTTTTTTCAGACACCCTCAGAAAACGTTGGATTTCCGCCCAGAAACGCCGGCTTCCTGTCACTCAAACAGCGCTGCATTGCAATCACAATGTATACGCATTTTCTGTCGCTGTTTTTGCTAGCGCGTGCACAATGTGAACGCTGCACATATGCGGCCAGATTGCAAATTGCAAGTTTTGAGATCCAACCTGAATAAGGCCCAATGTTCGCTATTTGTGGGTGTAGAGTTTAGTTGCCTCAGCCAGCTTTATGCACAGTATGTACCATGTAAACATACGTATGTGTTTGACCAATATACGCAATGAATTTTTTATTAATTAAATATATTTCCTTTCCATTTTATTGCAGACATCCTGGACAAAGGACAAGACCTGCAAGATCTGACCCTTGGATGATGACATTTTGGTTTTTACTTGGAATTGGAGTCTGGTGGATAAATCCAAGCCGTTATGCACATTTCTAGACCCTCCTTCCTCATAAATTTGCTTTGGAATAAAAATAATATAAAATTTACTATAATCAATCCTTCCTTCCTTTACCTGCCTTCCACTACATACATACTTCAACTCCTATGGGCCTCTAATCTAATCTAATCTGTCACTTAGTTTCGTCATCCAGCTACCTCGGTGCAACCTTTTGGCCATAACTGGATAAAAACAATATTGTGAGCTGTGAGGTGTTCAGAAGAGACTGGAAATGAGTGGAAATGAATATTATTGAGGTTAATAATACCGTAGGAACAAAAACACCCCAAATTTCTATTATTTTAAATGGTTTTATGATTTACAAAAATTTTTAAAAAAATCCAGATCCAGAACCAAAACCAAAACCCACAGGGTGGTTTTGGCAAAACCCAATCCAGATCCAAAACACATAGGAGATCCAGATCCAAACCCCAAAAAATGGCCCAGCGCACACCCCTGATTAAAACTAATAAAGCACATGACCCAGATGGCATCCACCCATGTGTGCTAAGGTACTAAGGGATTGCGATCCAATGGACAGTTTCCCGATGGTCGGGAAACTGCGCCTGTGTAGGACCCATTCTACGCATGTGCAGAACTGGTCCCGCGATCGCATCACAGGGATGCGAATGCCTCTACTTGATTGACAGACAGAGGCTTTCGGGGGGAGGGACTGGGGTGGAGTGCTTTCCCGTTCTCCGGGAGTGGCTAGGCCATGCACTGCTAGGGCAAGCCTGAGTAAGCTTACTCAACCTGTAAGCTCAGGCTTACTCAACCTGCCGTCACAGATGAACATTGCAACTAATGACCGCGATGTTCATCCCATATGTGATCGCGCTGTAAGCTCAGGCTTACTCAACCTGCCGTCACAGATGAACTGTCACGATCCGGGTATCTGGACGCCATTTCTTACCTATCAGATGCCTCCTAAGGCTGGCTCAGCGCTCCAGGACCGGATCCCATCTGTTATCCTGATGTGCACATTCCCGCATCCTCACCTGTCTCTCTGGACGCAGTCACAGTAACGCCTTATACATCTGGCATGGCGTCTCCCGCGGCCTCCGCCGCCGTCCCTGAGCTTCTGCATTCAGAGTGGCGATTACGTCAGCCGCGGCCTCCGCTGTGTCCGCGTGGTCGGATGTGCATCTGTCAGCCTGGCGTCTCCTGTCTCCGGTGGCCGGCGCCGCCATTACTGTTTTCCAGACCACATGGATTACAATCCAAACTTCCCTCCAAGTGTCTGCATGGGCGCAGCCATCTTGGATTCTGTCAGCTGATCATTCCTACCAATCCGTTGTCAGTATTATTAATTTGCATAATTGCCTAGCCAACGCCTTCCTTGCTGCAGGTATAAATAGGTTGTGCCTGAGCAAGGAAGGCGTCAGTGCTTTGGTTGTCAAACCTAGTTCCAGTTTGTCTCTCTTCTGTGAATGTCTTCCAGGTTCCAGCTCCTGTCTCCAGACTTCTGCTATAGAGACCCGCACCAGCATTCCATCTGCGGTGTAGCCTGACTCTCCGATCCATACTGGACTCACCTGTTTCCAGCTACAACATCACCTGCTTCCAGCTCAGCTTCCAGCAGTGTACAGCTTCTCTTAAAGGGCCGGTGTCCTTTCTGCAGTTTACCACTCTCCACCGGTATTATTATTTCTCCGCTCTCAAATTCTACATTTCATCTACATTGCATCGCTCTCAAGCTTTATTTATTATTTAACTGGTTCCAGACAGTATCCACTCCGTGCCAACACCTGTCTGGTTCTAACCAGTACCCACAGCAGCATTTTATCTACAGCAGTCCAGCTTTCCCTGGAACACCAGCTGGTACGACCCTGGGCTTTCCTCATTGCTACAGTTGAGCCTGGTAAGGACTTTCCAACTTGCAGATAATAAGAACTGTCTCATACCACCAGAGCTCTGTGGCCCCTGCCACCCTGTAGTACCCAGGAACTGTATTATTATTTCTCTGCTGATTTTTATGTTACCTTTTACTGCTACTGTGATGCATGGAGTTTGTCATAAATAAATATCATTGACTTTTACTCAAGTTGTCGTGGTCACGCCTTCGGGCGGTTTTTCTTCATGTTACTTACATGTCCAGGGGTCTGATACAACCTCCCAGGTTCCGGTACATCTCAGCCCCTACAACTGAGGCTGCCTTCCGTCAGCTCAGGCCCTCAGTTGTGACAGTAAGCACTGACCAAATGAATCCAGCAGGAGACCAGGATCAAGCGGCCAGGCCGATGCAAGAACTGGCAGCCCGACTTGAACATCAGGAGGCTGCACAGGGCCACATCATCCGCTGTCTCCAGGATCTCTCTACTCGGCTGGATGGGATTCAGACAACTCTCCGTGGATCAGGCGCATCTGGGGCGTCAACCACAGTGACTCCAACTATAACCCCACCCACCTTACCCATTTCTGCTCCACGTCTTCATCTTCCAACGCCAGCAAAATTTGACGGATCTCCAAGATTCTGCAGGGGATTTCTCAACCATTTCTCAATTCAGTTTGAGCTACAACCTGGCAATTTTCCCAGTGACCGAACAAAAATTGCCTACATCATCTCTCTTCTCAGTGGCTCAGCCCTTGACTGGGCATCACCGTTATGGGAGAGGTCCGACACCCTGCTATCTTCTTACACTGCATTCGTGTCAACATTCAGGCGCATCTTCGACGAGCCAGGCCGGGTAACTTCAGCTTCGTCTGAGATTCTCCGTTTACGCCAGGGATCACATACTGTAGGACAATATCTTATACAGTTCCAGATCCTGGCATCTGAACTGGCATGGAACGACGAGGCCCTGTATGCTGCATTCTGGCATGGTTTATCCGAGCGTATTAAAGATGAGTTAGCTACCAGAGACTTACCCTCCAAGTTAGATGAGCTAATCTCACTTTGTACAAAAGTTGACTTACGTTTCAGAGAGAGAGCAATTGAGCGTGGAAGATCATCTGCTCCAAAATCTTCTGCTCCTCCTCCTCGCCAACTGTCACCAACTAAAGATGAACCCATGCAAATTGGCCGTTCCCGTTTAACTCCTGCTGAGCGCCGAAGACGTCTCTCTGAGTCTCTCTGTCTGTATTGTGCAGCTCCGTCTCACACTATTAATGCCTGTCCCAAACGTCCGGGAAAACTCCAAATCCTAGCTCGCCAAGGAGAGGGCCGGCTAGGAGTAATGATCTCCTCTCCATCTCCTCAAGATTGTAATCTCCCAGTCTCGCTTCAAGTTGCTCAACGTTATCAGAACGTCATTGCCCTCCTGGATTCCGGAGCAGCTGGGAACTTTATTACCGAAGCCTATGTTAAACGGTGGTCCCTACCCACCGAGAGACTTCCTTCCTCCTTTTCCTTAACTGCCGTGGATGGCAGTAAAATTTTTGATACAGTTATTGCTCTAAGGACTCTACCAGTTCGTCTGAGAGTGGGAGTTCTTCATTCCGAACTTATTTCACTTTTAGTGATTCCAAGAGCCACACATCCTGTGGTCCTGGGCCTTCCATGGCTCCGTCTTCACAATCCTACAATTGATTGGACGACTACGCAAATCCTGGCATGGGGTTCCTCCTGTGCTGAGACATGTTTGTTTAAAGTGTTGCCTGTCTGTTCTTCCTCCCCCAGGTCGTCTGATGTTCCACCTCCTCCATATCAAGATTTCACGGATGTGTTCAGTAAAGCTTCTGCTGATATCCTTCCTCCTCATAGAGAATGGGACTGCCCGATTGATCTCGTTCCAGGGAAGGTTCCACCTCGAGGCCGAACTTATCCGTTGTCTCTGCCCGAGACGCATTCTATGGAGGAATACATTAAAGAGAACCTAGCAAAGGGGTTCATTCGACCTTCTTCTCCAGCCGGCGCAGGCTTCTTTTTTGTAAAAAAGAAGGATGGTGGTCTGCGGCCGTGCATCGACTACAGAGGTTTGAACATTACCATCAAGAACCGCTATCCTTTACCCCTGATTACTGAGCTCTTTGACAGAGTTAGCGGTGCTACCATCTTTACAAAGCTGGACTTGAGAGGTGCATACAATCTCATCCGGATCCGTGAGGGTGACGAGTGGAAGACCGCATTTAACACCCGTGACGGACATTATGAGTACCTCGTCATGCCCTTCGGATTGAGCAATGCTCCAGCTGTCTTCCAGCATTTCGTCAATGAGATCTTCAGAGACATTCTATACCGTCATGTCGTGGTTTATCTAGATGATATCCTCATTTTTGCCAACAATTTAGAGGAACATCGTTTTTGGGTAAAGGAGGTTCTGTCCCGTCTCCGTGTCAATCATCTCTATTGCAAATTAGAGAAATGCGTCTTTGAAGTCAAGTCCATTCCTTTTCTAGGGTACATTGTGTCCGGTTCCGGACTAGAGATGGATCCTGAGAAACTACAAGCAATCCAGAATTGGCCGGTACCCTTAACCCTCAAAGGGGTCCAGAGGTTCTTAGGGTTCGCCAATTATTACCGAAAGTTTATACGAGACTTTTCCACCATTGTGGCGCCTATTACTGCTTTCACCAAGAAGGGTGCTAACCCGTCCAAGTGGTCTGAAGAAGCCATGCAAGCTTTTCATCTTTTAAAACAGAGGTTCATCTCTGCACCTGTCCTGAAACAGCCTGACATCGACTCTCCTTTCATCCTAGAGGTGGATGCCTCCTCCGTTGGAGTAGGAGCGGTGTTATCTCAGAGGGCTAAAGATGGCCATTTACATCCTTGCAGTTTCTTCTCACGGAAGTTCTCCCCAGCGGAGTGCAACTATGCCATTGGCGACCAGGAGTTGCTAGCCATCAAGCTCGCTCTAGAGGAGTGGAGATATCTGTTGGAGGGAGCTTCTCATTCAATCACCATCCTTACAGACCACAAGAACCTTCTATATCTGAAAGGCGCACAATGTCTCAACCCTCGTCAGGCCAGATGGGCACTTTTCTTTTCCAGGTTCGACTTTAAACTCCAGTTCTGTCCGGGCTCTCAGAATCGCAAGGCCGATGCCCTTTCCCGCTCATGGGAGCAAGAAAATGAGTCAGAGTCTTCAGACAAGCATCCTATTATAAATCCGTTGGAATTCTCCACGGTAGGGATGGACTCTACGCCCCCATCAGGGAAAAGTTTTGTGAAGCCGACACTAAGGAAGAAGCTCATGCATTGGGCCCATGCTTCCCGCTTTGCCGGACATACAGGTATCCAAAAAACCCTGGAGTTTATCTCTAGGTCCTATTGGTGGCCAACTCTGAAAAAGGACGTTTTGGAGTTTATTGCATCTTGCCCAAAGTGTGCTCAACATAAAGTATCCCGCCAGTCGCCTGCGGGGCAACTGGTTCCACTATCTGTTCCCCGTCGACCATGGACCCATTTGTCGATGGATTTTATTACAGATTTGCCCATGTGCAACAAGTTTAATACCATCTGGGTGGTAGTTGACCGGTTCACCAAGATGGCACACTTCATTCCTCTCACCGGTCTTCCGTCAGCTTCCAAGTTGGCTCAAGTATTCATACAAGAGATCTTTCGACTCCACGGTCTTCCAGAAGAAATTATCTCAGATCGAGGAGTTCAATTCACAGCCAAATTCTGGCGAAGTTTATGTCAAGTCCTCCAAGTCAAGCTAAAGTTTTCCACGGCTTACCATCCTCAGACCAATGGTCAAACTGAGAGGGTGAATCAGGCCTTGGAGTCCTTCCTCCGCATCTATGTGTCCTCCTCTCAAGATGACTGGGTTCAATTACTTCCCTGGGCCGAGTTCTGTCATAACAACCAGTATCATTCTTCATCTTCTTCAACACCATTCTTCACCAACTTTGGATTCCACCCTAAAGTCCCTGAGTTCCAACCGCTTCCAGCAACTTCTGTTCCCGCAGTGGATATCACCTTGCATCAGTTTGCCAATATCTGGAAGAGCGTACGATCAGCTCTGCTCAAGGCATCGTTCAGGTACAAGAAGTTTGCGGATAAGAAGCGTCGAGCAGTTCCTGCTCTCAAGGTGGGTGATCGGGTATGGTTATCCACGAAGAATTTGAGGTTAAGAGTTCCCAGTATGAAGTTTGCACCTCGCTACATCGGTCCTTTTAAAATTGATCAAGTCATCAATCCTGTTGCTTACAGACTCCAGTTGCCTCCCTTCTTAAAGATACCCAGGACATTCCATGTTTCCCTGTTGAAACCGTTAATCTTGAATCGGTTTCATTCCTCACTTCCTCCAACTCCAAAAGTCCAAACTCAACGAGGCGTTGAGTATGAAGTAGCCAAGATCCTGGACTCACGTCACCGTTACGGTCAACTTCAGTATCTTATTGACTGGAAGGGTTATGGCCCTGAGGAACGTTCATGGACCAATGCTTCTGATGTCCATGCTCCTGTCTTGGTCCGGAGATTCCATTCCAAGTTTCCTCAAAAGCCAAAGAAGTGTCCTGGGGCCACTCCTAAAGGGGGGGGTGCTGTCACGATCCGGGTATCTGGACGCCATTTCTTACCTATCAGATGCCTCCTAAGGCTGGCTCAGCGCTCCAGGACCGGATCCCATCTGTTATCCTGATGTGCACATTCCCGCATCCTCTCCTGTCTCTCTGGACGCAGTCACAGTAACGCCTTATACATCTGGCATGGCGTCTCCCGCGGCCTCCGCCGCAGTCCCTGAGCTTCTGCATTCAGAGTGGCGATTACGTCAGCCGCGGCCTCCGCTGTGTCCGCGTGGTCGGATGTGCATCTGTCAGCCTGGCATCTCCTGTCTCCGGTGGCCGGCGCCGCCATTACTGTTTTCCAGACCACATGGATTACAATCCAAACTTCCCTCCAAGTGTCTGCATGGGCGCAGCCATCTTGGATTCTGTCAGCTGATCATTCCTACCAATCCGTTGTCAGTATTATTAATTTGCATAATTGCCTAGCCAACGCCTTCCTTGCTGCAGGTATAAATAGGTTGTGCCTGAGCAAGGAAGGCGTCAGTGCTTTGGTTGTCAAACCTAGTTCCAGTTTGTCTCTCTTCTGTGAATGTCTTCCAGGTTCCAGCTCCTGTCTCCAGACTTCTGCTATAGAGACCCGCACCAGCATTCCATCTGCGGTGTAGCCTGACTCTCCGATCCATACTGGACTCACCTGTTTCCAGCTACAACATCACCTGCTTCCAGCTCAGCTTCCAGCAGTGTACAGCTTCTCTTAAAGGGCCGGTGTCCTTTCTGCAGTTTACCACTCTCCACCGGTATTATTATTTCTCCGCTCTCAAATTCTACATTTCATCTACATTGCATCGCTCTCAAGCTTTATTTATTATTTAACTGGTTCCAGCCAGTATCCACTCCGTGCCAACACCTGTCTGGTTCTAACCAGTACCCACAGCAGCATTTTATCTACAGCAGTCCAGCTTTCCCTGGAACACCAGCTGGTACGACCCTGGGCTTTCCTCATTGCTACAGTTGAGCCTGGTAAGGACTTTCCAACTTGCAGATAATAAGAACTGTCTCATACCACCAGAGCTCTGTGGCCCCTGCCACCCTGTAGTACCCAGGAACTGTATTATTATTTCTCTGCTGATTTTTATGTTACCTTTTACTGCTACTGTGATGCATGGAGTTTGTCATAAATAAATATCATTGACTTTTACTCAAGTTGTCGTGGTCACGCCTTCGGGCGGTTTTTCTTCATGTTACTTACATGTCCAGGGGTCTGATACAACCTCCCAGGTTCCGGTACATCTCAGCCCCTACAACTGAGGCTGCCTTCCGTCAGCTCAGGCCCTCAGTTGTGACATGAACATTGCAACTAATGACCGCGATGTTCATCCCATATGTGATCGCGATGCAAATGCAGGAAGGAGGTGGTATGCACCGCTTCCTGCATTTGCATTGCTATGGATTGCATTTGCAAAGCTGTTACTGATCAAATACAGTTGCAATTGCAAACTTTGCAGAATTAAGCCCTGAGGACCTGATCTAGAGATGGACGCAAATCTCTGCATACGCAGACAGGGCGAGCGCAAGAGTTCCCTTGCAGGCTTGCTGCGCTCACCATGCTGCGGGCACGGTGGCTCGCTGCACTCGCCAGAGGTTCTATACCCACTCCATGGGTATCGTGGACACCCACAAGTGGGGCTAGTCCTGTTTGGCCGGTATTCCGGCTGCCGGTGTTGCCAGCTGTCAGGATTCCGGTGTCGGTATCCTGAATGCCGGGATCCCGACTGGCGGCAACTTAAACATATATCATACAAACTATACACAAATAGAGCCTTAGTAGGAATCGAAGCTAAGAATACTGTTGTATGAGGTATTAATGCAATTACCATGCTATCCGTGCTGTGACAAGTCCCATTCCCGGTGTCCAATAGTCAGGCTGGGAATCTTTCCTCCAATGATCCAATAGATGTGGGTACTGTAATTAGGGCTCTGCTGTATGTGGTGTGGTACAAGCTCTCTTTTTGTCCTGAATGGCAAAGCAGAATCGATGACCTTGTGTATGCCTGGAGTAGCCAGCCGTACTATAAAAGGAGTCAGATCAAAAAAATATGCAAGTAGTAGTGATTACGGAACCAGCATGATTTCTGTAAATTTACCTCGAAATTTCAAACAACAATCAGCTATAAGGTTGATTTTGCCGTATAATTGATTGCAGCGTTAAATTTATCAGCAAACTCCCTAAAAATCACGTCAATTCCGTAATCTCAGAACATACTACATAACCCCCATATGAGAACTGTTCTATAAATTATAAATGTTCAACATTTTTTTAATGATTGGGTCTTTTTTGATCATCGTTACACCTGACGCTGAACGTTGATATAAATAGGAATATTGCTTATCCAAATCCACAGACACTGATTATGAAACAAGACGAAGTTAAAAATAATCTATCACCCGTCATGCAGCATCCCATTTTCAAAACCAAGACACTAAATATATGCTCAAAAACGTGGTCAAGTCCGCGGCTATTGGTCCTCTGAATGCATGGTCCGATATTTGCGTCATAACAATTAATGCTATTTATTTATTTGCAGCAAGTTTAAAGCACTCTGCACCCAAACACCCCAGGACACGGAATAGAAACTGACCGAAAACAAACAATAAAACAATCATATAAATAACAAGGAAACGACAGAACAGACAATAGTACATCCTAATAGGACTCACCCAAATTCCCTTTTCCACAACAACATTTTAAGCCATTTCCTGATCTGCGATGCAGTTATACAGAATTATGTACAGTCACACCGAAACACATGTAAACTGCAATTGAGAAGACAAGGTTGAATTCAGGCCAGAGGTCTGTAACCTATACAAAAGCCCATCCAATTTGTTGAAACCCTGTATTCTATGTGAAATTATTATTATTATTATTATTATTATTATTATTATTATTAGTAGTAGTAGTAGTAGTAGTAGCAGTAATATTATTATTATTATTATTATTATTATTATATAGTACATTTTCCATATTTTTTTGGGTACCAATAAATTGTAGCAACATCTTCCCAGAGTACCCCAAAATATCTTCATTTATTGCTTATTTTAATTTGAACGACAGTTTCATCCAGTCCAGTTTTGGAATGTTTGAAGTCCCATCACTTATTTTCCCTTGTGTAATACTGTGTATATGTACAGTATATATATATATATATATATATATATACAGGTTGAGTATCCCTTATCCAAGATGCTTGGGACCAGAGGTATTTTGGATATCGGATTTTTCCGTATTTTGGAATAATTGCATACCATAATTAGATATCATGGTGATGGGACCTAAATCTAAGCACAGAATGCATTTATGTTTCATATACACCTTATACATACAGCCTGAAGGTAATTGAAGCCAATATTTGTAATAACTTTGTGCATTAAACAAAGTGTGTGTACATTCACACAATTCATTTATGTTTCATATACACCTTATACACACAGCCTGAAGGTCATTTAATACAATATTTTTAATAACTTTGTGTATTAAACAAAGTTTGTGTACATTGAGCCATCAGAAAACAAAGGTTTCACTATCTCACTCTCACTCAAAAAAGTCCGTGATTCGGAATATTCCGTATTTCGGAAAGCAGCGAATTATACTTACGATAATTCCATTTCTTTGAAGTACTTCATGGCAGCCATACGATGGGTTAACGACCCATTCCCCTAGCATAGACAGGAGGTTCTTTCTTCTAATACATGCCCACTTTGGCTATATGAGTGCACCCCTCCCCCTATTCCCGGTCTTTTGAGTGTCTCCGTTATGTTTTGAAGAAAAACACTCCCACAGGGTGGGTAGTTCATGGGCTGCCATGAAGTACTTCAAAGAAATGGAATTATCTTAAGTATAATTCGCTGCTTTCTTTTACTTACTTCATGGCAGCCATACGATGGGATATACCAAAGCTGAATTACGGGAGGGACTCACACAAAACAAAACAAAACATTTGATGCTTAATATTTAATTAGACCAAGGCCTGTTGTAGGACCTGGTTACCAAAGTGAGCTTTAACAATATCCAAAGCACAATGCCCAGAGGAGGTGTGTACAGATGACCACGTGCTGCTGCACATATGTCTTCAATCGCCACCTGCACATTCCTAGCCCATGAGACAGAAACTGCCTTAGTCGAGTGTGCCTTGATATTCTCCCGAACTTCACGACCATCTCCTTGATATACGAATGTGAGCAGCTCTCTTATCCATCTCGCAATGGTTTGCTTTGTCGGCATACACCCTTTGCGCGACCCAACAGATACTAGGAACAAACTCTTCTCTTTCCTGAAGGATTTTACTCTGTCCAGATAAATGGTTATTGCCCTAACCAGATCTAAAGTATGCAACCTGCATTCCTCATCATTCTTTGGTTGAGGGAAAAAAGCTGGTAAGATGATTTCCTGATTGATATGAAAGGTTGACACGACTTTGTCAGGAAAGACGGGTTTGTTCTCAACACAACCTTATCAGATAATATTCTTAGGCTCTTCTACCCACAGAGCTTGCAATTCTCCAACTCTCCTTGCTGAAGTAACGGCCGTAAGGAAAACTACCTTCCAAGTGAGAAATTTCACACCAACCTCTTGTAACGGCTCGAATGGATGCTGCGTCAAAGCATTTAAAATTAGATTTATATCCCACTATCAACCTAACTCTTGGTCTTATTCTTTTCATGGCTTGACAGAACTTCTTAATTAACTCATCCTGAAATAATTTTCTGTCTAACAGAACACTCAGAGCCGATATATGCACCTTGAGAGTTGAAAACTGCCAAACCCTTGACAAATCCGTCATAAAGAAACTGCAGAACTTGTGCGGTTTCAGCCTTCAACACATCAAACTTATCTTCCGACCAGACAATAAAAGCTCTCCATATTCTATAATAAGCGTCTGAAGAGACCTTCTTCCTGGCTTTTAAAAGTAACTGAACAACCGATTCGGACAGACCCTTGCTTTTAGTAAACTCCGTTCAATTTCCAAGCCGTAAGCTGAAGACTCTGCGGGTTTGGGTATTCTAGAGGCCTTGATGCAACAGCCTCCTGACTACCGGTAATCTCCACATTTTTTCGACAGACATGTTCTGTACTGTTGGAAACCAAGTCCTTCTCCGCCAATAAGGGACTACTACAATTATTTACGCTCTCTCTTCTCTGATCTTCTTCAGTGTTCTGGCTATGAGAGGAAAAGGAGGAAAGACATACCCCAGTCTGAACTCCCACACTAGAGAAAGGGCACTCCTTCTGACGTTGGAAGGTAATACCTCGAGAAGAATCGAGGCAGCTTTGCGTTGAGGTCGGTAGCCATGAGATCTATATCGGGTTGCCCGAACCTGTCTACTATACTTTTGAATACTTGAGTACTTAACGCCCACTCCCCGGACTGAACTTGATTTCGACTTAGATAATCTGCCAACACGTTGTCTACGCCTGGAACATGTAGAGCCGTCAGGGACTTCAAATGTTGTTGTGCCCACTGCATGATGTACGAGACTTCCAACATGATTGTTCGAATCTTTGTCCCACCTTGGTGATTCAAATAAGCCCCTACTGCCGCATTGCCCGAGAAGACTCTTAGATGTTTCCCTACAAGTTGATCCCGGAATTCGCATATGGCCAACCACACCGCTCTCATTTCGAGCTGATTTGACGAATAACCTGCCTCTGTCAGGGACCATTCTCCTTGACAACTTTGCCTCTGCAGATGAGCACCGCAACCTGTTAGACTTGCGTCCGTAGTTAAAACTACATGCTGGGGCTCCATCAGTGACACACCTTGCTCGTATGTTTGACTGGTCTTCCACCAGGACAGTGAATCTTCTTGAATATTTCAGGGTGTTCCATTGCAACACTCTCATTCTCCACCTTGCCACTGCACAACGCCTATCGTGGAAGATATCATCCCTAATAGACGCAATGCTGTGTGAAAAGGAACCTTGTCCTGTCTTTGAACAGAGTGGATCAGCTCCTGTATCTTCGTATGCCTGTCCTCTGAAAGCATGACCACATACTGCCGCGTATCTATTAGGACACCCAGAAATTGAAGAACTTGTGTCAGTTCCAAATGACTCTTGCGCTTAAAACAGCCCGTCCTGCCAGACCTTAGCCAATGCACTGGCTCATGTGTCGGCTGCATAGTTGGACGCATCAGCAATTGACGTAGGTTCGGTCCCCTCCGGTATGCACTCATTGGAGGTTTGGTACCACAGAGACCCAGCTGGGGGTCAGTAGTCAGTAGTGGCCAATGTTGACCGTAGATGTTTCTAGCTGTGCATGAGGTGTGATCATATGTACTAACATGTACAACTCGATTATCCTTCTTTGATTTCACAACTTTATTAATCGGATGTTTAAAGCGATGACGTGCTTTTTTAATACATCTATTCAATGTTGTGAGTGAGTACCCTCTCTGAAGGAACCTGGATTTCATCTCCTCTATTTGTATTTCAGCAAGTTCATCTGTGGAGTTTATCCTCAGCACACGAAGGAATTGGGATATTGGCAAGCTTTCCTTGAGCATAGGTGGATGCTGGCTTGTAGCCTGTAAGATGGTATTACGATCCATTGCCTTGCGGTATATCCAGCTTTATACCGCTCCGCCAAAGTGTAACATCCAGGAAAGTTATTGTGGTTAGATCAGTCGTATAGGTGAATCTAATAGGTCCCTCAATACCATTAAGATTATCAATCATAGCTACCAGCTCGTCCCTAGTACCTGACCAGAGCAAAAAGATATCGTCAATAAACCTCATATATCTTAACAATCTATGTCCATATTGTGAAAATATATATTTACGCTCATACTCAGCCATATATAGATTAGCGTAGGCTGTCGCAAGATTGGAACCCATGGCTGTCCCCTGTATTTGAGCATAATTGTCTGCACCATACATGAAATAATTTTGTTTAGGGGCCAACTCAATAAGGTTTATCAGAAATTCTATAGATGGTTTTATATGCTGAGCTTCCACAAGTTGTTGTCTGATTGCATCAATACCATCGTGATGTGGAATTACCGTGTACAATGATTGTACATCAAGGGTCACTAGCCATATATCAGATCCCGGCAGTTCAATATCTCTGACCTTAGACAAAAAATCAGTAGTGTCACGTATATAACTCATTGTATTACACACTAAAGGCTGTAAGAATTGATCAACATAAATTTGCTAGTGGTTGCAAAAGTGAGCCCTTTGCCGATACAATCGGCCGACCTGGAGGATTGTCCAATCGTTTATGGACCTTCGGCAGTGTATACAGTATTGGTACAACAGGATGTTCAACCTTAAGATATTCCGCTACCGAGTCATCAATCCATCCTCCTTGATGGCCTAAATCAATGACCTCATCAATAGTTTTTTTATACATCTGGGTAGGGTTGATTTTTAATTTGACATATGTGAGTTTGTCCGCCAATTGGTATCGGATCTCTCTGTCATATTGGCTCCAGTCCTGGATAACCACCGCCCCGCCTTAATCCGCGGGGCGTATAACAATATTCTTGTTATCCTTAAGAGATTTCAACGCACTTCTCTGTTCAATTGATAAATTAAAATATTGAGGCTTCACATCAGCCCTTGCCACCATATCTGCTTCTGCTATGCGTACAAATGTTTTAATACTAGCATTGTGTGATATTGGATCATAATAGCTAGGTTTTTTACATACAACTGGCTCACCATGGTCATTCTTATTACCAAATTGTTCTCTTAGTCGCAGCTTTCGCCCCAGGTGAAAATTATCAACACTCCAATCAAATGGATTATGTGTAATGGTGGGGACAAAGAATAGGCCAAGAGACAACACTGATGATTCAGCTGTACTTAAAGTGTGTGAGGATAAATTGAATATGGAACTTAATTCCGGGGTCGCCGACCCCTTCTTCCTGTGTTTACCACCCCGCCTCTGCGAGTTCCTCGGGCGCCTCCTCTTCGGAATGGTGGGTATAAATACATCCCTGTCTCTAAAAAACGTTCCTGTCTGGTGTCATTAGAGTCTGTATTTTCACCTTCCGATGATGTTTGTACTGGAGAACTACCTTCTTGACTGAAAGGTCTCTGTCTACGATACCTAAATGGCCACCTAGTCTGACCTCATTAGAATTACCCGTTAACCATCTGTAAACTGTGTGTAATTTGTAATCCATATTAACTGTTTCCAGTTTCTTCCGTTTAAATTGTAATAATTCCTGTTGATAAGAATCTATTTGTCCCTTGAGTCTATCTATCCATGGTTCTGTTTTATCGTTAATCAACTTTTTCAGATGTAGACTCTTAAAGGTTTCAATCTCTGACCGTAATTTCAACAATTCATTGGTGACCTCTTCAATTACGAGAAGGATCAGATCTGACGAGCATTTATTGAGGACAGAACACCATTTAGTACAAAATGCTGGGTTGTTCCTCCCAAGAGTGGGCACATTGTGTACCCTAAATCCCCTAGGGATTTTTTTAGAACGATGATATTCACTAAGAAATTGGCCGTGCAGCACCAGATCTGTTTCACGTTTTCTCATCCTTAGTAATTTAGTATACAGATCAGGTACTGTTTCAGCTGGTAATTCTGCAAATTCAATCTGACCAAAGTATATTTTCTCTGCATCATCGTCAGTGAGAGATAAAAAATTATTTTCTGCTGCTCTCAATAAATCCTCGTCAAACACATTGACCCCTGTCTGCGTCATCATAGGTCTAGGATCAAATTACAACAAAAGGAATGCTTTATATGCAATTCTATTGCTCTGATCTGGTACGAGTATGAACAAGAGCAAGAAGTTTCCACTATGCAAAAAACACTAAAAAATACC
Organism: Pseudophryne corroboree; assembly: GCF_028390025.1. Lineage (NCBI taxonomy): Eukaryota > Metazoa > Chordata > Amphibia > Anura > Myobatrachidae > Pseudophryne > Pseudophryne corroboree. The sequence goes on along the minus strand of NC_086445.1, from coordinate 134,146,051 downwards.
ACAGCTTGTGTCATCTAGTATGTCAGCATATCTGCCAGGCATGGAGACCAGATATCCTGGGGTAAAAACATTATTTACACATAGGGAAATTTTCACCAAAGTAGCCAAAGTTCATCCTTGAAAGCGGGTGCTTGACAAAGGTACCAGAGAACCAATATAGTCCTTGATCCACTAATATTGCATTGTATATGTCCGCACTCACAGCTATATCACAGTCATCAATGGGGTGCTCCACAAGGAGGCCTATATAGACTTCCACATATACCAGGTTATCTTCAAGACCCTACTGAGGGTCTCAAATAGAGGGCACTCACCAATCCGTTTCCATAGATAAAAAGTTTTATTTAGACCATTGAAGTCATCACATACATGTCGACGTTTCGGCTTCGCAGAGCCTTTTTCAAGACCACCACAGGAGACATCTGTTCAGCACGCCAGAAAGCGCAAGTACTTTGACTGCATGATTATGTTGTATTTCTTCCCCCATGAGACACACGATGTGCGCCTGGGCGGAAGTAGTGATGGAATGCACTGCACTCACCGGTGGAGCGCATATGACGTGCTTCCGGTCAATATGAGTGGAACGCATAGCGGTGACCAGTGGAGCGCATACGATGCGCTTCCGGTCATACCGCAATTTTAACAGATTAAAGGCAAGTGCTGAAAGTATGTGATGTGTCTCTATATTTACAAGAGGTAGTTAATAATGCTGCGATCACCCGGTAATGTATTTATGACTATTATATAAGTATTGGTTGTGACTCATGTCCAATATGTATACCTGCTCCAGTGATGGTATAGAACACTGTGACAGGGCTACTTCCGGTAATTAGGTAATTAAATCATTAAGGTGATTAAGTTTGTGCTATATAAGGGAGCCCGGGAGGCAGATGTCAGTATGCTGCTCTCTGGCGTGCTGAACAGATGTCTCCTGTGGTGGTCTTGAAAAAGGCTCTGCGAAGCCGAAACGTCGACATGTATATGATGACTTCAATGGTCTAAATAAAACTTTTTATCTATGGAAACGGATTGGTGAGTGCCCTCTATTTGAGACCCTCAGTAGGGTCTTGAAGATAACCTGGTATATGTGGAAGTCTATATAGGCCTCCGTGTGGAGCACCCCATTGATGACTGTGATATAGCTGTGAGTGCGGACATATAGAATGCAATATTAGTGGATCAAGGACTATATTGGTTCTCTGGTACGTTTGTCAAGCACCCGCTTTCAAGGATGAACTTTGGCTACTTTGGTGAAAATTTCCCTATGTGTAAATAATGTTTTTACCCCAGGATATCTGGTCTCCATGCCTGGCAGATATGCTGACATACTAGATCACGCAAGCTGTGGTATTTTTTAGTGTTTTTTGCATAGTGGACACTTCTTGCGCTTGTCCATACTCGTACCAGATCAGAGCAATAGAATTGCATATAAAGCATTCCTTTTGTTGTAATTTGATCCTAGACCTATGATGATGCAGACAGGGGTCAATGTGTTTGACGAGGATTTATTGAGAGCAGCAGAAAATAATTTTTTATCTCTCACTGACGATGATGCAGAGAAAATATACTTTGGTCAGATTGAGTTTGCAGAATTACCGGCAGAAACAGTACCTGATCTGTATACTAAATTACTAAGGATGAGAAAACGTGAAACAGATCTGGTGCTGCACGGCCAATTTCTTAGTGAATATCATCGTTCTAAAAAAATCCCTAGGGGATTTAGGGTACACAATGTGCCCACTCTTGGGAGGAACAACCGAGCATTTTGTACTAAATGGTGTTCTGTCCTCAATAAATGCTCGTCAGATCTGATCCTTCTCGTAATTGAAGAGGTCACCAATGAATTGTTGAAATTACGGTCAGAGATTGATGGTTAACGGGTAATTCTAATGAGGGTCAGACTAGGTGGCCATTTAGGTATCGTAGACAGAGACCTTTCAGTCAAGAAGGTAGTTCTCCAGTACAAACATCATCGGAAGGTGAAAATACAGACTCTAATGACACCAGACAGGAACGTTTTTTAGAGACAGGGACGTATTTATACCCACCATCCGAAGAGGAGGCGCCCGAGGAACTCGCAGAGGCGGGGTGGTAAACACAGGAAGGAAGGGGTCGGCGACCCCGGAATTAAGTTCCATATTCAATTTATCCTCACACACTTTAAGTACAGCTGAATCATCAGTGTTGTCCCTTGGCCTATCCTTAGTCCCCACCATTTGTACGCATAGCAGAAGCAGATATGGTGGCAAGGGCTGATGTGAAGCCTCAATATTTTAATTTATCAATTGAACAGAGAAGTGCGTTGAAATCTCTTAAGGATAACAAGAATATTGTTATACGCCCCGCGGATAAAGGCGGGGCGGTGGTTATCCAGGACTGGAGCCAATATGACAGAGAGATCCGATACCAATTGGCGGACAAACTCACATATGTCAAATTAAAAATCAACCCTACCCAGATGTATAAAAAAACTATTGATGAGGTAATTGATTTAGGCCATCAGGGAGGATGGATTGATGACTCGGTAGCGGAATATCTTAAGGTTGAACATCCTGTTGTACCAATACTGTATACACTGCCGAAGGTCCATAAACGATTGGACAATCCTCCAGGTCGGCCGATTGTATCGGCAAAGGGGTCACTTTTGCAACCACTAGCTATTTATGTTGATCAATTCTTACAGCCTTTAGTGTGTAATACAATGAGTTATATACGTGACACTACTGATTTTTTGTCTAAGGTCAGAGATATTGAACTGCCGGGATCTGATATATGGCTGGTGACCCTTGATGTACAATCATTGTACACGGTAATTCCACATCACGATGGTATTGATGCAATCAGACAACAACTTGTGGAAGCTCAGCATATAAAACCACCTATAGAATTTCTGATAAACCTTATTGAGTTGGTCCTTAAACGAAATTATTTCATGTATGGTGCAGACTATTATGCTCAAATACAGGGGACAGCCATGGGTTCCAATCTTGCGACAGCCTACGCTAATCTATATATGGCTGAGTATGAGCGTAAATATATATTTTCACAATATGGTTATAGATTGTTAAGATATATGAGGTTTATTGACAATATCTTTTTGCTCTGGTCAGGTACTAGGGACGAGCTGGTAGCTATGATTGATAACCTTAATGGTATTGAGGGACCTATTAGATTCACCTATACGATTGATCTAACCACAATAACTTTCCTGGATGTTACACTTTGGCGGAACGGTATAAAGCTGGATATACCACAAGGCAACGGATCGTAATACCATCTTACAGGCTACAAGCCAGCATCCACCTATGCTCAAGGAAAGCTTGCCAATATCCCAATTCCTTTGTGTGCTGAGGATAAACTCCACAGATGAACTTGCTGAAATACAAATAGAGGAGATGAAATCCAGGTTCCTTCAGAGAGGGTACTCACTCACAACATTGAATAGATGTATTAAAAAAGCACGTCATCGCTTTAAACATCCGATTAATAAAGTTGTGAAATCAAAGAAGGATAATCGAGTTGTACATGTTAGTACATATGATCACACCTCATGCACAGCTAGAAACATCTACGGTCAACATTGGCCACTACTGACTACTGACCCCCAGCTGGGTCTCTGTGGTACCAAACCTCCAATGAGTGCATACCGGAGGGGACCGAACCTACGTCAATTGCTGATGCGTCCAACTATGCAGCCGACACATGAGCCAGTGCATTGGCTAAGGTCTGGCAGGACAGGCTGTTTTAAGTGCAAAGGTTGTACCACTTGTAATTCAATGTTGAGTGGTAAGGAAATCCGGCACCCACACAATGGTACAAAAATCCGAATCCGTTACAATCTATCCTGTATGAGTGCCTTTGTCATCTACGTGATAATATGCCCGTGTGGTCTCTATTATACAGGTATGACAAGCAGACCATTCAGGGATAGAATGGCAAATCATCGTTACTCAATTAGATCTGCAATCCAGACAAATGCCACTGATAAACCTGTTGCTAAACATTTTCTCCTTCATAATCACCAGGTTTCGACTTTACGATGTATGATTATAGATCAGGTACCGGAACTGACCAGCGGGGGTGATAGGGTTCTAGCGCTGAAAAGACTTGAGTCACGATGGATATACAGATTGGATACCATCACACCTCGTGGACTCAATGAAAATAATCCACTGAAGATTTTTATACATTAGACGGGGATCGTTTTCGATCCTGATACAGTCTGAAGCAAGAAGTGTCAAAATATCTCTTTAAATAATAGTAATTGAGTAATTAGAAGTAATAATGTTTTCCCTATGCAATTTTAATGTTTTGTGGTGTTTATTTCCTACAATCATGTGCTGTTTTTTTCAGTTTGTTCCTATTCTTCTTTTTTATGTAGGTATTCATTGTTGTGCAGTTGCACGACATGTTTTCTGATGCACTGGTATACTTTTAAAGGGACAGTGTGTGTGGTGTCTCCCGGGCTCCTTTGTATAGCTATTTTATGAGACCGCAGTCTATATGATAGCGGGTCTAAAGTGTAATATGGTCAATAGTATAATTATAAGCTCAGATACGAAGATTATGATGTACTTTGACTGCATGATTATGTTGTATTTCTTCCCCCATGAGACACACGATGTGCGCCTGGGCGGAAGTAGTGATGGAATGCACAGCACTCACCGGTGGAGCGCATATGACGCGCTTCCGGTCAATATGAGTGGAACGCATAGCGGTGACCAGTGGAGCGCATATGATGCGCTTCCGGTCATACCGCGATTTTAACAGATTAAAGGCAAGTGCTGAAAGTATGTGATGTGTCTCTATATTTACAAGAGGTAGTTAATAATGCTGCGATCACCAAGTAATGTATTTATGACTATTATATAAGTATTGGTTGTGACTCATGTCCAATATGTATACCTGCTCCAGTGATGGTATAGAACACTGTGACAGGGCTACTTCCGGTAATTAGGTAATTAAATCATTAAGGTGATTAAGTTTGTGCTATATAAGGAGCCCGTGAGGCAGATGTCAGTATGCTGCTCTCTGGCGTGCTCAACAGATGTCTCCTGTGGTGGTCTTGAAAAAGGCTCTGCGAAGCCGAAACGTCGACATGTATATGATGACTTCAATGGTCTAAATAAAACTTTTTATCTATGGAAACGGATTGGTGAGTGCCCTCTATTTGAGACCCTCAGTAGGGTCTTGAAGATAACCTGGTATATATATATATATATATATGCTTCAACAAAAAATACCCTATCTTGCGCTCCTCAATCCATTAGCTGCAACCCCTGGAGAACCTCTGGTATTTTAATTTGAACGACAGTTTCGTCCAGTCCAGTTTTGGAATGTTTGAAGTCCCATCACTTATTTTCCCTTGTGTAATACTGGGTATATATACTGTATATATATATATATATATATATATACATACACGCTTCAACAAAGAAATACCCTATTCTGCGCTCCTCAATCCATTAGCCGCAAACCCCTGGAGAACCTCTGGTAGTAGGAGCCAGTAAAATATGTACATATACATAAAACAATTTCAGAGTGTGCTAGTAAATAATGAAATTGGACTGTATCATATTTTCAACAATCCACATTTGAACAATACAATAGATTTTCTTGAAAAATAAGTAATCCTTCTTTATAGTCCAATAATTACCCGTAAAACATACTTTTTCACCAAAAAATAACACCCAAAAAACAAAGCCAAATGGCCACTCAGTAAGAGATAGCAAATATTTTATTTGTAATTTAAAACAATTCAGTATATTTGAAAATATTAGTTTTACATACATCAATGGAATAAAAATAAAGCATATCCATTACAGGAGAGTGCGTTATGTTACGCTTACTCCACCTTTTTAGGGTGTGAGCTGAAGGAAGGATCCTCATTGTGTTTGGACAATTAACTTTTGTCTGTTAAAACTAGGGATGTGCACCTGAAATTTTTCGGATTTTGTGTTTTGGTTTTGGGTTCGGTTCCGTGGCCGTGTTTTGGATTCGAACGCGTTTTGGCAAAACCTCACCGATTTTTTTTTTTGTCGGATTTTTTTCAAAAAACCCTAAAAAACAGCTTAAATCATTGAATTTGGGGGTAATTTTGATCCCATAGTATTATTAACCTCAATAACCATAATTTACACTCATTTCCAGTCTATTCTGAACACCTCACACCTCACAATATTATTTTTAGTCCTAAAATTTGCACCAAGGTGGCTGGATGACTAAGCTAAGCGACCCTAGTGGCCGACACAAACACCTGGCCCATCTAGGAGTGGCACTGCAGTGTCACGCAGGATGGCCCTTCCAAAAACTACTCCCCAAACAGCACATGACGCAAAGAAGAAAAAAAAGAGGCGCAATGAGGTAGCTGTGTGAGTAAGCTAAGCGACCCTAGTGGCCGACACAAACACCTGGCCCATCTAGGAGTGGCACTGCAGTGTCACGCAGGATGGCCCTTCAAAAAACTACTCCCCAAACAGCACATGACGCAAAGAAGAAAAAAAGAAAAAAAGAGGTGCAAGATGGAATTGTCCTTGGGCCCTCCCACCCACCCTTATGTTGTATAAACAGGACATGCACACTTTAACCAACCCATCATTTCAGCGACAGGGTCTGCCACACGACTGTGACTGAAATGACTGGTTGGTTTGGGCCCCCACCAAAAAAGAAGCAATCAATCTCTCCTTGCACAAACTGGCTCTACAGAGGCAAGATGTCCACCTCATCATCATCGTCCGATTCATCACCCCTTTCACTGTGTACATCCCCCTCCTCACAGATTATTAATTCGTCCCCACTGGAATCCACCATCTCAGATCCCCGTGTACTTTCTGGAGGCAATTGCTGCTGGTGAATGTCTCCAAGGAGTAATTGATTATAATTCATTTTAATGAACATCATCTTCTCCACATTTTCTGGAAGTAGCCTCGTACGCCGATTGCTGACAAGGTGAGCGGCGGCACTAAACACTCTTTCGGAGTACACACTGGAGGGAGGGCAACTTAGGTAGAATAAAGCCAGTTTGTGCAAGGGCCTCCAAATTGCCTCTTTTCCCTGCCAGTATACGTACGGACTGTCTGACATGCCTACTTGGATGCGGTCACTCATATAATCCTCCACCATTCTTTCAATGGTGAGAGAATCATATGCAGTGACAGTAGACGACATGTCAGTAATCGTTGGCAGGTCCTTCAGTCCGGACCAGATGTCAGCATCAGCAGTCGCTCCAGACTGCCCTGCATCACCGCCAGCGGGTGGGCTCGGAATTCGTAGCCTTTACCTCGCACCCCCAGTTGCGGGAGAATGTGAAGGAGGAGATGTTGACAGGTCGCGTTCCGCTTGACTTGACAATTTTCTCACCAGCAGTTCTTTGAACCCCTGCAGACTTGTGTCTGCCGGAAAGAGAGATCCAACGTAGGTTTTAAATCTAGGATCGAGCACGGTGGCCAAAATGTAGTGCTCTGATTTCAACAGATTGACCACACGTGAATCCTGGTTAAGCGAATTAAGGGCTCCATCCACAAGTCCCACATGCCTAGCGGAATCGCTGTGTTTTAGCTCCTCCTTCAATGCCTCCAGCTTCTTCTGCAAAAGCCTGATGAGGGGAATGACCTGACTCAGGCTGGCAGTGTCTGAACTGACTTCACGTGTGGCAAGTTCAAAGGGCAGCAGAACCTTGCACAACGTTGAAATCATTCTCCACTGCGCTTGAGTAAGGTGCATTCCCCCTCCTTTGCCTATATCGTGGGCAGATGTATAGGCTTGAATGGCCTTTTGCTGCTCCTCCATCCTCTGAAGCATATAGAGGGTTGAATTCCACCTCGTTACCACCTCTTGCTTCAGATGATGGCAGGGCAGGTTCAGGTTTTTTTGGTGGTGCTCCAGTCTTCTGTACGCGGTGCCTGCACGCCGAAAGTGGCCCGCAATTCTTCTGGCCACCGACAGCATCTCTTGCACGCCCCTGTCGTTTTTTAAATAATTCTGCACCACCAAATTCAAGGTATGTGCAAAACATGGGACATGCTGGAATTTGCCCAGATGTAATGCGCGCACAATAATGCTGGCGTTGTCCGATGTCACAAATCCCCAGGAGAGTCCAATTGGGGTAAGCCATTCTGCGATGATCTTCCTCAGTTGCCGTAAGAGGTTTTCAGCTGTGTGCGTATTCTGGAAAGCGGTGATACAAAGCGTAGCCTGCCTAGGAACGAGTTGGCGTTTGCGAGATCCTGCTACTGGTGCCGCCGCTGCTGTTCTTGCAGCGGGAGGCAATACATCTACCCAGTGGGCTGTCACAGTCATGTAGTCCTGAGTCTGCCCTGCTCCACTTGTCCACATGTCCGTGGTTAAGTGGACATTGGGTACAACTGCATTTTTTAGGACACTGGTGAGTCTTTTTCTGACGTCTGTGTACATTCTCGGTATCGCCTGCCTAGAGAAGTGGAACCTAGATGGTATTTGGTAACGGGGGCACACTGCCTCAATAAATTGTCTAGTTCCCTGTGAACTAACGGCGGATACCGGACGCACGTCTAACACCAACATAGTTGTCAAGGCCTCAGTTATCCGCTTTGCAGCAGGATGACTGCTGTGATATTTCATCTTCCTCGCAAAGGACTGTTGGACAGTCAATTGCTTACTGGAAGTAGTACAAGTGGTCTTCCGACTTCCCCTCTGGGATGACGATCGACTCCCAGCAGCAACAACAGCAGCGCCAGCAGCAGTAGGCGTTACACTCAAGGATGCATCGGAGGAATCCCAGGCAGGAGAGGACTCGTCAGACTTGCCAGTGACATGGCCTGCAGGACTAATGGCTTTCCTGGGTAAGGAGGAAATTGACACTGAGGGAGTTGGTGGTGTGGTTTGCGCGAGCTTGGTTACAAGAGGAAGGGATTTACTGGTCAGTGGACTGCTTCCGCTGTCGCCCAAAGTTTTTGAACTTGTCACTGACTTATTATGAATGCGCTGCCGGTGACGTATAAGGGAGGATGTTCCGAGGTGGTTAACGTCCTTACCCCTACTTATTACAGCTTGACAAAGGCAACACACGGCTTGACACCTGTTGTCCGCATTTCTGTTGAAATACTTCCACACTGAAGAGCTGATTTTTTTGGTATTTTCACCAGGCATGTCAATGGCCATATTCCTCCCACGGACAACAGGTGTCTCCCCGGGTGCCTGACTTAAACAAACCACCTCACCATCAGAATCCTCCTTGTCAATTTCCTCCCCAGCCCAAGCAACACCCATATCCTCATCCTGGTGTACTTCAACACTGACATCTTCAATTTCACTATCTGGAACTGGACTGCGGGTGCTCCTTTCAACACTTGCAGGGGGCGTGCAAATGGTGGAAGGCGCAAGCTCTTCCCGTCCAGTGTTGGGAAGGTCAGGCATCGCCACCGACACAATTGGACTCTCCTTTGGGATTTGTGATTTCGAAGAACGCACAGTTCTTTGCTGTGCTTTTGCCGCAAGTCTTTTCTTTTTTCTAGCGAGAGGATGAGTGCTTCCATCCTCATGTGAAGCTGAACCACTAGCCATGAACATAGGCCAGGGCCTCAGCCGTTCCTTGCCACTCCGTGTCGTAAATGGCATATTGGCAAGTTTACGCTTCTCCTCAGACGCTTTTAATTTTGATTTTTGGGTAATTTTTTTACTGATCTTTTGTGTTTTGGATTTTACATGCTCTGTACTATGACATTGGGCATCGGCCTTGGCAGACGACGTTGATGGCATTTCATCGTCTCGGCTATGACTAGTGGCAGCAGCTTCAGCACGAGGTGGAAGTGGATCTTGATCTTTCCCTATTTTTTTAACCTCCACATTTTTGTTCTCCATATTTTGCGCACAAGTAAAAGCCACCACAGGTATACAATGTAGATGGATGGATAGTATTACTTATACTTATGGACGACGAGTGACGAGTCGACACAGAGGTAGGTACAGCCGTGGCCTACCGTACTGCTGCTTAGTGCTTATATATAAATATAATATACTGTATAACGGACCTGGTGGACAGTGTCAGCAGACTGCTAAACTAGTATGAAGAAAGAAAAAAAAACACCACAGGTATACAATGTAGATGGATGGATAGTATTACTTATACTTATGGACGACGAGTGACGAGTCGACACAGAGGTAGGTACAGCCGTGGCCTACCGTACTGCTGCTTAGTGCTTATATATAAATATAATATACTGTATAACGGACCTGGTGGACAGTGTCAGCAGACTGCTAAACTAGTATGAAGAAAGAAAAAAAAACACCACAGGTATACAATGTAGATGGATGGATAGTATTACTTATACTTATGGACGACGAGTGACGAGTCGACACAGAGGTAGGTACAGCCGTGGCCTACCGTACTGCTGCTTAGTGCTTATATATAAATATAATATACTGTATAACGGACCTGGTGGACAGTGTCAGCAGACTGCTAAACTAGTATGAAGAAAGAAAAAAAAACACCACAGGTATAATGTAGATGGATGGATAGTATTACTTATACTTATGGACGACGAGTGACGAGTCGACACAGAGGTAGGTACAGCCGTGGCCTACCGTACTGCTGCTTAGTGCTTATATATAAATATAATATACTGTATAACGGACCTGGTGGACAGTGTCAGCAGACTGCTAAACTAGTATGAAGAAAGAAAAAAAAATACCACAGGTATACAATGTAGATGGATGGATAGTATTACTTATACTTATGGACGACGAGTGACGAGTCGACACAGAGGTAGGTACAGCCGTGGCCTACCGTACTGCTGCTTAGTGCTTATATATAAATATAATATACTGTATAACGGACCTGGTGGACAGTGTCAGCAGACTGCTAAACTAGTATGAAGAAAGAAAAAAAAACACCACAGGTATAATGTAGATGGATGGATAGTATTACTTATACTTATGGACGACGAGTGACGAGTCGACACAGAGGTAGGTACAGCCGTGGCCTACCGTACTGCTGCTAAGTGCTTAATTATATATATAATATACTGTATAACGGACCTGGTGGACACTGTCAGCAGACTGCTAAACAAACTAGCATGAAGAAAGAAAAAAAAAAACACACCACAGTGTTTTTCAGGCAGACAAACGTATACTGGACTGGTGGTCACTGTCAGCAAAACTGTGCACTGTACTCCTGCTATAACTGCTCCCCAGTCCCCACAATTAGGCAGTGTGAGCAGTGCACTCAGCACAGATATATCATGCAGCAGTGCAGCACACTGAGTGAGCACAGATATGGTGGAGCGTTTTTTTTCAGGCAGAGAAACAACGGATTAATTAAACTCAAAACCCTGCACTCCCTAACAGCTGCTCCCCGTCCCCAATCCTCCCCACAATTTATAACTAACTAAGTTCTACTATAGTTCTACTATAACGGAGAGGACGCCAGCCACGTCCTCTCCCTATCAATCTCAATGCACGTGTGAAAATGGCGGCGACGCGCGGCTCCTTATATAGAATCCGAGTCTCGCGAGAATCCGACAGCGGGATGATGACGTTCGGGCGCGCTCGGGTTAACCGAGCAAGGCGGGAGGATCCGAGTCGCTCGGACCCGTGTAAAAAAAAGGTGAAGTTCGGGCGGGTTCGGATTCCGAGGAACCAAACCCGCTCATCACTAGTTAAAACCCTACGTGTTTCGTCCTGAGGACTTCTTCAGGGGTAGGTATCGACTGATATCTAAAAGGCAAGTACGGAGTAATTCTGGTATGGCTTTGTCCAAAGGATGGATCTAGATGTCCAACAAATGATCATATCCATCTATTGGACCATTATCACAGGTTTATAGATGGAATGGGGCCTCTTTAAGCTCCATATAGACCAAATATAAAAGAAATAGGAATTATCCTTTAGTAGCCTTTTGTCAATAAGCTAACAATATCCCCTGTATTCAGCTACTCACATATTTTACTTGTCATTTGCAATCGGACTACTGAACATAATAATATTTTCATTGCTTTTTCAAAATGATAAACGACTGCTGTAAAGGGGATTGTATTTTTTAAAAATTTTAAATGCAAAATATTACTTGTATTTTCCGATAACACTCTCAAGACCTTATTATATCTTGTGTGTAAGACACTTCATTATGTACCTTTAGGATATTGTGACTTTCATATTTACTAAAACTGACAAGCAGCATATATACAGTAAGTGATCATAGGGTGCAAGTATATACAGTTATATGCCTGACACAGAAATACTGTTGGGCACACCTTGAGATACGTCCCCCTCAACATAATCTAATCAGTACATTTTGCATTACAATCTTGGCAGCTGTAGCACACAGATGTGTCAACCTTTGAATATAGGCCCAGATTTATCAAGCCTTGTCGAGTGATAATTTGCATGTTGCTAAAGCGCCAACCAACCAGCTCCTAACTGCCATGTTACAGGCTGTGTTTGAAAAAAGACAGGAGCTGATTAATTGGTAATTTAGCACCGTGCAATTTATCACTCCTCAAGGCTTGATAAATCTAAGCCATAATATGTAAAATATTTCACCAGAAAGGTGCAATAATTCAGTGTAAATGCACAATGGGTGCCACTGAGGTGGTGACTAGATTAGAGGCTCAATTAAAAAGTTCTTCCAATTCCTCTTGAATATAGGCAGTTCCTTCAAGGAAAAGATAGATACAGTAATTACCAGTTCCATGGATAATGGTTCAATTGAAGGTAGGATGGATCTATACATGAATCCTGCAGCTTCGTGTAGTCTTGTTTGAGACTTAGGAGAGGTGTCCAAGGCCAGCCATGGCGGATAAATCCTTAGGACCTGTGCAGTGGAAACTTCTTTAGGTAGGCACTATCACTGTGTTGTGTGAATTGAGACTCACATAAAATAGCCCAGTAAAGGCAATCACTGACGCGTTTCAATGCACAAGACACTTCCTCAGAGGCAGATGACTGAATTGGCACCAAATTCATCACTTAAACAAGTACCATCTGTATTTGTCATTTGTTAGATAACATGAGTTGTATGTACCTTAAAAGATAAACGTTTTTTTTTGTAAAATTAGATCTACCAAAAATGTAAATTGAACTAGTTTAGATTTATACATTAATAAAATTGGCATGTTTTAAAATTATTTATCTGTTGCTGCCCTTTTTCCAAAAATGCTCATTGTAGGCAAGTAGCCATAGTATTAGATAGAGACATTATTATGAAATCTATTGTCTATATGGTACAACGTGCTTTTACAGCATATGTTAAGTTTATATTTCTTTTGTGCTAAAAATACTGTTATAATGTTGGCAGCCAGCAAACTCCCCGATCTGCTAATTTCATAAGATTGTGCTGTAATAAGGAATTTGCTGATTATTCACCAGCTACCCAACACAAATAAAAAAGTACTTGTGGGTATCACGAGGGTGTTGACAGAACGAGTAATTTCTTATTTTCTTATATATGGGGATTACCTTTAAAAGCTGGATTAAAAATATTCTTTTGAAGAAGCATGGACAGTTATTACTTGGTATGATCACAACAATTTAGAACGTTTATATGAAGGGCCCAATTTAGAGCATTGATGCGCACCCCTCCGTGCACACATCCGTCCAGAGATGTAGCTAGGTGCCATGGTTCCCGGAGCAAGGGTATGTTTCGGCGCGCCCCTCCCATTACTGAAGTGGGGGCATGTTACATTTGAAAAGTCAAAATATAGAAAAATCCTAAATTGGTGACAGGGTCAGTTCTAGACCTTGTGGAGCTCAGTGCAAAGGGCGCACATCAAAAATGTAGGTGAGTGGCTTCATGGGGAAAGGGTATGGCCACAGAATAGTTTCACATGACACCACACAGTAGTACACCTTATACACTTTACGGCACACAGTGGAGCCCCTTATACAATCACTTTTACATGTTACACCACAGTAGAGCCGCTTATACACGTTACACCACAGTAGAGCCGCTTATACACTTTACACCACAGTATTATTATTATTATTATTATTATTATTATTATTATTATTATCCTTTATAAACATACCTGCATCAGCAGACGAGACTGAAATAAATATCAGGGCGGCAGAAAACAGAGGAATTTGGTGCCGTCACAGGGAGTATTGAAAAAAAGGTTAAGTAAGAGACGTGAGGGAAGAGGGCCCTGCTCATGAAAGCTTACACTCTAAAGACAGTAGATACATTACACCATAGTAGAGCCGCTTATATCTTACATAACACAGTGGAGCCGCTTATACACTTTACACCACAGTAGAGCATACTTACCTACACTGCAAGTCTCCTCTCCGGGAGAAGCCCGGAGAGGAGACGCAGCAGGTGTCTTCAGGGGGCGGGGCCGGACTGTGACATCACTAAGCCCCGGCCCCCGAAATGCCGCGATTCGCGGGTCCGCGGGAAGGGGCGGGGCTAAAATGACGCAATTTGCGTCATTTTAACCCCTTCTCCACCCGACGGACCCGCAAATGCGGGAGGTTATCTCCATCCTGCTCGCATCACTAAGATGCGAGCAGGATGCGGGAGACCTGCCCACTCTTCCGGGGGTGCGAGGGGCTACCCCAAAAAACGGGAGCCTCCCGCAGCTTCCGGGAGAGTAGGTAAGTATGCAGTAGAGCTGCTTATACACTTTACATCAAGTATAACTGTTTACACATGTTATGACAAAGTAGAGCCCTTAATACATGTTACTCTGCAGCTTCTAATGCAGAGAGAGGTGATTCAGCAGCAGCGGGGGCAAAGAGAGGTGCTGCAGCAGCCGGCGCAGAGAGGGGTGCTGCAATATCCGGGGCAGAGAGGGGTGCTGCAGCAGCTGGGGCAGAGACAGGTTAGGCAGCAACTAGTGATGAGCGGGTTCGGTTTCTCGGAAACCGAACCCCCCCGAACTTCACGCTTTTTACACGGGTCCGAGGCAGACTCGGATCTTCCCGCCTTGCTCGGTTAACCCGAGCGCGCCCGAACGTCATCATCCCGCTGTCGGATTCTCGCGAGGCTCGGATTCTATCGCGAGACTCGGATTCTATATAAGGAGCCGTTCTCTGCCTGAAAAAAAACGATACACAGTGTGACACAGTCACATACCATATCTGTGCTCAGCCTCAGTGTGCTGCATCATATGTAATACTGTATATCTGACTGTGCTGAGTGCTCACTGCTCACACAGCTTAATTGTGGGGGAGACTGGGGAGCAGTTATAGCAGGAGTACATATTTTAAGTACAGTGCACACTTTTGCTGCCAGAGTGCCACTGCCAGTGTGACTGACCAGTGACCACTGACCACCAGTATATTGTGATTGTCTGCTGACCACCAGTATATTGTGATTGTCTGCCTGAAAAAGTTAAACACTCGTTGTGTGGTGTTTTTTATTCTATAAACGCATTCTGCTGACAGTGTCCAGCAGGTCCGTCATTATATAATATATACCTGTCCGGCTGCAGTAGTGATATATATATATTTTTTATATCATTATCATCCAGTCTATATTAGCAGCAGACGCAGTACGGTAGTCCACGGCTGTAGCTACCTCTGTGTCGGCAGTCGCTCGTCCATCCATAATTGTATACCACCTACCCGTGGTGTTTTTTTTTTCTATCTTCTTGATACTAGTAGCTTACTTTAGGAGTCTGCAGTGCTGAGCTGACAGTGTCCAGCAGGTCCGTCATTATATAATATATACCTGTCCGGTTGCAGTAGTGATATATATATATATTTTTTATATCATTATCATCCAGTCTATATTAGCAGCAGACGCAGTACGGTAGTCCACGGCTGTAGCTACCTCTGTGTCGGCAGTCGCTCGTCCATCCATAATTGTATACCACCTACCCGTGGTGTTTTTTTTTTTTCTATCTTCTTGATACTAGTAGCTTACTTTAGGAGTCTGCAGTGCTGAGCTGACAGTGTCCAGCAGGTCCGTCATTATATAATATATACCTGTCCGGCTGCAGTAGTGATATATATATTTTTTTTATATCATTATCATCCAGTCTATATTAGCAGCAGACGCAGTACGGTAGTCCACGGCTGTAGCTACCTCTGTGTCGGCAGTCGCTCGTCATCCATAAGTATACTAGTATCCATCCATCTCCATTGTTTACCTGAGGTGCCTTTTAGTTGTGCCTATTAAAATATGGAGAACAAAAATGTTGAGGTTCCAAAAATAGGGAAAGATCAAGATCGACTTCCACCTCGTGCTGAAGCTGCTGCCACTAGTCATGGCCGAGACGATGAAATGCCATCAACGTCGTCTGCCAAGGCCGATGCCCAATGTCATAGTACAGAGCATGTAAAATCCAAAACACCAAATATCAGTAAAAAAAGGACTCAAAAATCTAAAATAAAATTGTCGGAGGAGAAGCGTAAACTTGCCAATATGCCATTTACCACACGGAGTGGCAAGGAACGGCTGAGGCCCTGGCCTATGTTCATGGCTAGTGGTTCAGCTTCACATGAGGATGGAAGCACTCAGCCTCTCGCTAGAAAAATGAAAAGACTCAAGCTGGCAAAAGCACAGCAAAGAACTGTGCGTTCTTCGAAATCACAAATCCACAAGGAGAGTCCAATTGTGTCAGTTGTGATGCCTGACCTTCCCAACACTGGACGTGAAGAGCATGCGCCTTCCACCATTTGCACGCCCCCTGCAAGTGCTGGAAGGAGCACCCGCAGTCCAGTTCCTGATAGTCAGATTGAAGATGTCAGTGTTGAAGTACACCAGGATGAGGAAGATATGGGTGTTGCTGGCGCTGGGGAGGAAATTGACCAGGAGGATTCTGATGGTGAGGTGGTTTGTTTAAGTCAGGCACCCGGGGAGACACCTGTTGTCCGTGGGAGGAATATGGCCATTGACATGCCTGGTGAAAATACCAAAAAAATCAGCTCTTCGGTGTGGAAGTATTTAAACAGAAATGCGGACAACATTTGTCAAGCCGTGTGTTGCCTTTGTCAAGCTGTAATAAGTAGGGGTAAGGACGTTAACCACCTCGGAATATCCTCCCTTATACGTCACCTGCAGCGCATTCATCATAAGTCAGTGACAAGTTCAAAAACTTTGGGCGACAGCGGAAGCAGTCCACTGACCAGTAAATCCCTTCCTCTTGTAACCAAGCTCACGCAAACCACCCCACCAACTCCCTCAGTGTCAATTTCCTCCTTCCCCAGGAATGCCAATAGTCCTGCAGGCCATGTCACTGGCAATTCTGACGAGTCCTCTCCTGCCTGGGATTCCTCCGATGCATCCTTGCGTGTAACGCCTACTGCTGCTGGCGCTGCTGTTGTTGCTGCTGGGAGTCGATGGTCATCCCAGAGGGGAAATCGTAAGACCACTTTTACTACTTCCACCAAGCAATTGACTGTCCAACAGTCCTTTGCGAGGATGATGAAATATCACAGCAGTCATCCTGCTGCAAAGCGGATAACTGAGGCCTTGGCATCCTGGGCGGTGAGAAACGTGGTTCCGGTATCCATCATTACTGCAGAGCCAACTAGAGACTTGTTGGAGGTACTGTGTCCCCGGTACCAAATACCATCTAGGTTCCATTTCTCTAGGCAGGCGATACCGAAAATGTACACATACCTCAGAAAAAGACTCACCACTGTCCTAAAAAATGCAGTTGTACCCAATGTCCACTTAACCACGGACATGTGGACAAGTGGAGCAGGGCAGGCTCAGGACTATATGACTGTGACAGCCCACTGGCTAGATGTATGGACTCCCGCCGCAAGAACAGCAGCAGCGGCACCAGTAGCAGCATCTCGCAAACGCCAACTCTTTCCTAAGCAGGCTACGCTTTGTATCACCGCTTTCCAGAATACGCACACAGCTAAAAACCTCTTACGGCAACTGAGGAAGATCATCGCGGAATGGCTTACCCCAATTGGACTCTCCTGTGGATTTGTGGCATCGGACAACGCCAGCAATATTGTGTGTGCATTAAATCTGGGCAAATTCCAGCACGTCCCATGTTTTGCACATACCTTGAATTTGGTGGTGCAGAATTATTTAAAAAACGACAGGGGCGTGCAAGAGATGCTGTCGGTGGCCAGAAGAATTGCGGGACACTTTCGGCGTACAGGCACCACGTACAGAAGACTGGAGCACCACCAAAAACGCCTGAACCTGCCCTGCCATCATCTGAAGCAAGAAGTGGTAACGAGGTGGAATTCAACCCTCTATATGCTTCAGAGGTTGGAGGAGCAGCAAAAGGCCATTCAAGCCTATACAATTGAGCACGATATAGGAGGTGGAATGCACCTGTCTCAAGCGCAGTGGAGAATGATTTCAACGTTGTGCAAGGTTCTGCTGCCCTTTGAACTTGCCACACGTGAAGTCAGTTCAGACACTGCCAGCCTGAGTCAGGTCATTCCCCTCATCAGGCTTTTGCAGAAGAAGCTGGAGACATTGAAGGAGGAGCTAACACAGAGCGATTCCGCTAGGCATGTGGGACTTGTGGATGGAGCCCTTAATTCGCTTAACAAGGATTCACGGGTGGTCAATCTATTGAAATCAGAGCACTACATTTTGGCCACCGTGCTCGATCCTAGATTTAAAACCTACCTTGGATATCTCTTTCCGGCAGACACAAGTCTGCTGGGGTTCAAAGAACTGCTGGTGACAAAATTGTCAAGTCAAGCGGAACGCGACCTGTCAACATCTCCTCCTTCACATTCTCCCACAACTGGGGGTGCGAGGAAAAGGCTCAGAATTCCGAGCCCACCCGCTGGCGGTGATGCAGGGCAGTCTGGAGCGACTGCTGATGCAGGGCAGTCTGGAGCGACTGCTGATGCTGACATCTGGTCCGGACTGAAGGACCTGACAACGATTACGGACATGTCGTCTACTGTCACTGCATATGATTCTCTCCCCATTGAAAGAATGGTGGAGGATTATATGAGTGACCGCATCCAAGTAGGCACGTCAGAATGTCCGTACTTATACTGGCAGGAAAAAGAGGCAATTTGGAGGCCCTTGCACAAACTGGCTTTATTCTACCTAAGTTGCCCTCCCACAAGTGTGTACTCCGAAAGAGTGTTTAGTGCCGCCGCTCACCTTGTCAGCAATCGGCGTACGAGGTTACATCCAGAAAATGTGGAGAAGATGATGTTCATTAAAATGAATTATAATCAATTCCTCCGTGGAGACATTGACCAGCAGCAATTGCCTCCACAAAGTACACAGGGAGCTGAGACGGTGGATTCCAGTGGGGACGAATTGATAATCTGTGAGGAGGGGGATGTACACGGTGATATATCGGAGGATGATGATGAGGTGGACATCTTGCCTCTGTAGAGCCAGTTTGTGCAAGGAGAGATTAATAGCTTCTTTTTTGGTGGGGGTCCAAACCAACCCGTCATTTCAGTCACAGTCGTGTGGCAGACCCTGTCACTGAAATGATGGGTTGGTTAAAGTGTGCATGTCCTGTTTATACAACATAAGGGTGGGTGGGAGGGCCCAAGGACAATTCCATCTTGCACCTCTTTTTTCTTTAATTTTTCTTTGCATCATGTGCTGTTTGGGGAGTAGTTTTTTGAAGGGCCATCCTGCGTGACACTGCAGTGCCACTCCTAGATGGGCCAGGTGTTTGTGTCGGCCACTTGGGTCGCTTATCTTATTCACAGAGCTACCTCATTGCGCCTCTTTTTTTCTTTGCGTCATGTGCTGTTTGGGGAGTAGTTTTTTGAAGGGCCAGCCTGCATGACACTGCAGTGCCACTCCTAGATGGGCCAGGTGTTTGTGTCGGCCACTTGGGTCGCTTATCTTAGTCACAGAGCTACCTCATTGCGCCTCTTTTTTTCTTTGCGTCATGTGCTGTTTGGGGAGTAGTTTTTTGAAGGGCCAGCCTGCGTGACACTGCAGTGCCACTCCTAGATGGGCCAGGTGTTTGTGTCGGCCACTTGGGTCGCTTAGCTTACTCACACAGCTACCTCATTGCGCCTCTTTTTTTCTTTGCGTCATGTGCTGTTTGGGGAGTAGTTTTTTGAAGGGCCATCCTGCGTGACACTGCAGTGCCACTCCTAGATGGGCCAGGTGTTTGTGTCGGCCACTTGGGTCGCTTAGCTTACTCACACAGCTACCTCATTGCGCCTCTTTTTTTCTTTGCGTCATGTGCTGTTTGGGGAGTAGTTTTTTGAAGGGCCATCCTGCGTGACACTGCAGTGCCACTCCTAGATGGGCCAGGTGTTTGTGTCGGCCACTTGGGTCGCTTATCTTAGTCACAGAGCTACCTCATTGCGCCTGTTTTTTTCTTTGCGTCATGTGCTGTTTGGGGAGTAGTTTTTTGAAGGGCCAGCCTGCGTGACACTGCAGTGCCACTCCTAGATGGGCCAGGTGTTTGTGTCGGCCACTTGGGTCGCTTAGCTTACTCACACAGCTACCTCATTGCGCCTTTTTTTTTCTTTGCGTCATGTGCTGTTTGGGGAGTAGTTTTTTGAAGGGCCAGCCTGCGTGACACTGCAGTGACACTCCTAGATGGGCCAGGTGTTTGTGTCGGCCACTTGGGTCGCTTAGCTTACTCACACAGCTACCTCATTGCGCCTCTTTTTTTCTTTGCGTCATGTGCTGTTTGGGGAGTAGTTTTTTGAAGGGCCAGCCTGCGTGACACTGCAGTGCCACTCCTAGATGGGCCAGGTGTTTGTGTCGGCCACTTGGGTCGCTTAGCTTACTCACACAGCTACCTCATTGCGCCTCTTTTTTTCTTTGCGTCATGTGCTGTTTGGGGGGTGTTTTTTGGAAGGGCCATCCTGCGTGACACTGCAGTGCCACTCCTAGATGGGCCAGGTGTTTGTGTCGGCCACTTGGGTCGCTTAGCTTAGCCATCCAGCGACCTCGGTGCAAATTTTAGGACTAAAAATAATATTGTGAGGTGTGAGGTGTTCAGAATAGACTGAAAATGAGTGGAAATTATGGTTTTTGAGGTTAATAATACTTTGGGATCAAAATGACCCCCAAATTCTATGATTTAAGCTGTTTTTTAGGGTTTTTTTTTATAAAACACCCGAATCCAAAACACACCCGAATCCGACAAAAAATATTCGGTGAGGTTTTGCCAAAACGCGTTCGAACCCAAAACACGGCCGCGGAACCGAACCCAAAACCAAAACACAAAACCCGAAAAATTTCCGGCGCTCATCACTAGCAGCAACTGGGGCAGAAAGATGTGCTGCAGCACCTGGGACAGAGAGAGGTGCTGCGACAGCTGGGACAGAGGTGCTGCAGCAGCTATGGCAGAAAGAGGTGCTGCAGCAGCCAGGGCAGAGAGTAGTGTAGCAGGACAGAAGTAACCCTGCTGCACAGCTACAAGCAGACAGTGAGACATATAAAGAGGGTAGCAGAGCTCCGGCATGTGCCAGCTGTCAGTATCTCCTGCTGTTGCATATGGCCTGTCCTGTTCCCTACCTAGTCTCCGAGTCCAACTCAATGTGCGACCCCTCTGCTTCTCCTCCTCCTGCTCTGCGGCTGCCTGTACAACAGCCCACTGTATAGCGGGCAGAAGGAAGGAGGGCAGGCAGCGATGCGCCCACTAACTTTTCTGGTGCCCGGAGCTTGTGCTCCACTAGAGCCACCCTCGCTACACCCCTGCACCTGTCTAAACATTTTAAATTAGCTACATGGTATTGCTAAGGTGCAACTAGATATATTTACTACAGACTTCTATAGAGGGCAAGCTTCAATTTAACCAACTTAAATTTTTATGTCAGAATTTAACATTAATAAACTAACAACTCTAGATGAGCCCCTAAATAGGCCAAGTATGATTCATCATTTCTAATACAGTATTTAGGACCTTATTCAGCTTCAGGTGCAGTTTTGCTAATGTAGCAAAATTACAACTGCTGACGATCGCATTCTGGGGGCCGCCCAGCACAGGGCAAAGCTGTCCAACACAGGGCAAGTCCATTCAATTGCGATCATGTTGCTTTCCCCGCAAATGTGAAGCTTCACTGCCTGTGCAGCCTGGTTGTGAAGGCAGGCGCAGCGTTGGCATCTTACCTGTGACATCATGCGGCCAGCCCAAAAACGTCCCAGACCCGCTGCGTTCCCAAAGCCATGCCCCTGCAATGCCACGTTGCCACCTTTGACCGCCTCGCAAACACCTCTGCCTGTCAATCAGGCAGAGGCATTCGCATCAATGCAATGCGATCGCATTTGCCGGTCCGCGCAGAATGGGCCTTGCGCATGCGCACTTTTCATAAAGACGGCATAATGCGATTGCATCACACCCGTAATGTGAGCTGAATAAGGTCCTTAATATTTTGTATTTTAAAGATAGATCCAATCCTTACGGAACTGGCTGCGTTGGCTAATTATGTTTACTTTATTCATATTGGTTTCCATGTTCTATGTAATGTAATTTGATGTTTATTTGCATGTATACTTTATTTCAATGTTTTCCAGACTAACATAGTGTCTGTCTTTTATCCCGCTTTTGGTGATCTTGAAAAAACTGAACAACCATAGTGATTACTGGTATATAAATATATGTTAACTAGTGATGTGCATCGGAAATTTTTCGGGTTTTGTGTTTTGGTTTTGGATTCGGTTGCGTTTTGCCAAAACCTCCCTGAAAATTTTTTGTCGGATTCGGGTGTGTTTTGGATTCGGGTGTTTTTTTACAAAAAACCCTCAAAAACAGCTTAAATCATAGAATTTGGGGGTCATTTTGATCCCATAGTATTATTAACCTCAATAACCATAATTTACACTCATTTTCAGTCTATTCTGAACACCTCACACCTCACAATATTATTTTTAGTCCTAAAATTTGCACCGAGGTCGCTGGATGGCTAAGCTAAGCGACACAAGTGGCCGACACAAACACCTGGCCCATCTAGGAGTGGCACTGCAGTGTCAGACAGGATGGCACTTCAAAAAAATAGTCCCCAAACAGCACATGATGCAAAGAAAAAAAGAGGCGCACCAAGGTCGCTGTGTGACTAAGCTAAGCGACACAAGTGGCCGACACAAACACCTGGCCTATCTAGGAGTGGCACTGCAGTGTCAGGCAGGATGGCACTTCAAAAAAATAGTCACCAAACAGCACATGATGCAAAGAAAAAATGAGGCGCACCAAGGTCGCTGTGTGACTAAGCTAAGCGACACAAGTGGCCGACACAAACACCTGGCCCATCTAGGAGTGGCACTGCAGTGTCAGACAGGATGGCACTTCAAAAAAATAGTCCCCAAACAGCACATGATGCAAAGAAAAAAAGAGGCGCACCAAGGTCGCTGTGTGACTAAGCTAAGCGACACAAGTGGCCGACACAAACACCTGGCCCATCTAGGAGTGGCACTGCAGTTTTCTAGCGAGAGGATGAGTGCTTCCATCCTCATGTGAAGCTGAACTACTAGCCATGAACATAGGCCAGGGCCTCAGCCGTTCCTTGCCACTCCGTGTCGTAAATGGCATATTGGCAAGTTTACGCTTCTCCTCAGACGCTTTTAATTTTGATTTTTGGGTCATTTTACTGAACTTTTGTTTTTTGGATTTTACATGCTCTCTACTATGACATTGGGCATCGGCCTTGGCAGACGACGTTGATGGCATTTCATCGTCTCGGCCATGACTAGTGGCAGCAGCTTCAGCACGAGGTGGAAGTGGATCTTGATCTTTCCCTATTTTACCCTCCACATTTTTGTTCTCCATTTTTTAATGTGTGGAATTATATGCCAGTATCAATAGCAATGGCCTACTATTATATATACTGCGCACAACTGAAATGCACCACAGGTATGGATGGATGGATAGTATACTTGATGACACAGAGGTAGGTAGAGCAGTGGCCTTCCGTACCGTACTGCTATATATATATATATATATATATATATATACTGGTGGTCACTGTCAGCAAACTGCAAAACTAAAATGCACCACAGGTATAGAATCTAGATGGATAGTATACTTGATGACACAGAGGTAGGTAGCGCAGTGGCCTTCAGTACCGTACTGCTATATATACTGGTGGTCACTGTCAGCAAACTGCAAAACTAAAATGCACCACAGGTATAGAATCTAGATGGATAGTATACTTGACGACACAGAGGTAGGTAGAGCAGTGGCCTTCCGTACCGTACTGCTATATATACTGGTGGTCACTGTCAGCAAACTGCAAAACTAAAATGCACCACAGGTATAGAATCTAGATGGATAGTATACTTGACGACACAGAGGTAGGTAGAGCAGTGGCCTTCCGTACCGTACTGCTATATATATATACTGGTGGTCACTGTCAGCAAACTGCAAAACTAAAATGCACCACAGGTATAGAATCTAGATGGATAGTATACTTGACGACACAGAGGTAGGTAGAGCAGTGGCCTCCCGTACCGTACTGCTATATATACTGGTGGTCACTGTCAGCAAACTGCAAAACTAAAATGCACCACAGGTATAGAATCTAGATGGATAGTATACTTGACGACACAGAGGTAGGTAGAGCAGTGGCCTTCCGTACCGTACTGCTATATATACTGGTGGTCACTGTCAGCAAACTGCAAAACTAAAATGCACCACAGGTATAGAATCTAGATGGATAGTATACTTGACGACACAGAGGTAGGTAGAGCAGTGGCCTTCCGTACCGTACTGCTATATATACTGGTGTTAGGGTCTCCTTCCCTGTGCTGCCACGTCGTCATGGCAACCGGGAGACAAGTGCTAGCGGAGTAACCTGAGCGCAGCTGATACTCCGGTTCGGGTCTTTTGCTGTGCAGTGGTTACAGGCTCTGTGCACGGCAGGGGATCCGGTGCTGGTTTTTGTGCTCACAGTCTGTGAGGTCTGAGTGGGGCGTGGACAGCACCTGCTATATAAGGCCTCTTCTCAGGTTAAGCAGATGCTGCTGAATCTTTGTTGGTTAGTTAGTTCCTGAAAGTTAGCCAGTACTGTGTAGCTTTGTATTTGTTGTTGCTTACTACATATAGGCCTTGGGATTTGGTACTACACTCTGCCAATCCAGACCTAGCAGTAAGACTGGAGTCAGTCGTTTAACTTGCTGGGGTTCTTTTGCTACTCTGTGAACTTAGCAAGTTTGCGGCTGTATTCTCAGATTTGCCTGCCTAAATCCTGTCTCACTGTGCAAGGTGTTCAGGTGTCAGTTTAGTGGCAGTAAGCTGAACCTGTGCACTGCAAGTGAGGATTAGGATTGTGGAGACTCTCCTTGTGTCTATCATTCCATCTCTGACCAAGGAGTTTACTGCCACACCCGTTGGTAACCCTTTAGGGTTTTGCTGTTGCCCTTAGCAACAGCATTTCGGGTTCTCTACGTATTAAAACACAACATCTTGCTTTTTCCATCTGAGCATTCTTAATACTAGGGAGACACCCAGTTTCTTAGCCTCTGGGCTTCTCTGTTCACTTTGTGTTTATTTTGTTACCCTATCACCTTCTGTGTACGTAATGTCATATTCCCCAGTCTGTCTGTGAGTTCATTTGTTTTGCATCCCTATCTGTTCAGACACCAGTACATTCCTGCAGGCACTGGTGTGCATAACAGTTCAGACACCAGTACATTCCTGCAGGCACTGGTGTGCATAACAGTTCAGACACCAGTACATTCCTGCAGGCACTGGTGTGCATAACATATTCAGCAGCCTAATACTCCTGTTGAAATTTTGTGGGAATATGGAGCATACCCCTCAAAATACGTTGCAACAGGTGGTCGATCAGGTGCAGGTCCTGACTCGACAATTTAATGATTTGTCCATTAAAATGCACACCTCCCAGGCCGCTGGCGGAGCTCCCGCAACAGCAGCACCTTCAGGGGTTAAGGAGCCGAAAGTAAATCTCCCGGATCGTTTTTCTGGATATCGCTCGCAGTTCTTTTGTTTCAAGGAGAGCTGCAAGCTATACTTCCGGCTTAGGCCTCAGTCTTCTGGGTCGGAGATTCAGCGGGTGGGCATAGTGATTTCCTTGCTACAAGGAGACCCACAGGTCTGGGCATATGGGTTGCAGCCTGACTGTCCGTCGCTTAAAAGTGTTGATGCTTTTTTTTACGGCACTGGGCATGTTGTATGATGACCCTGACAAGACGGCCTCAGCCGAGGCTCAGATTTCGATCCTTAAGCAAGGGCGAAGGCCAGTTGAGGTTTACTGTACGGAGTTTCGGAGGTTGGCCCATGATACCCAGTGGAATGACCCAGCCCTGAGACACCAGTACCGAAGAGGTCTTTCTAACCAGATAAAAGACGAACTGGTACAATATCCCTTGCCTGATAGCTTGGATCAGCTCATGCAGTTATCCATCCGGGTGGATAGATGGCTGAGAGAGCGTAGGCTTGAAAGGGAGACCGAGGTTTCCTTCTTTCCCAAGGGAACCTCAGACTCTGAGGAATTTTCCGAGGAGCCTATGCAGATTGGGGCTACCCGCCTCTCCTCGCGTGAGAAGACGCGGAGGAGACAGCAGGGGTTGTGTTTGTACTGTGGGAATAAAGGTCATGTGGTAGTATCATGCCCAGAAAAGCCGGAAAACTTCAGGGCCTGAGGGTGATGGGAAATATCCTGTCAGGCCAGAAGTCAGAATTTCCCAAGAAGACTTTTATCATTCCGGTGACCTTGAAGATCCTCGGTCAAACTGTCAAGACTGAGGCCTTTGTGGACAGTGGGGCCGACGGGGTTTTTATGGACCGCCAATTCGCCCTGAAACACTCTGTTCCCTTAGTACCCTTGGCATCGGAAATTGAGATTTGTGGGTTAAACGGGGAACCATTATCCCAAGGTAAAATTACCTCTTGCACTAGCCAGATTTCTTTGTTTATTGGAGCCACACACTCTGAAAAATTGTCCTTTTATGTGACTGTCTGTACTTTTGCCCCATTGGTGTTGGGGTTACCCTGGTTAAGGGCCCACAATCCTCAATTTGACTGGGTCTCTGGGGAGATTCTTAGTTGGGGTACTGATTGTTTCAGGAGTTGCTTGAGCCTTCCAGTCAGGCTCTCGCAGCTAAGTTTGCCAGGATTGCCAGGGTGTTATGCAGATTTTGCGGACGTGTTCTCCAAAAAAGTTGCAGAGGTACTACCTCCCCATCGCCCCTATGACTGTGCCATTGATTTGTTGCCAAATGCTAAGCTTCCCAAAAGCAGGTTGTACTCCCTGTCACGTCCTGAGACTCAGGCTATGGCAGAGTACATTCAGGAGAACTTGGCTAAGGGATTTATCAGACCTTAACAGTCTCCAGTTGGGTCGGGGTTCTTCTTCGTGGGTAAAAAGGACGGTTCATTGCGACCCTGCATCGACTTCAGGGAATTGAACCGTATCACGATTAAAAACTCATACCCACTGCCTCTCATTTCGGTCTTGTTTGTCCAGCTTCGTACTGCCACCATTTTTTCTAAGATTGACCTACGCGGGGCGTACAATCTAATCCGAATAAGAGAGGGGGATGAATGGAAGACTGCCTTTAATACCCACTCAGGGCATTATGAATATTTGGTGATGCCTTTTGGGCTCTGTAATGCCCCGGCAGTCTTCCAGGATTTCATGATTGATGTACTCAGGGAATATTTGGATAGATTCTTAGTTGTATACTTAGATGACATCCTAATCTTCTCCCATTCCCTGGAGGAACATCGGAAGCATGTACGCTTAGTCCTCCAGAAACTCAGAGACCACGGGCTTGGGGCGAAGCTGGAGAAGTGCGAATTTGAAGTTCAGCAAATCGCATTTCTAGGATATATTATCTCCCCAGAAGGTTTCCAAATGGAGGGTTCCAAGGTACAGGCAGTCCTGGATTGGGTGCAGCCCACTAGTTTGAAGGCGCTTCAGCGTTTCCTGGGCTTTGCGAATTTTTATAGACGATTTATCGCTGGATTTTCGTCTATAGTGGCGCCCTTGGTGGCACTCACTAAGAAAGGGGCGGATGTTGCTCACTGGTCTTGTGAGGCTAAAGCGGCTTTTGCCCGTCTCAAAAGGGCATTTGTATCGGCCAAGGTGCTGCGACACCCAGATCCAGAGCGTCCTTTTGTGGTGGAGGTGGATGCCTCTGAGATGGGTATTGGGGCAGTGCTCTCTCAGATGGGAGTGTCTGATAATCGCCTTCATCCCTGTGCTTACTTTTCCCGTAAATTTTCGCCTGCCGAGATGAATTATGACGTGGGTAACCGGGAATTGTTGGCTATTAAGGATGCACTCGAGGAGTGGAGACACTGGCTTGAGGGGGCTAAGTTTGTGGTCTCAATTCTCACCGACCATAAGAATCTGGCATATTTAGAGTCAGCGAAGCGTCTCAATGCCAGGCAGGCACGATGGGCTTTGTTTTTTGCTCGCTTTAATTTTTTGATAACATATCGCCCTGGGTCAAAAAACATCAAGGCTGATGCGCTCTCGCAGAGTTTTGCTCCAATCCAGGAGACCACCGAGGAGCCGTTGCCCATTGTGTCCCCATCATGTATTAAAGTGGGCATTACCCAGGACCTCTTATCATTAGTCCTTAGAGCACAGGAGCAGGCTCCTCCAGACCATCCGGTAGGTCTTTTGTTTGTGCCTCCTAGGTTAAGACAGCGAGTGTTCCTGGAATTCCATGCCAAGAAGTCGGCAGGTCACCCGGGTATTGCCAGAACTCGGGAGTTGCTATCTAGGGCGGTGTGGTGGCCCTCGGTGGCTAAGGATGTGGATCAGTGGGTTCGGGCATGTGACATCTGTGCCCGAAATAAGACTCCTAGAGGGGTTCCTGTTGGCCCGTTACATCCACTCTCTATCCCATCTAAGCCATGGACCCACATTTCAATGGATTTTGTGGTGGACTTGCCCAAATCCTTGGGGATGACAGCCATCTGGGTTGTCGTTGACAGATTTTCGAAGATGGCGCACTTCGTTCCACTGGTTGGGCTGCCATCGGCCAGACGCCTGTCTGAATTATTTATGCTGCATGTTGTGCGTCTCCACGGGTTGCCACTTGATGTGGTCTCTGACCGCGGATCCCAGTTTGTGGCCAAATTCTGGAGGGCATTTTGTTCCGATCTCCAGATTTCTGTCAGCTTGTCGTCAGGCTACCATCCGCAGTCTAACGGGCAGACTGAAAGGGTGAACCAGTCCTTGGAGCAGTTCCTCAGGTGTTATGTCTCCAAGTGTCAGACTGACTGGGTTGCTCATCTGTCCATGGCGGAGTTTGCCTATAACAACGCGGCTCACTCTGCTACAGGGATCTCTCCCTTCCTTTGTGTGTATGGGCATCATCCTAAGGCCAATTCTTTTGACCCCCTGGACTCTACGCCTGGTGGTTCCTCTGTGGTTTCGGTCCTTAGAGGTATTTGGAGGAAAGTGAAGAAAGCCCTTGTGTCTGTGTCATTAGTGACCAAAAGGGTTTTTGATAAGCGGAAAAGACCCTGCAGCTTCAAATTAGGAGACTTCGTCTGGTTGTCTACCAAGAATTTGAAGTTGAGACAGCCATCTCATAAGTTAGGCCCCCGGTTCATCGGCCCTTATAAGATCACCAGGGTTATCAATCCGGTGCATTTCAGTTAGATCTGCCCCGTTCTTTGGGTATCAATAAAACATTTCATTGTTCCCTTTTAAAACGGGCGATTAGTAATCCTTCTTCCAGTGGAAGACCTTCCCCTCTTCTGATACGTGGCCAGAGGGAGTTTGTTGTCGAAAGGATTCTTGACTCCAAGATGGTTCGGGGTCGGCTGTCATTTTTGGTGCACTGGAAGGGGTATGGCCCGGAGGAGCGGTCGTGGGTGCGCAGTTGTGATCTTCATGCCCCCAGACTGATACGCTCTTTCTTCTCGCAGTTCCCCGATAAACCCGGTGGTAGGGGTTCTTTGACCCCTCGTCAGAGGGGGGGTACTGTTAGGGTCTCCTGCCCTGTGCTGCCACGTCGTCATGGCAACCGGGAGACAAGTGCTAGCGGAGTAACCTGAGCGCAGCTGATACTCCGGTTCGGGTCTTTTGCTGTGCAGTGGTTACAGGCTCTGTGCACGGCAGGGGATCCGGTGCTGGTTTTTGTGCTCACAGTCTGTGAGGTCTGAGTGGGGCGTGGACAGCACCTGCTATATAAGGCCTCTTCTCAGGTTAAGCAGATGCTGCTGAATCTTTGTTGGTTAGTTAGTTCCTGAAAGTTAGCCAGTACTGTGTAGCTTTGTATTTGTTGTTGCTTACTACATATAGGCCTTGGGATTTGGTACTACACTCTGCCAATCCAGACCTAGCAGTAAGACTGGAGTCAGTCGTTTAACTTGCTGGGGTTCTTTTGCTACTCTGTGAACTTAGCAAGTTTGCGGCTGTATTCTCAGATTTGCCTGCCTAAATCCTGTCTCACTGTGCAAGGTGTTCAGGTGTCAGTTTAGTGGCAGTAAGCTGAACCTGTGCACTGCAAGTGAGGATTAGGATTGTGGAGACTCTCCTTGTGTCTATCATTCCATCTCTGACCAAGGAGTTTACTGCCACACCCGTTGGTAACCCTTTAGGGTTTTGCTGTTGCCCTTAGCAACAGCATTTCGGGTTCTCTACGTATTAAAACACAACATCTTGCTTTTTCCATCTGAGCATTCTTAATACTAGGGAGACACCCAGTTTCTTAGCCTCTGGGCTTCTCTGTTCACTTTGTGTTTATTTTGTTACCCTATCACCTTCTGTGTACGTAATGTCATATTCCCCAGTCTGTCTGTGAGTTCATTTGTTTTGCATCCCTATCTGTTCAGACACCAGTACATTCCTGCAGGCACTGGTGTGCATAACAGTTCAGACACCAGTACATTCCTGCAGGCACTGGTGTGCATAACAGTTCAGACACCAGTACATTCCTGCAGGCACTGGTGTGCATAACAACTGGTGGTCACTGTCAGCAAACTGCAAAACTAAAATGCACCACAGGTATAGAATCTAGATGGATAGTATACTTGACGACACAGAGGTAGGTAGAGCAGTGGCCTTCCGTACCATACTACTATATATACTGGTGGTCACTGTCAGCAAACTGCAAAACTAAATTGCACCACAGGTATAGAATATAGATGGATAGTATACTTGACGACACAGAGGTAGGTAGAGCAGTGGCCTTCTGTACCGTACTGCTATATATACTGGTGGTCACTGTCAGCAAACTGCAAAACTAAAATGCACCACAGGTATAGAATCTAGATGGATAGTATACTTGACGACACAGAGGTAGGTAGAGCAGTGGCCTTCCGTACCGTACTGCTATATATACTGGTGGTCACTGTCAGCAAAACTCTGCACTGTACTCCTCCTATATAATACTGCTGGTCCCCAGTCCCCACAATAAAGCAGTGTGAGCACAGATATATGCAGCACACTGAGCACAGATATGGAGCGTTTTTCAGGCAGAGAACGGATAAAACTGGTGGTCACTGATCAGCAAAACTCTGCACTGTACTCCTCCTATATAATACAGCTGCTTCCCAGTCCCCACAATTAAGCAGTGTGAGCACAGATATATGCAGCACACTGAGCACAGATATGAAGCGTTTTTTCAGGCAGAGAATGGATAAAACTGGTGGTCACTGATCAGCAAAACTCTGCACTGTACTCCTCCTATATAATACAGCCCCCACAATTAAGCAATAAGCACAAATATTTGCATCAACATTAATAAACGGAGAGGACGCCAGCCACGTCCTCTCCGTAACATTTCCAATGTACAATTGAAAATGGCGGCGACGCACGGCTCCTTATATAGAATCCGAATCTTGCGAGAATCCGACAGCGGGATGATGACGTTCGGGCGCGCTCGGGTTAACCGAGCCATACGGGAGAATCCGAGTATGCCTCGGACCCGTGTAAAATGGGTGAAGTTCGGGGGGGTTCGGTTCGCTCATCACAAATGTTAACTAGGTGATTCATCGCGCCCTATGGGCGCTCTTCACACCGTCACCCCCTTAACCCTTGCACGCCCTAGTGGCGTGCAATATTTGTATTATATGGAGTATTACATCCAATCATAATTGTGTGAGTAGTTAAATATTGCACGGACAAAGGGCATGCGATGGTTAAGGGGTCGTAGCCCCTTGCGACAGCGTGAACAGCACACGTAGGACCTGATGAATTACCTAGTAGGTGCTGTGGTCGGTGGAGTGTCTGGTGCAAGGGTGCCATGCGTGGGGGTGGGGGGCTTGTGCGATGGTGCCGTGGGGGGGGAGGGTCGGGTGCGTGGGCGCCGTGGGTAGGTGTCTGGAACCACCGCGGGTTGGAAAGGTGCAGGTGGGGAGGGGCGTTTGCGGGGTGCCCCAGGAGGGTGAGGGGTAGTTGCGGGGATGCCGTGGGTGGTGGAGCAGCGGGTACATGGATGCTGTGCAGGAGTGGTCCGGAGCCACCGCAGGTGCAGGGGTGCCGTGGGTGGGGGAGGGGCGGGTGCAGGGGTGCTGCGTGTGGGGGTCTGGAGCCACTGCGGGTGGTGGAGGGGCATGTGTGGGGGTGCCGTGGATGGGGCCCGGAGGTACTGCAAGTGGGGGAGTGGCGGGTAATGCTTCTCCTCCTGGAAGCAGCTAAGCTGCTGTCCTCCCTTTGGCAGTGGGTCTCCCAGAGACTCGCACAGCAGCCAAGCAGCCAGTCACTATTGTTAGCGCCGGTGTACTAACGCGCCGCATTACAGGGAAGAAGATGCAGTCAATAAACTACAGCTCCCAGAAGCCTTAGCGCCAGAATGCTTTGGTGCTAAGGGCTGCTGGGAGTTGTAGTTTATTTAGCGCAATTCCCTGTATTGCGGCACGTTGGGACACTGGTGCTAACAATAGTGACTGGCTGACAGAACTGACTGACTCGCTGAATCAATGTAAATGGTGAGAGTGCTGTGCAGTGTCAGTGACACTACTCACCAACTGCACTGCACAGCACTGTCACCTTTTACATCAATTCAGCAGCCAGACATTATCCTCCGCGATATCACCTACTCTGTCTGTTACATTAGCCATCTCGGGGCTTCCAGGCCGGCAGCCCAGGTGCGGTGTTGCAGAGTCAGGGCCTCTGGGGATCTGGCTGCGGCTGTGGCGGGGAGGCACTTTTGTGACATCACGCACAGAGGAGGCTCCAGGGCACAGAGAGTATGCGGCGTAGGGAGGGCTATGAAAGCCTTGCGCTGCGCCGCTTTCATACACATCTATTCCGGTAGCCACAGCAGCTTTTGTTCCACCTGCGCCGCGGCTAGGGAGTGGGGATTGTTGATGCCGGAGGGGGCAAGCGGACTGGCAGCAGGGCATAGGACTCTGCAGTAAAAGGATTCCCCCCCTATCCACAGTGCAGAGACTTGCTGCAGATGCAGTGGCATACCCTCCAACTGTACCTTTTTGGCAGGTACAGTACCTTTTCATACCCTCCAACATTTGACACATAAAAATTGGTACAAATTAGAAAAAGAGGCGTGGCCACATGTAAAGGGGGCTTGGCCACACCCCTATTCCTATACTTTCAATGGAAGTTTGGAGAGCCAAAAATCGGTACAGACCATAAAAAAAAGGTATTGTACCTACCAAAAAGGTACAGCTGGAGGGTATGCCTTTTTTATAGTCTGTACCGATTTTTGGCTCTCCAAACTGCCATTGAAAGTATAGGAAAAGGTGCGTGACCATGCCACTTTACCTGTGGCCATGCTCCCTTTTCGAATTTGTAGCGATTTTTATGTGTAAATTGTTGGAGGGTATGTCGCTGCAGATGCAGTGGGCCTATTTTGGGGTGTGGACCTGGAGCTGCAGCTCCATCAGCCCCATTGTTAATCCTGCTCTGGGAACACACAGTAGCCAAAGGGCAGAGCCTCCCATTGGATGTAACCTGTGTGGAAGGGCGTTTCTCGCCCGATCAGCTGTGGACTGGGTGTGTTAGACCTGCTGCTAACCCAATGAGAGCTCCTAGCCACTCCCAGCGTTATCCACACAGTCACAGAGTGACAAACCTGGGCTATTATATAGGACAGTGGTGGAACTACCGCCAGTGCAAGCAGTGCCATGCACTGGGGCCTGCCACTGTCCAGGGGCCCAAAGCCAGAGCGGCATGTAATGAGTCAAACTGACTCATTACATGTCGCTGTCCGACGCTCACCGAGGAGAGGAACACTGCGCCACGGGGGGGGGGGGGGGGGGGGGGGGGAGGTGGAGGAGGGAGCCGCAGCAGCGCAGTGTAATTGGTGGAGGCTGCTGCTGCTGTCCTTCACCATAGGCTGCCCTCCGCCGCTGGGAATGCTGGGAAGCGCATCCCAGCATTTACAGCAGCGGAGGACAGCCTTTGGTGAAGGAGAGGGACAGCAGCAGCAGTGCCTCCACCAATTACACTGCGCTGCTACGGCTCCCTCCTCCACCTCCCTCCTCCTTCTTCTCCCCTGCCCAGGATCATCATCCACCATCAAGCTGCACCGAGGAGCCTGATTGCCAGCGGAGACAGAAAGTATTAGTCCGTGGGCCAGACCAAATGTTGGTACCACCAAGAGGGACAAAACTTGAGTGCATTTTTCTTAAAGATATATGTATATGGCCATAATATTTCTGTATGATAACCGCCTTATAGCCACAGCTTTGTGATATAATGGAAGGTCGTAAGTACAACCGTGCAGTGCGACTTCACAAGTTGGTGTATGAAGCTATTATGAGGCTTGCATGGAAGGGATTTCTCGCGTGGTTGCAAGAAACCCATAAAAATGACAAAGCCTATTTGGATGAAATGCTTAATGGTGTCAATATCTTATGCCAAAACATCTGCAATACCACATTATCGGAGGTGCTTTGCAATGAGGCCTATATCCATATTAATTGCACAGAGTTCTGTTTCGGTACAATGGCGGGTCTGCCACCAGGGCAGAGAGCTCAGGTCGGATTTACTAAAATCCGTTTAATATAGGCTCCATAGTACCCGGTGGTGAAGTCCAGCAGAAGGGATAAGTTGTTGACCTGTAGCCACTCCCCCAGCTCCGGGCGCCATCTACTGCTGGTGTTGCCGCCCTGGAGCTGCATCTCTCTCTCTCCCTCACTCCCTGAAGAGATTTTGGCGCCATTACATAGCTGGGCTGATCTCCAGGACTGCTGGGCACTGCTGCCTCTGTCTTGTCAGCGCTGTGTATTTACAGACACTTAAGTATTCTACATGTCATTTTAGACAGTGTTCGTTAAGAACAAGTGTACTGCTATATGTATATTTAGTACAAGTATTCTGTGATATACATCCAGTGTTTACTGTGCATTGTTATATCTGTATACATACATATCTATATGTAGATTTACTAGTCCAGTGCAGTCTTATTGTTTATATGTAATAATTTCTGCATTGTACTTGTGAATGTGTGTGCCTATAGCTGCTGTGTGGATTCTATTCTGTGTATCACACGCATTGCTATCACTATATTCTGTACCCTGGGGGTCTAAGTGCGTCAGGGTCTCATTTCAAATATAGTGTTCCACGGGATATACTGTTTTGTATTTTTGACTGTGTTTCAGTCACCTCACACTGCTTAAATCCTCTGTTTTGTGCTTTTCATTTGCTATCACATCACACGGTTGTTGTTTTTTTGCAGGTATTGTGAGTGTCTGGCTATATGGTACTGCTGTGCTCTAAGGCTACATTCCCAATAATGTCTGCTACACAGGGCAAGAAATCCGCAGACGCTCCTGCATCATGCAGTGCTGGCGCTGCGGATTTGTCTGAGGAAAAGGTTTCAGCTGAAGGTTCAGGTACTGCGTGCCCTGCACCTTCCAGTCAGTTTGCAGCACCTGTGGCAAATCAAGACCCACCTTGGGATGCTTTTTCAAACATGCTGTCAATGCTTTTAACGCGACTTACGCCCCCTGTGGGACCTGCTGTGCCATTGCAGTCATATACTGTCCCTGTAGTCAACCCGCCTTGGGCGGATTCTCTGTCTACCCAGTTACAACAATTAAATAAGTCTTTGGTTAGACCCCTACTCCTCGCCCTGCTGGGGCCAAGTGGTCATCTAAACATGCCATTTCTTCCTCCTATTTTGGATGATTCTTCTGATGAGGATGGGGATTATACTGATCTGTCAGACACTGATACAGTTGCTTCTGATGAGGAATCTACAACTCAAGTTGATGTTCCTGACCTAGTGGAGGCTATCAAGCTCATTCTCCAGATTGATGATGATACTGAGCCCCTCCGCTATGTCTAAGAAACCTGATAAGTTTAAATGTGTCAGAAGGTTGCTAAAGTAGTTTTACCGCATTCTGATCTTTTAATTGACATACGTCAGGAATCCTGGTCATCTCCAGGGAAGAAACTTTCCCTGTCCAAAAAGATGTTAGCTCATCAGAATCAGAATCAGAATCAGAATCAGGTTTATTGGCCAGGTATACTTGCGTATACTAGGAATTTGTCTTCGGTTTGCTTTACAACAGCCAAGTAGGTAACAGATAAGCAGGTGGGGGGGTAAGCAAAGTCACACAGATAGGGTATACGGTAGGAACACAAGTGAGTTACATGTACGTCTAGTCAGTCAATGTTCAGGAGTTCAGCAGGCGGACCGCTTGGGGAAAGAAACTTTTGAGGCTTCTGGCGGACCTGGCGGGGACGGCCCTGTAACGCCTGCCTGAAGGAAGCAAGTTAAACATGCTGTGGCCGGGGTGTAGCTGGTCTTTTACTATCTTCATTGCCCGCTTTTTAGCTCTGGACAAGTACAGGTCCTGGACTGAGGGAAGGTCGGCCCCGATGATCTTCTCTGCGGTTCTGACCACCTTTTGGAGCCTGCATCTGTCCCTCGCGCTGGCGGAGCTGTACCATACGAGTATCGAGGAGCACAGTACCGACTCCACAATCGCGGAGTAGAAGAGGAGCAGAAGCTTCTGTGGGATGTTGAACTTCCTTAGTTGCCTGAGAAAGAACAACCTCTGCTGCGCTTTCCCAACAGTGGCGTCAGCGTTGGACCCCCATTTAAGGTCCCGGGAGATTGTGGTCCCTAGAAACTTGAAGGAGTCCACTAGCGATACCACACTGTCAGCAATCATTAGCGGAGGTGCACTAGATGACTTCTTCCTGAAGTCCACTATCATCTCGACAGTTTTGAGGGGATTGAGCTCGAGGTTGTTGTGGATGCACCACTGGGCCAGCCGGTCTACTTCCCGTCTATAGGCCGATTCGTCCCCATCCTTGATGAGGCCGATGACGGTGGTGTCATCGGCGAATTTGATGATCCTTACTGATTGAGCCTCTGAGGTACAGTCATTTGTGTACAGGGAGAAGAGCAGGGGTGAGAGGACACAGCCCTGAGGGGCCCCTGTACTAATGAACCGCGCTTGAGAGGTGAATTCCCCCGCTTTCACCACCTGTGTCCTATCTGTCAGGAAGTCTATTATCCAGGAACAGGTACCCTATCCCTGCAGAGTTGAGTGGGAAGCTCCACCGCCGGTGGACTCTCATGTCACCCGTCTAGTGGTATCTTCTACTCTGCCTGTCACCACTGTCACCTCACTGAAGGAACCAACGGATAAGCATGTGGAGGGATGCCTGAAGTCTATTTACACACTTACCGGTGCTGTGCATAGACCCACTATGGCAGCCTCTTGGGCTGCAAAAGCTATTGAAGCATGGGTTCAGGCAATAGAGGATGAGCTACCTCAATATTTTTCTGACACTGCCAGACAATATCTGTCGTATATTACCACAGCCTCTCATATAATCAGGAGGCAGCCTCTGATGCAGGCGTAATGGCGGCCAAGGCATATACTACGTCTATCCTGGCTTGCCGGATTTGTGGTTAAGGTCCTGGAAAGTGGACCTGGACTCCAAAAAGACCTTGCAGGTTCTCCCTTTTAAGGGAGACATACTATGTGGAGAGGATCTGAACAAGATCCTCACTGACTTGGCAACAGCTAAGACTGTATTTCTCCCAAGTACTAATCCTTCTGCTCCAAAGGCTAAGAGTACCACTTTTTGTTCCTTTTGACCTCCAGGTAAAACAAAGGGTCAGGCGTTCCCGAGACAGGCTCGCACTTCCAAAACCACCAAGCCCAAGTCTAAACAATCTTGGGCCACCCGTCTGCCTGCTTCCAAACAGGACAAGCCTGCGGCATAACGGGTGGGCCTCCCCCTGGGAGACCCCAGGTTGGGAGGCTGACTTCTGCAGTTCGCCCAGGCCTGGTTAAAAACCACTTCACATGCCTGGGTGCGGGAAGTTGTCTCTCATGGGTACGCAATCTTCTTCAAGAGACATCCCCCTCACCAGTTCTGCTCGACGGTTATCCCTGCGGATCTGCTGAAAGCACAGACTTTACACTTGGTTGTACAATCTCTCCTAGATACTGGAGCGATTGTGCCGGTACCGCTGTCTCAAAGAGGCAGGGGCTACTATTTGACCCTATTTCTAGTCCCGAAACCGAATGGGTCCTCCCGGCCTATACTCAACTTCAAATCTTTGAACACATTTGTGAGGGTATCCAAATTCCTTATGGAAACTCTGCGTACCATTGTACTGGCCATGGAACTCAAGGATTATATGGTATCCCTGGACATAGAGGATGCTTACCTGCGCATTCCTATTGCCATGTCGCATCAGCAATATCTGCGGTTTGCTATTGGCAACCTTCATTATCATTTTCAGGCCTTGCCTTTCGGACAGACCACAGCTCCTCGGATCTTCACCAAGGTCATGGCAGTCATGACAGCTCTTCACCGCCATCAGTGTGTCAGGATCATGCCGTATCTGGACGACTTGCTGATCCTCGCGAACTCCCCAGAGGTTCTCCTCAGTCATCTGGAATTGACGGTCCAATTCCTACAAGCCCACGGGTGGCTCATCAACTGGAAGAAGTCCTCGCTGGTCCCTGTTCAGAGCATGGTGCACCTGTGGGCATTGTTGGACACACACAACCAACAATTGTTCTTGTCTCCAGAGAAGGTCCTGAAACTTCAGGACAGGATCAGATACTTCATCTCTCGCCAGAGAGTATCAGTACACTTGGCGATGCAAGTACTAGGCCTCATGGTGTCGGCATTCAACATGGTAGAGTACGCTCAATTTCATTCCCGCCCTCTGCAGAGGTTAATCCTTTCCCAGTTGGATGGCCTGCCTCACCGGATCAGGTCTCAAATGATCTGCTTGACTCCGGAGGGTCGTCTGTCACTGAGCTGGTGGCTACAGGACCAACAGTTGAGCAGGGGTCGTCCCTTCTGCATCTCCAACTGGGTCCTCCTGACAGCGGACGCCAGTCTGCGAGGTTGGGGTGCGGTGTTGGAGAAACACTCTCTCCAGGGTCGGTGGACCAGGGAGGAATCTCTCGATAAACAATCTGGAATTGCGGGCTGTGTTTATTGCGTTGACACTGGCCCTGCCTCTGGTACAGAACAGGCCTGTTCAAGTACATTCAGACAATGCCACCATGGTGGCGTACAGAAATCATCAAAGTGGCACGCAAAGCCGCATGGCAATGATGGAAGTTTAAAAAATCATCCAATTGGTGGAACGCCATCTGCCAGCCATATCAGCAGTGTTCATTCTGGTGTCCTCAACAGGGAAGCGGACTTCCTCAGTCGTCAGGACGTGCTCGCCGGAGAGTGGAGTCTCCTTCCTGAAGTCTTTCAACTCCTAGTGGAAAAGTGGGGCCTACCAGATGTAGACCTGATGGCATCTCGACACAATCACAAGGTTCCGGTCTTCGGAGCAAGGACAAGGGATCCCCAAGCAGCATTTGTGGATGCACTGGCAATTCCATGGAACTTTCAGCTGCCATATGTGTTCCCTCCAGTGTCACTCCTGCCCAGAGTAATACGAAAGTTCAAGCAAGACGGAGGAATACTACTTCTAATCGCTCCAGAGTGGCCCAGACGCCATTGGTTCTCAGACCTGCAGGGTCGCTCTTCTACTTCTTCAATGCCCAGACCTCCTTGTTCAGGGCTCTTGTGTCTACCCGGACCTGGCCAGACTGGCTTTGATGGCGTGGCTCTTGAAGGATCACTCCTGAGAGCAAAAGGATTCTCTGAGGCAGTCATTCAAACTATGTTGAAAGCCCGTAAACCATCTTCAGCTCGGATTTATTACAGGGTCTGGAATTCTTACTTCACCTGGTGTGCAGCTAAGAATTATGATGCATATACTTTCAAAACTTCCAGACTTTTGGCTTTTCTACAACAAGGCCTAGACTTGGGCCTTTGTCTGGCCTCCTCTAAAATATCTAATACAAAACAATTGATTTTGAATACACCTTAGGTGCTACCAACTTATAAACAGATACCACATAACACTGCTGATGAAATGTCCCAATACATTTTTCCAATAAAATTTTCTTTCAATGGTAGTTGTACTTCTCCAGGACTTTTATTCCTCACAATTTCTTCACGCTTCAATTCCTCCTTAAATGCAAGTGTTGACCATATGTAAGCAAGAAGGAGATATCGTATATAGTGTAGTAGTTTAAAAATTAACAATTTTATTTTTATAAAACATGTAAAAACATATTTTTATCCAATTAAAAGTGACAGCTTCACTTTAAACAAAAAAAGCAGTACTTTGGTGATGTGCGCAAACACAGGCTGCTTTAACGTATACCCTCCCTAACAGGTGTCACCACACCCACAAATAAACACAAATAGCAAAAAAACAGCAGGAGGGAATACTTGTATAGGCGCCTATTCCTGTGGGTTTAAGAATAAAGTTTATACGTTCCTTGTATGTTGTATATGTGGTGAGATTCTCTTGTCCTCTGTCTCCAATGTTTCAAGTCTTTATCCGGAGTACTCAGTCCCAATGGATATATATGAAAAAAGAAATAAAGGCAGATGTGTAGAAATGCTTCGCCTTATTTTCTATTACCCACTGGGCTTCAAGGAAGGGAGATGATGAAACTAGAGATGAGCGCCTGAAATTTTTCGGGTTTTGTGTTTTGGTTTTGGGTTCGGTTCCGCGGCCGTGTTTTGGGTTCGAACGCGTTTTGGCAAAACCTCACCGAATTATTTTTGTCGGATTCGGGTGTGTTTTGAATTCGGGTGTTTTTTTCCAAAAACACTAAAAAACAGCTTAAATCATAGAATTTGGGGGTCATTTTGATCCCAAAGT
This sequence comes from Pseudophryne corroboree, assembly GCF_028390025.1. Classification (NCBI taxonomy): domain Eukaryota; kingdom Metazoa; phylum Chordata; class Amphibia; order Anura; family Myobatrachidae; genus Pseudophryne; species Pseudophryne corroboree. Next base: position 134,105,154 of record NC_086445.1, on the reverse strand, counting down.
ATTATTAACCTCAAAAACCATAATTTACACTCATTTTCAGTCTATTCTGAATACCTCACACCTCACAATATTATTTTTAGTCCTAAAATTTGCACCGAGGTCGCTGTGTGAGTAAGATAAGCGACCCTAGTGGCCGACACAAACACCGGGCCCATCTAGGAGTGGCACTGCAGTGTCACGCAGGATGTCCCTTCCAAAAAAACCCTCCCCAAACAGCACATGACGCAAAGAAAAAAAGAGGCGCAATGAGGTAGCTGTGTGAGTAAGATTAGCGACCCTAGTGGCCGACACAAACACCGGGCCCATCTAGGAGTGGCACTGCAGTGTCACGCAGGATGGCCCTTCCAAAAAACCCTCCCCAAACAGCACATGACGCAAAGAAAAAAAGAGGCGCAATGAGGTAGCTGACTGTGTGAGTAAGATTAGCGACCCTAGTGGCCGACACAAACACCGGGCCCATCTAGGAGTGGCACTGCAGTGTCACGCAGGATGTCCCTTCCAAAAAACCCTCCCCAAACAGCACATGACGCAAAGAAAAAAAGAGGCGCAATGAGGTAGCTGTGTGAGTAAGATTAGCGACCCTAGTGGCCGACACAAACACCGGGCACATCTAGGAGTGGCACTGCAGTGTCACGCAGGATGTCCCTTCCAAAAAACCCTCCCCAAACAGCACATGACGCAAAGAAAAAAAGAGGCGCAATGAGGTAGCTGTGTGAGTAAGATTAGCGACCCTAGTGGCCGACACAAACACTGGGCCCATCTAGGAGTGGCACTGCAGTGTCACGCAGGATGTCCCTTCCAAAAAACCCTCCCCAATCAGCACATGATGCAAAGAAAAAGAAAAGAAAAAAGAGGTGCAAGATGGAATTATCCTTGGGCCCTCCCACCCACCCTTATGTTGTATAAACAAAACAGGACATGCACACTTTAACCAACCCATCATTTCAGTGACAGGGTCTGCCACACGACTGTGACTGATATGACGGGTTGGTTTGGACCCCCCCCAAAAAAGAAGCAATTAATCTCTCCTTGCACAAACTGGCTCTACAGAGGCAAGATGTCCACCTCATCTTCACCCTCCGATATATCACCGTGTACATCCCCCTCCTCACAGATTATCAATTCGTCCCCACTGGAATCCACCATCTCAGCTCCCTGTGTACTTTGTGGAGGCAATTGCTGCTGGTCAATGTCTCCGCGGAGGAATTGATTATAATTCATTTTAATGATCATCATCTTCTCCACATTTTCTGGATGTAACCTCGTACGCCGATTGCTGACAAGGTGAGCGGCGGCACTAAACACTCTTTCGGAGTACACACTTGTGGGAGGGCAACTTAGGTAGAATAAAGCCAGTTTGTGCAAGGGCCTCCAAATTGCCTCTTTTTCCTGCCAGTATAAGTACGGACTGTGTGACGTGCCTACTTGGATGCGGTCACTCATATAATCCTCCACCATTCTATCAATGTTGAGAGAATCATATGCAGTGACAGTAGACGACATGTCCGTAATCGTTGTCAGGTCCTTCAGTCCGGACCAGATGTCAGCATCAGCAGTCGCTCCAGACTGCCCTGCATCACCGCCAGCGGGTGGGCTCGGAATTCTGAGCCTTTTCCTCGCACCCCCAGTTGCGGGAGAATGTGAAGGAGGAGATGTTGACAGGTCGCGTTCCGCTTGACTTGACAATTTTGTCACCAGCAGGTCTTTCAACCCCAGCAGACCTGTGTCTGCCGGAAAGAGAGATTCAAGGTAGGCTTTAAATCTAGGATCGAGCACGGTGGCCAAAATGTAGTGCTCTGATTTCAACAGATTGACCACCCGTGAATCCTTGTTAAGCGAATTAAGGGCTGCATCCACAAGTCCCACATGCCTAGCAGAATCGCTCCCTTTTAGCTCCTTCTTCAATGCCTCCAGCTTCTTCTGCAAAAGCCTGATGAGGGGAATGACCTGACTCAGGCTGGCAGTGTCTGAACTGACTTCACGTGTGGCAAGTTCAAAGGGCATCAGAACCTTGCACAACGTTGAAATCATTCTCCACTGCACTTGAGACAGGTGCATTCCATCTCCTATATCGTGCTCAATTGTATAGGCTTGAATGGCCTTTTGCTGCTCCTCCAACCTCTGAAGCATATAGAGGGTTGAATTCCACCTCGTTACCACTTCTTGCTTCAGATGATGGCAGGGCAGGTTCAGTAGTTTTTGGTGGTGCTCCAGTCTTCTGTACGTGGTGCCTGTACGCCGAAAGTGTCCCGCAATTTTTCTGGCCACCGACAGCATCTCTTGCACGCCCCTGTCGTTTTTTAAAAAATTCTGCACCACCAAATTCAAGGTATGTGCAAAACATGGGACGTGATGGAATTTGCCCATATTTAATGCACACACAATATTGCTGGCGTTGTCCGATGCCACAAATCCACAGGAGAGTCCAATTGGGGTAAGCCATTCCGCGATGATCTTCCTCAGTTGCCGTAAGAGGTTTTCAGCTGTGTGCGTATTCTGGAAAGCGGTGATACAAAGCGTAGCCTGCCTAGGAAAGAGTTGGCGTTTGCGAGATGCTGCTACTGGTGCTGCCGCTGCTGTTCTTGCGGCGGGAGTCCATACATCTACCCAGTGGGCTGTCACAGTCATATAGTCCTGACCCTGCCCTGCTCCACTTGTCCACATGTCCGTGGTTAAGTGGACATTGGGTACAACTGCATTTTTTAGGAGACTGGTGAGTCTTTTTCTGACGTCCGTGTACATTCTCGGTATCGCCTGCCTAGAGAAGTGGAACCTAGATGGTATTTGGTAACGGGGGCACACTGCCTCAATAAATTGTCTAGTTCCCTGTGAACTAACGGCGGATACCGGACGCACGTCTAACACCAACATAGTTGTCAAGGACTCAGTTATCCGCTTTGCAGTAGGATGACTGCTGTGATATTTCATCTTCCTCGCAAAGGACTGTTGAACAGTCAATTGCTTACTGGAAGTAGTACAAGTGGGCTTACGACTTCCCCTCTGGGATGACCATCGACTCCCAGCGGCAACAACAGCAGCGCCAGCAGCAGTAGGCGTTACACGCAAGGATGCATCGGAGGAATCCCAGGCAGGAGAGGACTCGTCAGACTTGCCAGTGACATGGCCTGCAGGACTATTGGCATTCCTGGGGAAGGAGGAAATTGACACTGAGGGAGTTGGTGGGGTGGTTTGCGTGAGCTTGGTTACAAGAGGAAGGGATTTACTGGTCAGTGGACTGCTTCCGCTGTCACCCAAAGTTTTTGAACTTGTCACTGACTTATTATGAATGCGCTGCAGGTGACGTATAAGGGAGGATGTTCCGAGGTGGTTAACGTCCTTACCCCTACTTATTACAGCTTGACAAAGGGAACACACGGCTTGACACCTGTTGTCCGCATTTCTGGTGAAATACCTCCACACCGAAGAGCTGATTTTTTTGGTATTTTCACCTGGCATGTCAACGGCCATATTCCTCCCACGGACAACAGGTGTCTCCCCGGGTGCCTGACTTAAACAAACCACCTCACCATCAGAATCCTCCTGGTCAATTTCCTCCCCAGCGCCAGCAACACCCATATCCTCCTCATCCTGGTGTACTTCAACACTGACATCTTCAATCTGACTATCAGGAACTGGACTGCGGGTGCTCCTTCCAGCACTTGCAGGGGGCGTGCAAATGGTGGAAGGCGCATGCTCTTCACGTCCAGTGTTGGGAAGGTCAGGCATCGCAACCGACACAATTGGACTCTCCTTGTGGATTTGGGATTTCAAAGAACGCACAGTTCTTTGCGGTGCTTTTGCCAGCTTGAGTCTTTTCAGTTTTCTAGCGAGAGGCTGAGTGCTTCCATCCTCATGTGAAGCTGAACCACTAGCCATGAACATAGGCCAGGGCCTCAGCCGTTCCTTGCCACTCCGTGTGGTAAATGGCATATTGGCAAGTTTACGCTTCTCCTCCGACAATTTTATTTTAGGTTTTGGAGTCCTTTTTTTACTGATATTTGGTGTTTTGGTTTTGACATGCTCTGTACTATGCCATTGGGCATCGGCCTTGGCAGACGACGTTGCTGGCATTTCATCGTCTCGGCCATGACTAGTGGCAGCAGCTTCAGCACGAGGTGGAAGTGGATCTTGATCTTTCCCTAATTTTGGAACCTCAACATTTTTGTTCTCCATATTTTAATAGGCACAACTAAAAGGCACCTCAGGTAAACAATGGAGATGGATGGATTGGATACTAGTATACAATTATGGACGGGCTGCCGAGTGCCGACACAGAGGTAGCCACAGCCGTGAACTACCGCACTGTACTGTGTCTGCTGCTAATATATAGACTGGTTGATAAAGAGATAGTATACTCGTAACTAGTATGTATGTATAAAGAAAGAAAAAAAAACCACGGTTAGGTCACTGGTATATACAATTATGGACGGGCTGCCGAGTGCCGACACAGAGGTAGCCACAGCCGTGAACTACCGCACTGTACTGTGTCTGCTGCTAATATATAGACTGGTTGATAAAGAGATAGTATACTCGTAACTAGTATGTATGTATAAAGAAAGAAAAAAAAACCACGGTTAGGTCACTGGTATATACAATTATGGACGGGCTGCCGAGTGCCGACACAGAGGTAGCCACAGCCGTGAACTACCGCACTATACTGTGTCTGCTGCTAATATATAGACTGGTTGATAAAGAGATAGTATACTCGTAACTAGTATGTATGTATAAAGAAAGAAAAAAAAACCACGGTTAGGTGGTATATACAATTATGGACGGGCTGCCGAGTGCCGACACAGAGGTAGCCACAGCCGTGAACTACCGCACTGTACTGTGTCTACTGCTAATATATAGACTGGTTGATAAAGAGATAGTATACTCGTAACTAGTATGTATGTATAAAGAAAGAAAAAAAAACCACGGTTAGGTCACTGGTATATACAATTATGGACGGGCTGCCGAGTGCCGACACAGAGGTAGCCACAGCCGTGAACTACCGCACTGTACTGTGTCTGCTGCTAATATATAGACTGGTTGATAAAGAGATAGTATACTCGTAACTAGTATGTATGTATAAAGAAAGAAAAAAAAACCACGGTTAGGTCACTGGTATATACAATTATGGACGGGCTGCCGAGTGCCGACACAGAGGTAGCCACAGCCGTGAACTACCGCACTGTACTCTGTCTGCTGCTAATATATAGACTGGTTGATAAAGAGATAGTATACTCGTAACTAGTATGTATGTATAAAGAAAGAAAAAAAAACCACGGTTAGGTCACTGGTATATACAATTATGGACGGGCTGCCGAGTGCCGACACAGAGGTAGCCACAGCCGTGAACTACCGCACTGTACTGTGTCTGCTGCTAATATAGACTGGTTGATAAAGAGATAGTATACTACTAATATTATATACTGGTGGTCAGGTCACTGGTCACTAGTCACACTGGCAGTGGCACTCCTGCAGCAAAAGTGTGCACTGTTTAATTTTAATATAATATTATGTACTCCTGGCTCCTGCTATAACCTATAACTGGCACTGCAGTAGTGCTCCCCAGTCTCCCCCACAATTATAAGCTGTGTGAGCTGAGCAGTCAGACAGATATATAATATATATAGATGATGCAGCACACTGGCCTGAGCCTGAGCAGTGCACACAGATATGGTATGTATGTGACTGAGTCACTGTGTGCTGTGTATCGCTTTTTTCAGGCAGAGAACGGATTATAAATAAAAGTGGTGGTCACTGGTCACTATCAGCAAAACTCTGCACTGTACACTACTGAGTACTCCTAATGCTCCCCAAAATTAGTAAATCAAGTGTCTAAACGGAGAGGACGCCAGCCACGTCCTCTCCCTATCAATCTCAATGCACGTGTGAAAATGGCGGCGACGCGCGGCTCCTTATATAGAATCCGAGTCTCGCGATAGAATCCGAGCCTCGCGAGAATCCGACAGCGTCATGATGACGTTCGGGCGCGCTCGGGTTAACCGAGCAAGGCGGGAAGATCCGAGTCGCTCGGACTCGTGAAAAAAAACATGAAGTTCTGGCGGGTTCGGATTCAGAGAAACCGAACCCGCTCATCTCTAGATGAAACTCCACAATGCGTACCCCAACTCACAATGGAGTACACCAAGACGTATATATCACGGTTTCTTTATAGCATGACCACATATGACCGTCACCCCGAAATTTCTAAAAAAGGATGCGTACCCTACTCACTTATGAGAAGGGAGTTTTCAAACTCTGAAAGGTTTCTTTGGTCTAGATGAAAAATGTGTGTGTGGAGACTCTTTTCTTCCCTCTATCCTCTGACCAGTCCACTACCCGATGACGCGCTCTGGTTCTTCTGGCCTGTACTCCATTCGCTCTGGCTGCAGGGGCGGCATCCTACCCAGTGCCCTGTCCTACTGTGAACCAGTGTCTGCCTCATGCAGGGCTGCTTTATCCCTTACTGACTCCTATTCCTGAGAATTCTCGGTGAAAGGACTGATGATAGAGGGAAGAAAAGAGTCTCCACACACACATTTTTCATCTAGACCAAAGAAAACTGCCCTGAGGAAGAGTTAAGGATAACTCGAAACGCGTTGGAGGCATATTGTGATCTATCTACCTGCATCCTCAACTACAGGAGAACCCACCAAGTCCAGTGGCCAGCAGATTGCGTGGAGGGAGGAATTCAAATACAAATACAAATACAGCGCAGCCTCAACCCTGTTTTCTTTTGCATTATATTCGAGAGTGACTTCCCTTTCTTCAGAGGCTGCTGCTTGGTGAAACATCTCGTACCTAAAGCGCCCGAGTACCCTAGGGTAACCTACTCTCTTGCGGAATCAGGCCGGTGCCCCAAGTGTAAGGCACCAGATGCCTCCTTTATGCATAATTTCTGGCATTGCCCCAAGATAATGAAGTTTTGGCACAAGGTACAATGGTACATAAGCCACACTTTTGGTATTAACATCCCCCTGACTCCGGATTCCTTTCTGGGCATGTTTGCTTCGACCTGGAACTTACCTCGCTCTCACTCAAATTTTATTCCCCTATTATGGGTGAATCTTACAGTTGGGAAGAAACTGATTTTAACTCAATGGATCTGTGCGTCCCCCCCAAGGTTGGAAGTTTTGAAATCCTCTTTGATAACACTATTATACTTTGAGAGGCAATCCACCTTGCCAGATTTAGGTACCAAAGTAACTCTCTTTTATAAGAAATGGGCCCCCCTGGTAGAATCCTTAGCTCCCTTGCAGCGCACTCATATATTACAACTGTTTGATGGCCTTTCGTTGACATCTTACAAAACTGTGTCTGATGGCTGATCATTTTGTCTATTTGTTCTGTTATTGCCCCAATATATGTTTTTAAAAAGCAAAAAATAATTTATTCTTTTTGACTACTGGTAGGGGAGTCCTGATCTCCCCCCCCCCCCCCCTTTCCCCCTTCCCTTTTTTTCATCTGCGTGTCTCGTGGTATGAATGTGTGGTTGAATGTTCTTTCGAATTTGTTTATTATATATCTCTGGGGAGTTGTTTGAAGAATAAGTTTTTGAGGTGACGGTTTATGATCCCCTCCATCTTATCACATTCTTATTTGTACAATTCTAATGCTACATGGCTTTTTGATACCGATTGTCTGTTTGTAGTCATTATTGAAAAATTCTCAATAAAAACATTAAAAAAAAAAGAACCATATTGGCGCGCGAGCAAAGATGGGGGCATGGCATAGTTGTCACAAAGCCACACTCCATTTTTATGCACACACCTTTTGGTTTGACGTTTGTAGGAGTATGACCTTGTGTCATAACCCCATTTTTAGTCATGTTGTACAGTGCCACATACAAATAAAGCCCCTGTACAGTGCCACATACATATAAATTAAAAACACCAAAAAATGGGTGCCTCCCCAGTGCCAAATACATATATGCCCCCACAGTGCCAGATACATATATGTCCCCACAGTGCCAGATACATATATTCCTCCACAGTGCCAAATACATATATGCCCCCACAGTGCCAGATACATATATGTACCCACAGTGCCAGATACATATATTCCTCCACAGTGTCAGATACATATATGCCCCCAAAGTGCCAGATACATATATGTCCCGATAGTAACAGATATGCTCCCACTGCCAGATACACATCTCCCCAGTGCCAGATATGCCCCCAGTGTAAGATACACATGTCCCCCAAGTGTCAGTTATGCCCCCAGTGCCAGATATGCCCCCAGTGCCAGATACACATGTCTCCCTAGTGCCAGATATGCCCACAGTGCCAGATATGCCCATAGTGCCAGATACACATGTCCCCCCAGTGCCAGATATGTGCCCAGTGCCAAATATGCCCCCACTTCCAGATACACGTCCCCCAGTGCCAGATACACATGTCTCCCCAGTGCCAGATATGCCACCATTGCCAGCTACACATCTCTCCAGTGCCAAATATACCTCCAGTGCCAGATACACATCCCCCCCAGTACCAGATATGCCCCCAGTGCCAGAAACACTTGTCCCCCCAGTGCCAGATATGCCCCCAGTGCCAGATACACATCCCCCCAGTGTCAGATATGTCCCCAGTGTAAGATACACATGTCCCCACACTGTGCCCCCCCAAGTGCTGCTCCCCGCTGCGCTGCTGCTCTGCTCAGTCTGCTGCTTGTGAGGGGAGGAGAGCACAGCGTGCAACTCTCCTGCCCCTCAGTCTCCACTCTCCGGTGGCGTTGATTCTCTCTAATTAGGCGCCAGTCCCTGAGCCAATCAGAGTTCACGGACCGGCAGCTAAGACTCCTGATTGGCTGCCGGTCCGTGAGCTCTGATTGGCTCATGGGCCGGCGCCGGGCACTGCAGACTAGGGCAGCGGGAGGCGCATGCGGAGATAGAAAGAGCCGCGGGTTGGCCACCGCTGTTGTAGTGGAAGGAGGCGGCTGACCGTGACCCTTGGCAGTAGCGTGGCCCTGGAGGAACATGGCACCCTCCCCCCCGGGCCTGCCCGCCTCTGCCAGATACTAATTCAAAGGAATTCAAAATGGAGACGTTCCTATATTTTTAGCGCACACTGTCCCTGTTTTAAATATGTGGGGAGAGGGGGCACCAATTCTCACAGGGCACCAAAATGTCTAGTTATGCACAGCTTGCTCAACAAGGTAACTGAACCGCTAATAGAGTAACAATGTATAATTAGAGTGCATGGTCTAAAACCTGACCCATAAAGGTGGGGGTGGGTCCTGTAGGTAGTGGGGCCCACCGGGGCTTGGGGGCAGTCCGACCCTGTGTCTTGCATTGCTTAAATGGGATGACTCTCTATGAAATCTGTTTTATGTTGTTTTAGATTTCATTCCAGTTTCCATGTGTTAAAAATGTAATGTGCCATAATTGTGTTACAAATAAACTATAATCTCATCCCTTGCAATAGAGTGAAATGAAATATTCCAACCAATAAATTTTTGGATTTGTACTTACAATCTACCAAGTTACTGTCTATGTTCCGCATTTTGTAGGGCAGGCTCACCCATCATACTATTGCACCTTCGTCAGGGTCAGATTATTAAAGAGACTGATGGCACAACAGTCCCAGACCTGTATATAAAAATAGGCTTATCATTATTACAGCATGATGATGACCGGCTGTAAATTGTTGATATGTGTGTACTGTCTTATGATATAAAAAGTAATAAATACTAGACACCATTGGAAATGAGTATGTGAGGCACACCAGGTGGTACCTTTAAACAAGAGCTTGACTTCATTACAGTTCACAGAGTCTACAGCCGCACCCTATACTTGCCGACTTTGGTTTTGACCTCTCCAGGAGAAGCCTGGAGAGACAACTCAGGTGAGTGGCATTGGGGGCAGGGGAGGGCTAGTAGCATCATTAAGCCCTGCCCCCTCAATGGGAAGTTGCAACGATTGGCACAAACTTGCATAGGGGTGGGACCAAAATAGAACATATACATACGAAAGTGTCACTAGACCCTGCACCCTCCTTGAGAACCCCAGGATTTATTAATCTCCCCAATCTGCCCACTACACTAGGCAGTGGGAGGAATGCTGGAGGGCTGGCCAGTCTTCCGGGGCTATGTGGGACTACCCCAGAAATTGTGCGGGAGCGGGTACTAACTACCCTGGCACAGTCCTGATGGAGGGGTCCAGAAGGAGCCCGAGTCCATTGCTAGCTTTGCCCTTCTTCCCCATTACCTGTCAGTGGCAACTGGCAGTAACCTGTCTCCTTAGCCCAGCAGACATCCTGGGCTGCAGTGGTTGCAGGAAGCTCAGTCTCCTCCAGGACCTTAACTACCTGTGTGCCAGTGGTGCATTGCCCACAGCACAACTGCACTGTGAGCGCACCATCTGACAGCACCACCCGGCACCCGAACGGCTGCTCTCTCTCACTAACCACTCACCGGTCACGATCGGTCCCCGGAGGCCTCCACTGCAGTGCTGCCCTGTATGTAGTGTGCGCTCAGCTCCTCTGCTGCTGAGTGCACCCACTACACATATACTGCAGCTAGGAAGCCGCCGCCAGGTTTACCTTCTCCCAGTACCCGGATCAGATGTTCCGCCTCCGCCCCATAAGTATGCAGTGACTCCAGGGACTCGGCCAGTCCCAGCCGACTCCCACAGTGTGCTCGGTCTCAGCCCTCTCTCTTGCTTGCAGCGGGCTGCAGGTAGGGGAGGAGCCGGAGGATGGAGGAGCTGACAGGAAGATGCGTTGGACGGTGGCCAGGAGCAGGGACTGGTGAGGAGACCAGCGGGGATGGGGAGGAGATGAGCGGGAGGAGCAGAGACAGGAGCCGGCAAGTGAGGAGCAGGCTACATACGTGCACGCACGTAAACCCCCCCTGCCCTCTGGCACAGATGACAGTTTTGGGGGTATTTTTTAGACGGAGAGTCTGGGCTGGTCTCCACTGACTGGAATGCAGCAGCTGCAGCCATCATTTACATAGAGAGTCTAGGCTGGTCTCCACTGACTGCACTGTGTTAGTGTCCCACATGCGGGGTGGGGGGTGTTTTGCAGATCATGCAGAGTGCATATTAAATAACATGCTGGCCAGGTCACTACTCACTGTCTTCTCCAGGGCCGTAACTAGGCTGCCTGGGGAAGACAGTGAGTGGTGACCTGGCCAGCATGTTATTAAATATGCACTCTGCATGATCTGCACAACACCCCCCACCCGCATGTGGGACACTAACCTAGTGCAGTCAGTGGAGACCAGCCTAGCCTCTCCATGTAATGGATGGCTGCAGCTTTTGCATTCCAGTCAGTGGGGTCACTGCATAAAAGGGGGACTCAGCTGTCTAATGTGTAGAAAGGGGGACTCTGCCTGTCTAATGTGTAAAAAGGGGACTCTCCTGCTGTTATATGTAAAAAAGGGGGACTCTCCTGCTGTAATGTGCAAAAAAGGGGGACTCTGCATTCCGTAATGTATAAAAAAGGGGGACTCTGCCTGCCGTTATGTGTAAAAAGGGGACTCTACCTGCCATAATGTGTAAAATTAGGTACTCTCCTGCTGTAATGTGTAAAAAAGGGGGATTCTTCTGTTGTAATGTGTAAAAAAGGGGAAATCTGTCTGCATAATTGTAAAAACGGGGACTCTGCCTGCCGTAATGTGTAAAAAGGGGGACATTGCCTACCATAATGTGTGTTAGGGACTCTACCAGCTGTAGTGTGTAAAAGGATCTCTACCTGGCGTAATGTGTGTACGTGGCGCTACTGTGAATAATGGAGACTTTTGTATAGTGTAATATGGATTGGTGTTATTTTGTGGCCACATCCCTTCCCCATGAAGCCATGCCCCTATATTTTTGGGGCACTGCCCTGTTTTGTATATGTGGGGGTCGCCGATGCTGTTTCTTGCACACAGCGCTAAAATGTCTAGTTACGGCACTGGTCTCCTTTAACTGTGCAGGGGGAAGGGGGAGCAATCTCACTAATTGTGCCCCCCACTGATCTGCTTCTGGCTGAGGGCACAGAGGTGCCTCCTTGTGGCGCACGCACAAATACTATTTTTTTCTGTTTTTTTTTTTAATAAAGAAGGATAGCCACGCCTCCTTACATTAGGTACCCAGGCCCTGCACTGCTCTCTACTGCCCAGTGGCGGATCTATACTTAACTTTTAGGGGGGGGGGGGTTTAAGAATGATGACTCCTCCCCCTAATCATAGCCCCTCCCACTTAGTAATGCCCTTCCCGTTCGCTTCTAAAATTTCCTATTGTTGCCATTACTAATAAAATGTTGCCAGTTAGTGGAGAGAACCCTGCGCACTGGTGATACAGACTGGCGAATCGCCATTCCTTCCATCAGGGGTGGTAGAGGATAAGACAGTAGGGCAATTTAAACATGCATGGGATAGACATAAGGATATTCTTACAAAGAAATAAGGATCAGATAAGGTTAGAGATAAAAATAATGTAAAAAAAAAAAAAAAAAAAAAAAAGGGGCAGACTAGATGGGCCAAGTGGTTCTTATCTGCCGACAAATTCTGTTTCTACAGCACACAGAATGAGCCGAAATTCACATTATAGCACACTGAATGAGCCGACATTCACATTATAGCACACTGTATGAGCTGAAATTCACATCATAGCACACTGAATGAGCCGAAATTCACATTGTAGCACACTGTATGAGCCGAAATTCACATTATAGCACACAGAATGAGCTAAAATTCACATTATAGTACACAGTACGATCCGAAATTCACATTATAGCACACTGAATGAGCCGAAATTCACATCATAGCACACTGAATGAGCCGAAATTCACATCATAGCACACTGAATGAGCCGAAATTCACATCATAGCACACTGAATGAGCCGAAATTTACATTGTAGCACACTGAATGAGCCGAAATTCACATCATAGCACACTAAATGAGCCGAAATTCACATTATAGCACACTGAATGAGCCGAAATTCACATTGTAGCACACTGAATGAGCCGAAATTCACATTATAGCACACTGAATGAGCCGAAATTCACATTGTAGCACACTGAATGAGCCGAAATTCACATGATAGCACGCAGAATGAGGGAAAATTCACGATAGCACTAGAGATGTGCACTTGAAATTTTTTGGGTTTTGTGTTTTGGTTTTGGGTTCGGTTCCGCGGCCGTGTTTTGGGTTCGACCGCGTTTTGGCAAAACCTCACCGAATTTTTTTTGTCGGATTCGGGTGTGTTTTGGATTCGGGTGTTTTTTTCAAAAAACACTAAAAAACAGCTTAAATCATAGAATTTGGGGGTCATTTTGATCCCAAAGTATTATTAACCTCAAAAACCATAATTTCCACTCATTTTCAGTCTATTCTGAATACCTCACACCTCACAATATTATTTTTAGTCCTAAAATTTGCACCGAGGTCGCTGGATGACTAAGCTAAGCGACCCTAGTGGCCGACACAAACACCTGGCCCATCTAGGAGTGGCACTGCAGTGTCACGCAGGATGTCCCTTCCAAAAAACACTCCCCAAACAGCATATGACGCAAAGAAGAAAAAAAGAGGCGCAATGAGGTAGCTGTGTGAGTAAGCTAAGCGATCCTAGTGGCCGACACAAACACCTGGCCCATCTAGGAGTGGCACTGCAGTGTCACGCAGGATGTCCCTTCCAAAAAACACTCCCCAAACAGCACATGACGCAAAGAAAAAAAGAGGCGCAATGAGGTAGCTGTGTGAGTAAGATAAGCGACCCTAGTGGCCGACACAAACACCGGGCCCATCTAGGAGTGGCACTGCAGTGTCTCACACAGGATGTCCCTTCCAAAAAACCCTCCCCAAACAGCACATGACGCAAAGAAAAAAAGAGGCGCAATGAGGTAGCTGTGTGAGTAAGATAAGCGACCCTAGTGGCCGACACAAACACCTGGCCCATCTAGGAGTGGCACTGCAGTGTCACGCAGGATGTCCCTTCCAAAAAACCCTCCCCAAACAGCACGACGCAAAGAAAAAAAGAGGCGCAATGAGGTAGCTGTGTGAGTAAGATAAGCGACCCTAGTGGCCGACACAAACACCGGGCCCATCTAGGAGTGGCACTGCAGTGTCTCACTGCAGGATGTCCCTTCCAAAAAACCCTCCCCAAACAGCACATGACGCAAAGAAAAAAAGAGGCGCAATGAGGTAGCTGTGTGAGTAAGATAAGTGACCCTAGTGGCCGACACAAACACCGGGCATATCTAGGAGTGGCACTGCAGTGTCACGCAGGATGTCCCTTCCAAAAAACCCTCCCCAAACAGCACATGACGCAAAGAAAAAAAGAGGCGCAATGAGGTAGCTGTGTGAGTAAGATAAGCGACCCTAGTGGCCGACACAAACACCGGGCCCATCTAGGAGTAGCACTGCAGTGTCTCACGCAGGATGTCCCTTCCAAAAAACCCTCCCCAAACAGCACATGACGCAAAGAAAAAAAGAGGCGCCATGAGGTAGATGTGTGTGTAAGATAAGCGACCCTAGTGGCCCACACAAACACCTGGCCCATCTAGGAGTGTCACTGCAGTGTCACGCAGGATGTCCCTTCCAAAAAACCTTCCCCAAACAGCACATGACGCAAAGAAAAAAAGAGGCGCAATGAGGTAGCTGTGTGAGTAAGATAAGCGACCCTAGTGGCCGACACAAACACCGGGCCCATCTAGGAGTGGCACTGCAGTGTCACGCAGGATGTCCCTTCCAAAAAACCCTCCCCAAACAGCACATGACGCAAAGAAAAAAAGAGGCGCAATGAGGTAGCTGTGTGAGTAAGATAAGCGACCCTAGTGGCCGACACAAACACCGGGCCCATCTAGGAGTGGCACTGCAGTGTCACGCAGGATGTCCCTTCCAAAAAACCCTCCCCAAACAGCACATGACGCAAAGAAAAAAAGAGGCGCAATGAGGTAGCTGTGTGAGTAAGATAAGCGACCCTAGTGGCCGACACAAACACCGGGCCCATCTAGGAGTGTCACTGTAGTGTCACGCAGGATGTCCCTTCCAAAAAACCCTCCCCAAACAGCACATGACGCAAAGAAAAAAAGAGGCGCAATGAGGTAGTTGTGTGAGTAAGATAAGCGACCCTAGTGGCCGACACAAACACCGGGCCCATCTAGGAGTGGCACTGCAGTGTCTCACGCAGGATGTCCCTTCCAAAAAACTCTCCCCAAACAGCACATGACGCAAAGAAAAAAAGAGGCGCAATGAGGTAGCTGTGTGAGTAAGATAAGCGACCCTAGTGGCCGACACAAACACCGGGCCCATCTAGGAGTGGCACTGCAGTGTCTCACGCAGGATGTCCCTTCCAAAAAACCCTCCCCAAACAGCACATGACGCAAAGAAAAAAATAAGATTTTACTTACCGATAAATCTATTTCTCGTAGTCCGTAGTGGATGCTGGGGACTCCGTCAGGACCATGGGGATATAGCGGCTCCGCAGGAGACAGGGCACAATAATAAAAGCTTTAGGATCAGGTGGTGTGCACTGGCTCCTCCCCCTATGACCCTCCTCCAAGCCTCAGTTAGGATACTGTGCCCGGACGAGCGTGCATAATAAGGAAGGATATTGAATCCCGGGTAAGACTCATACCAGCCACACCAATCACACCGTACAACCTGTGATCTGAACCCAGTTAACAGTATGATAACAACGAAGGAGCCTCTGAAAAGATGGCTCACAACAAGAATAACCCGATTTTTGTAACAATAACTATGTACAAGTATTGCAGACAATCCGCACTTGGGATGGGCGCCCAGCATCCACTACGGACTACGAGAAATAGATTTATCGGTAAGTAAAATCTTATTTTCTCTGACGTCCTAGTGGATGCTGGGGACTCCGTCAGGACCATGGGGATTATACCAAAGCTCCCAAACGGGCGGGAGAGTGCGGATGACCCTGCAGCACCGAATGAGAGAACTCCATGTCCTCCTCAGCCAGGGTATCAAATTTGTAGAATTTAGCAAACGTGTTTTCCCCTGACCAAGTAACTGCTCGGCAAAGTTGTAAAGCCGAGACCCCTCGGGCAGTCGCCCAAGATGAGCCCCCTTCCTTTTGGAATGGGCTTTTACCGATTTTGGCTGTGGCAGGCCTGCCACAGAATGTGTAAACTGAATTGTATTACAAATCCAGCGAGCAATCGTCTGCTTAGAAGCAGGAGCACCCATCTTGTTGGGTGCATACAGGCTAAACAGCGAGTCAGATTTTCTGACTCCAGCCTTCCTGGAAACATATTTTTCAGGGCCCTGACAACGTCAAGTAACTTGGAGTCCTCCAAGTCCCTAGTACCCGCAGGTACCACAATAGGTTGGTTCATGTGAAAAACAGAAAACACCTTAAGGAGAAATTGAGGACGAGTCCTCAATTCTGCCCTGTCAGAATGAAAAATTAAGTAAGGGCTTTATATATGATAAAGCCGCCAATTCTGACACACGCCTGGCTGAAGCCAGGGCTAATAGCATCGTCACCTTCCATGTGAGATATTTTAAGTCCACAGTGGTGAGTGGTTCAAACCAATGTGACTTTAGGAAACTCAAAACAACATTGAGATCCCAAGGTGCCACTGGGGCACAAAAGGAGGCTGTATATGCAGTACCCCTTTTACAAACATCTGAAGGTCAGGCACTAAAGCCAGTTCTTTCTGGAAGAAATTCGACAGGGCCGAAATTTGAACCTTAATGGACCCTAATTTTAGGCCCATAGACAGTCCTGTTTTCAGGAAATGTAGGAAACGACCCAGTTGGAATTCCTCTGTAGGGGCCTTCTTGGCCCCACACCACGCAACATATCTTCGCCAAATGCGGTGAAAATGTTTTGCGGTTACATCCTTCCTGTCTTCGACCAGGGTAGGGATGACTTCATCTGGAATGCCCTTTCAGGATCCGGCGTTCAACCGCCATGCCGTCAAACGCGGCCGCGGTAAGTCTTGGAACAGACAAGGCCCCTGCTGGAGCAGGTCCTTTCTTAAAGGTAGAGGCCACGGGTCTTCCGTGAACATCTCTTGAAGTTTCGGGTACCAAGTCCTTCTTGGCCAATCCGGAACCACGAGTATCATTCTTACTCATCTCCCTCTTATGATTCTCAGTACTTTTTGTATGAGAGGCATAGGAGGGAACACATACTCTGACTGGTACATCCACAGTGTTACCAGAGCGTCCACCGCTATTGCCTGAGGGTCCCTTGACCTGGCGCAATATCTAGTTTTTTGTTCAGGCGGGACGCCATCATGTCCACCTTTGGTTTTTCACAACGGTTTACAATCATGTGGAAGACTTCCCGATGAAGTCCCCACTCTCCCGGGTGGAGGTCATGCCTGCTGAGGAAGTCTGCTTCCCAGTTTTCCACTCCCGGAAAGAACACTGCTGAGAGTGTTATCACATGATTTTTCGCCCAGCGAAGAATCCTTACAGTTTCTGCCATTTCCCTCCTGCTTCTTGTGCCGCCCTGTCTGTTTACGTGGGCGACTGCCGTGATGTTGTCCCACTGGATCAATACCGGCTGACCTTGAAGCAGAGGTCTTGCTAAGCTTAGAGCCTTGTAAATTGCCCTTAGCTCCAGTATATTTATGTGGAGAGAAGTCTCCAGACTCGATCACACTCTCTGGAAATTTTTTCCTTGTGTGACTGCTCCCCAGCCACTCAGGCTGGCATCCGTGGTCACCAGGACCCAGTCCTGAATGCCGAATCTGCGGCCCTTTCATAGATGAGCACTCTGCAGCCACCGCAGAAGAAACACCCTTGTCCTTGGAGACAGGGTTATCCGCTGATGCATCTGAAGATGCGATCCGGACCATTTTTCCAGCAGATCCCACGTAAAGGTTCTTGCGTGAAATCTACCGAATGGGATCGCTTTGTAAGAAACCACCATTTTTCACAGGATCCTTGTGCAATGATGCACTGATACTTTTCCTGGTTTTAGGAGGTTCCTGACTAGCTCGGATAACTCCCTGGCTTTCTTCTCCGGGAGAAAACATCCTTTTCTGGACTGTGTCCAGAATCATCCCTAGGAACAGTAGACGTGTCGTCGGAAAAAACTGCGATTTTGGAATATTTAGAATCCACTCGTGCTGTCGTAGAACTACTTAAGATAGTGCTACTCCGACCTCCAACTGTTCTCTGGACCTTGCCCTTATCAGGAAAGCGTCCATATTTCTTTTAAGAAGAATCATCATTTCGGCCATTACCTTGGTAAAGACCCGGGGTGCCGTGGACAATCCAAACGGCAGCGTCTGAACTGATAGTGACAGTTCTGTACCACGAACCTGAGGTACCCTTGGTGAGAAGGGCAAATTTGGACATGTAGGTAAGCGTCCCTGATATCCAGTGACACCATATCGTCCCCTTCTTCCTGGTTCGCTATCACTGCTCTGAGTGACTCCATCTTGATTTGAACGCTTGTATGTAAGTGTTCAAATATTTCAGATCTCACCTAGCCGTCTGGCTTCAGTACCACAATATAGTGTGGAATAATACCCCTTCCCTTGTTGTAGAAGGGGTACTTTGATTATCACCTGCTGGGAATACAGCCTGTGAATTGTTCCCAATACTGCCTCCCTGTCGGAGGGAGACGTTGGTAAAGCAGACTTCAGGAACTTGTGAGGGGGAGACGTCTCGAATTTCCAATGTACACCTGGGATACTACGTGTAGGATCCAGGAGTCCACTTGTGAGTGAGCCCACTGCGTGCTGAAACTCTTGAGATGACCCCCTACCGCACCTGAGTCCGCTTGTACGGCCCCAGCGTCATGCTGCGGACTTGGCAGAAGCTGTGGAGGGCTTCTGTTCCTGGGAATGGGCTGCCTGCTGCAGTCTTCTTCCCTTTCCTCTACCCCTGGGCAGATATGACTGGCCCTTTTGCCCGCCTGCCCTTATGGGGACGAAAGGACTGAGACTGAAAAGACTGTGTCCTTTTCTGCTGAGATGTGACTTGGGGTAACAAAAGGTGGATTTTTCAGCTGTTGCCATGGCCACCAGGTCCGATGGACCGCCCCTTTATACGGCAATACTTCCATGTGCCGTCTGGAATCTGCATCACCTGACCACTGTCGTCTGGCAGATATGGACATCACATTTACTCTTGATGCCAGAATGCAAATATCCCTCTGCGCATCTCGCATATATAGAAATGCATCCTTAAAATGCTCTATAGTCAATAAAATCTTGTCCCTGTCAAGGGTATCAATATTTTCAGTCAGGAAATCCGACCAAGCCCCCTCAGCGCTGCACATCCAGGCTGAGGCGATTGCTGGTCGTAGTATAACACCAGTATATGTGTATATACTTTTAGGATATTTTTCAGCTTCCTATCAGCTGGCTCCTTGAGGGCTGCCGTATCTGGAGACGGTAACGCCACTTGTTTTTATAAGCGTGTGAGCGCCTTATTCACCCTAAGGTGTGTTTCCCAACTCGCCCTAACTTCTGGCGGGAAAGGGTATACCGCCAATAATTTTCTATCGGAGGAAACCCACGTATCATCACACACTTCATTTAATTTATCTGATTCAGGAAAAACTACAAGTAGTTTATTCACACCCTACATAATACCCTTATTTGAGGTACTTGTAGTATCAGAAATATGTAACACCTCCTTCATTGCCCTTAACATGAAACGTGTGGCCCTAAAGGAAAATACGTTTGTTTCTTCACCGTCGACACTGGAGTCAGTGTCCGTGTCTGTGTCGACCGACTGAGGTAAATGGGCGTTTTTACAAGCCCCTGACGGTGTCTGAGACGCCTGGACAGGTACTAATTTGTTTGCCGGCCGTCTCATGTCGTCAACCGACCTTGCAGCGTGTTGACATTATCACGTAATTCCTAAATAAGCCATCCATTCCAGTGTCGACTCCCTAGAGAGTGACATCACCAATACAGGCAATTTGCTCCGCCTCCTCACCAACATCGTCCTCCTACATGTCGACACACACGTACCGACACACAGCACACACACAGGGAATGCTCTGACAGAGGACAGGACCCCACTAGCCCTTTGGGGAGACAGAGGGAGAGTTTGCCAGCACACACCAAAAACGCTATAATTATACAGGGACAACCCCTTATACAAGTGTTTTCCCTTATAGCATTTTTATATATGTAATCATATCGCCAAATAAGTGCCCCCCCTCTCTGTTTTAACCCTGTTTCTGTAGTGCAGTGCAGGGGAGAGCCTGGGAGCCTTCCTCACAGCAGAGCTGAGCAGGAAAATGGCGCCGTGTGCTGAGGAGAATAGGCCCCGCCCCCTTTTCGGCGGGCTCTTCTCCCGGAGTTTGTGAGATCTGGCAGGGGTTAAATACATCCATATAGCCTCAAGGGCTATATGTGATGTATTTTAGCCATAAAAAGGTATTATACATTGCTGCCCAGGGCGCCCCCCCAGCGCCCTGCACCCTCAGTGACAGTTGGTGACTGTTGGTGAAGTGTGCTGACAAGAATGGCGCACAGCTGCAGTGCTGTGCGCTACCTTATGAAGACTGAAAGTCTTCAGCCGCCTGTTTCTGAACCTCTGGACCTCTTCAACTTCGGCATCTGCAAGGGGGGTCGGCGGCACGGCTCCGGGACGAACCCCAGGGTGAGACCTGTGTTCCGACTCCCTCTGGAGCTAATGGTGTCCAGTAGCCTAAGAAGCAAATCCATCCTGCACGCAGGTGAGTTTTCTTCTCTCCCCTAAGTCCCTCGTAGCAGTGAGCCTGTTGCCAGCAGGACTCACTGAAAATAAAAAACCTAACTTAAACTTTTATTCTAAGCAGCTCAGGAGAGCCACCTAGATTGCACCCTTCTCGTCGGGCACAAAAATCTAACTGAGGCTTGGAGGAGGGTCATAGGGGGAGGAGCCAGTGCACACCACCTGATCCTAAAGCTTTTATTATTGTGCCCTGTCTCCTGCGGAGCCGCTATATCCCCATGGTCCTGACGGAGTCCCCAGCATCCACTAGGACGTCAGAGAAAAGAGGCGCAATGAGGTATCTGTGTGAGTAAGATAAGCGACCCTAGTGGCCGACACAAACACCGGGCCCATCTAGGAGTAGCACTGCAGTGTCTCACGCAGGATGTCCCTTCCAAAAAACCCTCCCCAAACAGCACATGACGCAAAGAAAAAAAGAGGCGCCATGAGGTAGATGTGTGTGTAAGATAAGCGACCCTAGTGGCCCACACAAACACCTGGCCCATCTAGGAGTGTCACTGCAGTGTCACGCAGGATGTCCCTTCCAAAAAACCTTCCCCAAACAGCACATGACGCAAAGAAAAAAAGAGGCGCAATGAGGTAGCTGTGTGAGTAAGATAAGCGACCCTAGTGGCCGACACAAACACCGGGCCCATCTAGGAGTGGCACTGCAGTGTCACGCAGGATGTCCCTTCCAAAAAACCCTCCCCAAACAGCACATGATGCAAAGAAAAAAAGAGGCGCAATGAGGTAGCTGTGTGAGTAAGATAAGCGACCCTAGTGGCCGACACAAACACCGGGCCCATCTAGGAGTGTCACTGCAGTGTCACGCAGGATGTCCCTTCCAAAAAACCCTCCCCAAACAGCACATGACGCAAAGAAAAAAAGAGGCGCAATGAGGTAGTTGTGTGAGTAAGATAAGCGACCCTAGTGGCCGACACAAACACCGGGCCCATCTAGGAGTGGCACTGCAGTGTCTCACGCAGGATGTCCCTTCCAAAAAACCCTCCCCAAACAGCACATGACGCAAAGAAAAAAAGAGGCGCAATGAGGTAGCTGTGTGAGTAAGATAAGCGACCCTAGTGGCCGACACAAACACCTGGCCCATCTAGGAGTGGCACTGCAGTGTCACGCAGGATGTCCCTTCCAAAAAACCCTCCCCAAACAGCACGACGCAAAGAAAAAAAGAGGCGCAATGAGGTAGCTGTGTGAGTAAGATAAGCGACCCTAGTGGCCGACACAAACACCGGGCCCATCTAGGAGTGGCACTGCAGTGTCTCACTGCAGGATGTCCCTTCCAAAAAACCCTCCCCAAACAGCACATGACGCAAAGAAAAAAAGAGGCGCAATGAGGTAGCTGTGTGAGTAAGATAAGCGACCCTAGTGGCCGACACAAACACCTGGCCCATCTAGGAGTGGCACTGCAGTGTCACGCAGGATGGCCCTTCCAAAAAACACTCCCCAAACAGCACATGACGCAAATAAAAATGAAAGAAAAAAGAGGTGCAAGATGGAATTGTCCATGTTGTATAAACAGGACATGCACACTTTAACCAACCCATCATTTCAGTGACAGGGTCTGCCACACGACTGTGACTGAAATGACGGGTTGGTTTGGACCCCCACCTAAAAAGAATCAATTAATCTCTCCTTGCACAAACTGGCTCTACAGAGGCAAGATGTCCACCTCATCATCATCCTCCGATATATCACCGTGTACATCCCCCTCCTCACAGATTATCAATTCGTCCCCACTGGAATCCACCATCTCAGCTCCTTGTGTACTTTGTGGAGGCAATTGCTGCTGGTCAATGTCTCCACGGAGGAATTGATTATAATTCATTTTAATGAACATCATCTTCTCCACATTTTCTGGATGTAACCTCGTACGCCGATTGCTGACAAGGTGAGCGGCGGCACTAAACACTCTTTCGGAGTACACACTTGTGGGAGGGCAACTTAGGTAGAATAAAGCCAGTTTGTGCAAGGGCCTCCAAATTGCCTCTTTTTCCTGCCAGTATAAGTACGGACTGTGTGACGTGCCTACTTGGATGCGGTCACTCATATAATCCTCCACCATTCTTTCAATGGTGAGAGAATCATATGCAGCGACAGTAGACGACATGTCCGTAATCGTTGTCAGGTCCTTCAGTCCGGACCAGATGTCAGCATCAGCATTCGCTCCAGACCGCCCTGCATCACCGCCAGCGGGTGGGCTCGGAATTCTGAGCCTTTTCCTCGCACCCCCAGTTGCGGGAGAATGTGAAGGAGGAGATGTTGACAGGTCGCGTTCCGCTTGACTTGACAATTTTCTCACCAGCAGGTCTTTGAACCCCAGCAGACTTGTGTCTGCCGGAAAGAGAGATCCAAGGTAGGCTTTAAATCTAGGATCGAGCATGGTGGCCAAAATGTAGTGCTCTGATTTCAACAGATTGACCACCCGTGAATCCTTGTTAAGCGAATTAAGGGCTCCATCCACAAGTCCCACATGCCTAGCGGAATCGCTCTGTGTTAGCTCCTCCTTCAATGTCTCCAGCTTCTTTTGCAAAAGCCTGATGAGGGGAATGACCTGACTCAGGCTGGCAGTGTCTGAACTGACTTCACGTGTGGCAAGTTCAAAGGGCAGCAGAACCTTGCACAACGTTGAAATCATTCTCCACTGCGCTTGAGACAGGTGCATTCCACCTCCTATATCGTGCTGAATTGTATAGGCTTGAATGGCCTTTTGCTGCTCCTCCAACCTCTGAAGCATATAGAGGGTTGAATTCCACCTCGTTACCACTTCTTGCTTCAGATGATGGCAGGGCAGGTTCAGTTGTTTTTGGTGGTGCTCCAGTCTTCTGTACGTGGTGCCTGTACGCCGAAAGTGTCCCGCAATTCTTCTGGCCACCGACAGCATCTCCTGCACACCCCTGTCGTTTTTTAAAAAATTCTGCACCACCAAATTCAAGGTATGTGCAAAACATGGGACGTGCTGGAATTTGCCCATATTTAATGCACACACAATATTGCTGGCGTTGTCCGATGCCACAAATCCACAGGAGAGTCCAATTGGGGTAAGCCATTCCGCGATGATCTTCCTCAGTTGCCGTAAGAGGTTTTCAGCTGTGTGCGTATTCTGGAAAGCGGTGATACAAAGCGTAGCCTGCCTAGGAAAGAGTTGGCGTTTGCGAGATGCTGCTACTGGTGCCGCCGCTGCTGTTCTTGCGGCGGGAGTCCATACATCTACCCAGTGGGCTGTCACAGTCATATAGTCCTGACCCTGCCCTGCTCCACTTGTCCACATGTCCGTGGTTAAGTGGACATTGGGTACAACTGCATTTTTTAGGAGACTGGTGAGTCTTTTTCTGACGTCCGTGTACATTCTCGGTATCGCCTGCCTAGAGAAGTGGAACCTAGATGGTATTTGGTAACGGGGGCACACTGCCTCAATAAATTGTCTAGTTCCCTGTGAACTAACGGCGGATACCGGACGCACGTCTAACACCAACATAGTTGTCAAGGCCTCAGTTATCCGCTTTGCAGCAGGATGACTGCTGTGATATTTCATCTTCCTCGCAAAGGACTGTTGGACAGTCAATTGCTTACTGGAAGTAGTACAAGTGGTCTTCCGACTTCCCCTCTGGGATGACGATCGACTCCCAGCAGCAACAACAGCAGCGCCAGCAGCAGTAGGCATTACACTCAAGGATGCATCGGAGGAATCCCAGGCAGGAGAGGACTCGTCAGAATTGCCAGTGACATGGCCTGCAGGACTATTGGCATTCCTGGGTAAGGAGGAAATTGACACTGAGGGAGTTGGTGGGGTGGTTTGCGTGAGCTTGGTTACAAGAGGAAGGGATTTACTGGTCAGTGGACTGCTTCCGCTGTCACCCAAAGTTTTTGAACTTGTCACTGACTTATTATGAATGCGCTGCAGGTGACGTATAAGGGAGGATGTTCCGAGGTGGTTAACGTCCTTACCCCTACCTATTACAGCTTGACAAAGGCAACACACGGCTTGACACCTGTTGTCCGCATTTCTGTTGAAATACTTCCACACCGTAGAGCTGATTTTTTTGGTATTTTCACCAGGCATGTCAATGGCCATATTCCTCCCACGGACAACAGGTGTCTCCCCGGGTGCCTGACTTAAACAAACCACCTCACCATCAGAATCCTCCTGGTCAATTTCCTCCCCAGCGCCAGCAACACCCATATCCTCCTCATCCTGGTGTACTTCAACACTGACATCTTCAATCTGACTATCAGGAACTGGACTGCGGGTGCTCCTTCCAGCACTTGCAGGGGGCGTGCAAATGGTGGAAGGTGCATGCTCTTCACGTCCAGTGTTGGGAAGGTCAGGCATCGCAACCGACACAATTGGACTCTCCTTGTGGATTTGGGATTTCGAAGAACGCACAGTTCTTTGCGGTGCTTTTGCCAGCTTGAGTCTTTTCATTTTTCTAGCGAGAGGCTGAGTGCTTCCATCCTCATGTGAAGCTGAACCACTAGCCATGAACATAGGCCAGGGCCTCAGCCGTTCCTTGCCACTCCGTGTGGTAAATGGCATATTGGCAAGTTTACGCTTCTCCTCCGACAATTTTATTTTAGGTTTTTGAGTCCTTTTTTTACTGATATTTGGTGTTTTGGATTTTACATGCTCTGTACTATGACATTGGGCATCGGCCTTGGCAGACGACGTTGCTGGCATTTCATCGTCTCGGCCATGACTAGTGGCAGCAGCTTCAGCACGAGGTGGAAGTGGATCTTGATCTTTCCCTAATTTTGGAACCTCAACATTTTTGTTCTCCATATTTTAATAGGGACAACTAAAAGGCACCTCAGGTAAACAATGGAGATGGATGGATACTAGTATACTTATGGATGGACTGCCGAGTGCCGACACAGAGGTAGCTACAGCCGTGGACTACCGTACTGTGTCTGCTGCTAATATAGACTGGATGATAATGAGATGAAATCAATATATATGTATATATAATATCACTAGTACTGCAGCCGGATAGGTATATATTATATATTTATTATGTAATGACTGATGACGGACCTGCTGGACACTGTCAGCTCAGCAGCACCGCAGACTGCTACAGTAAGCTACTATAGTAGTATGTATAAAGAAGAAAGAAAAAAACAACAACCACGGGTAGGTGGTATACAATTATGGATGGACTGCCGAGTGCCGACACAGAGGTAGCTACAGCCGTGGACTAACGTACTGTGTCTGCTGCTAATATAGACTGGATGATAATGAGATGAAATCAATATATATGTATATATAATATCACTAGTACTGCAGCCGGACAGGTATATATTATATATTTATTATGTAATGACTGATGACGGACCTGCTGGACACTGTCAGCTCAGCAGCACCGCAGACTGCTACAGTAAGCTACTATAGTAGTATGTATAAAGAAGAAAGAAAAAAACAACAACCACGGGTAGGTGGTATACAATTATGGATGGACTACCGAGTGCCGACACAGAGGTAGCTACAGCCGTGGACTACCGTACTGTGTCTGCTGCTAATATAGACTGGATGATAATGAGATGAAATCAATATATATGTATATATAATATCACTAGTACTGCAGCCGGACAGGTATATATTATATATTTATTATGTAATGACTGATGACGGACCTGCTGGACACTGTCAGCTCAGCAGCACCGCAGACTGCTACAGTAAGCTACTATAGTAGTATGTATAAAGAAGAAAGAAAAAAAAAAAAACACGGGTAGGTGCTAGGTGGTATACAATATTATATATATATTATATACAATTATATATATATATATATATATAATATATATTAAACTCATAAACTGGTGGTGATTTATTAAACTGGTGGTCAGGTCACTGGTCACACTATCAGCAACTTGCAAGTAGTACTCCTGAGTCCTAAGCAGACAATCACAATATATATTATACTGGTGGTCAGTGTGGTCACAAACAATGGCAGTGTGGCTGGCACTCTGGCAGCAAAAGTGTGCACTGTACGTTATATGTACTCCTGAGTCCTGAGTCCTGCTCTCAGACTCTAACTGCTCCCCACTGTCAGTGTCTCCCCCACAAGTCAGATAATACAGTCACACTATCTCTCTCTATCACTTCAGCAAGTACTAGTAGTAGTAGTACTCCTCCTAATGCTCCCCAAATTACTACTGTGTCTCTCTCTGTCTCACTCTCTTCTCGAATCTCTATAAACGGAGAGGACGCCAGACACGTCCTCTCCCTATGAATCTCAATGCACGTGTGAAAAATGGCGGCGACGCGCGGCTCCTTATATAGAATCCGAGTCTCGCGATAGAATCCGAGCCTCGCGAGAATCCGACAGCGTGATGATGACGTTCGGGCGCGCTCGGGTTAACCGAGCAAGGCGGGAAGATCCGAGTCGCTCGGACCCGTGTAAAAAAACATGAAGTTCGGGCGGGTTCGGATTCCGAGGAACCGAACCCGCTCATCTCTAGATAGCACGCAGAATGAGGGAAAAATCACATTATAGCACACTGTATGAGGCAAAAATGACGTTATAGCACGCAGAATGAGACGAAATTGACATTATAGCACGCAGAATGAGGCAAAATTCACATGATAGCACGCAGAATGAGGGAAAAAATCACATTATTGGAGGTCATTCCGAGTTGTTCGCTCGCAAGGCGATTTTAGCAGAGTTGCTCACGCTAAGCCGCCGCCTACTGGGAGTGAATCTTAGCTTCTTAAAATTGCGAACGACGTATTCGCAATATTGCGATTACAAACTTCTTAGCAGTTTCAGAGTAGCTTCAGACTTATTCGGCATCTGCGATCAGTTCAGTGCTTGTCGTTCCTGGTTTGACGTCACAAACACACCCAGCGTTCGCCCAGACACTCCTCCGTTTCTCCAGCCACTCCCGCGTTTTTTCCGGAAACGGTAGCGTTTTTTCCCACACGCCCATAAAACGGCCTGTTTCCGCCCAGTAACACCCATTTCCTGTCAATCACACTACGATCGCCTGAGCGAAGAAAAAGCCGTGAGTAAAAATCCAAACTTCATAGCAAATTTACTTGGCGCAGTCGCAGTGCGGACATTGCGCATGCGCACTAAGCGGAAAACCGCTGCAATGCGAAGAAATTTTCTGAGCGAACGACTCGGAATGACCTCCATAGCACACTGTATGAGGCAAAAATGACGTTATAGCACGCAGAATGAGACGAAATTGACATTATAGCACGCAGAATGAGGCAAAATTCACATGATAGCACGCAGAATGAGGGAAAAATCACATTATAGCACACTGTATGAGGCAAAAATTACATGATAGCACGCAGAATGAGGCAAAATTCACATGATAGCACGCAGAATGAGGGAAAAATCACATTTTAGCACACTGTATGAGGCAAAAATTACATGATAGCACGCAGAATGAGGCAAAATTCACATGATAGCACGCAGAATGAGGGAAAAATCACATTATAGCACACTGTATGAGACAAAAATGACGTTATAGCACGCAGAATGAGCCGAAATTGACATTATAGCACGCAGAATGAGGCAAAATTCACATGATAGCACGCAGAATGAGGGAAAAATCACATTATAGCACACTGTATGAGACAAAAATGACGTTATAGCACGCAGAATGAGCCGAAATTGACATTATAGCTCGCAGAATGAGGCAAAATTCACATGATAGCACGCAGAATGAGGGAAAAATCACATTATAGCACACTGTATGAGGCAAAAATTACATGATAGCACGCAGAATGAGGCAAAATTCACATGATAGCACGCAGAATGAGGGAAAAATCACATTATAGCACACTGTATGAGGCAAAAATTACATAGCACACAGAATCTAGGCAAAATTCAGCCAAATAATGCAGGGAGAAGAGGGGGGGGGAGAAATGGGAGACACACTCACACACACTCACTCACACACACTCACTCACACACACACTCACACACACTCCCACCTCATAGATGGAGGCCGGGCCCGCCAGGATATTGGGAACGGGGTGCAGAGCGGTGCAGCGCTGCGGAGGACGAAGACAGAGAGAGAGCGTCCTGACGCGCGTACAGGAAGGAGGGGGCGTGGTCAGAACAGAGGTCGCTGTACGCGAGTCAGGACGCTCCTCTCTCTCCTCTTCCCCCGCCGCGCTGCACCGCTGTCCACCCCGTTCCCAATACCGCGCCGGGACCCGGCCTCCATCCCGGTGCCGGTATATGTAGGGGGGGCGTTCGCCCTAATCGCCCCCCGCTAAATCCGCCACTGCTACTGCCCTGCTCAGCGTAACCAGCTGGTCATATATGGTAGCAGTATTATGGAGGATATTCTAGGGTCATCCTGGCATTAAAAAGCAGTGGCAAGATTGTGCTATCCATGCGCTGAAGACCTTTTTGGTAAAGTATAGATGTTTCACTTATGGAGCATCTGCCTTCCTCACAATATGATGCAATTTTCCTACTTTTACGTGTTTAGGGATACATCGGGGCAGATGTATTAAGCCTGGAGAAGTGATAAAGCAGTGATAAGTGCAAGGTGATAACGCACCAGCCAATCAGCTCCTGTCGATTTACATATTGGAGCTCATTGGCTGTTGCGTTATCACCATGCACTTATCACTGGTTTATCACTTCTCTAGGTTTAATACATCTGCCCCACTGGAGCTGATAATGGAGGGGTTTAAACATGCACATGGCACTAGCCACACCCACACAGCACTGGCCACACCTCCTCCGCTTCTCTCAATAGGCACATGATCATTTTCAGTCATGAGCCTACAGCAGGCTTTTTTAACCAGTGTGCCGTGGCACACTAGTGTGCCACAACCAGTTGCAAGGTGTGCTGCGGAGCCAGAGCAGCTTCCTGCACCTACAGAGTGAACTGTTGGCCCGGGATCTTCTTAGAGGATCAGTCGTGCTCCGGCCGTGACCTATGCCTTGAAAACGATGCGATATCATAGGTCACAGCCGCCGCGTCTCACAATCCAGCCAGCCCACCCGCCTGCATACACATCTTCCAGTTCCCGCCTGCATACACAGCTTTCCTTCCCACCCACATCCACACCTGCCCAACCGCCCGCGGCTTAGTAGTCGCAGAACTCTACTATGAACAACCCTCACTACTGAGGAACAGGGAGGAGGACAGCTGATAATAATATTTATTTTATTTCTCCTGTGGGGAACAATAGGATTTCAATAGGATTTATGTGGGGAGAATAAGAATTTATGGATTTATGGGGGGAACAATGTGAATAATTCATGTGGGGAGCAAAATGATTTATGTGGGGAGCAATAGGATTTATGTGGGGAGCAATGTGATTGTTTTCTTATTTTTTTTTACTGTGAGGGCCAATGTGTGTGTTTTGTTTTTTTCTGTGTAGACTTGATGGTGTGCCTTGGCAATGTTAAAATATTGTACGGTGTGCCGCGAGTAAACAAAGGTTGAAAATCACTGGCCTACAGTATGTTTTCCTTAATCCGGTGTTACTTGCTGCAATCAGCAGCATTGCTGCACCAATGCACATATCCATAAAAACTAGTGATGAGCGGGTTCGGTTCCTCGGAAACCGAACCCCCCCGAACTTCACCCATTTCCCACGGGTCCGAGGCATACTCGGATTCTCCCGTATGGCTCGGTTAACCCGAGCGCGCCCGAACGTCATCATCCCGCTGTCGGATTCTCGCGAGATTCGGATTCTATATAAGGAGCCGCGCGTCGCCGCCATTTTCACTCGTGCATTGGAAATGTTAGGGAGAGGACGAGGCTGGCGTCCTCTCCGTTTATTAATGTTGATGCAAATATTTGTGCTTATTGCTTAATTGTGGGGACTGGGAAGCAGCTGTATTATATAGGAGGAGTACAGTGCAGAGTTTTGCTGATCAGTGACCACCAGTTTTATCCGTTCTCTGCCTGAAAAACTCTCCATATCTGTGCTCAGTGTGCTGCATATATCTGTGCTCACACTGCTTAATTGTGGGGACTGGGGAGCAGCTGTATTATATAGGAGGAGTACAGTGCAGAGTTTTGCTGATCAGTGACCACCAGTTTTATCCGTTCTCTGCCTGAAAAACGCTCCATATCTGTGCTCAGTGTGCTGCATATATCTGTGCTCACCAGTGGCGTGCGGTGAGGTCAGTGGCTAGTGAGGCACTACAGCCATAATGACCGCCGAATACTGCCGATGACCCCTAGCCAATGCCCGCTACTGCCTCTGAGCCGATACCCGCTGCCACCGCCAATGGCTTACAAACTCGCCCACAATCAACTGACCCAGCCCTCCGCCACTAGTTTCTATCTCAGTCCGATGCCGCCAATGCCCGCTGCCTGCCTGCTCATCATACTTGTGATATATTATACATTTTTATAGAAAAAAAAATTAGTGTTTGGGACTGGGAAGGGCGAGGGAGGAGGACATGAATGCAATTTTGTTGTCCAGGGCTTCCATTAACTTAATGGAGAAGGGTCTGAATGGGTTAAAAAAAAATGCGTGAGGTCCCCCCTCCTAAGTATAACCAGCCTCGGGCTCTTTTAGCCGGTCCTGGTTGTTTAAATACTGGGGGGAAAATTGGACAGGGGTTCCCCGTATTTAGACAACCAGCACCGGGCTCTTAGACCGGTCCTGGTTCCAAAAATATGGGGGACAAAAGATGTAGGGGTCCCCCGTATTTTTAAAACCAGCACCGGGCTCCACTAGCCAGAGAGATAATGCCACAGCCGGGGGACACTTTTATGTAGGTCCCTGCGGCCGTGGCATTACCCCCCCAACTAGTCGCCTCTGGCCGGGGTACCCTGGAGGAGTGGGGACCCCTTAAATCAAGGGGTCCCCCCCCCTCCAGGCACCCAAGGGCCAGGGGTGAAGCCTGAGGCTGTCCCCAACACCCCTGGGCGGTGGGTGCTGGGCTGATAGCCATGTGTGTAAAAAAAGAATATTGTTTTTTGTTGTGGAACTACAAGGCCCAGCAAGCTTCCCCCGCTTGTTGGTACTTGGAGAACCTCAAGTACCAGCAGGCGGGGAAATAACGGGCTCACTGGTACCTGTAGTTCTACAACAAAAAAATACTTAAATAAAAACACAAACACACACCCCGTGACAGTAACATTTTATTATAACACACTTACACACTCACACATACTTACCTACATCCCACGCCGGTCACGTCCACTTGTCCAGTAGAATCCAATAGCGATACCTGTAAAAATGAGAGAGAGATTACTTACCTACATCCCACGCCGGTCACGTCCACTTGTCCAGTAGAATCCAAAGGGGTAGAGACACCTGTAAAAATGAAAATTATACTGACATATCCATACCTCCCAACATGACCTCTCCAGGAGGGACACAATGCTCTGCTCCTGGAGTTCCCTATTAATTTATGATTGCCATCACCTGTTATAATAAAATGTTACTGTCACGGTGTGTGTGTTTGTGTTTTTATTTAAGTATTTTTGTTGTTGTAGAACTACAGGTACCAGTGAGCCCGTTATTTCCCCGCCTGCTGGTACTTGAGGTTCTCCAAGTACCAACAAGCGGGGGAAGCTTGCTGGGCCTTGTAGTTCCACAACAAAAAACAATATTCTTTTTTTACACACATGGCTATCAGCCCAGCACCCACCGCCCAGGGGTGTTGGGGACAGCCTCGGGCTTCACCCCTGGCCCTTGGGTGCCTGGAGGGGGGGACCCCTTGATTTAAGGGGTCCCCACTCCTCCAGGGTACCCCGGCCAGAGGTGACTAGTTGGGGGGTAATGCCACGGCCGCAGGGACCTACATAAAAGTGTCCCCCGGCTTGGCATTATCTCTCTGGCTAGTGGAGCCCGGTGCTGGTTTTAAAAATACGGGGGACCCCTACATCTTTTGTCCCCCATATTTTTGGAACCAGGACCGGTCTAAGAGCCCGGTGCTGGTTGTCTAAATACGGGGAACTCCTGTCCAATTTTTCCCCCAGTATTTAAACAACCAGGACCAGCTAAAAGAGCCTGAGGCTGGTTATACTTAGGAGGGGGGACCTCACACATTTTTTTTTAACCCATTCAGACCCTTCTCCATTAAGTTAATGGAAGCCCTGGACAACAAAATTGCATTCATGTCCTCCTCCCTCGCCCTTCCCAGTCCCAAACACTAATTTTTTTTTCTATAAAAATGTATAATATATCACAAGTATGATGAGCAGGCAGGCAGCGAGCATTGGCGGCATCGGACTGAGATAGAAATTAGTGGCGGATGGCTGGGTCAGTTGATTGTGGGCGAGTTTGTAAGCCATTGGCGGTGGCAGCGGGTATCGGCTCAGAGGCAGTAGCGGGCATTGGCTAGGGGTCATCGGCAGTATTCGGCGGTCATTATGGCTGTAGTGCCTCACTAGCCACTGACCTCACCGCACGCCACTGCTGTGCTCACACTGCATAATTGTGGGGACTGGGGAGCAGCTGTATTATATAGGAGGAGTACAGTGCAGAGTTTTGCTGATCAGTGACCACCAGTTTTATCCGTTCTCTGCCTGAAAAACGCTCCATATCTGTGCTCAGTGTGCTGCATATATCTGTGCTCACACTGCTTTATTGTGGGGACTGGGGACCAGCAGTATTATATAGGAGGAGTACAGTGCAGAGTTTTGCTGACAGTGACCACCAGTATATATAGCAGTACGGTACGGAAGGCCACTGCTCTACTTACCTCTGTGTCGTCAAGTATACTATCCATCTAGATTCTATACCTGTGGTGCATTTTAGTTTTGCAGTTTGCTGACAGTGACCACCAGTATATATAGCAGTACGGTACGGAAGGCCACTGCTCTACCTACCTCTGTGTCGTCAAGTATACTATCCATCTAGATTCTATACCTGTGGTGCATTTTAGTTTTGCAGTTTGCTGACAGTGACCACCAGTATATATAGCAGTACGGTACGGAAGGCCACTGCTTTACCTACCTCTGTGTCGTCAAGTATACTATCCATCTAGATTCTATACCTGTGGTGCATTTTAGTTTTGCAGTTTGCTGACAGTGACCACCAGTATATATAGCAGTACGATACGGAAGGCCACTGCTCTACCTACCTCTGTGTCGTCAAGTATACTATCCATCTAGATTCTATACCTGTGGTGCATTTTAGTTTTGCAGTTTGCTGACAGTGACCACCAGTATATATAGCAGTACGGTACGGAAGGCCACTGCTCTACCTACCTCTGTGTCGTCAAGTATACTATCCATCTAGATTCTATACCTGTGGTGCATTTTAGTTTTGCAGTTTGCTGACAGTGACCACCAGTATATATAGCAGTAAGGTACGGAAGGCCACTGCTCTACCTACCTACCTCTGTGTCGTCAAGTATACTATCCATCTAGATTCTATACCTGTGGTGCATTTTAGTTTTGCAGTTTGCTGACAGTGACCACCAGTATATATAGCAGTACGGTACGGAAGGCCACTGCTCTACCTACCTCTGTGTCGTCAAGTATACTATCCATCTAGATTCTATACCTGTGGTGCATTTTAGTTTTGCAGTTTGCTGACAGTGACCACCAGTATATATATATATATATAGCAGTACGGTACGGAAGGCCACTGCTCTACCTACCTCTGTGTCGTCAAGTATACTATCCATCTAGATTCTATACCTGTGGTGCATTTTAGTTTTGCAGTTTGCTGACAGTGACCACCAGTATATATAGCAGTACGGTACGGAAGGCCACTGCTCTACCTACCTCTGTGTCGTCAAGTATACTATCCATCCATACCTGTGGTGCATTTCAGTTGTGCGCAGTATATATAGTAGTAGGCCATTGCTATTGATACTGGCATATAATTCCACACATTAAAAAATGGAGAACAAAAATGTGGAGGTTAAAATAGGGAAAGACCAAGATCCACTTCCACCTCGTGCTGAAGCTGCTGCCACTAGTCATGGCTGAGACGATGAAATGCCATCAACGTCGTCTGCCAAGGCCGATGCCCAATGTCATAGTAGAGAGCATGTAAAATCCAAAAAACAAAAGTTCAGTAAAATGACCCAAAAATCAAAATTGAAAGCGTCTGATGAGAAGCGTAAACTTGCCAATATGCCATTTACGGCACGGAGTGGCAAGGAACGGCTGAGGCCCTGGCCTATATTCATGGCTAGTGGTTCAGATTCACATGAGGATGGAAGCACTCATCCTCTCGCTAGATGGGCCAGGTGTTTGTGTCGGCCACTTGGGTCGCTTAGCTTAGTCACACAGCTACCTCATTGCGCCTCTTTTTTTCTTTGCATCATGTGCTGTTTGGGGACTATTTTTTTTAAAGTGCCATCCTGTCTGACACTGCAGTGCCACTCCTAGATGGGCCAGGTGTTTGTGTCGGCCACTTGTGTCGCTTAGCTTAGTCACACAGCGACCTTGGTGCGCCTCTTTTTTTCTTTGCATCATGTGCTGTTTGGGGACTATTTTTTTGAAGTGCCATCCTGCCTGACACTGCAGTGCCACTCCTAGATGGGCCAGGTGTTAGTGTCGGCCACTTGGGTCGCTTAGCTTAGTCACACAGCTACCTCATTGCGCCTCTTTTTTTCTTTGCATCATGTGCTGTTTGGGGACTATTTTTTTGAAGTGCCATCCTGTCTGACACTGCAGTGCCACTCCTAGATGGGCCAGGTGTTTGTGTCGGCCACTTGTGTCGCTTAGCTTAGTCACACAGCGACCTTGGTGCGCCTCTTTTTTTTCTTTGCATCATGTGCTGTTTGGGGACTATTTTTTTGAAGTGCCATCCTGGCTGACACTGCAGTGCCACTCCTAGATGGGCCAGGTGTTTGTGTCGGCCACTTGTGTCGCTTAGCTTAGTCACACAGCGACCTTGGTGCGCCTCTTTTTTTCTTTGCATCATGTGCTGTTTGGGGACTATTTTTTTGAAGTGCCATCCTGCCTGACACTGCAGTGCCACTCCTAGATGGGCCAGGTGTTAGTGTCGGCCACTTGTGTCGCTTAGCTTAGTCACACAGCGACCTTGGTGCGCCTCTTTTTTTCTTTGCATCATGTGCTGTTTGGGGACTATTTTTTTGAAGTGCCATCCTGTCTGACACTGCAGTGCCACTCCTAGATGGGCCAGGTGTTTGTGTCGGCCACTTGTGTCGCTTAGCTTAGTCACACAGCGACCTTGGTGCGCCTCTTTTTTTCTTTGCATCATGTGCTGTTTGGGGACTATTTTTTTGAAGTGCCATCCTGCCTGACACTGCAGTGCCACTCCTAGATGGGCCAGGTGTTTGTGTCGGCCACTTGTGTCGCTTAGCTTAGTCACACAGCGACCTTGGTGCGCCTCTTTTTTTCTTTGCATCATGTGCTGTTTGGGGACTATTTTTTTGAAGTGCCATCCTGCCTGACACTGCAGTGCCACTCCTAGATGGGCCAGGTGTTTGTGTCGGCCACTTGTGTCGCTTAGCTTAGTCACACAGCGACCTTGGTGCGCCTCTTTTTTTCTTTGAATCATGTGCTGTTTGGGGACAATTTTTTTGAAGTGCCATCCTGCCTGACACTGCAGTGCCACTCCTAGATGGGCCAGGTGTTTGTGTCGGCCACTTGTGTCGCTTAGCTTAGTCACACAGCGACCTTGGTGCGCCTCTTTTTTTCTTTGCATCATGTGCTGTTTGGGGACTATTTTTTTGAAGTGCCATCCTGCCTGACACTGCAGTGCCACTCCTAGATGGGCCAGGTGTTTGTGTCGGCCACTTGTGTCGCTTAGGTTAGCCATCCAGCGACCTCGGTGCAATTTTTAGGACTACAAATAATATTGTGAGGTGTTCAGAATAGACTGAAAATGAGTATAAATTATGGTTATTGAGGTTAATAATACTATGGGATCAAAATGACCCCCAAATTCTATGATTTAAGCTGTTTTTGAGGGTTTTTTGTAAAAAAACACCCGAATCCAAAACACACCCGAATCCGACAAAAAAAATTCAGGGAGATTATGCCAAAAAGCTTCCGAATCCAAAACACGGCTGCGGAACCGAATCCAAAACCAAAACACAAAACCCGAAAAATTTCCGGTGCATATCACTAATAAAAACGGACACAACAGAACAAAAATAAGGGAATGATGTCATAAAGCACAAAGACATTTTACTATGTGGCGTGCACACATTTGTATTTCTTAAATGATCCTTTATGTTTTCTCTAACAACAAGAACCCCGATATGATCACTGCAAAACCTCTTTCCTTCATTCCCTTTTATAAAAAATTACGTATATTTGATGTTTCCATTTGGGAACAAAATAAACTTTAATAACTACTAAAAGGAATATTGCTGCATTTGATTGATGCTGGTACTTTATGTCTCAGGAAGCTATGCGATACTACTGCATTAATGTGACTATTTGTCTTTTATTTGATGTTTGGATAATTTATTCTCTGATTTTCGCCAAGCTATTGTAAAATGAGCTTTTATTAAATAAATACAGTTTCACACTGAGTGAGATCCTACTGTGAACTGTGCTTTTTCTACCAGGGAACAAACATTTGAATACAAATGAGATAATGCTGGAAATACATCAAGTGAAGGGATTTCATAACACAGCTTACAATTCTATCGCGTATCGACCCACCCATTGCATGACAATTTCAGCTCAGGTTGGACAAGGTGCTGTCACAGGGCCAACACAACATGTGACTTCAATTGCCGGGTATACTGCACAGCCCTTGAAAATGCACAGTGTGTTATTCCCTGTGGGGGACATGGTTGAGAAAATTTGCAGGACCTGTGTGGGAAAGGTTTTGCTATTGTTATCTGTATTATGTGTTTCAGTGTACTAATGTCACAGTCCAGTCTTATGTGCCCTTGTGGTTTCTCTATGCTCGTGAGCACACACAGCTGCCTGTCAGGTGTGTAGGACTCGATTTGTGATCATCACAACTAGTTAGAGCCTCCTGGTTGGAGCTTGACATCTATGTAAGGGTGGCACTTGATATACCGGCTGTCAGGATCCCGGCGCTCACCATACCGAAGCCGGAATCCCAACCGCCAGTATACCGACAAGAATTCTCCCTCTTCAGGTGTCCACAACACCCCTGAAGGGAGACTAAATAGCGTGGCGTGTGTAGCACGTCACCGTGCCCATAGCGTGGCGAGCGCAGTGAGCCCGCAAAGGGCTCTTTTGCGCTCGCCCCCCTGCCGGCATTCTGGAGGTTGGGATCCAGGCGCCGGTATGCTGGGCACCGGGATCCCAAGCGGCGGGGGAAACATACCACACCCCTATGTAGTTGGGGGCTGTGTTCCATGGCGGAGACATGGTCAAACATTGAGGTGCATAGTGTGATCAGGTTTCTTCATCTAAAGGGCTCATCAGCAGCTGAAATTCAACCCCAGCTTGTTGTGGTGTAGAGTGATAACGGGTTGGGGCTACGAAACCGACGGTGGGGATCCCGGATGTCAGCATGCTGACCCCGGAATCCCAACCGCAGAATGCCGACGGGGGGGGCGCAAGTGTAACAGAGTCCCTTGCGGGCTCGCTGGACTCGCCACAGGTTCTATTCCCACTCTATGGGTGTCGTGGACACTGACGGCATGTATACTGTCGGGCGTGATTGATTGCTCGGGATCTCGGCGTTGGCATGGTGACTGCCGGGATCGTGAGTGGCGGACCGCATCCTGGTGATAACATCATGTCAACGAAACAGGTTTGGTGCACTGCCTGTAGTGGATGTACTTGGTCAGCTGGATCACTGCTCATCTTGAATGTCCTGCCGTTATCAAAGACATAGCACCAAGGCCAAACCTGTTTCCATGACATGACGTTATCACCGTACACCTCAACAAGTTGGCGATGAATTGCAGCTGCTGATGTACCCTTTTATATGCAGAAATCTGATCACACTATGCACCTCAATGTGTGACCCTGTTTCCTTCAGCCCCCCTATCTTACACCTGATGTAGGGACAGTATGACTGATATGAGGCGCAGTCTAATGGCCGTGAGGGGAAGCAGTGGTCGACCTGCTCTAGCCTGGTGGGAAATTAGAATGAAATAGAGAACATTACACATGTGAGAGGTCTTGTTACCTTACTTATTGAACAAGCCTTGTATAAGTTCCATCAGACTGCAGAAGTACAGAAGACATCAGGGAAGTGTCTGCAGTAGATGACGTAGCTCATAATTCGCTTGTTTTTTGAAATCCTAATTCCGAGGATCATAGATTGGTAGTCATAAAACTTTTTAGTGATAGTTATTTATTATCAGTTATTTATATAGCACACATATATTCTGTCATTCACCTCTGTCCCCAGTGGTGCTTGCAATCTATATTTCCTATGACATGGACAACCATACACACTAGGATTTATTGTCAGTAACCAGTTAATCTACTAGTATGATTTTGGAGAGTGGTAGGAAACCGGAGCACCTAGCGGAAACCCGTGCAAATGTGAGAACGTAGAAGCTCCACACAGAACATGATGGGGAATTGATCTTGTGACTTCTGTCCTGTGCGATAGTAATGTTAACGATTGCGTCAACCATGCCGCTTTTTGCATGACTACAGAACAAAGATAAGCAGTGTTATTGTTTAATCAGGGATGTTGATTCCCCTTATTTAACATGAAACTGGAACAAAATTATATATCTAAGTTTGTAATAAGGATTTCCCAATCGATGGTTCATCAAACTATTTTCTATAATATTATGACCAGCAAAGTGTTACCGTCTTTTCAGATCAGATTAAATAAGATACAGATCAGTTCTGGTGTAAACATTATTGAAGAAGGGCGGCGCTATACAAGGTTCACTTCTCTACCTGCCATTTTATATATTTGTGGAGATGTTTTCTTTATTTCTTATCGGAGAGTGTGGACCATATTCTACATACAATATAAGGATGTGAGAATAGACAAGTTTTTCAACACTAAGCTATTCATAACAGCTTGTAGAGCTAAAGGTCTGAGTGCCAGAAGAAAGGGGGAAATACTCTAAAGCTCCGAGGAACAGGAGACGATGACTGAGAAGATCACTCACTATGACCTACTGGAGCTGGAGAGGGAAAATGACCGAACAAATTGTAATGAATATGGTCCAATATCAACACCTCACTGATGACCCGTGCGGGGCTGCTACTATCAGGAAAAGGCACATATCACCCTCTACCATGTGCCAGTTATCATCCTCTTTGTTAACAGACACACAATGAAGGTTAAATAAAGGTCACAACTATGCTAGAAGCTGGGAAAATTATTGTGACCAATGATCTTGGAGTTATTAAGACAGACAATATTATATATTGTTACATGTGATGGTATACAGCATTGTGAACAGCAAGTGGTTCATTCTTGATAGTCAACTAGGAGATAAATAAGTTGAAGTTATTATTAAAGAAAGAGTCCATTCATCATGATGGTATAATGACAAGAACCACCATGCAATTACAGAACCACAGAACCTCCTGGCCACTCGATGAGTTGTTTGCTGGTGAGAAATCTCCCCGTTTCCCACTACAGTTAAAATACAGTACTAAGTACAGTAGAATCTATATTTCATTGGTTCTATATACGTGAAAGATAATAAAAATAGTTTGTTCTAAAAATGTCAATAGAACATTTGACACATTTTCTCCCATATTTTAATGTACTTAAGTCACAATGATTGATTTACAAACTGCAAAACGTTTATGGTGCTACACAACTACATTTACTCAGTTACACCTATTTTTACATAATAACACTCATAAGTGGTGGCACATTTTGTGGCCATCTGCCTTAGTATGTTGCAGGACATAGCAAAATATTGACGGATTTGGGAACATGTCTATGCAAGTCTTTTGTACAGGTAAAAAGTACAACAATGAACATATTACTTCATGCAGCGTCTGATTTAAAGTTCTGTCCACCCTAATGCAGAGCAAACACTGGCAGGCTAGGGACCTATATACAGTATAGAAAGCATCACAGAAACGGATATACAATACTAAGAGTATTCCAGAGACTGATATACTGTACAGCCAGATTTCCCTCTAGGCACATGAGGGGCAGCACCTCCTGGGGGCGGCACAGCACAGTGTTCTCCCCAGGCTTAACGTTTCAGCCGGTCCACCCGGCAAGAGACGCACTGTCGCCCAGGACTCGGAGTCCTTTGACACCCGGCACTCTCACCAACTAGACCTTGTTGCAGGCGGACGCTGATTTCGGATGGAGTGCCTGATGGGAAGATCATTCAGTGTCTCTCTGTTCTGTGTAGTATACAAACTGTGTGGAGGCATCTGGGAGCTGCTTAGCATTCCGTGGAGGCATCATATATTCTGGGAGCTGCTTAGCATTCCGTGGAGGCATTATCTATTCTGGGAACTGCTTAGCATTCCGTGGAGGCATTATCTATTCTGGGAGCTGCTTAGCATTCTGTGGGGGCATTATCTATACTTTTTTTTTTTTTTGGGGGGGGGAGCGGCCAATAATGTTGTGCCTAGTGGCCATCAGACCCCTAAATCTGCCTCTGTGTACAGCACGAAGATTATCCAGAAAAAACAAAAACAATACATAGAACATCCCATAGACCACCATATAATACAGAAAGCATCTCAGTGGCCACCATACAAGAAAGTTCTATTGAGTGCCATACAATACAGAAATACAGTGACCTATATACAATACAGAGGTCCTCCTACTGACCACCATATAATACAGAGAGCATTCTAGTGACCAATATACCAAACATCAATGCTGGACATCTTAGTAACAGACGTACAATACAGTGAACATTCTAAGGGCTGTCTATATAAGAAAGCATTTTTGTGACTACCACATAAGATTATTTAGTCATTAATTTACCCCTCCTCACAAATTATTAACTCTTCAGTATCACTGTAACAACATACACTGCAACAGTATAATTAACCACTTTACAATCATTACCAACCTCATCCCCATTATTGATTAACCCCCACATTGTCAATTAATTTATATGTATTAACCCCCAAATTAACTAATTTACTGTAGTCTCATAAAAAATATCAATTTGTCCTACTTAACTCCATTAAAAGCATTAATCCCATCACCCTCATAATAAAAGCCATTCAACCTAACTAGCCTCCCCCATCTTAACATTACATCTCAGTTATACTTGTTTCTCCATCATGTTAATGATCCATCTTTCTTCTCTTTGATGCTGGAGTTGGTATTACTTCAGGTTGTAAGGAGGAGGAACCACTAGACAGAAGGCAATGGCTATACAATGAAGCAAGACCTTGCACAGACCCTCCATGATGCACAATAAAGCACTTTACCTGGTAGACCGCAAAGCTCCATCCCTCCCACTTATAAAACAGAATTAAACAATGCTTTCAGTATTTTATGATGACTGTCAGGTCCAGGCAGCCAGGTCTCACTTACCTACCAGTACAATGGACTCTGCCTCTACAGCTTGGCTTCTGGCACTCCCGCTGTATCTTCCAAACCTAGTGCACCATTGGGCATAAAAGGATTCCTGTCTCACTGACCAGTTGCCAGAGCAATGTCAGACTTACCCTGCGGCCTATTTCTCTAGTTTTCTAGTTACTTCTGGGACTCTGAATCTGTGCATCCTGATAACATTCCTACTACTGTTTGCTACTCCTTGGTACCCAGTGCTCTACATTTTCCTCCTGAAGCACTCATTGTAACTTTGTCTCAGCCTCCAGCGGTTCCAGTCTGGCACCTGTGCATTAGCCAGTCCCAGCTCAGCATCCAAAGCTTTGCCTGTTCCAGTCTGATAATTGTGCCTAATAACCAGTCCCAGCCCGGCATCCAAAGCTTAGCCAGTTCCAGGCTAGTAACTGTGCATAATAGCCAGTTCCAGCCTGCATCTAGAGCTTAGCTGGTTCCAGCCCGGCACCAGTGTATATTCAGCCAATTCCAGCCTGGCATTCAAGTATATCAGTTCCTGTCCAGTAATCCAGTCCAATATTCCAGTCCGTGTATATTCTGCAAGTTCCAGCTTCACATGCATTTATGCTAAATAAGTCATCTTAATTTTATGCACATGAATCCCACTACTGAACCAGCGCCCCAGGAATCTGACAATGACTTTTTGAACAATACAGATGACTTTTATAGAAATGTACCTGCTTCCAGCTCATACTATGGCAATATTATATAACGTTGCATCCATTTATTTGCATAGCTTGACATTTCCAGTGAGACAAGTGTAGGAAGCTTCACATTTTATTTTTTTTGTTGTTGAAAGTTTATTACGGCATCAGATTATAACAGACAAAAAGACAAGCAAACATCAGCAATAATATCATGCAGGGGACAAGTAAAAAGCTAGAAAGACAAGTGCAAGTCAATGGAAATGGGATATGGAAGGAAGGGTCGGAAAGAAGAGGGAAAGAGGGGAGTGACACCTCAGACATATCTATGAGGACACATCTGTATCTCGACACACTGTAGTGGAGGGAGAAATGAGAGCAAGCCCTTCAGGCAGCTGGTCATCAGCTCCATCTCGTACATGGACCATACCTCCTGAATGAGAGAAGCCATAGAGGGGACTCTAGAATTTTCAGTTAGCCATGTTGAGACACCCATCAGTCCATATATAGCCAGCCAATTTTGATGGTGTGACAAATCAGGGAAACGGGGAAGGGGGGGGGGGATACTTGTAAACGTCCACTAGATGAGATTGGTTAGGACTAGGTACCATCTATATAATAATGTATAAAATGTTTCTTAATAGAAACACATATAAAGGACTTAGAAGTGCCAGACCATATGTCAGACCAGTCATCCGCATCCAGGTGTTTACCTGAGTCTGCCTCCCAC
This sequence comes from Pseudophryne corroboree, assembly GCF_028390025.1. Taxonomy (NCBI): domain Eukaryota; kingdom Metazoa; phylum Chordata; class Amphibia; order Anura; family Myobatrachidae; genus Pseudophryne; species Pseudophryne corroboree. Next base: position 134,061,817 of record NC_086445.1, on the reverse strand, counting down.
TTCAACTTGTGAGCATATTCCTGATGAGCATCAGCGGTCAGGACAAGGTGAGCCCCTGACGTGTATGAGCAGTGCAACAATGTTGTTTGAAGGGTGTGGGTGATCTAGAGGAAAGTCAATTATGATGCGTGTGAAAGAATTGTCTAAAGGCCGATTCCTCAATGTTCAGGTTGGAGAATCAGGAATATTAAACATGTTTAAAAATCCAGATTCCCTGATCTCGACTGAAAACAGTTGAGATTGGCAATATTTTTAACATGTTTAATTTTGGGTCCGCTGTTGTCAGTCTTTAGCCATTAGTATTAATGAAAGACCGAGATTGGGAGAAGGAGGTGCTCCAGAAGTTGTTGAAAAGCGGGGAATATATCCCATTAAGAAATCTAATACCTGCCCTAGACCAGGAGAAGAAGGCAGATAGGGAGAGTCTAAAGGCCCGTACACACTGGTCGATATATCGCGGGACCATCGGCCAGTGTGTACGGCCGATACGTCTGTGAACTCCGTCGTTCACAGACGTATCGCGTCGGCCGCGCAGCACAGCCGACGGCCAATATATCTACCAATATATTGGCGCGCCGCTGCGTGTGTACGGGGCGGTCAGCCGACCGACGGTACACATGCTGCGGCGGCCGGCGGTGATTGACAGCTGAACTGGGCGGGCGTGTGTACACGCCCGCCCAGTTCATGATGTCAGTCCCCGACGGATCGGGCAGTGTGTATGCACAGCACACTGCCCAATCCGTCCATAGATATATCTGCAGATCAATTGATCTGCAGATATATCTATTAGTGTGTACCCACCTTAAGCAAAAAATCAGGGTTACCCCAGAGTGGTATTGGAGGGGATGGAGTTGCATCTATAGAGTATAGGGCATTACATATGTGGCACAGTTTAAGGGGCACACCAACCACCATGTGGGAACAAGCTTTAGAGTAGCCTGGTGGAGCGTGGGAACCAAAGGATTACAAAGGACAGGGCTGGGGAAAAACAGCTGATTCTCAGCCCAACCAGACTTGGCATCCCGAGGGCAAGTGCCAGAAAATGCAGGGAGCAAATTGTGCTGTACAAAATCATTTTTTTAAGGTTGGGGAGACCCAGACCCCCACTAAGGCAACATTAATTTTGTAATAATTGGCCAAACAATGGGGGTCATTCCAAGTTGATCGTAGCTGTGCTAAATTTAGCACAGCTACGATCATGTTCCCAGACATGTGGGGGGATGCCCAGCACAGGGCTAGCCTGCTCCGCATGTCTGGCCGCCCCCCCCCCCCCGAACAAGTACAAAAGCATCGCACAGCGGCGATGCTTTTGTACTTGTGGAGTAACTCCCGGCCAGCTCAGCTCCTGCGGCTGGCCGGGAGTTGATCGTCGCTGCCCCTGGTCGCAGCGGCTGCGTGTGACGTCACGGAGCCGCTGCGGCCTGCCCCTGCACGGTCCAGCCACGACCGCGCCCCCATAACGGCGGCCAAACGCTGCCGTGCCGCTCCCTCCTGCCCAGCGACCGCCTCTGCCTGTCAAGCAGGCAAAGGCGATCGCTAGGGTACTACGGCCTTCAGCCGTCCGGCATGCGCCGGCGCACTGTGGCATCGGCACATGCGCAATTCTGACCCGATCGCTGCACTGCGATAAACTGCAGCGAGCTATCGGGTCAGAATGATCCCCAATATTCCCTCTTTAATATGATGCATCATTATATTATTGAGTATAAATAGGGTAGTAGGAATTTAGTATTTACTATTAATACTGTCAATCCACATCTCTTATGGTGAGGCATCAGTATAGAGCAGTGATTTTCAACCTTTTATTACTTGCGGCACAACGAACAATATTTTAAAATTGCCAAGGCACATCATCAGTTCCCCACAGAAAAAAACAAAACACACACATTGGCCCTCACAGTAAAAAAAAATCCACACATACATTGGCCTACACAGAAAAAACAATCACATTGCTCCCCTCATAAATCATGTTGCTCCCTACATAAATCCTATTGCTCCACACATAAAACAATCACAATTCTCCCCACATAAATCCTATTGCTCCCCACATGAATTATTCACATTGTTCCCCCATAAATCCATAAATTCTTATTCTCCCCACATAAATCCTATTGTTCCCCACAGGAGAAATAAAAATAAGAATTTACTTACCGATAATTCTATTTCTCGTAGTCCGTAGTGGATGCTGGGGACTCCGTAAGGACCATGGGGAATAGCGGCTCCGCAGGAGACTGGGCACAAAAGTAAAGCTTTAGAACTACCTGGTGTGCACTGGCTCCTCCCCCTATGACCCTCCTCCAAGCCTCAGTTAGGATACTGTGCCCGGACGAGCGTACACAATAAGGAAGGATTTTGAATCCCGGGTAAGACTCATACCAGCCACACCAATCACACCATATAACTTGTGATCTAAACCCAGTTAACAGCATGATAACAGAGGAGCCTCTAGAAAAGATGGCTCACTACAGCAATAACCCGATTTTTTGGTAACAATAGCTATGTACCAGTATTGCAGACAATCCGCACTTGGGATGGGCGCCCAGCATCCACTACGGACTACGAGAAATAGAATTATCGGTAAGTAAATTCTTATTTTCTCTAACGTCCTAAGTGGATGCTGGGGACTCCGTAAGGACCATGGGGATTATACCAAAGCTCCCAAACGGGCGGGAGAGTGCGGATGACTCTGCAGCACCAAATGAGAGAACTCCCGGTCCTCCTCAGCCAGGGTATCAAATTTGTAGAATTTTACAAACGTATTTGCTCCTGACCAAGTAGCTGCTCGGCAAAGTTGTAAAGCCGAGATACCTCGGGCAGCCGCCCAAGATGAGCCCACCTTCCTTGTGGAATGGGCTTTTACAGATTTTGGCTGTGGCAGGCCTGCCACAGAATGTGCAAGCTGAATTGTACTACAAATCCAACGAGCAATAGTCTATATTTCCAGGGCTCTGACAACGTCTAGCAACTTGGAGTCCTCCAAGTCCCTAGTAGCCGCAGGCACCACAATAGGTTGATTCAGGTGAAACGCTGAAAACCACCTTAGGGAGAAACTGAGGACAAGTCCTCAATTTCGCCCTGTCCGAATGGAAAATCAGATGAGGGCTTTTACAGGATAAAGCCGCCAATTCTGACACGCACCTGGCCCAGGCCAGGGCCAACAGCATGACCACTTTCCATGTGAGATATTTTAACTCCACATATTTAAGTGGTTCAAACCAATGTGACTTTTGGAACCCAAAAACTACATTTAGATCCCAAGGTGCCACTGGAGGCACAAAAGGAGGCTGTATATGCAGTACCCCTTTCACAAACGTCTGAACTTCAGGGACTGAAGCTAGTTCTTTTTGGAAGAAAATTGACAGGGCCGAAATTTGAACCTTAATGGACCCCCATTTCAGGCCCATAGACACTCCTGTTTGCAGGAAATGTAGTAATCGACCTAGTTGAAAATTCCTCCGTCGGGGCCTTACTGGCCTCGCACCACGCAACATATTTTCGCCAAATGCGGTGATAATGTTTTGCGGTTATATCTTTCCTGGCTTTGATCAGGATAGGGATGACTTCATCCGGAATGCCTTTTTCCTTCAGGATCCGGCGTTCAACCGCCCTGCCGTTAAACGCAGCTGCGGTAAGTCTTGGAACAGACAGGGTCCTTGCTGGAGCAGGTCCCTTCTTAGAGGTAGAGGCCACGGATCCTCCGTGAGCATCTCTTGAAGTTCCGGTTACCAAGTCCTTCTTGGCCAATCCGGAGCCACGAATATAGTGCTTACTCCTCTCCATCTTATAATTCTCAGTACCTTGGTTATGAGAGGCAGAGGAGGGAACACATACACTGACTGGTACACCCACTGTGTTACCAGAGCATCTACAGCTATTGCCTGAGGGTCCCTTGACCTGGCGCAATACTTGTCGAGTTTTATAAACATGTGGAAGACTTCTGGGTGAAGTCCCCACTCTCCCGGGTGGAGGTCGTGTCTGCTGAGGAAGTCTGCTTCCCAGTTGTCCACTCCCGGAATGAATACTGCTGACAGTGCTATCACATGATTTTCCGCCCAGCGAAGAATCCTTGCAGCTTCTGCCATTGCCCTTCTGCTTCTTGTGTCACCCTGTCTGTTTACGTGGGTGACTGCCGTGATGTTGTCCGAATGGATCAACTCCGGGTGACCTTGAAGCAGAGGTCTTGCTGAGCTTAGAGCATTGTAAATGGCCCTTAGCTTCAGGATATTTATGTGAAGTGATGTCTCCAGGCTTGACCATAAGCTCTGGAAATTCCTTCCCTGTGTGACTGCTCCCCAGCCTCGCAGGCTGGCATCCGTTGTCACCAGGACCCAGTCCTGAATGTGCGGCCCTCTAGAAGATGAGCACTCTGCAACCACCACAGGAGAGACACCCTTGTGCTTGGTGACAGGGTTATCCGCTGATGCATCTGAAGATGCGACCCAGACCATTTGTCCAGCAGGTCCCACTGGAAAGTTCTTGCGTGGAATCTGCCGCATGGGATTGCTTCATAGGAAGCCACCATTTTTTCCAGAACCATCTCATTGATGTACTGAGACTTGGCTCGGTTATAGGAGGTTCCCGACTAGCTCGGATAACTCCCTGACTTTCTCCTCCGGGAGAAACACCTTTTTCTGAACTGTGTCCAGGATCATCCCTAAGAACAGAAGACGAGTCGTCGGAATCAGCTGCGATTTTGGAATATTGAGAATCCAATCGTGCTGCCGCAACACTACCTGAGATAGTGCTACACCGACCTCCAACTGTTCCCTGGATCTTACCCTTATCAGGGAATCGTCCAAGTAAGGGATAACTAAAATTCCCTTCCTTTGAAGGAGTATCATCATTTCGGCCATTACCTTGGTAAAGACCCGGGGTGCCGTGGACCATCCATACGGCAGCGTCTGAAACTGATAGTGACAGTTCTGTACCATAAACCTGAGGTACCCTTGGTGAGAAGGGTAAATTGGGACATGAAGGTAAGCATCCTTGATGTACCGAGACATCATGTAGTCCTCTTCTTCCAGGTTCGCAATCACTGCTCTGAGTGACTCAATCTTGAATTTGAACCTCTGTATGTAAGTGTTCAAAAATTTTAGATTTAGAATCGGTCTCACCGAGCCGTCCGGCTTCGGTACCACAACAGTGTGGAATAATACCCCGTTCCCTGTTGCAGGAGGGGTACCTTGATTATCACCTGCTGGGAATACAGCTTGTGAATGGCTTCCAAAACTGTCTCCCTGTCAGAAGGAGACATCGGTAAAGCCGACTTTAGGAAACGGCGAGGGGGAGACGTCTCGAATTCCAATTTGTACCCCTGAGATATCACCTGAAGGATCCAGAGGTCTACTTGCGAGTGAGCCCACTGCGCGCTGAAATTCATTGAGACGGGCCCCCACCGTGCCTGATTCTGCTTGTAAAGCCCCAGCGTCATACTGAGGGCTTGGCAGAGGCGGGAGAGGGTTTCTGTTCCTGGGAACTGGCTGATTTCTGCAGCCTTTTTCCTCTCCCTCTGTCACGGGGCAGAAATGAGGAACCTTTTGCCCGCTTGCCCACGAAAAGACTGCGCCTGATAATACGGCGTCTTCTCATGTTGAGAGGCGACCTGGGGTACAAACGTGGATTTCCCAGCTGTTGCCGTGGCCACCAGGTCTGAAAGACCGACCCCAAATAACTCCTCCCCTTAATAAGGCAATACTTCCAAATGCCGTTTGGAATCCGCATCACCTGACCACTGTCGTGTCCATAACCCTCTACTGGTAGAAATGGACAACGCACTTAGACTTGATGCCAGTTGGCAAATATTCCGCTGTGCATCACGCATATATAGAAATGCATCTTTTAAATGCTCTATAGGCAATAATATACTGTCCCTATCTAGGGTATCAATATTTTCAGTCAGGGAATCCGACCACGCCAACCCAGCACTGCACATCCAGGCTGAGGCGATTGCTGGTCGCAGTATAACACCAGTATGTGTGTAAATACCTTTTAGGATGCCCTCCTGCTTTCTATCAGCAGGATCCTTAAGGGCGGCCATCTCAGGAGAGGGTAGAGCCCTTGTTCTTACAAGCGTGTGAGCGCTTTATCCACCCTAGGGGGTGTTTCCCAACGCACCCTAACCTCTGGCGGGAAAGGATATAATGCCAATAACATTTTAGAAATTATCAGTTGTTATCGGGGGAAAACCACGCTTCATCACACACCTCATTTAATTTCTCAGATTCAGGAAAACTACAGGTAGTTTTTCCTCACCGAACATAATACCCCTTTTTGGTGGTACTCGTATTATCAGAAATGTGTAAAACATTTTTCATTGCCTCAATCATGTAACGTGTGGCCCTACTGGAAGTCACATTTGTCTCTTCACCGTCGACACTGGAGTCAGTATCCGTGTCGGCGTCTATATCTGCCATCTGAGGTAACGGGCGCTTTTGAGCCCCTGACGGCCTATGAGACGTCTGGACAGGCACAAGCTGAGTAGCCGGCTGTCTCATGTCAACCACTGTCTTTTATACAGAGCTGACACTGTTACGTAATTCCTTCCAACAGTTCATCCACTCAGGTGTCGACCCCCTAGGGGGTGACATCACTATTACAGGCAATCTGCTCCGTCTCCACATCATTTTTCTCCTCATACATGTCGACACAAACGTACCGACATACAGCACACACACAGGGAATGCTCTGATAGAGGACAGGACCCCACTAGCCCTTTGGGGAGACAGAGGGAGAGTTTGCCAGCACACACCAGAGCGCTATATATATACAGGGATAACCTTATATAAGTGTTTTTCCCCTTATAGCTGCTGTATTGTTTATACTGCGCCTAATTAGTGCCCCCCTCTCTTTTTTAACCCTTTCTGTAGTGTAGTGACTGCAGGGGAGAGCCAGGGAGCTTCCCTCCAACGGAGCTGTGAGGGAAAATGGCGCCAGTGTGCTGAGGAGATAGGCTCCGCCCCCTTATCGGCGGCCTTATCTCCCGTTTTTCTATGTATTCTGGCAGGGGTTAAATTCATCCATATTGCCCAGGAGCTATATGTGATGCATTTTTTTGCCATCCAAGGTGTTTTTATTGCGTCTCAGGGCGCCCCCCCCCCCAGCGCCCTGCACCCTCAGTGACCGGAGTGTGAAGTGTGCTGAGAGCAATGGCGCACAGCTGCAGTGCTGTGCGCTACCTTGTTGAAGACAGGACGTCTTCTGCCGCCGATTTTCCGGACTTCTTCTGTCTTCTGGCTCTGTAAGGGGGCCGGCGGCGCGGCTCTGGGACCCATCCATGGCTGGGCCTGTGATCGTCCCTCTGGAGCTAATGTCCAGTAGCCTAAGAAGCCCAATCCACTCTGCACGCAGGTGAGTTCGCTTCTTCTCCCCTTAGTCCCTCGATGCAGTGAGCCTGTTGCCAGCAGGTCTCACTGAAAATAAGAAACCTAAAACTAAACTTTTCACTAAGCAGCTCAGGAGAGCCACCTAGTGTGCACCCTTCTCGTTCGGGCACAAAAATCTAACTGAGGCTTGGAGGAGGGTCATAGGGGGAGGAGCCAGTGCACACCAGGTAGTTCTAAAGCTTTACTTTTGTGCCCAGTCTCCTGGCGCAATACCTGTCCAATTTTTTGTTTAGGCGGGACGCCATCATGTCCACCTTTGGTTTTTCCCAATGGTTTACAATCATGTGGAAGACTTCTGGGTGAAGTCCCCACTCTCCCGGGTGGAGGCCGTGCCTGCTGAGGAAGCCTGCTTCCCAGTTGTCCACTCCCGGAATGAATACTGCTGACAGTGCTATCCCATGATTTTCCGCCCAGCGAAGAATCCTTGCAGCTTCTGCCATTGACTGCTTCTTGTGCCACCCTGTCTGTTTACATGGGTGACTGCCGTGATGTTGTCCGACTGGATCAACACCGGCTGACCTTGAAGCAGAGGTCTTGCTAAGCTGAGAGCATTGTAAATGGCCCTTAGCTCCAGGATATTTATGTGAAATGATGTCTCCAGGCTTGACCATAAGCCCTGGAAATTTCTTCCCTGTGTGACTGCTCCCCAGCCTCGCAGGCTGGCATCCGTGGTCACCAGGACCCAGTCCTGAATGCCGACTCTGCGGCCCTCTAGAAGATGAGCACTCTGCAACCACCACAGGAGGGACACCCTTGTCCTTGGTGACCGGGTTATCCGCTGATGCATCTTAAGATGCGACCCGGACCATTTGTCCAGCAGGTCCCACTGGAACGTTCTTGCATGGAATCTGCCGAATGGCTTTGCTTCGTAGGAAGCTACCATTTTTCCCAGAACCCTTGTGCATTGATGCACTGAGACTTGGCTCGGTTTTAGGAGGTTCCTGACTAGCTCGGATAACTCCCTGGCTCTCTCCTCCGGGAGAAACACCTTTTTCTGAACTGTGTCCAGAATCATCCCTAGTAACAGAAGACAAGTCGTCGGAACCAGCTGCGATTTTGGAATATTGAGAATCCAATCGTGCTGTCGCAACACTACCTGAGATAGTGCTACACCGACCTCCAACTGTTCCCAGGATCTTACCCTTATCAGGAGATCGTCCAAGTAAGGGATAACTAAAACTCCCTTCCTTCGAAGGAGTATCATCATTTCGGCCATTACCTTGGTAAAGACCCGGGGTGCCGTGGACCATCCAAACGGCAGCGTCTGAAACTGATAGTGACAGTTCTGTACCACAAACCTGAGGTACCCTTGGTGAGAAGGGTAAATTTGGACATGAAGGTAAGCATCCTTGATGTCCAGAGACACCATGTAGTCCCCTTCTCTTGAATTTGAACCTCTGTATGTAAGTGTTCAAAGATTTTAGATTTAAAATCGGTCTCACCGAGCCGTCCGGCTTCGGTACCACAACAGTGTGGAGTAATACCCCTTCCCCTGTTGCAGGAGGGGTACCTTAATTATCACCTGCTGGGAATACAGCTTGTGAATGGCTTCCAACACTGCCTCCCTGTCTGCTTGTAAAGCCCCAGCGTCATGCTGAGGGCTTGGCAGAGGCGGGAGAGGGCTTCTGTTCCTGGGAACTGGCTGATTTCTGCAGCCGTTTCCCTCTCCCTCTGTCACGGGGCAGAAATGAGGAACCTTTTGCCCACGTGCCCTTATGGGAACGAAAGGACTGCGCCTGATAATACGGCGTCTTCTTATGTTGAGAGGCGACCTGGGGTAAAAACGTGGATTTCCCAGCTGTTGCCGTGGCCACCAGGTCTGAAAGACCGACCCCAAATAACTCCTCCCCTTTATAAGGCAATACTTCCATATGCCATTTGGAATCCGCATCACCTGACCACTGTCGTGTCCATAACCCTCTTTTGGCAGAAATGGACAGCGCACTTACTCTTGATGCCAGTCGGCAAATATCCCGCTGTGCATCATACATATATAGAAATGCATCTTTTAAATGCTCTACAGGCAATAATATACTGTCCCTATCTAGGGTATCAATATTTTCAGTCAGGGAATCCGACCACGCCAACCCAGCACTGCACATCCAGGCTGAGGCGATTGCTGGTCGCAGTATAACACCAGTATGTGTGTAAATACATTTTAGGATACCCTCCTGCTTTCTATCAGCAGGATCCTTAAGGGCGGCCATCTCAGGAGAGGGTAGAGCCCTTGTTTTGACAAGCGTGTGAGCGCTTTATCCCCCCTAGGGGGTGTTTCCCAACGCACCCTAACCTCTGGCGGGAAAGGATATATGCCAATAACTTTTTAGAAAATATCAGTTTTTTATCGGGGGAAACCCACGCTTCATCACACACCTCATTTAATTTCTCAGATTCAGGAAAACTACAGGTAGTTTTCCTCACTGAACATAATACCCCTATTGGTGGTACTCGTATTATCAGAAATGTGTAAAACATTTTCCATTGCCTCAATCATGTAACGTGTGGCCCTACTGGAAGTCATATTTGTCTCTTCACCGTCGACACTGGAGTCAGTATCCGTGTCGGCGTCTGTATTTGCCATCTGAGGTAACGGGCGCTTTAGAGCCCCTGACGGCCTATGAGACGTCTGGACAGGCACAAGCTGAGTAGCCGGCTGTCTCATGTCAATCACTGTCTTTTGTAAAGAGCTGACACTGTCATGTAATTCCTTCCAGCAGTTCATCCACTCAGGTGTCGACCCCCTAGGGGGTGACATCCCTATTACAGGCAATTTGCTCCGCCTCCACATCATTTTCCTCCTCATACATGTCGACACAAACGTACCGACACACAGCACACACACAGGGAATGCTCTGATAGAGGACAGGACCCCACTAGCCCTTTGGGGAGACAGAGGGAGAGTTTGCCAGCACACACCAGAGCGCTATATATATACAGGGATAACCTTATATAAGTGTTTTTCCCCTTATAGCTGCTGTATTGTTTATACTGCGCCTAATTAGTGCCCCCCTCTCTTTTTTAACCCTTTCTGTAGTGTAGTGACTGCAGGGGAGAGCCAGGGAGCTTCCCTCCAACGGAGCTGTGAGGGAAAATGGCGCCAGTGTGCTGAGGAGATAGGCTCCGCCCCTTTCTCGGCGGCCTTATCTCCCGTTTTTTTTATGTATTTTGGCAGGGGTTAAATGCATCCATATAGCCCAGGAGCTATATGTGATGCATTTTTTTGCCATCCAAGGTGTTTATTATTGCGTCTCAGGGCGCCCCCCCCAGCGCCCTGCACCCTCAGTGACCGGAGTGTGAAGTGTGCTGAGAGCAATGGCGCACAGCTGCAGTGCTGTGCGCTACCTTGTTGAAGACAGGACGTCTTCTGCCGCCGATTTTCCGGACCTCTTCTGCCTTCTGGCTCTGTAAGGGGGCCGGCGGCGCGGCTCTGGGACCCATCCAAGCTGGGCCTGTGATCGTCCCTCTGGAGCTAATGTCCAGTAGCCTAAGAAGCCCAATCCACTCTGCACGCAGGTGAGTTCGCTTCTTCTCCCCTTAGTCCCTCGATGCAGTGAGCCTGTTGCCAGCAGGTCTCACTGAAAATAAAAAACCTAAACTAAAACTTTCACTAAGAAGCTCAGGAGAGCCCCTAGTGTGCACCCTTCTCGTTCGGGCACAGAGATCTAACTGAGGCTTGGAGGAGGGTCATGGGGGGAGGAGCCAGTGCACACCAGATAGTCCTAAAGCTTTCTTTAGATGTGCCCAGTCTCCTGCCAGTCTCCTGCGGAGCCGCTATTCCCCATGGTCCTTACGGAGTCCCCAGCATCCACTTAGGACGTTAGAGAAAAGGACTTTTTGTTTTCATCCTGTGGTGGCCGTGATGATGAGATCAGATGAGGCCACGCCCATCTTAACAAAGCCATGCCCATTCTAACGAGGTCACGCCCCCTTGCCGGGAGCGCGCGCGTCTTCGGCGCGCGCATGCTTTTCCTCTTTATATATATGGGGGGGGGGGTTTTGGCGCATTTTTACTTATGTGAATGGGGGGGGGGGGGGGGGCGCATTTTTAAATCTCGCACTGGGAGCCAAATTGGCTAGAAACAGCCCTGCTGCTCTGCTTGGGAGTGTCTGCTTACGACTGTACAACTTTAGTCCTGACAAGTTGTTGAACTGTAGCTGACAATTAAGGTTTACGTAGCTGTGTGTCCCTGGTTGTACTGGCTGCTCTTGGTGCAATTCTGATGGCACTTAAGCAGCTTACTGTCTCTAAATTAACCTTGCTTGCTGAACACACTATCAAATGTAATGTAAGCGGCAATGTAAAAAGGTCTATGTCCCTGTTAGGCGCACTTTCCCTCTGTTTCTATTCCTGAGTAAGCTGGTGATGCATACTGTAGGTAGTGTAGCAGCGTTACCGACCTGTAATTAGCCACTGTGAGCCGACCGATCATCCCTCAGTCCACAGCTATAGCAAAACAATGTCTCTGTCTCCTCCCACCGGCTGGCACTCACTCAGATACTGTGGCTGTCGCTCAGGCACCTTGACAGCAGAGAGGCTGGGTTGGGGCTGACCTGTAACTCAAGTCCTTACTTCCCATTGCTGCCCCTCCGGCTCTACCCTACTTCAGGGAGCCGCGGCTCTGCCCTGCCTCCCTGGTTAGGAATCACAGCAGCAGCACCGGCCTTGTTTCACAGCACCTCCTGTCAGTACAGCTCCCCAAGATGGCTGCCAGCCAACTCCCAACTGTCACCGCCAGCAGTTAACTGTCACAGCACAAGCTAACTCTCTCCCTGGAATCTATATGTCTCTTGCTGATTGGTCAGCTTCCTAGTGCCAAGTGCAGCACTCAGGGCACTTATAACCCTTTTTCTGCTGTATGTTTACTAGTGTCTAGCCAGGGATGCGTTCAGCAGGGGAAGGGGAACAAATGTCTCACTAGAGTTAGTGGTAACCCCAATGGGGTGCTACACATGGTATAGGAGAGACTGTGTCAGTGTAGTGGGAAGAACTTTGTGAATCTGATTAAAGCCCCCTTCCTCCCTTATGCTCCCCAATACTTCCAACTACTGCACTCTGAAATCATTATTCATTGCATGGAATGCAGTATGACACCATTCACTCCCTCATGCAGTTTCTATATTAGGGATATGGTTACTGAAAGCTAGAGCCGTAACTAGACTTTTTGGTACCCTGTGCCAGAGAGAGAATTGGCCGCCCCCCCCCCCCCCCCCCCCCCCCGCGCCATTTTTTTCAATATGGACATAAGGCGCATGCCTCGTGGGAAAGGGGCATGTCAACTTTGAACCCAGAGAAAGCCCATGCCATGATGCTACTGGTACTTTGTAAAAAAATAATCAGCTTTGCAACTGAGCAGATCTATGTAGTGTGGAGCCACACATCCAATCCCTTGCAGCCACACACTACATAGATCTGCTCAGCCGCAATGCCGATCATTTATTCACAAAATACAAGGTACTGTAAGCTTCAAATAGTTAGAATTATCTAGCTTTCTATACAATGGTAGAAAGCTCAATGAATAGTTTGTCTGACTGCAGTGCCACAGGCAATGGGTTTGAATCCTGGTTATGTCAGCATCTTGAAATGTAATAAAGAACAGTGTGACTGAATAACAAAGAAATCTCAAGTTGAATTCATGAATGTTGTATAGGTATTAGCAACAGAAGGGGTCAGGGTAGGAGACAGGGGCAGACAGGAGATGCTGGGCTTCAAAAAGGGGGAAGCTGCAAGTGAAAGTCATTAAAACAGATAATTGACAAATGCCCCTAACAGCGCCCCCGACCCTGCAACGCTATGTATGGTGCCCCCTCCACACACACCTAGTTACGTCCCTGCTGAAAGCATTAGAGTACCAGGGGTAGGAAGGTGAGGAAACTTCATCAACTCCTCCTGCTTCTACTCTGCTGTCTAATAAAAAAAAGTAATAAATGTGTAGCAGCCTAAAATCAGTTCCTCAAAGCTCTTCCCAGTAACAAAGACACAGGTCCTAGTGAAACGTTCCATACTTCCCAGCAAAAACAGCTCTTCATAAAATACCTAATACTCTTCTAGTTTGTGTTACACTAAAGGTCCGTACACATTAGACGATGTCACTCTATGAGCGACGTCGTCTAATGTTTCTCCTGCTGGGCCGGCTGGTCGGCGGCCGACTGTACACACTGAGCGATATGACCGCTCATATCGCTCAGTGACGTCACGCCTCCGCCAGCCGTGCATGCAGGTCCTGGACGACAGTCCAGATCCTGCATGCATGCCCTACCGACAGCGGCGATCGTTGCCGACCCGGGGGGCCGCGCATCGGTCGTCGCTGGCGGCATACACACTTGCCGATAAAATGAGCAACGTCGCTCAGGGAGGGGGAAAATGAGCGACGCCGCTCATTTTATCGGCAAGTGTGTATGGGCCTTAAGAGCCTTATTTATTCTGCGTACAAGTCCAAATATGGACATAGTTTGTGATGTATAGGAAACAGCACATGTCACACCCTGCGGCACTTATAACAGTGGGACCCCACGGATGTCAACAGAGTATGTTCTCCCTCACAAATCAGATGACAAATGTGGGCCTCGTGCTGGATTAACAACAGGGCAGCTATAATTTTGCTAGTGTTCTCAAAGCGCTCCATTCATCACAACTTCAAGAGACACATGTCAAATTCACGCACAGAGCCTATATTACACCTGGCCAACGGAAGCATATGGTCCCTTCTGAGTCTGGGAACTGTCTGAAATGTGGATCTCCCAATGCCCTATTTTTCTACATTGTTTTTGGAACTGTCCTAAAAAAAATAAATTCTGGTACAAGGTATTATAGTTTATTAACTCCACATTCCATCTCAAACTAAAGTTGAACTGCAAAGCAATGCTTGGCCTGATCTTTACGGAATGGGGCATCCCATCATATCTCAAACACCTTGTCCCGCTACTATATGTTATTCTAACTCTGGGAAAAAAAGTTGATTCTTACTAATTGGATTATCAAATCTCCTCCTAGGTAGTGATGTGCACCGGAAATTTTTCGGGTTTTGTGTTTTGGATTCGGTTCCGCGGCTGTGTTTTGGATTCGCCGCGTTTTGGCAAAACCTCCCTGAAAATTTTTTGTCGGATTCGGGTGTGTTTTGGATTTGGGTGTTTTTTTACAAAAAACCCTCAAAAACAGCTTAAATCCTAGAATTTGGGGGTCATTTTGATCCCATAGTATTATAAACCTCAATAACCATAATTTCCACTCATTTCCAGTCTATTCTGAACACCTCACAATATTATTTTTAGTCCTAAAATTTGCACTGAGGTCGCTGGATGACTAAGCTAAGCGACACAAGTGGCCGACACAAACACCTGGCCCATCTAGGAGTGGCACTGCAGTGTCAGACAAGATGGCAGATTTAAAAAATAGTCCCCAAACAGCACATGATGCAAAGAAAAAAAGAGGTGCACCAAGGTCGCTGGATGGCTAAGCTAAGCGACCCAAGTGGCCGACACAAACACCTGGCCCATCTAGGAGTGGCACTGCAGTGTCAGACAGGATGGCAAATTTAAAAAAATAAGATTTTACTCACCGGTAAATCTATTTCTCGTAGTCCGTAGTGGATGCTGGGAACTCCATAAGGACCATGGGGAATAGACGGGCTCCGCAGGAGACTGGGCACTCTAAAAGAAAGATTAGGTACTATCTGGTGTGCACTGGCTCCTCCCTCTATGCCCCTCCTCCAGACCTCAGTTAGGATACTGTGCCCGGAAGAGCTGACACAATAAGGAAGGATTTTGAATCCCGGGTAAGACTCATACCAGCCACACCAATCACACCGTATAACTCGTGATACTATACCCAGTTAACAGTATGAAATATAACTGAGCCTCTCAACAGATGGCTCAACAATAACCCTTTAGTTAGGCAATAACTATATACAAGTATTGCAGACAATCCGCACTTGGGATGGGCGCCCAGCATCCACTACGGACTACAAGAAATAGATTTACCGGTGAGTAAAATCTTATTTTCTCTGACGTCCTAGTGGATGCTGGGAACTCCGTAAGGACCATGGGGATTATACCAAAGCTCCCAAATGGGCGGGAGAGTGCGGATGACTCTGCAGCACCGAATGAGAGAACTCAAGGTCCTCCTCAGCCAGGGTATCAAAATTTGTAGAATTTAGCAAACGTGTTTGCCCCTGACCAAGTTGCAGCTCGGCAAAGTTGTAAAGCCGAGACCCCTCGGGCAGCCGCCCAAGATGAGCCCACTTTCCTCGTGGAATGGGCTGTTACTGATTTAGGATGCGGTAATCCAGCCGCAGAATGCTCCAGCTGAATTGTGCTACAAATTCAACGAGCAATAGTCTGCTTAGAAGCAGGAGCACCTATTTTGTTGGGTGCCTACAGGATAAAAAACGAGTCAGTTTTCCTGACTCCAGCCGTCCTGGAAATATAAATTTTTAAGGCCCTGACTACGTCCAGTAACTTGGAATCTTCCAAGTCCCTAGTAGCCGCAGGCACTACAATAGGTTGGTTCAAGTGAAAAGCTGATACCACCTTAGGGAGTAACTGGGGACGAGTCCTCAATTCTGCCCTATCCATATGGAAAATCAGATAAGGGCTTTTACATGACAAAGCCGCCAATTCTGACACACGCCTGGCCGAAGCCAAGGCCAATAACATGACCACTTTTCACGTGAGATATTTCAAATCCACAGTTTTAAGTGGCTCAAACCAATGTGATTTTAAGAAACTCAACACCACGTTGAGATCCCAAGGTGCCACAGAAGGCACAAAAAAGGGGCTGAATATGTAGCACTCCCTTTACAAATGTCTGAACTCCAGGCAGTGAAGCCAGTTCTTTCTGGAAGAAAATCGACAGAGCCGAAATCTGGACCTTAATGGAACCCAAATTTAAGCCCATAGTCACTCCTGACTGTAGGAAGTGCAGAAAACGACCCAGCTGAAATTCCTCTGTTGGGGCCTTCCTGGCCTCACACCACGCAACATATTTTCGCCAAATATGGTGATAATGGTTTGCGGTTACTTCTTTCCTGGCTTTTATCAGCGTAGGAATGACTTTCTCCGGAATGCCCTTTTGCTTTAGGATCCGGAATTCAACCGCCATGCTGTCCAACGCAGCCGCGGTAAGTCTTGGAACAGACAGGGACCCTGCTGTAGCAGATCCTGTCTGAGCGGTAGAGGCCATGGGTCCTCTGATATTATTTCTTGAAGTTCTGGGTACCAAGCTCTTCTTGGCCCATCCGTCACCACGAGTATCGTTCTTACTCCTTGTTTTCTTATTATTCTCAGTACCTTTGGTATGAGAGGCAGAGGAGGGAATACATAAACCGACTGGTACACCCACGGTGTCACTAGACCGTCCACAGCTATTGCCTGAGGGTCCCTTGACCTGGCGCAATATCTAGTTTTTTGTTTAGGCGGGACGCCATCATGTCCACCTGTGGCCTTTCCCAACGGTTTACCAACAGTTGGAAGACTTCTGGATGAAGTCCCCACTCTCCCGGGTGTCGGTCGTGTCTGCTGAGGAAGTCTGCTTCCCAGTTGTCCACTCCCGGAATGAACACTGCTGACAGTGCTAAGACGCGATTTTCCGCCCATCGGAGAATCCTTGTGGCTTCTGCCATCGCCATCCTGCTTCTTGTGCCGCCCTGTCGGTTTACATGGGCGTCTGCCGTGATGTTGTCTGATTGGATCAGTACCGGCTGGTTTTGAAGCAGAGGCCTTGCCAGACTTAGGGCATTGTAAATGGCCCTCAGTTCCAGAATATTTATGTGTAGGGACGACTCCTGACTTGACCAAAGTCCTTGGAAATTTCTTCCCTGTGTGACTGCCCCCCAGCCTCGAAGGCTGGCATCCGTGGTTACCAGGACCCAGTCCTGTATGCCGAATCTGCGGCCCTCTTGAAGATGAGCACTCTGCAGCCACCACAGTAGAGATACCCTGGTCCTTGGAGACAGGGTTATCAGCCGATGCATCTGAAGATGCGATTCCGACCACTTGTCCAAGAGGTCCCACTGAAAGGTTCTTGCATGGAACCTGCCGAATGGAATTTTGCTTCGTAAGAAGCTACCATTTTTCCCAGGACTCGTGTGCAGTGATGCACCGATACCTGTTTTGGTTTCAGGAGGTCTCTGACTAGAGATGACAGCTCCTTGGCTTTCTCCTGCGGGAGAAACACTTTTTTCTGTTCTGTGTCCAGAACCATCCCCAGGAACAGTAGGCGTGTGGTAGGAACCAGCTGTGACTTTGGAATGTATAGAATTCATCCGTGCTGTTGTAGCACTTCCCGAGATAGTGCTACTCCGACCAACAACTGCTCCATGGACCTCACCTTTATAAGGAGATCGTCCAAGTACGGGATAATTAAAAACCCCTTTTTTTCGAAGGAGTATCATCATTTCTGCCATTACCTTGGTAAAGACCCTCGGTGCCGTGGACAGTCCAAACGGCAGTGTTTGGAATTGGTAATGGCAATCCTGTACCACAAATCTGAGGTACTCCTGGTGAGGATGGTAAATGGGGACATGTAGGTAAGCATCCTTGATGTCCAGGGATACCATGTAATCCCCCTCCTCCAGGCTTGCAATAACCGCCCTGAGCGATTCCATCTTGAACTTGAATTTTTTTATGTATGTGTTCAAGGACTTCAAATTTAAAATGGGTCTCACCGAACCGTCCGGTTTCGGTACCACAAACAGTGTGGAATAGTAACCCCGTCCTTGTTGAAGTAGGGGCACCTTGACTATCACCTGCTGGGAATACAGCTTGTGAATTGCCTCTAGCACAGCCTCCCTGCCTGAGGGAGTTGTCGGCAAGGCAGATTTGAGGAAACGGCGGGGGGGAGACGCCTCGAATTCCAGCCTGTACCCCTGATATACTACTTGAAGGATCCAGGGATCCACCTGTGAGCGAGCCCACTGATCGCTGAAATTTTTGAGGCGGCCCCCCACCGAACCTGGCTACGCCTGTGGAGCCCCCGCATCATGCGGTGGACTCAGAGGAAGCGGGGGAAGAATTTTGATTCTGGGAACTGGCTGACTGGTGCAGCTTTTTCCCTCTTCCCTCGTCTCTGTGCAGAAAGGAAGCGCCTTTGACCCGCTTGCTTTTCTGAAGCCGAAAGGACTGTACCTGATAATACAGTGCTTTCTTAGGCTGTGAGGAAACCTGAGGTAAAATTTTTTCTTCCCAGTTGTTGCTGTGGATACGAGGTCCCAGAGACCATCCCCAAACAATTCCTCACCCTTATAAGGCTCTATGTGCCTTTTAAAGTCAGCATCACCTGTCCAGTGTCGGGTCTCTAATACCCTCCTGACAGAATGGACATTGCATTAATTCTGGATGCCAGCCGGCAAAATATCCCTCTGTGCATCCCTCATATATAAGACGACGTCTTATGTTCGCAAAATAGTATCCCTGTTTGACAGGGTTACAGACCACGCTGCAGCAGCACTATCTGCAGGTCTCAGTCTAGTACCTGAGTGTGTAAATACAGACTTCAGGATAGCCTCCTGCTTTTTATCAGCAGGTACCTTCAAAGTGGCCGTATCCTAAGACGGCAGTGCCACCTTTTTTGACAAACGTGTGAGCGCCTTATCCACCCTAGGGGATATCTCCCAGCATAACTTATCCTCTGGCGGGAAAAGGTACGCCATCAGTAACTTTTTAGAAATTATCAGTTTCTTATCGGGGGAACCCACGCTTTTTCACACTTCATTCACTCATTGGATGGGGGAACAAAACACTGCCTGCTTTTTCTCCCCAAACATAAAACCCTTTTTTAGTGGTACTTGGGTTAATGTCAGAAATGTGTAACACATTTTTTTATTGCCGGGATCATGTAACAGATGTTCCTAGTGGATTGTGTATATGTCTCAACCTCGTCGACACTGGAGTCAGACTCCGTTTCGACATCTGTGTCTGCCATCTGAGGGAGCAAGCGTTTTTGAGCCCCTGATGGCCTTTGAGACGCCTGGGCAGGCGCGGGCTGAGAAGCCGGCTGTCCCATAGCTGTTACGTCATCCAGCCTTTTATGTAAGGAGTTGACACTGTCGGTTAATACCTTCCACCTATCCATCCACTCTGGTGTCGGCCCACAGGGGGCGACATCCCATTTATCGGCATCTGCTCCGCCTCCACATAAGCCTCCTCATCAAACATGTCGACACAGCCGTACCGACACACCGCACACACACAGGGAATGCTCTGACTGAGGACAGGACCCCACACAGCCCTTTGGGGAGACAGAGAGAGAGTATGCCAGCACACACCAGAGCGCTATATAATGTAGGGATAAACACTATCACTGAGTGAATTTTCCCCAATAGCTGCTTGTATAAACAATATTGCGCCTAAATTTAGTGCCCCCCCTCTCTTTTTAACCCTTTGAGCCTGAAAACTACAGGGGAGAGCCTGGGGAGCTGTCTTCCAGCTACACTGTGAAGAGAAAATGGCGCCAGTGTGCCGAGGGAGATAGCTCCGCCCCTTTTTCGCTGACTTTTCTCCCGCTTTTTTATGGATTCTGGCAGGGGTAATTATCCCATATATAGCCTCTGGGGCTATATATTGTGATTATTTTGCCAGCCAAGGTGTTTTTATTGCTGCTCAGGGCGCCCCGCCCCAGCGCCCTGCACCCTCAGTGACCGGAGTGTGAAGTGTGTATGAGGAGCAATGGCGCACAGCTGCAGTGCTGTGCGCTACCTTGGTGAAGACTGAAGTCTTCTGCCGCCGATTTTCCGGACCATCTTCATGCTTCTGGCTCTGTAAGGGGGACGGCGGCGCGGCTCCGGGAACGAACACCAAGGACGGGTCCTGCGGTCGATCCCTCTGGAGCTAATGGTGCCAGTAGCCTAAGAAGCCCAAGCTAGCTGCAAGCAGGTAGGTTCGCTTCTTCTCCCCTTAGTCCCTCGTTGCAGTGAGCCTGTTGCCAGCAGGTCTCACTGTAAAATAAAAAACCTAACATATACTTTCTTTCTTGGAGCTCAGGAGAGCCCCTAGTGTGCATCCAGCTCGGCCGGGCACAGAAATCTAACTGAGGTCTGGAGGAGGGGCATAGAGGGAGGAGCCAGTGCACACCAGATAGTACCTAATCTTTCTTTTAGAGTGCCCAGTCTCCTGCGGAGCCCGTCTATTCCCCATGGTCCTTACGGAGTTCCCAGCATCCACTAGGACGTCAGAGAAATAGTCCCCAAACAGCACATGATGCAAAGAAAAAAAGAGGTGCACCAAGGTCGCTGGATGGCTAAACTAAGCTACCCAAGTGGCCGACACAAACACCTGGCCCATCTAGGAGTGGCACTGCAGTGTCAGACAGGATGGCAGATTTAAAAAAGTCCCCAAACAGCACATGATGCAAAGAAAAAAAGAGGTGCACCAAGGTCGCTGGATGGCTAAGCTTAGCGACCCAAGTGGCCGACACAAACACCTGGCCCATCTATGAGTGGCACTGCAGTGTCAGACAGGATGGCAGATTTAAAAAATAGTCCCCAAACAGCACATGATGCAAAGAAAAAAAGAGGCGCACCAAGGTCGCTGGATTGCTAAGCTAAGCGACCCAAGTGGCCGACACAAACACCTGGCCCATTTAGGAGGGGCACTGCAGTGTTAGACAGGATGGCAGATTTAAAAAATAGTCCCCAAACAGCACATGCAGCACACATATGCATAGTATACTTGACGACACAGAGGTAGAGCAATGGACTACTGTACCGTACTGCTATATATATACTGGTGGTCAGCAAAATTCTGCACTGTCCTCCTACTATATACTGTGCACAACTAAAATGCAGCACGTGTATGGATGCATAGTATACTTGACGACACAGAGGTAGAGCAATGGACTACTGTACCGTACTGCTATATATATACTGGTGGTCAGCAAAATTCTGCCCTGTCCTCGTACTATATACTACAATGCAGCACAGATATGGAGTGTTTTTCAGGCAGAGAACGTAGATATTTTCAGCACACTGAGCACAGATATTTGCAGCACACTGAGTACAGATATTTGCAGCACACTGAGCACAGATATTTGCAACACACTGAACACAGAAACTGAGAGAACGCAGCCACGTCCTCTCGCTATCATCTCCAAAGCACGAGTGAAAATGGCGGCGACGCGCGGCTCCTTATATAGAATACGAATCTCGCGAGAATCCGACAGCGGAATGATGACGTTCGGGCGCACTCGGGTTAACCGAGCAAGGCGGGAAGATCCGAGGCTGCCTCGGAACCGTGTAAAATGGGTGAAGTTCGGGGGGGTTCGGATCCCGAGGAACCGAACCCGCTCATCTCTACTCCTAGGCTTGATACTCTACATTCACGCCTTATTCGTACCTTATACTTGGACCGCCAGTCCACTTTGCCCAATGTTGAATGTAATGTTATACGCTTTTACAAAAAATGGGGTCCGTTTATAGTATCTTTAGATCCTTCTCAGCAACAACATATGCTATCTTTATTTGACTCAACAAAATGGTTCTTACTACGCCGCTTCGCCATTGACCCTCAAAACTGATTGTCTGCTCTATTAAGTTTTGTCTCCAAGTCTGTTTCGTGAACTCACTTACATATTTTTTGCTCTCCTCATGCTACTTGCCTGTCACAGAATAGCTTTTGTGTTCTTTACAGACATTGGCTCCGCACCCTATGTCCCTCCCCTCCCTTCCTTTCCAGTCTGTCCTTCTTGTCTGTGTTCCTTCTAATGTGCAATGGCCAATGAGAATGACCCTGCTGGGCCTAGTCCTGATGCTCACCCCCCTCAGATCCCTGCTCAGCTTGAGGGGTAGGCCCAGGGGCAGTCATGATGTTCTCGGATGGTGGGGTAGTAGGCATTGGTCCTGGTATTCTCATGGCAGAGGTGAGGAGAGGCCAAATAATGATCCTGAGTTGCAGTCTTTGTGGAACTAGTTTAATTAGAGATTAGTCCAAAATTCAAATCTAGTTCAAACTCCGGTTCTAACTTTATACTTAAAATACATCTTTAACAAATGCATACTTCACAAATGCTAGCAGGCCAAGTCCATAACGGTAAGAGGGCACTGTAATGTGACACAATTTGAACTGGAGGGCACTGTAATGTGTCATAATCTGATCAGCTAATTGTAATTTGGATGGCACTATAATGTTACATAATAAGAACTGGGCACTGTAACTTGGCTTATTTTAAACTGTAGGGCACTCTAATGTGGCACAGTATGAACAAGGGGCACTGTAATGTGGCATAATATGAGTTGGGGGCACTGTGTGGTATAATGTGTACTGGCAGCCCTACAATGTGACATAATGTAAGCTAGGGAACTATGGTAGTTTATAAAATAAACTAGGGCATTATGGGGCATAATATTAACTATGGCACTACTATGGTTCTGAAAATGAACTAGGGCACTACTATGGGGCATAAAATAATACCTGCTACGGGGAGGTGTCTCTCAAGAAACATTCTGATAGGGACCCCATCAATATGTTGCAATGGGACCCACAAAATTCTAGTTACGCCCCTGTCAACGGTCATCCAATATGGTAGACAATAACACCTGCATAAGAGAGCAAACCCTGAATCGGGATTGTGAGAAATGCCAGACTCAGATCTACAGTGTATATGCGCTGTGACTTTAAGATACTTGGCAAAAACAGAGTACCTAAAGTCTGGGCAAATTTAAGATCAAGGAACTTTTCTGCAAAAACACAGATTACACCTACTCTCTAGGGCAGGGGTGGGGAACCTTTTTTCTACCAAGGGCCATTTGGATATTTATAAAATCCTTCGGGGGCCATACGAAAATTATCAATTTAAAAATGAGCCTGCCCCCAGTCAGTAGTTATGCCCCCAGTTACTTGTTATGCCCGATTAGATTTGCCCCCAGTCAGTTGTTATGCCCCATTAGATATGCCCACTGTCAGTTGTTTTGGCCCATTAGGTATGCCCCGTCAGTTGTTATGCCCCATTAAATATGCCCCCTGTAGTTATGCCCCATTAGATATGCCCCCTGTAGTTATGCCCCATTAAATATGCCCCCTAGTAGTGCCGCTTACACACACACACATTAAAAGAAAGAAAAAAAAAACACAATGCGCTATGGGAGAGACGTCATGACATCTCTCCCATAGTTTTGAGGAGAGGGAGGGCAGCGGTCCGGAAGCAGGAGCAGGGCTTGCTCCTGCTTCCGGACCGCTGCCCTCCCTCTCCTCAAAACTATGGGAGAGATGTCATGACGTCTCTCCCATAGCGCCACACATGTACACTACCTGAGCCAGAAGCTGGATCTCAGGAGTGAGCTCCTGCCTCTGGCTGCAGCTGAGGCGCTGGGCGCCCGCTGGTAGTAAAATCTCAGTGGGCGCTGGGCTTGTTTAGGTGAGCCTGGCTGGGCCGGATCAAGTGGCTTTGAGGGCCTTATACGGCCCTCGGGCCTGAGGTTCCCCACCCCTGCTCTAGGGTGACCAATCCCAGGCCATTTTTTCCAATCCCGGGTATCGGGATTGAAAAATGACCAATCCTGGGATTTCCAGGATACCTAGGATTGTTTTCTTTTCAATGTGTCCCACCCCCAGACCTGCCCAACCCATATAACTGAGCCTAATCAGTATAGGCGCGCGGAAGTGGGGGTCACTAACTGAGCGAAGATGAGATGCGGGGCAGTGCAGGCAGTGAGGTCCGACGGGTGGCAGGGGACAATTAGGGACATGATGATGTAAAACATTTTTATGTCTCAAACTATTTTTCTGCAAAAGATTCTTCACATCTTCAAAGGATGCCCGTTTCTGTTTTTAATTATTCCAAATAATTTTTGTTGATGCTAGAAACAAATGAGACAACTACGCAGGTGATTCAGACAAACAGCTGTTCTAGATAAAGCACAGCGGCTGTTACTTAATTAACGGTATTTTCCTTCTGATGAAAAAATGGCATTTCCAACATCTGCTGTTCCTGACAATGCATTTCGCTAAATCTGTGAATTTATAATTGAATGAAGATGTGTAGTATTGCGACACTCCACAAAGCTACTAAGATAGCTACCCGTCTTCTCATGTACATTGGTTCATATGCACCGAGGAAAACCAAAATCTAATGCTGTGTATTATTACAGTAGTGTAGTAGTGTAGAGTAGGGCCCTCTTCCCTCATGTGCTTTTCCTTTTCTTACTTTAATAATTCTCAACTGCCCAAATCCTGCACTTTTTTGGCCACCTTGAAACTTATCTCTAGCTCTATGTCGTCTACTGGTGTAGTTATGCTTACAAGTAGTTACCCTGTACTTGTCCTATATTGTCTTCCACTGTATGTCACTGTTTTCCTGTTTTTGATTATGTGCATGTGTACACTGTAATTGGGCACTTCGGAACCCTTGTGGCGCCATATAAACAAAGGATAATAATAATAAATAGTGACAGGCCTATACTGAGATCTATTGCTGTTTGTGCCCCAACGCCCATAATACCTGGTTGGGTATGAAATGTTGACAGTCCTAATGTAGACATGATTCATCATGGTCGCAATGTCGAGATCAACAGTGGTGACATTAAGTATATAGGCAGTAATGAAATGACCACATGTTAGAATGTTTACATGTTGTCTTGGTGGCCAAACAGGGACTTACCTTCTCTTGGTGTCTCAGCGGTGACTGTCTTGACGGCTCCAGCAGCATTTTCTCAATTTATATTTTTCTTTGTCATTTTTATCTGTGACTTTAGCTGTATTGTAATTCTTTATCCAAATTCATAAAATATCAGGGCTGTTTTGTAATAATTTTCTGTTCCATATAGTTTGTTTATTGTCCAGTGTTACCAGGGTATGTTTCAAATGCATACTTCCAGTATCTTATCACCAGAAGTTAAATGTGTTAAAAATGACCTTCTTATTTTGGAAGATATTACTGTTTCCGCTAGACATTACCCAATCCTATCTACTTAAGATTCCGCTGAACAAAGGGGAAGTTATTTGGGTGAAGTCAGGATCTGTAATACATCTGAAGACATGCAGTGTTGGAATACAGTTCTAGAGCTATGTATATACAGATCTGTAAACCATCTTTGAAAAACCACATCTGTATTAGAGCCAAGGTCGGACTGGCCCACAAGGGTACAGGGTAAACTCCTGATGTCCCCCCACCTCTAAGGATCAGGATCCAGACTGTGCACTTGACATATACATTATACTTATGTTGCATTATACTGCACAGGACCCTGGTGTATTGTCTACAGAGCACTGCTGGTAATATTCTGGTACATTATCATGCATACACCAGCGGTAGTGACTATATATACTGTACATATATATTTATTACAGATGTGTGCCTTACCATTTTGCTGGTTTTGGTTATGTCTCCAGTTCATTGACCGGTTTTGGCTTTGGATTCGGTTTCGGATTTCGGCAGTGACTGGTTTTGGTTTTGCATTTAAAAAAAATAAATTATAAATTAAGCTAAAATCACTAAATTTTTTTTATCCCAGAGTATTATTAACCTCAATAACATTAATTTCCAGTTATTTCAAGTTTTCAACTCAATTTTAGCCACCTCATAGCTCACAATATTGTTTTCATCTAGTTTAGGCCAAAAGGCTGCACTGAGCTAGTTGGCTGAGTAAGCTACCGTAAGTAACAGTGAGGTGAGGACTAGTGGCAAAAAGACAAAAAAATAATTAAAAAAAGATTGTGTATGGTCCATGTTATCCATACTGATGAACTCAACATACAAAAGTTGTACAATTAAAAAGTAAATTCTTTACTTTTTTCACAAATGACAACTCACCCCTCTTATATTTATTATATCAACAATAAAAGAAGAATAAAAAAAAGAATGATTGATTGATTGTGGTAGGCACTGGCAACTGTATGGTCCACTAGGGAAGACACTGTATGGTCTACAAAGGAAGACACTGTATGGTCCACTAGGGAAGACACTGATGTGAATGAACTTTTCTCTGTGAAACCAAGCAGCAAAAAAAAAAATCCCCAATAAAGGAAGAATTAAAAAAAGATTGATTTTTGTAAGCACTGGCAAGTATATGGTTCATATTCTCTGTGAGGTAAGGCCTAGTGGCAAAAAGACAATAAAAGATGAGACAGTCACCAATGACCCCCAAAAATGCAGCCCATAATAAAAATAGAGCTACTAATAACTAATAAAAATATCTATGCAAAAATGACCATCCCTAATGCCCCCAAAAATTACAGCCTATTTTGAAAAGAAAAGTGGTACATGGAATTGTCCTTGGGCCCCCTCCCACCCACTTTTATGTTTAATATTAAAAAGGACATGCACAGTTTAACAAACCAAGCACTTCAGTGACACTGACTGGCAATTATGTGGCTGAAGAGCTTGGTTTGTTTGGGCCCCCACAAAACATTTTTTTTGGCAGGACTACCTCCTCTAACTCATAAGTAGGTTGATGATGAGAGTGTTAATTACATTATAATCTTGTAAAATAAATTTCATGAACTCGATGTAACATGGAGGAGGTGCCTAGATGGCTAAAGTCCCTATCTCTACTAACTTTGGCTTCACAAATGGAGTAGATGCCTTCACAAACATTGTCAGGATTTGGGTAAAAATAATTCTGCATCCAAGAAATTGCTTTTTATGCCCAGGCATAAAATGGTTTTCTTTTTATCACTGACAAGAACTGCAGCCACTTGTGGCTGACTTACACCTAACAACATCATCAACATCCTCATCTTCAGTGTCAGATAGTAGTAGTATACATATCCCCCTCATCCTGTTCTACTTCCACACAAGCATCCTCAATTTCTATTATGTCCTCATAATCATCTTTACTTGTACTGCTCCCCACATGTGCAGATGGTGCAGAAATGGTGGAAGGAGGTGGAAAAAGCTTCTTGTAACACTGAAGAAACTTCTTTCCGGGGAGGCTGAGGTTCTGGGCAGTGACCCTTGTACACCCTGGGTTAAGACTCGTAGAACTCACCAGCAGGTCTTCTTGCCAATAATAGATGCTTTTCCCAGAAGGCATGATGTGCCTACCGGTACTAGGATGCCAGGACTTACGCCACTGGTGGTAATACGAGCTTAACCCTGAGTGACCCAAATCAATGCTTGATAGAAAGGAAGACCCAAAAGATGAGAGGAGTAGCATTAAGATAATAAGACAAGAAAAAGAGAAAGCCACTACAGTGTTAGGGAAACTCGGAAAATCCAAAGATGTTATGACAGGAGGATCCCAGACAAAGACAAGTCAGGTGTAATATGGAATGGAGTGAAATTAGGATATGAGAGCATGAAAACACTAAAAGCTCAGAACCAGCAGGTGATGCTACTGGAAGTGGGAGTACTGAAGATATACCGGACAAATAGATCACATAGGAAACACGTAACTCAATAGTAAATAGACAAATGGTGGTATTAGCAGAAATAACAAGTAAACAACATTACAGAGAATGCAACTGACACAGGGCTGGACACAGGAAGAGGACAATAGACAACAACCAGTATCCAGACAAAGGAATTCTCAGGCTAGTGCTAGAACCAAAGGACAAGCGCACCTGCTGCAGCCAGGAACTATGACCAGCAATGAGTAGCAGGCAGGCACAAAAAATAAAGGAAAATTAACCAATGACCAGCCTCATGCAGCCAGGCATCCTCTGATTACAATCCATTGCAGCTGAGCGCTGCACTTCCATGCTCCCTCCTGCCCAGTGTTCTCATTACTAGGCAACAACAGCAGGGCCGTCTTTTCGTATGGGCTCAATGGGCTCTTGCCCAAGGGCCCCTGGAGTATAAGGGCCCCAGGATGATAGCTGAGGGTCCCCTACTTCCAGGGGTACAAGATTTTTGAAAATTGGCCCTGGGGAACTGGAGATATCCGACTTGAAAGCAGAGGTCCCCATCCAAGCCAGTTAATTGCTCTTCCCAGCCAGATATCTTGGGTTCTGTCTGATTTAGAGTTTTTATGAGGGTATACTCCAAAATCTGTGACTCTCCCCTTTTGGTGTACACTAGCAATTTGTCTCTACTATGCCCAGAACCAGAGATATCAGCCTTCAAGCAGCTGTTCCCTGCTCCAGCTCCACACGCGTAATTTGCAGTTTTAGATATTCGTTGGTGAATTGCTCTGGCTCCTGAACTCTGATCCCCAAGTCCCCAGGATCTCCTAAAAGGTGGGACTCTCTAGTTTTTTATCGCATTCAAAGCTAAGAAATATATTTTCAGGAACTTGAGATATCTGCAGTCAAGCAAGCTGCCCTCCCACCGGAAAACCCCTCCACTACGTATTAAACACCCTTAACACCCTGGAAGTCATGTACCAGGGCTTCTCCATTCAGCCCAATGCCCTCTTCTACAGTTTAGCCCCATATGTGCAGTAAAGGAGTAATTAGCAGAAATTACTGCTCCAGGTCCTACATGCTGAGCGGAAGATAGAACACCCCCTACCGCCCGCGGGACATCAAAGCTGCCGCTGATAGCACCCCCCACCCCTACCGCTGGAGGATGGGTAGGGGGCCCAGTGCATTGCTGTGCCCAGGGTCCTACACTGCTGTTAAGATGGCCCTGAACAACAGGAAGCCACCAGGCGGAAGCTTTTCGGTGTCTCTGCTTCCTAGCAACCCTGACTGCTGCATTGGCTCGGCGTCCAGATTGCCATAGAGCCAGTGGCTAGGGAGCTGCGGAAGACATGGGCCGCGGCTCATGATAATTCTCTATAATGACAGTGTCACAAATTTCAGACTCACACATAGCTAACTTGGACACCACTACACTCTCCTCAGGTATGTGTGATTGTTCTACTGCCTTAGTGGTTTTTATTTTTTGTACACTTCTTCTAGGTTCTGAGTGAAAAGGTCAGCTTTAGATGAAGTTGAATGACTAGTATGGTCGTCATGGGGCATATTCATTATGAAAAAATTGTGAAGGGAGAATTTTTAGTTTTCAATTCTCACCTTTACCGTTCACAATTTTTTCATAATTCATCATGCCCCCTCTATAAAAGTATCACTTCCGAAAAACAGATTCTTTTGCGAAGACAACTTTTTGGAAAAGCGATGTGCCTGCTCCCCCTGCAGCCTCTCTATGTAGTGCCCGCTCCCCTCCGTAGGTTCTTCAAGGTCTGCCTGCTCCCCCTACAGCCTTCCTTGATGTGGCCGCTTCCCCCCCCCCAGCTTTCCAGGATGTACCTGCTCCCCCGCCTCTTTTCCACAGGTGAGTTTAAGCTGCTGCCACCTCTGGGACTCGTGCCGAGGCCGACTCCACCCCATGCTCATGGGGCTGCTGGTGTAGTACCACGCTGCTGCCGCAATTTATTATTATTTTTATTATTACCAGTTATTTATATAGCGCACACATATTCTGTAGCGCTTTACAGAGAATATTTGCTCATTCACATCAGTCCCTGCCCCAGTGGAGCTTACAATCTATAGTCCCTATTACATGTACACACATTCACGGCAGGGTTAATTTTTTTTGGGATCCAATTAACCTACCAGTATATTTTTGGAGTGTGGGAGGAAACCGGAGCACCCAGAGGAAACCCATGCAAGTACGAGAAGAATATACAAACTCCACACAGTTAATGGTGGGAATCGAACCCATAACCTCAGTGCTGTGAGGCAGTAATGCTAACCATTACACCATCCGTACTGCGCAATGAACTCTCCCTTGCCCCCGCTCATTGGAGGACTGCTCGTACACCAAGGAGGCTGCTGGAAGTAAGCGAACACAGCAGGAAGGGTTCTTTTCAGAACCCTCTGCTGCATCGAGATACTGCTCGCCATCTCAGGATGGCGAACAGTTTCACTATCAAACCCTAGAAAAAAATAAATTCCGGAGTTTGATGAATGTCACAATTTCTACATCTCCTTTAAAGGATAATGAATAGACCCCTAAGACTGGTTGCAGCAGCGCTAATGTTTTCTTGCTGCTCCTGCTCTTCTCTCAACTGATCATCATAATCCATATTGATGAATACACTCAAGTTGTACAAAAACTACAGTTTAATATTATTATTTATATACTTTAACCTTTTTTCAAAAATCAGCACTCACTGCGGAGTCACAGTACTTGTATGTTATGGATACACAATAGTCACAGTATTTGTATGTTATTTACACACAGTAGCCACAGTACATGTATGTTATTTACACACAGTAGTCACAGTACATTATGGATACACAGTAGTTACAGTACGTGTATGTTATGGATACACAGTGGAGTAGGGCCTGCAAAGTCACAGTACTTGTATATTATGAATGCAAAGTAGTCACAATACTTTTAAGTTATGGATACACAATAGTCACAGTACTTGTAAGTTATGGATACACAATAGTCACAGTACTTGTAAGTTATGGATAAACAATAGTCACAGTACTTGTAAGTTATGGATACACAATAATCACAGTACTTGTAAGTTATGGATACACAATATTCACAGTACTTGTAAGTTATGGATACACAATAATCACAGTACTTGTAAGTTATGGATACACAATAATCACAGTGCTTGATGTTATGGAAACACATTAGTCACAGTAGTTGATGTTATGGATACACAGTAGTCACAGTACTTGTATGTTATGGATACACAGTGGGGTACAGCACAAAAGAAACATTTTTTTCCCACTTTTTTTAAACTTTTTTTACTTTTCTTGAACTTTTGTAAGTTTTTTTTACTTTATTAGACTTTTTTAAACTGTTTATTTTATCTTTTTTAACACTGGAGCAGATTGACACTGGACAGGCGCATCGTCAGTACTGGAGCAGATGGACACTGGTCAGGTGCGTTGGCAGCACTGGAGTAGATGGACACTGGACAGGTGCGTCGTTAGCACTGGAGCGGATGGACACTTGACAGGTGCGTCGGAAGCACTGGAGCGGATGAACACTGGACAGGTGAATGAGGGGGAGGAGTCTGGGTGCTGCAGGGCTCTTGAAGGTGAATGGTAGAGAGTTGTCTGGGTGCTGCTGGGTTGTCGGTAATGAGGGGTGAGGGGCACCACTATCTACTTCGCCTCTGGGCTCTTCATAAGAACTTATGCCCCTTAATGGGACTAATGGTTTTAATGATTCTTGATTTTACTATGTTCTTGGAAGGTTATCCTGCACATATTTATTTTAAGCTATTAATCTTTTTGGAGTATTATGATTTTGACACTTCTTTAACATACTTTTTTTTATACATACGGTGGCAAGAGATACACCAGCAATTATATTGAATGTGTACAGGGTGCATGGTGTAAGCCCCCTTATCTTGTGGGCCTGTGAGCATGCAAATCCTGCCGATGTTCCTTATTCCATTTCCAAAAATTAGAATGTTGGGACGTATGCATTGTGTGTGTCTGCCACTTCCATCAGTGTAAAAAACAAACAAGGTGGCTACAGGTAATGCCTGGTCACTCACACCCTAAATACATGGTGGGTGGGTGGGAGTAAGAATGACAATATATCAAAATAAATACATTTAGGGATTAGTATAGATTAGTATAACAAATAAGTGTTTAGCAATATTTCGTAGTTGAATTGGCATGTGAAATATGAAAACAGGTCTGTCATTGTGATCTGCAGCATTACAATATTATAAATATATACAGTATTTTTTTTTATATATGTTATATATGTTTTATATATATATACATATATACATATATATTTATAAAATGAGTACATGCAAAAGACCTGGTGATAGTAGTAGAGATGAGCGGGTTCGGTTTCTTTGAATCCGAACCCGCACGAACTTCACTTTTTTTTTCACGGGTCCGAGCGACTCGGATCTTCCCGCCTTGCTCGGTTAACCCGAGCGCGCCCGAACGTCATCATGACGCTGTCGGATTCTCGCGAGACTCGGATTCTATATAAGGAGCCGCGCGTCGCCGCCATTTTCACACGTGCATTGAGATTGATAGGGAGAGGACGTGGCTGGCGTCCTCTCCATTAGAATAGATTAGAAGAGAGAGAGAGAGAGAGAGATTGTGCAGACAGAGTTTACCACAGTGACCAGTGCAGTTGTTGTTAAGTTAACTTTTATTTAATATATCCGTTCTCTGCTATATCCGTTCTCTGCCTGAAAAAAACGATACACAGCAGTCACACAGTGTGACTCAGTCTGTGTGCACTCAGCTCAGCCCAGTGTGCTGCACATCAATGTATAAAAGCTTATAATAATTGTGGGGGAGACTGGGGAGCACTGCAGGTTGTTATAGCAGGAGCCAGGAGTACATAATATTATATTAATTTAAAATTAAACAGTGCACACTTTTGCTGCAGGAGTGCCACTGCCAGTGTGACTAGTGGTGACCAGTGCCTGACCACCAGTATAGTAGTATATTGTTGTATACTATCTCTTTATCAACCAGTCTATATTAGCAGCAGACACAGTACAGTGCGGTAGTTCACGGCTGTGGCTACCTCTGTGTCGGCAGTCGGCACTCGGCAGGCAGTCCGTCCATCCATAATTGTATAATTATATACCACCTAACCGTGGTATTTTTTTTTCTTTCTTTATACCGTCGTCATAGTCATACTAGTTGTTACGAGTATACTACTATCTCTTTATCAACCAGTGTACAGTGCGGTAGTTCACGGCTGTGGCTACCTCTGTGTCGGCAGTCGGCAGGCAGTCCGTCCATCCATAATTGTATTATTATAATATATACCACCTAACCGTGGTTTTTTTTTCATTCTTTATACCGTCATAGTGTCATACTAGTTGTTACGAGTATACTACTATCTCTTTATCAACCAGTGTACAGTGCGGTAGTTCACGGCTGTGGCTACCTCTGTGTCGGCAGTCGGCAGGCAGTCCGTCCATCCATAATTGTATTATAATATATACCACCTAACCGTGGTTTTTTTTTCATTCTTTATACCGTCATAGTGTCATACTAGTTGTTACGAGTATACTACTATCTCTTTATCAACCAGTGTACAGTGCGGTAGTTCACGGCTGTGGCTACCTCTCTGTCGGCAGTCGGCAGGCAGTCCGTCCATCCATAATTGTATTATAATATATACCACCTAACCGTGTTTTTTTTTTCATTCTTTATACCGTCATAGTCAGTCATACTAGTTGTTACGAGTATACTACTATCTCTTTATCAACCAGTGTACAGTGCGGTAGTTCACGGCTGTGGCTACCTCTGTGTCGGCACTCGGCAGGCAGTCCGTCCATCCATAATTGTATTATAATATATACCACCTAACCGTGGTTTTTTTTTCATTCTTTATACCGTCATAGTGTCATACTAGTTGTTACGAGTATACTACTATCTCTTTATCAACCAGTGTACAGTGCGGTAGTTCACGGCTGTGGCTACCTCTGTGTCGGCAGTCGGCAGGCAGTCCGTCCATCCATAATTGTATTATAATATATACCACCTAACCGTGGTTTTTTTTTCATTCTTTATACCGTCATAGTGTCATACTAGTTGTTACGAGTATACTACTATCTCTTTATCAACCAGTGTACAGTGCGGTAGTTCACGGCTGTGGCTACCTCTGTGTCGGCAGTCGGCAGGCAGTCCGTCCATCCATAATTGTATTATAATATATACCACCTAACCGTGGTTTTTTTTTCATTCTTTATACCGTCATAGTCAGTCATACTAGTTGTTACGAGTATACTACTATCTCTTTATCAACCAGTGTACAGTGCGGTAGTTCACGGCTGTGGCTACCTCTGTGTCGGAACTCGGCAGGCAGTCCGTCCATCCATAATTGTATTACAATATATACCACCTAACCGTGGTTTTTTTTTCATTCTTTATACCGTCATAGTGTCATACTAGTTGTTACGAGTATACTACTATCTCTTTATCAACCAGTGTACAGTGCGGTAGTTCACGGCTGTGGCTACCTCTGTGTCGGCAGTCGGCAGGCAGTCCGTCCATCCATAATTGTATTATAATATATACCACCTAACCGTGGTTTTTTTTTCATTCTTTATACCGTCATAGTCAGTCATACTAGTTGTTACGAGTATACTACTATCTCTTTATCAACCAGTGTACAGTGCGGTAGTTCACGGCTGTGGCTACCTCTGTGTCGGAACTCGGCAGGCAGTCCGTCCATCCATAATTGTATTACAATATATACCACCTAACCGTGGTTTTTTTTTCATTCTTTATACCGTCATAGTCAGTCATACTAGTTGTTACGAGTATACTACTATCTCTTTATCAACCAGTGTACAGTGCGGTAGTTCACGGCTGTGGCTACCTCTGTGTCGGCACTCGGCAGGCAGTCCGTCCATCCATAATTGTATTACAATATATACCACCTAACCGTGGTTTTTTTATACCACCTAACCGTGGCAGTCCGTCCATAATTGTATACTAGTATCCAATCCATCCATCTCCATTGTTTACCTGAGGTGCCTTTTAGTTCTGCCTATAAAATATGGAGAACAAAAAAGTTGAGGTTCCAAAATTAGGGAAAGATCAAGATCCACTTCCACCTCGTGCTGAAGCTGCTGCCACTAGTCATGGCCGAGACGATGAAATGCCAGCAACGTCGTCTGCCAAGGCCGATGCCCAATGTCATAGTACAGAGCATGTCAAATCCAAAACACCAAATATCAGAAAAAAAAGGACTCCAAAACCTAAAATAAAATTGTCGGAGGAGAAGCGTAAACTTGCCAATATGCCATTTACCACACGGAGTGGCAAGGAACGGCTGAGGCCCTGGCCTATGTTCATGGCTAGTGGTTCAGCTTCACATGAGGATGGAAGCACTCAGCCTCTCGCTAGAAAACTGAAAAGACTCAAGCTGGCAAAAGCACCGCAAAGAACTGTGCGTTCTTTGAAATCCCAAATCCACAAGGAGAGTCCAATTGTGTCGGTTGCGATGCCTGACCTTCCCAACACTGGACGTGAAGAGCATGCGCCTTCCACTATTTGCATGCCCCCTGCAAGTGCTGGAAGGAGCACCCGCAGTCCAGTTCCTGATAGTCAGATTGAAGATGTCAGTGTTGAAGTACACCAGGATGAGGAGGATATGGGTGTTGCTGGCGCTGGGGAGGAAATTGACCAGAAGGATTCTGATGGTGAGGTGGTTTGTTTATGTCAGGCACCCGGGGAGACACCTGTTGTCCGTGGGAGGAATATGGCCGTTGACATGCCAGGTGAAAATACCAAAAAAATCAGCTCTTCGGTGTGGAGGTATTTCACCAGAAATGCGGACAACAGGTGTCAAGCCGTGTGTTCCCTTTGTCAAGCTGTAATAAGTAGGGGTAAGGACGTTAACCACCTCGGAACATCCTCCCTTATACGTCACCTGCAGCGCATTCATAATAAGTCAGTGACAAGTTCAAAAACTTTGGGTGACAGCGGAAGCAGTCCACTGACCAGTAAATCCCTTCCTCTTGTAACCAAGCTCACGCAAACCACCCCACCAACTCCCTCAGTGTCAATTTCCTCCTTCCCCAGGAATGCCAATAGTCCTGCAGGCCATGTCACTGGCAAGTCTGACGAGTCCTCTCCTGCCTGGGATTCCTCCGATGCATCCTTGCGTGTAACGCCTACTGCTGCTGGCGCTGCTGTTGTTGCCGCTGGGAGTCGATGGTCATCCCAGAGGGGAAGTCGTAAGCCCACTTGTACTACTTCCAGTAAGCAATTGACTGTTCAACAGTCCTTTGCGAGGAAGATGAAATATCACAGCAGTCATCCTACTGCAAAGCGGATAACTGAGTCCTTGACAACTATGTTGGTGTTAGACGTGCGTCCGGTATCCGCCGTTAGTTCACAGGGAACTAGACAATTTATTGAGGCAGTGTGCCCCCGTTACCAAATACCATCTAGGTTCCACTTCTCTAGGCAGGTGATACCGAGAATGTACACGGACGTCAGCAAAAGACTCACCAGTGTCCTAAAAAATGCAGTTGTACCCAATGTCCACTTAACCACGGACATGTGGACAAGTGGAGCAGGGCAGGGTCAGGACTATATGACTGTGACAGCCCACTGGGTAGATGTATGGACTCCCGCCGCAAGAACAGCAGCGGCGGCACCAGTAGCAGCATCTCGCAAACGCCAACTCTTTCCTAGGCAGGCTACGCTTTGTATCACCGCTTTCCAGAATACGCACACAGCTGAAAACCTCTTACGGCAACTGAGGAAGATCATCGCGGAATGGCTTACCCCAATTGGACTCTCCTGTGGATTTGTGGCATCGGACAACGCCAGCAATATTGTGTGTGCATTAAATATGGGCAAATTCCAGCACGTCCCATGTTTTGCACATACCTTGAATTTGGTGGTGCAGAATTTTTTAAAAAACGACAGGGGCGTGCAAGAGATGCTGTCGGTGGCCAGAAAAATTGCGGGACACTTTCGGCGTACAGGCACCACGTACAGAAGACTGGAGCACCACCAAAAACTACTGAACCTGCCCTGCCATCATCTGAAGCAAGAAGTGGTAACGAGGTGGAATTCAACCCTCTATATGCTTCAGAGGTTGGAGGAGCAGCAAAAGGCCATTCAAGCCTATACAATTGAGCACGATATAGGAGATGGAATGCACCTGTCTCAAGTGCAGTGGAGAATGATTTCAACGTTGTGCAAGGTTCTGATGCCCTTTGAACTTGCCACACGTGAAGTCAGTTCAGACACTGCCAGCCTGAGTCAGGTCATTCCCCTCATCAGGCTTTTGCAGAAGAAGCTGGAGGCATTGAAGAAGGAGCTAACACGGAGCGATTCCGCTAGGCATGTGGGACTTGTGGATGCAGCCCTTAATTCGCTTAACAAGGATTCACGGGTGGTCAATCTGTTGAAATCAGAGCACTACATTTTGGCCACCGTGCTCGATCCTAGATTTAAAGCCTACCTTGGATCTCTCTTTCCGGCAGACACAGGTCTGCTGGGGTTGAAAGACCTGCTGGTGACAAAATTGTCAAGTCAAGCGGAACGCGACCTGTCAACATCTCCTCCTTCACATTCTCCCGCAACTGGGGGTGCGAGGAAAAGGCTCAGAATTCCGAGCCCACCCGCTGGCGGTGATGCAGGGCAGTCTGGAGCGACTGCTGATGCTGACATCTGGTCCGGACTGAAGGACCTGCCAACGATTACGGACATGTCGTCTACTGTCACTGCATATGATTCTCTCAACATTGATAGAATGGTGGAGGATTATATGAGTGACCGCATCCAAGTAGGCACGTCACACAGTCCGTACTTATACTGGCAGGAAAAAGAGGCAATTTGGAGGCCCTTGCACAAACTGGCTTTATTCTACCTAAGTTGCCCTCCCACAAGTGTGTACTCCGAAAGAGTGTTTAGTGCCGCCGCTCACCTTGTCAGCAATCGGCGTACGAGGTTACATCCAGAAAATGTGGAGAAGATGATGTTCATTAAAATGAATTATAATCAATTCCTCCGCGGAGACATTGACCAGCAGCAATTGCCTCCACAAAGTACACAGGGAGCTGAGATGGTGGATTCCAGTGGGGACGAATTGATAATCTGTGAGGAGGGGGATGTACACGGTGATATATCGGAGGGTGAAGATGAGGTGGACATCTTGCCTCTGTAGAGCCAGTTTGTGCAAGGAGAGATTAATTGCTTCTTTTTTGGGGGGGGTCCAAACCAACCCGTCATATCAGTCACAGTCGTGTGGCAGACCCTGTCACTGAAATGATGGGTTGGTTAAAGTGTGCATGTCCTGTTTTGTTTATACAACATAAGGGTGGGTGGGAGGGCCCAAGGATAATTCCATCTTGCACCTCTTTTTTCTTTTCTTTTTCTTTGCATCATGTGCTGATTGGGGAGGGTTTTTTGGAAGGGACATCCTGCGTGACACTGCAGTGCCACTCCTAGATGGGCCCGGTGTTTGTGTCGGCCACTAGGGTCGCTAATCTTACTCACACAGCTACCTCATTGCGCCTCTTTTTTTCTTTGCGTCATGTGCTGTTTGGGGAGGGTTTTTTGGAAGGGACATCCTGCGTGACACTGCAGTGCCACTCCTAGATGGGCCCGGTGTTTGTGTCGGCCACTAGGGTCGCTAATCTTACTCACACAGTCAGCTACCTCATTGCGCCTCTTTTTTTCTTTGCGTCATGTGCTGTTTGGGGAGGGTTTTTTGGAAGGGCCATCCTGCGTGACACTGCAGTGCCACTCCTAGATGGGCCCGGTGTTTGTGTCGGCCACTAGGGTCGCTAATCTTACTCACACAGCTACCTCATTGCGCCTCTTTTTTTCTTTGCGTCATGTGCTGTTTGGGGAGGGTTTTTTGGAAGGGCCATCCTGCGTGACACTGCAGTGCCACTCCTAGATGGGCCCGGTGTTTGTGTCGGCCACTAGGGTCGCTAATCTTACTCACACAGCTACCTCATTGCGCCTCTTTTTTTCTTTGCGTCATGTGCTGTTTGGGGAGGGTTTTTTGGAAGGGACATCCTGCGTGACACTGCAGTGCCACTCCTAGATGGGCCCGGTGTTTGTGTCGGCCACTAGGGTCGCTTATCTTACTCACACAGCGACCTCGGTGCAAATTTTAGGACTAAAAATAATATTGTGAGGTGTGAGGTATTCAGAATAGACTGAAAATGAGTGTAAATTATGGTTTTTGAGGTTAATAATACTTTGGGATCAAAATGACCCCCAAATTCTATGATTTAAGCTGTTTTTTAGTGTTTTTGGAAAAAAACACCCGAATCCAAAACACACCCGAATCCGACAAAAATAATTCGGTGAGGTTTTGCCAAAACGCGTTCGAACCCAAAACACGGCCGCGGAACCGAACCCAAAACCAAAACACAAAACCCGAAAAATTTCAGGCGCTCATCTCTAGATAGTAGGAGACTGTGTTACAGAGAGAGGATTTGCAGCAGGAAAGGAAAGTCATGTTGTCCACTGAATGGTTCTTGTCTGCTGTCAGTTGCTAGGACTTACAGTAATAAGTGAGAGTGCCACTCCTTAAGTAAAATAAATTATTTTGTCCAGTATTTTGACTAACATTAGAGACTGTATCGAAGAGTAGAGAGCAGGGGTTAAAGTGAGCCGGAACGGGGCGGAACTGCGTTCCGACAGTTCCGCTTGAAGACGGAACGCAGTTCCGCCTCCTCTGGCTCACCTAACCCGATGTGTGCCGGCTCTGTCCGAACAGTGGAAGCCCGGTGGCAGGAGCTCAGTACTAAGCTCCTGCTTCCGGCTCTAGTGTGCGCTATGAGAGAGACGTCATGACGTCTCTCTCAAAGTGCAGGGAGCCGGACGCCGGGAGGATCACAGTGGTCGGACGCGGGAGTGGGGCTTGGTAAGTATGGTGCTTTTTGTTTTTTTTAAGGCACGTCTGCTGGGGGCAAGCTACAGGGGGCAAACTACAAGGGGTAAACTACTGGGGGCAAACTAAAGGGGCGCATTACTACTGGGGCTTACTACTTGGGGCACACTACTGGGGGTATAAATACAGGGGCTAAACTACAGGGGGGCATAACTGCAGGGGCTAAACTACTGGGGGCATTCCTACTTGGGGCAAACTACATGGGGCTAAACTACTGGGGGCATTATTACTGGGGGGGGCTAAACTACAGGGGGCATAACTGCAGGGGCTAAACTACAGGGGGCATTACCGCTGGGGGCTAAACTACATGGGGCAAACTACATGAGGACTAAACTACAGGCGCTAAACTACTGGGGGCATTACCACTGGGAGGCTAAACTAAAGTGCGGGTAAACTACTGGGGTCATAACTGCAGGGGCATTACTACTGGGGGCTAAACTACTGGGGGCTCAACTACTGGGGCTAAACTACAGGGGGCTAAATGACTGGGGACATTACTACAGGCAACATTACTACTGGGGGCAATACTACACAGGGCCATTACAATTAAGGGCATTACTAATGGGAACACTACTAATGAGGGCATTGTAAAGGGGGCACTTCATAAGGGGCATCACTACTGGGGACATAAGTGGCACTACTACTGAGGGCATTGCATAAGGGGCACCACTACTATGGGCTCTATATAAGGGGCACTACCAGTACAGTGGTCATTGCATAAGGAGCACTACTACTGTGGTCATTGTAAAAGGGGCACTACTGCTGTGGGCATTGTGTATTAAGGGGTGCTACTACTGTGGGCATTATGTGTATTAGGGGTGCTACTACTGTGGGCATATTTACTATTGTGTGACCACTCCCCTTTCCGTTTGAGACCACGCCCCTTTTTGGGGGTGCGGGCCAATACTTTTATTGCATGGGCGCCAGGGGGAGGGGGGGTGGGGCGAGTTCCACCACCACTCTAGGAACACTTTAAGCACTGGTAGAGAGCATACAATTGTGCTATTGTAAGCCCTCAAACAATAAGAGTAACTCCCCACTATCATCGCCCTCATTGACTGTGCATTCTAGCATATCCCTATAGTTGGGGTTGCATTGTAATACTATGTTTTTGCCCTTCTATTCAGAATTATGTTATGTTCATTAATATTATTAATATTTATATAGCATAATACTAAAGATTCCATGATCTTTCCACAGCTTATATTCCAAGCAAACCTTACTATTTGGCTCTTTGGGTAGGGAAGTATCAATCAGTCTTTCAGATTTAGGGGTCTATTTATTAACATTATTTTTACTAAAATAATGTGGAAAAGGGTGTTTTCATGAAAACTGCTCCAAACCCTTTAATTCACTTTTTTTTAGTAACCCACATCGCATTCCCCATACTTATAATGGGAAATGTGGTGTGGCTAAATTTACTTTAAAAAAAATGTGAAAAAATACCGCAGTGTGCCCTGTGATAATCTCGCCAGCTCAGGCTGGCGAGTTCACAGGGCAGCACTGTGATAATGTGGCATTTGCCCAGCTTTCTCTGCCCCTGGCAGAGAAAGCTGAGCGGCGACCCGGCAGAGTGATCAGCTATGTGTCTCTGATGGACACACAAGCTGATCACAGTGTAAGAAGTAAAAAAAAAAAAGTAAAGAAAAACAAAACCCATACT
This sequence comes from Pseudophryne corroboree, assembly GCF_028390025.1. Taxonomy (NCBI): domain Eukaryota; kingdom Metazoa; phylum Chordata; class Amphibia; order Anura; family Myobatrachidae; genus Pseudophryne; species Pseudophryne corroboree. Next base: position 134,020,572 of record NC_086445.1, on the reverse strand, counting down.
CACCTGTCCAGGGAGCCGGTGTCCCCTGCTCCGGTGAACGCTGCTGGGCGCCGGGGTCCCCCATGTGCTGCAATGTGACCCCGGTGCAGTAAAGTGACGCCGCAAAGTGGCAGTGCACTTTACAGCACTGGGGGTCACTGCAGCGCACAGGATCCGGCACCGGGCAGCCTAGCAGAAGCAGCGCGGACCGGCTCCCTGGACTGGTGTGTATATTGATCTTCTTGCGGGGGTCCACGGCGTGTGGGGTAGTCACGACGGGGGGGTCGACCGGGCGGTGGCGGCGCATGCGCCGCAGGACATCGGGGTATTTTTTCAGAAAAATACCCCGATGATGCTGCGGAGTATCATCACAGGGACAGAGTTTGACCGCAAGCTCTGTCCCTGCATGCGATAATTGATACATCCCTGCGATGTAATCAATTATCGCAGTGCGAATTTGGGCGATTTTATCACCTGTCATCCGCATCCTGGATGTGGATGGTGATAAATAGGCCCCAAAGGCAGCACAAGGGTCATATTACAATTCACACTTGTTGCGCTGAGTTTGTCAGCTGCAAATATGTCTCTTTGGGTTGGGGCCACGTTACCGGCGGCCGGGATCCTGACGGTCAGCATCCCGACGCTGGGATCCCGGACGCAGGCAGCTGGCACTGTCCCGATCTTTGCTGCTGCCTCCCGGGTCCCCTCAAAATGTAAGTTTTGTAGAATGCAGGGGGGAGAAATGGGGCAGCGTTTGTGTGGGGAGGGGGGCCCTGCCTCATTTGTCAGTCCCGGGCCCCTTCATTTCTGATGGCAGCCCTGGCGGAGGGTGATTGTGGTGATCACCCCCCCCCCCCCAGCACTGTGCAGTTGTAATCAGCTCTCTTCGTCCTCCCAGCTGTTGGTGCATACAGTAGTTAGCTGCGGGCAGCCATGGAGACCGTGACAGCGCCGGTGCCATTTCAAGTGTATTGCTAATCGGAACTCGAGGACTGGCAGCCAATCAGGAGCGCAATACACTACTTTTGAATTCATTATTGAAACTTGCGCATAACAATACGATTAATCTGAGAAAATCATGCGATTAATCGCGATTAGAAATTTTAATCATTGCCCACCACTAATATATATATATATATATATATATATATATAAAAATACACTGCTCAAAAAAATAAAGGGAACACTTAAACAACACAATGTGACTCCAACTCAATCACACTTCTGTGAAATCAAACTGTCCACTTAGGAAGCAACACTGATTGACAATCAATTACACATGCTGTTGTGCAAATGGAATAGACAACAGGTGAAAATTATAGGCAATTAGCAAGACACCCCCAATAAAGGAGTTGTTCTGCAGGTGGTGACCACAGACCACTTCTCAGCTCCTATGCTTTCTGGCTGATGTTTTGGTCACTTATTATAGCTGGTGGTGCTTTCACTCTAGTGGTAGCATGAGACGGAGTCTACAACCCACACAAGTGGCTCAGGTAGTGCAGCTCATCCAGGATGACACATCAATGCGAGCTGTGGCAAGAAGGTTTGCTGTGTCTGTCAGCGTAGTGTCCAGAGCATGGAGGTGCTACCAGGAGACAGGCCAGTACATCAGGAGACGTGGAGGAGGCCGTAGGAGGGCAACAACCCAGCAGCAGGACCACTACCTCCGTCTTTGTGCAAAGAGGAACAGGAGGAGCACTGCCAGAGCCCTGCAAAATGACCTCCAGCAAGCCACAAATGTGCATGTGTCTACTTAAATGATCAGAAACAGACTCCATGAGGGTGGTATGAGGGCCCAACGTCTACAGGTGGGGGTTGTGCTTACAGCCCAACACCGTGCAGGACGTTTGGCATTTGCCAGAGAACTCCATAGCAACCAATCACCATCTACCTATCATTTTATAGAATGTACTTGATGAATGCTACTTCAAAGCTAATTGGTTGCTATGGGCAACTACTCCACTGGTCCACTTCAGTCTTTTCAGTGCTTGATACACCAACCCCAACCTTAGCCTAATGAAAGGAATGGTTCCACTTAAATTGTTTCTTAGTCCACCACGTTATTGTTATAAAATAATTTCTTACTAAGCTGAAGGCGTGTGAGATCTCTCAGTTGATTTTTTAGCTAGATCTAGGGAGTGAAGTGGTGATCTCAGGATCATCAGCAGTCTACACAAGAATCAAAATGTTAAAGTTAGACAATATCTGTATTGAGATATTAGCCTTACTCTACTTTATATGGGTTCCAAATGGATAAGTCGACAGTGTCTAGATCTAGAAGTATACAAGGTGGACATGGTCAATAGGTTGACAGGCTTATGGTTGACACATACAAAACGTTGACAATGTCAAAAGGTCAACATAACAATGGTCGACACATAAATGGTCTACTCAAATTTATTAGTTTTTTTCTCTTGTTTTTCCAACTTTTGCTTGATATACTTTCCACATGGACTGCAATTGGGAATAGTAACCTGTGGCGAGTGCAGCAAGCCAACTTGCCCGAAGTGTGGGGAGTGAAGAGAGTCTGCAAGGGTATACGTTTACACTGATTGTGCTTAGATATGGATAAACATACAAAATGACACTAAAAAAACCCCAAAAAGCGTATCAAGCTTTCGTTTGTTTTGACCATTGCCATGTTGACTTTTTGACCCTGTCAAGCTTTTGTACCTGTCGACCTAACATCCTAACCCACCGTCTATCTTTTAGCTGTCTACCTTTTGACCTTAACGTATTACTAAGTACAGAATATCCCACTAGCCAGCCACCTGCTGTGTTGCATGTAGGGAGATACATATTGCCTGAGCCCATTGTACAGCTTGTTTTCTTTTTATCATACGCTACATGTTATTTTGACCACATTTCATTTTGATAGTAACATTTTATCTTGTTTCGTGTGTACTTTAGATTATTTGGGTGTTAGAGGATGGCGTGGTCATCATACATAGTTCTCCTTTTCCTATATCCATTCCAGTTGTGTTCTAGCTTCATGATAAGCCTCTGATGAAAGCTGTTATATAGAACAAGACTATCTATGTTGCTTGAGGCGTTTCTGTTCTGTTTCCTCTAATCCTCGGCTCTGACAGGATCAGTCACACAGAGAAATACATTTCCGAAAAAGTGCTAGCTGTCCTGTGCATTGTGCACACACATGGATAAGCCATGGATAAAGTAGGAAAATTGTCTATTACTTACATGACACAGCCAAAACTGGTCAGTCACATTGGGCCAGGAGCAGGATTTACAATCTACAAATTTCCTCATATTTTACACACAAAATTAAATCTTAATTTTCTTTCAAAAGTTACAGCTGTGGGGTGGCTTGTTACAATATTTTTTGCCACTGTGCATGTATCTAAGTTGTACTGCATTTGTGCCGCAGTGATCTTGCAATGGCAGTCGCAGTGAGGGATTATTCGCTAAATGACTGACAGGGAGCGTTTGTGTAAGGTAACCAGGAAGTGGTGATGCAAACACAGGTGTGTCATGTTTATTTAGGGGGTGTCTCACAGTTTGCGACTGCAATCACGTATGCAGTAAACATGGCTCCGGCATCATACTTCCGACAGCTCCCAAAACATGCCTGTCAGTGCACAGGCGTCACACTACTGCACAGGATGGGGGCGCAATCAGTGTAATCAGTACCCCCTGCACATCATGCAGCAGCCTATCTCACCAGTCCACTTCACTCGGTACCTTGTGTGGGTCCTCCGGCAGCTTCTGCATGGCCAGTGGCTGCTGTGCTCAGCGCTCGGTCTCCCTGGTGACTGCTGCAGTCTGCACACAGCCCGGTGCCAAGTTCCGTTTTCACCGCTGCTTACTACTCTCTAGGTACTGGGGTGGTCTAATAAGTCAGAGGCCGGGCCCCTCCAACAAGCCCAGGCTCAGTAAAGAGAACCCCCCACCTCAGCACCTAAGGAAAAAGGTCATGTGAACCTGTGGTGAGGGGATTACTGTATACTCCAATTAACTTGTATACTGCAAAGCTTGGAGTTTGAACTTTGCTGTATATATTCACTAAGAACCTAGGGGCCTATTTATTATAAAGCCTGAATGGTGCCTTGTAGGGAGGCCAATCCCGGGCCGTTTTTTCAATCCTGGGATTCGGGATTGAAAAACGGTCAATCCCGGGATTGCAGTAGGGACCAGTGAAAGATGTAGGGAGCAGTGCTGGAGGGAGGGATTAGGTAGCGGTGCGGGAGGTAGGGAGGGGGTAGGTAGTGGTGCGGGAGGTAGGGAGGGGGTAGGCATAGGCGTGCGCAGACACTGACAGGCGGGTGCCGCTCCGGACTCCCCCCCCCCCCCCTCCACGGCATTATAGTGTTCTCTCACCTCCCCTGTCCTGGATATAGACTGCTCACCTGGGCGGCCCGGGTAAGCAGTCTATGTCCAGGACAGGGGAGGTGATAGAACACTACAATGCCGTGCCGTGGAGGGGGGGGGGGGAGTCCGGAGCGGCACCCGCCTGTCAGTGTCTGCGCACACCTATGGGGGTAGGTAGCGGTGCGGGAGGGTGGGTGTAGGTACTGGTGCGGGAGGGTTGGTAGCTGCGCGGGAGGGAGGGAGGGAGGGAGGGTGGGTGTAAGTAATAACACTTACTATGGACACACTGAACGCGGTGGCATTTCAAATGAAGCGCCGGCCACCAGCCAATCATAGCTGGCGGACCGGCAGCCAATCAGGGAAGCTGCCACAGCAGTCGCTCCTGATTGGCTGCCGCTGCTGCGGCAGCTTCCCTGATTGGCTGCCGGTCCGCCAGCTCTGATTGGCTGGCGGCCGGCGCTTCATTTGAATCAGCATTCAGCGTGTCCATGGCTGCCGCGGCCGCCTGATAGTAAGTGTTATTATTTACACCCACCCACCCTCCCGCGCCGCTTCCAACCCTCCCGCACATGCGCACTGTACTCCCTTGAATCCCGGGATTGGAGGCTCCAATCCCGGGATTCAAATCCCGGCATTTTTGGGCCCAAATCCCAGGATCCCGCCGATCCCGGGATTGGCCTCCCTAGTGCCTTGTTAATTTAGGGCCTAATTCAGTAAGGATAGCAAATTCTGCTAATTAGCAGAATTTACTATCCTTTGAAGCGCATGCTGGGGGCCACACATCACTGCGCAAGGGCACCCAGCATGCTGACCGGAGCCTCTCCCCCTTCAACAAGCAGAAATTGCGATCACATTGCAATTTCTGCTTGATAGCAGAAATAGAGGAAGCCTCCTGCCGGCGCAGCTTGGCTGCACCCGCAGGAGACCCGCTGCCACCTTCCTGATCGCAGCAACTGCGTGTGACATCACGCAGCCGCCGCAGTCACATCCCCGACATGCCCCTGTTCACGCCGCGCCGCCCCCCATTCACGCCAGCTCCGCCCCTGGAAACGGAGCGTTGCCCGCCCCGCGACCGCCTCTGCCTGATTGACAGGCAGATGTGATCGCATTTTCTGCACCCCACAGAAAATGCGGGCGCATGCGCAGGACGGGCGCTGCGCATGCGTACGCATCTTTTTCTCAAAAATTCCGGTTGGATCGCACACTGTGATCCAACCCGAATTAGGCCCTGAGTATCCAACTCGCTGTTAGTTGTAGCAGCAGACACCAATCAGTATTGTTCCGGCTTTGGGACATGTGCTCCAAAATGCAGCTGTCCCGAAATCCCTTATACTGTCCTTTTTGCCATTTGCTGCTAGCACTAACAGACGCTGTAACTATGGATGTGGGAACTTTGCATTCACAGAGAAAGGACCAGAGGTGGAGGGGGATCCGGACCTCGCTCCCTTAGGAAGGTGGCATCAGATTCTGCAATAAAACTCCAAAAATGTTCTGGTTCCAAAGCTTCATTAATGTCCAGAGGCCACATTAGGACTCAAATTACACAGGTCTGCGATGAAAAAGCTTTTTTAACGAATTTATGTGATACTTAGAGATTTTTGGCTACTGAACACGAAAATGACTCCTGATTTTGCATATCACATCACGTTTTTCTGCAAAATGTGTATTTATGAATAAGTCATTTTTTTCATATTCATTAAAGTAATAAATGTATTCTGCCTACATTTATTATAAAACATTGTCTTGAATGAATTCAGTCGGTAGAATAGAACGTTGCAATTCAGTTCTCGTTATAAAACTTCCCCCGGCCCAGTGCCAGATTAAGATCCACATGGGCCTGGAGCTGAAATTTACAAATTGCCTAAACCCCATACTGTCTAAAGGAACATTGCACACACACAACAACTACAAGGTGAGCAGGCGAAGTTGGAACCAAATACAACAGGTGCAACACAGTTTTGCCCTGTGCCGGCTCATTTTATCCCCTGCCTACCACCACATATACACACACAGCATTTTTACAGGCCCTGACATTAGAAAGTTAATAAAAGATGAACATTTCGGGCGTGTAATGAATATTGTGGAACTTTCGGCGTGTACTTCGCTCAAACAAGTGATTTAACATTTTTTAGGCAATGTCAAGAATCCAAACTACAAAGAAATTGTCAGGAAAATGCTTAATAGTTACAGAAACCTTGGCAATATGAGTTTAAAGATACATTTTTTTAATTCCCATATTGAGCATTTCTCAAATAATCTCGGAGACTACAGTGAAGAACAGGGTGAACGGTTCCACCAAGAGGTTAAAGATGTAGAAAGCAGGGCAGTAACAAGGTGTGGGCCAGCGGTGCATTGCACACAGCGCATCTGCACTGAGGGTGCATCTGCTGACACACACATGGAGCCGCGCTGTACAAATATTGCAGCGCCTGGCTACCTGGTTTAAAGCTTCCAGCCCTGGCAGCTGTCAGCGTAGTGATTGGACAGCTGTCGGGTCCGGCGCGCGCTTGTCCCCTGTTGAGCACAGAGCATGTGCTGCAGCAGGGGACAGTGCTGTGTCCTGGGCGGCAGCAGCAGCACCTGGCTTCTCCTTTTGCCCGCTCACTCCCTCACTGCTGCACGCAGCTGCTGCTCTATCTGATCCGCGGCGCTGATCACCTCCTTGACTGCCTCACAGCAGCCACTGCCAGCGCCGCAGAGCAGGACTGGGCTGCCGAGCGACGGCTGAAATAACCAATAGTAAGTGCAGCTGCAGCCTGCAGATCATTGACTTGCTGTCATGCAGGCTGCAGGGAAGAAGGAGGTGGGATCCCTGGCATGGCGCTTGTGGAGGTTGTGTGACTATATGTTGTGCTAACTGCTCAGAGAAGGAACGTGCATGAAGATCTCGCAGCCTTGCTTTACTATATGAAACAGCCTATCCTTGCCAGCAGCAGTGGAAAAGTAAGAGACAGGCTGTGTTTAACCTTTTTTTTTTTTACTATTTAAATGTGAACTTAAGCCTCTAGGTTATTATATATATATATATATATATATATATAAAGTATATATATATATATATATATATATATAAAGTATATATATATATATATATAAAGTATATATATATATAAAGTATATATATATATATATATATATAAAGAGAGAGGTAGTCCATTTCAAGTTTATTCTCTCCTCCTACAGCTCTGCTTTTTCTCTCGCCAAGCAATCCTTTTTCCAAGCATTCATCTCTTCTCAGTCCTCCAGTCCATGCTTAGAGCAACTGACAGATGGCTCTACACTAAGCAGGGTGGCAATGACATGATGCAATGGTCTTGAATGGTAATTCAGTGACCGAGGTTGACGGACTGATAAGTTACCATCTAAACCCTTTTTTTCTAAAGCATGTTTATGAAAGTACTATATAGGCATTGTGGATGCCACAGTGGTTGAAAACGATGTTTTTTGATAATCTATGCTGAGCCACCGTGATCTGCTGTTCATTTCTTGAATGCCCTTGTTTGGGTGAAAATTAAAAGTATGTGTTTTTCTATGATGGATTGAGTGCCCTTTCCTACATTGTTTTTATTTATCTGGACTATAATGGAACAGATTTAAAGGAGCACCACATTTATTGGATTACTGGAGTGTGCAAGTATCCATAGAAATTATATATATACTGTATATATATATATATGTGTGTGTGTGTGTGTGTGTGTGTGTGTGTGTGTGTGTATAAATATATATATATATACAGTGAGGATTGAAAGTTTGGGCACCCCAGGCAAAAATTCATTTTAATGTGCAAAAAGAAGCCAAGGAAAGATGGAAAAATCTCCAAAAGGCATCAAATTACACATTCTTATAACATTGCAAAAGTATCACAGCTTGTAAACGCTTTTTGTAGCCAGCCAAGAGTCTTGCAATTCTTGTTTGAGGTATCTTCGCCCATTCTTCCTTACAAAAGTCTTCCAGTTCTTTGAGATTCCTGGGCTGTCTGTGACGCACTGCTCTTTTAAGGTCTATCCATAGATCTTCAATTATGTTGAGGTCAGGAGACTGTGAAGGCCATGGCAAAACCTTCAGTTTACGCCTCTTGATGTAATCCACCATGGATTTTGAGGTGTGTTTAGGATCATTATCTATTTGTAGAAGCCAGCCTCTCTTTAACTTCAGCTTTTTCACAGATGGCATCCAGTTAGCGTCCAAAATTTGCTGGAATCTTATTGAATCCATTTTTCCTTCTACTCGTGAAATGTTCCCTGTGCCACTGGTTGCAATACAACCCCAAAGCATGATTGATTCACCCCCATGCTTAACAGTTGGATGTCACGATCCGGGTATCTGGACGCCATTACCTGCCTTTCAGATGTCTCCTGAGGCTCGCTCAGCGTTCCAAGGCCGGATCTCATCTGTGTCCACATATTGCACATTCCTCCTGTCACGCTGAGATGCTGTCACAGCGGCACCATGTTTGAATCCTGCATGGCGTCTCCCGTTCTCCGCGGCCGCCGCCGCCGCTCCTGTGTTAAAGGTGCAGGTTGTCAGTGTGGTGTTCCATGCCTGCCGCGGCCTCCGTTGTCATCCACGAGTCTCAGCATACATTTGTCAGTCTGGCGTCTCCTGTCCTCTGTGGCCGGCGCCGCCATTACAGTTATGTTTCCACATGGTTTCCCAAGCCAGTTTTCCCTCCAAGTTCTAACATGGGCGCAGCCATGTTGGATCTAATCACATGCTTCAGTTCCTCCAATCCACTGCCTGGAAATCTGCATAATTGCCCAGCCAATACCTGCATTGTTGCAGGTATAAGTATCCTGTGCCTGGGCCAGGAAATGGTCAGTGCTTTGTTTGTCATACCTTGTTCCAGTCTCTCTCCTGTGGTTGTGTCTCCAGGTTCCAGCTCCTGTCTCCAGCCTCCACCAAAGAGACCCGCACCTGCCTACCATCCTGCGGTGCAGCCTGACTCTGCAGTCCTCCGTGGCTGATCCAGTTTCCAGCTTCCAGCTATTTCATCTGCTTCCAGCAGTATCCACTACCACCGGTAATCATCCTTCAACTCCTCTGTTTCCACGCTCCCTAGCATCTTATTATATTCACTCTGTGTTTCATCACCTGGCTGGTTCCACCCAGCATTCATTCAGTGACTTTATCATCTGGCTGATCCCATTCCGCATCCACTCCGTGTCTTACCATCTGGCTGGTTCTATCCAGCAAATACAACAGCTGATTCAAGTTACCAGCTTCATCTGTTCCATCTACTGGCATGTTCCTTGGATATCTTCACTACTACAGCCAGGCCTGGTAAGGTTATTCCATCTAAGGACTTTAACAGCTGTTCTTAACCTACCAGTGTCCTGTGTAACCATTTCATGGTCAGAGTGCTCCAGGAATCATATTATTTAACATTGCCATTATTAACCTTGAATGCTGTCTGTTTACACGGAGTCTGTTGATAAACTTTTATTTTGACTTTTACCTGGTTGTCATGGTCACACCTTCGGGTTTCATTTTAACACTTACATGTCCAGGGGTCTGATTAAACCTCCCCGGTTTAAGTTCCTCTCAGCCCCTACAACTGAGGCTTTCTCCTGTCAGCCAAAACCCTCAGTTGTGACATTGGACAGAGGTTCTTTTCATTAAATTCTGTGCCCTTCCTTCTCCAAACGTACCTTTGCTCATTCCGGCCAAAAAGTTCTATTTTAACCTCATCGGTCCACAGAACTTTATTCCAAAATGCATCAGGCTTGTCTATATGTTCATTTGCAAACTTCAAACGCTGATTTTTGTGGTGAGGACGTAGAAGAGGTTTTCTTCTGATGACTCTTCCATGAAGACCATATTTGTACAAGTATCTCTTTATAGTGGAATAGTGTGCCACAACTCCAGTGTTTGCCAGATCTTCCTGGAGGGATCGTGCAGTCAAACGTGGATTTTGACTTGCTTTTCTCACAATCCTGCAAGCTGTTCTGTCGGATATTTTTCTTGGTCTTCCAGATCTTGCTTTAACTTCCACTGTTCCTGATGACTGCCATTTCTTAATTACTTTCCGAACAGAGGATATGGGCATCTAATAACACTTTGCTATTTTCTTATAGCCTTCTCCTGCTTTGTGAGCGTCAACTATTCTCAGTTTCAGTGTTCTAGACAACTGCTTAGAGGTACCCATGGTGCTGATTGTTGGAGCAAGGTCAGATGAGTCTGGGCTTTTAAAACCTTTAAGATTGACATCACCTGGTCTTTCCAGACGATGATTGAGAACAATCCATGACACTGCCAGGTCTCAGCTGTCCAAAGGGGGCAGTACAAGGTATTAACTCTGCAGGGTGCCCAAACTTTTGCAGACGTCATTTTTTGTTTTCTGTTCTTTTGAAAGTGTACATGATAGAAATAAAATCAAACTTTTTTTGACATGTTATAAGAATGTCTAATCTGTAATTTGATGCCTTTTGGAGATCTTTCCATCTTTCCTTGGCTTCTTTTTGCACATTAAAATGATTTTTTGCCTGGGGTGCCCAAATTTCAAACCCCACTGTATATATATATATATATATATATATATATATATATATATATATACGTACAGTATAACAGCAAATGCTGCGGCACTCAAGGTACGTAATGAAGACACAGGTGATAGCTTTAGTGTCATCGTTTCAATCTTTGATGATTTTCATCAGGACAATACTATAGTATAAGATTGAAACATTGATAATAAAGCTATTGTCTGTGTCTTCATTACGTACCTTGAGTGCGCACCATTTGCTGTGTTATTTATTTCTTCTGTGGAGGTACCGGGTCAAGTTAATTTACTAATCATGAGTGCCGGACCATTTGCTACATATATATATATATATATATATATATAATTTTAATTTTAGGCCTTAAGACAGGGGGGTCCTAAGTACCCCAGGGCCCCAAAGCCTTAATCCAGCCCTGACTGCGCTGCACATTCTTCACGCTCAGCGTTTGACCTAGATTATTTCATCATTCCAATACTCATGTATAATCACTTTTCTACAAACTATCCCATTTCTGTATGCTCAATAAAGGGAGTTCCCTGCAAATATCTGTATATCAATTTACATTTCTGTAGAGCATTTTAAATATAAAAAGTCTATAAATATAGAATGCAGATGTAGTGATCTGTGTCAACTCAGCAGCCAATCAGGCTAGGGTAAAAATGGTACATTAGCAGCTAGTTTTAATGTGAATAAGGTAATGGTGACATAAGCTATGTGTGGAGTCCGAGTTATGTGGACTTTGATTAAATGCCCACACTCAGGTTTACAATAGAGGTAGTATTAATTTCAAAACATGACGGGGGTGAAGTGGGGTGGGGGGTGCCGATGCTGTATCTTGCACACAGCGCTAAAATGTCTAGTTACGGCACTGGTAGAAAGAAGATACCAGGGTCGTTGGGACGTCAGCATAATGGCTGACTACTGCTGGATGATACACAGAGACAACACGGAAAAAACTTATAAGTGAAAAGCGACAAAACGAAGTTTGAAGACAAAAAGTCGAACAATAAATCAAACAATAATAGAAACAAAACCATAATTATTGGAAAAATCTTGTTTTTTTCAATAATTATGGTTTTGTTTCTATTATTGTTTGATTTTTTTGTTATTTTATTATGTAATTAAGATAAGAACACAGTGATATAATCTACACATCTTCGTATTTTACAATAAATATGTCAAGAACTATTAAACTTGTTTTTTCTTAAAAATGTATGTAACCTCCTTATAGGTAAATGTGATGTGGTAATTTTTTTATATATACTATTTCTTGATGTATACAGGAGTATAACAATAGAAAAATATTATTAAAAAATAAATTAATAACTTAAATATTGCAGAACTATGTTATTAATGGACCCGTTGCATATAACATATGTAAAATACTCTTCACCTTAGTGAATAGGCCCTTAGAACAGATACGTATTAGAAAGTAAAGCAAAAAAAAAGCAAGTACAGGTTGAGTATCCCTTATCCAAAATGCTTGGGACCAGAGGTATTTTGGATATCGGATTTTTCCGTATTTTGGAATAATTGCATACCATAATGAGATATCATGGTGATGGGACCTAAATCTAAGCACAGAATGCATTTATGTTACATATATACCTTATACACACAGCCTGAAGGTAATTTTAGCCAATAATTTTTATAACTTTGTGCATTAAACAAAGTGTGTCTACATTCACACAATTCATTTATGTTTCATATACACCTTATATACACAGCCTGAAGGTCATTTAATACAGTATTTTTAATAACTTTGTGTATTAAACAAAGTTTGTGTACATTGAGCCATCAAAAAACAAAGGTTTCACTATCTCACTCTCACTCAAAAAAGTCCGTATTTCGGAATATTTGGATATGGGATACTCAACCTGTACTATAACTGCGCACTTGGGCAAACCCTGTTACACTGCAGGTGGGGCAGATTTAAAATGTGCAGAGAGAAATAGATATGAGAGGGTTGTGTCTTAGCTCCAATCTAATTTGCAATGTGAAAATAAAGATGGACCAGCAGCCAGTATTTACCATGCATGCAAAAAATAAATGTATTTACACCTCTTACATTCAGAGGCGGATTTAGATCTCATGGGACCCTAAGCAAGATACCAATTTGGGGCCCCCTCCCACAAATAATCCATAGCACTGACAGCCTATATACATTATGCCACACCATACTACTCCTTTTATAAATATATATATATATATATATATATATATATATATATATATTCTTTTATTTTGTAACAGTATTGTTGGGGTTGTCATAAAATAACAATACTGACACCAAGGTATATAGTGAAAACAAAACAGTTTTACTAGACCACAGGTTCTTTACTACATAAAACAAAACCACCAAGTTGTTCACACCACAACTTGGGGTAACAACAATCTCCCTGGCTGTTTAACATCACACAGCCGCCAGGTGATTATAGACACAGCATACAGTCTATACAACAATGAAATCAGCAGTATAAGGCTTTTTGCCAACAGCACTACAAATAAGCATTCATAACACAGTGTTCTGGGTTATAGTCACCAATGTGTGCAGCGTCCCGCTTCAGTGGAAATGCATCCTGACAGGAACCAGTGGTACCGAAGTCCCTTCAAGCATACACAGTCCTTCAGACCCCTGACATTAGCCCCCCTTACAGGCCCTAGCTTCTGGCAGCTAGTCAGCATCAGAGGTCCCGCACCTGCGAAACCTTCAGCCCTTTCTAGGTATTATTCAGGTGCACAATTACTCAGCCATCCTGGCTGCAGAACCCACAAGACCTGGACTGACCTTTGTGGATGGGGCCCACCCTCTTCTCCCATCCACCCCCAGGGACCCGTACTGGTTTTCTACAAAACCAAGCTACAGGACCTAAAATAGTTCCTTTTGTCTCCCTGGGGTTTTTCTAAAGTCTGCTTTAGGTATTTTCCAGGTTGTTGCAGAATATGGAACGGATCCCATTTCCTTTTCGCGAGGCTCCTTTCGGCTGGTCTGGCACTCCACTTCAGACCGTCTGGTGTCTCTCTCATCACATACCCTCCTCCTACGCTTTTCCTTACTAGGGAAAGCGACTTTTCCTTCCAGGGGCCTTACGGTCTCGTAGCGCTTGGACAAAGCATCAGCATTTTTGTGATGGGTTCCAGGTCTATGTTCTACTTTGAACTTGAACTGTTGAAGTGCCCAAAACCAACATGGTACTTTAGCATTGATTTCCTTATTCAACTGCATCCAACGAAGTGGAGCATGGTCTGTTACCAGGACGAATTCTTGGCCCAGAAGGTAATACTTAAGAGACTCAACTGCCCATTTAATGGCGAGACACTCCAACTCGACAATGGCATATCTTGTTTCCCTGGGTACTAACTTTCTGCTTAAGTAAAGGACCGGTTTCTCTTCTCCATTTATTTCCTGTGACAGGACAGCTCCCAGACCCGATGTTGATGCGTCTGTCTGTAATCTGAACGTCTTTTTGAAGTCAGGAGCTACCAGAACTGGGGCAGAACACAAGGCTGTTCTAAGATCTTCCCAGGCTCCTTCCACAGCTTTTGTCCATGCCACTTTCTCAGGTTGACTCTTCTTTAAGAGTTCCGTAAGGGGTAAGGATCGGGCAGCAAAGTTTTCTATGAAGCGCCTATAGTACCCGACCAGTCCCAGAAATGTTCGCACTTTCTTTTTGGTGGTAGGTTTAGGCCACATTCACACAGCTTCCACTTTACTTCCTTGGGGTCTAACTTCTCCTTGACCTATCACGTACCCAAGGTAATTGGCCTCAGTCAGTGCCAATTTGCATTTAGCTGGGTTTGCGGTTAAACCATGTTCCCTTAGAGAGTTTAGGACTGCCTGCACTTTTTCCAGGTGGGTATCCCACGTATTTGTAAAGATGACTATGTCATCGAGATATGCCACCGCATACCCCCGGTGTGGTTTCAATAATCTGTCCATGGCTCGTTGGAACGTGGCAGGTGCTCCATGGAGCCCAAACGGAAGCATCTTATACTCGAACAGTCCATCTGGAGTGGCAAAAACAGTTTTCTCTCGCGCAGCTTTAGCTAATGGAATTTGACAATACCCTTTTGTTGTCTAGTGTAGTAAGGTACTGACTGCCCGCAAGGTTTTCCACTAACTCGTCAACTCGTGGCATGGGGTATGCATCAAAACGTATTACTTGATTAAGTTTTTGGAAATCATTGCAAAACCGAATTGTCCCATTTGGTTTTGGTACCAATACTATGGGACTGGACCAATTGCTTTGTGATTCCTCAATCACACCCAGGTCCAGCATTTTTCTGACTTCTGTGGCGACAGCTTCCCGTCTAGCCTCGGGTATCCGATATGGTTTTTGTCTTACGATGACTCCCGGTGGTGTATAAATTTCATGCTCGGTCAGAGTGGTTCTTCCAGGCTTGGATGAGAAAACGTCTTGATTCCGGTCAACCAGAGCTCTCGCCTCCGCTACCTGTTGTCGAGTTAGAGTTTCTCCTACAGGCACTTTGGCCGAGAAGGAGCCACAGCTGACATGGATTCCTCTTCTATCCAAGGTTTGAGTAAGCTGACGTGATAGATCTGTTCTGGGTGTCTTCTCCCAGGTTGTTTGACCTTGTAATTAACTGGACCCACAGCCTCTATGATTTCATAGGGTCCATGCCAATGAGCATACACTTACTCTCCAGAGTTGGAACCAGGACTAGCACCTTATCCCCTGATTGGAACTGCCTCGCTTTCGCAGTAGCATCATAATATCATTTCTGACGGGTTTGGGCTTCAACAAGATTTTCCCGGATGACAGGAGCAATCATGTGTAGTCTCTCGTAGAGCCGGTCTACAAATTGTATCACACTGGGTTCTTCTGGGTGTTGTCTTTCCCAACTTTCCTTTATCACACCCAGTACGCCTCTAGGCTGTCTCCCGAAGAGTAGCTCAAACGGGCTGTACCCTGTGGAAGCCTGCGGGACTTCTCAGATGGCAAACAGTAGGAATGGCAGTACTTCGTCCAATTCTCGGCCATTCTCACTAACAGCTCGTCTTATCATAGTCTTCATGGTTCTATTGAACCGTTCCACCAAACCATCCGTTTGCGGGTGGTAGACTGAGGTTATGCAGCTTTTTGATTTGCAGTTTCTGGCACAACTCTTTGAGAATTTGAGACATAAACGGAGTGCCCTGGTCAGTAAGGATCTCTTTAGGGAAGACAACCCTGGTAAATAACAACAGTAGCTCCTTAGCAATGGTTGCAGTTTTTGTGTTACGAAGAGGTGTGGCTTCAGGGTACCGCATTACATAATCGAGCATTACCAAGACATGCTGGTTTCCTTTTTTTGTTTTTCCGGTGGACCCACTAAGTACATTGCTATCCTCTCAAAGGGTACCTTTACAATAGGTATAGGTATCAAGTGAGCACGGAAGTGGGGTTTTGGACTGTTCCGTTGGCATGTGGGACACCGCTGGCAGTACGCCTTTACATCTGTGTGTATTCCTGGCCAATAGAGACAGAGTAATATTCTCTCTCTTGTTTTCTCTTCGCCTAGATGTCCACCCCAGAGATACGTGTGTGTAGCGGTCAGCACCAGAGGTACATGTTTTCAGGGTACTAATAGCTGCTCTAGTTTTCTCCCTTGGGTAACTATTACCGGATATAATAAGTCTTTCCTCAAAATTAAATAAGGTGTCCCGTCAGGCGGATAAGGTATATTAACCCTCCCATTGACCTCGACCACCTTGTACTTTATATTATCAAGGGCAGCATCATTCTGTTGAGCCCTTGCAAAGTTTTACAGGTACACTTGCTGTAAGTTTTGGGCCCACTCTGGAAAAGGAACTGGGTGCTCTGGCACTTCCTTAGGGAAGTCTGCTCATCACCACCTTCGCCCACAGCAACCACCTCAGATGACGCAGTACGAGAGTGCTTTGGAGGGTCATCAGATTTGTCCTCTGTCAGAGCAATAAGCTTACTGAAGCCTGGGAAATCCCATCCCAGGATTAACAGGTAGGGCAGTTTAAGTCCAACTGCCACTGCAACGTAATAAGTCTGGCCTTGTACAGTGATAGGCATTATGACACGGGGATACCTCTCCGTAGTCCCATGCACACACAGGACATTGGCCGATACTGGCAGTTGTTCCACGTTCTTTGGCACGACGGCCGCTGCGACCAATGTTAATTCACTGCCGGAGTAAACCAAGGCCGTCAATTTCCGTCCTCCAATTTGCACTGGCTCTCATACCAGGGGAGCTCGCCCTTGTGAAGGCAACATAGAGCATAACACCATGTTCTCTTCTGTGGCTTTTGCAACACTACATCCATGGGCTCTCTTCTTCTGGGACACATGCGTCTGTAGTGTCCAGTTTCACCACATTCATAGCATAATGGGGAGGGGCTCTCCTCAGGAGAGAATCCATTATTTCTAGACACAGGGACAGTAGGGGAAGACCCCCGTGGTTGCTGTCCTGTCCCCAGGAGAATGAGTCGTAGGTATTGCCTACACTGGCCGCCCAGCCAGTAACTTCCAATCAGGGCCTTTAGCCATTCGGCCAGCTGTCTCATATCTCTCCATGGTAATTTTCAGATTTTGAGGGGCAGCGTGGATTACCCATCTTTGGGTGTTGTGATCCAGGGTGCGGATACACTAGTCCACAATTACTGTCTCTACTATCTGGTGAAAACTGTTCTCTTCAGGCTGTAGCCAACTGCGGCCATACTTGGCTAACTCTGTCAATTGTATCCTGACAGGGGATCCAGACTGAAAAGTCCACTCCTTGAAGCGCTGTGCTTTACTCGCTGCGGTCAGGCCCAGCCGGGCTAAGATAGCAGCCTTTACTACTCCATAGTGTTTAGTTTGTTCCACAGACAAGTCGGCATATGCCTGTTGCGATACTCCTGTCAGATATGGTGCTAACCGGTCCGCCCACGTATCTACGTCCCATTTTAACCGCTGATCGTTTTTTTTAAATATTAGAAGGTAGGCTTCCGGATCATCTGAGGCGGTCATTTTATTTAATATGACCGGCTTATTTTCGGGCGCCCGATCTGTCAACAACTGTGCCATCTGCTTTTGGATCTTTTGCTGTGCCACCACAGCAGTGGTCAGTGTACGCAACATCTCCTCCATATTGAGGTTAGAGGATTAGCGGAAGACAGCAGGCGTCAAGAAATATCCCCAATGAGCAAGTTCAACTTGTCCTCTTTAGGCTAGGAGAAAGGAAAAAACCTTTATACTTTTTGGGACATTTCCCCTTTAAGAAATAATAGGGGGGAAAAAATACTTTTTTTTAAAGGCTTTATTTAGGTCTGGGGGGGGGGGTTTAGTACCACGCTGAAAAGCGGCTGGCACCCCACTTTTTCCCTGTACGGGCCACCACTTGTAACAGTATTGTTGGGGTTGTCATAAAATAACAATACTGACACCAAGGTGGTCATTCCGAGTTGTTCGCTCGCTAGATGCTTTTAGCAGCATTGCACACGCTAGGCCGCCGCCCTCTGGGAGTGTATCTTAGCTTAGCAGAATAGCGAACGAAAGATTAGCAGAATTGCTACTAAATAATTCCTTGCAGTTTCTGAGTAGCGCAGACCTACTCCTAGATTGCAATCACCTCAGTCCGTTTAATTCCTGCTTTGACGTCACAAACACGCCCTGCGTTCGGCCAGCCACTCCCCCGTTTCTCCAGCCACTCCTGCGTTTTTACCTGGCACGCCTGCGTTTTTTAACACACTCCCGGAAAACGCTCAGTTTCCGCCCAGAAACACCCACTTCCTGTCAATCACACTACGATCACTCGAGCGTGGAAAAAAAGTTGCTCGAGCTTGTGTAAATGTACTAAGTTTTGTGCTAAAATACTTACCGCATGCGTGCTGCGTACCATGCGCATGCACTTTTCCACCTAATCGCTCCGTTGCGAAAAACTCGGAATGACCACCCAAGTTATATAGTGAAAACAAAACAGTTTTACTAGACCACAGGTTCTTTACTACATAAAACAAAACCACCAAGTTGTTCACACCACAACTTGGGGTAACAACAATCTCCCTGGCTATTTAACATCACACAGCCGCCAGGTTATTATAGACACAGCATACAGTCTATACAACAATGAAATCAGCAGTATAAGGCTTTTTGCTAACAGCACTACAAATAAGCATTCATAACACAGTGTCCTGGGTTATAGCCACCAATGTGTGCAGCATCCCACTTCAGTGGAAATGCATCCTGACAGGAACCACTGGTACCGAAGTCCCTTCAAGCTTACACAGTCTTCCAGACACTAGCCTCCTTACCAGAGCTGGATTAATGCATTGAGGAAGGGGGGGATCCTGGGGTACTTAAGACAAGGGGGCCCTAAAATTAAAATCATAATACAAATATATATATATATATATATATATATATAAATATATATACATACTCTGTATATATCTAGATATATATATGAAACATGCTGTAACATTTGAAGTAAGGGGGTATCTAATAGTTTGGATAGTTTGGATCTACTGTGTATTTAATATATTTATTGTGTGTGTGTGTATATATATATATATATATATATATATACACACACACACACACACACACACACACACACACACACACACACACACACACACACATGCACATGTATATATACACATTTATTTAGAGATGTGCACCGGACATTTTTCGGGTTTTGTGTTTTGGTTTTGGATTCGGTTCCGCGGCCGTGTTTTGGATTCGGATGCGTTTTGGCAAAACCTCCCTGAAAATTTTTTGTCGGATTCGGGTGTGTTTTGGATTCGGGTGTTTTTTTTCAAAGACCCCTCAAAAACAGCTTAAATCATAGAATTTGGGGGTGATTTTGATCCTATAGTATTATTAAACTCAATAACCACAATTTCCACTCATTTCCAGTCTATTCTGAACACCTCACACCTCACAATACCATTTTTAGTCCTAAAATTTGCACCAAGGTCGCTGGATGACTAAGCTAAGCGACCCAAGAGGGTGGCACAAACACCTGGCCCATCTAGGAGTGACACTGCAGTGTCAGACAGGATGCACATGATGCAAAGAAAAGAGAAAAAGAGGTGCACTGTGGTCGCTGGACGGCTAAGCTAAGCGACACAAACACCTCAATATCACAGGAATTATTCGTTCTAATCAATGGTATTATTGGTCCAAATCACTGGAAGAAAATGACAAAATCACTGGAATTATTCGTTCTAATCAATGGTATTATTGGTCCAAATCACTGGAAGAAAATGACAAAATCACTGGAATTATTTGGCAAGATCACTGTAATCAATAATTATAAATCACTGATATTAATTGGTAAAATCTCACTATCGCCTGCCTAGTGAAGTGGAATCTAGATGGTATTTTGTACCGGGGACACAATAACTTCATCAATGGTCTAAATCCCACTGCACTAATGGCAGAAAACGGGCACACGTCTAACAGCGCACTGATTATACTGAGAACTGATTATACTGATCACTGATGATACTACGGAGAACTGACACTGAGCAGCGAGAACAGCACTGGACTATTGTACTGTAGTATACTGGTCACCACAATGCAGCACTGACACTGAGCACAGATATTAAGCACTGATGAGGATACTAGAAGTGACACAAAGCTGCAAGATACAGCAATGGCCTACTGTACTGTACTACTATATACTGGTGGTCACCACAATGCTGCACTGTACTACTATATACTGGTCACAACAATGCAGCAGATATTGAGCACTGATCAGGATACTAGAACTGAGTCTGACACGGAGCTGCAAGATACAGCAATGGCCTACTGTACTGTACTATATGTATACTGCTGGTCACCAAAATGCTGCACTGTCCTACTATATACTGCTCACAACAATGCAGCACAGATATGGAATGGATACTTGCAGTGATACAGAGCTGCAAGATACAGCAATGGCTTACTGTACTGTACTACTATAATTATATAATGGTGGTCTCCACAATGCAGCACACTGAGCACAGATATTACCAGGTGTATCTCACACATCACTCAGTACAGATTACAGGATGTATAATCACCAGGTGTATAACACACGTCGCACAGTACAGTATACAGTATGCAGCTCTGGAGGGATCAGTATTTGGCAGGAAGGCGAGACCTGGTCCTGGCAGCAGAGTGACAGGCGGCCGTATAGTAGCAGCCAAGCTCCAAATCTGGCAGTGTGTGGAGAGGGAGGGGGTGAGGGAAGGGAACGGGCGCTGGAGTGTCTGAGCGGAGGGCTTGGAAGTTCAGGAGGAGTGAGGCGGGAGCTGCTCTTCCATAGCAGCGCACAGTGGTGATGACGGAGTCTGACAAAGGAAGGAGGAGGAGGATTGAGGCAACTGGCCTCAGGGGAGCACTGTGCCGCAGCCATCACCTGCAGGAGGAGTGGAGGGAAACACATCCTATCTGCCCCAGATAAGTGACTTCTGATCAGAGCAATTGAGGGACGGAGTTTTTCTGAAAGGTGGAAAGGAAGGGGTTCTTTTTCATGTAGACTGGAAGGACTGCAACAAACTTGGAGTGACTACACTTTTCACCCTAGTTCGGCAGCCCTGCTGCCCTTTAATACACAGATGAATGAAGACTCCATTTGGAAAGGCGGCCGCTCAGCGATCATGAGCTGATGCAGCACATGCAGGTGTTTCTGCAAATATGATGAAGAAAAGAACTTCTCATAAGACACATCGAAACAATATGGGACCAAGTAAACCAATCTCCCAGCCAAGGCGAAATATTGTAGGCTGTAGAATACAGCATGGGTGGAAAGAGGGCAGTGGGCCAATAACTAGAGATGTGCACTTGAAATTTTTCGGGTTTTGTGTTTTGGTTTTGGGTTCGGTTCCGCGGCCGTGTTTTGGGTTCGACCGCGTTTTGGCAAAACCTCACCGAATTTTTTTTGTCGGATTCGGGTGTGTTTTGGATTCGGGTGTTTTTTTTCAAAAAAACACTAAAAAACAGCTTAAATCATAGAATTTGGGGGTCATTTTGACCCCAAAGTATTATTAACCTCAAAAACCATAATTTCCACTCATTTTCAGTCTATTCTGAATACCTCACACCTCACAATATTATTTTTAGTCCTAAAATTTGCACCGAGGTCGCTGGATGACTAAGCTAAGCGACCCTAGTGGCCGACACAAACACCTGGCCCATCTAGGAGTGGCACTGCAGTGTCACGCAGGATGGCCCTTCCAAAAAACACTCCCCAAACAGCACATGACGCAAAGAAAAAAAGAGGCGCAATGAGGTAGCTGTGTGAGTAAGATAAGCGACCCTAGTGGCCGACACAAACACCTGGCCCATCTAGGAGTGGCACTGCAGTGTCACGCAGGATGGCCCTTCCAAAAAACACTCCCCAAACAGCACATGACGCAAAGAAAAAAAGAGGCGCAATGAGGTAGCTGTGTGAGTAAGATAAGCGACCCTAGTGGCCGACACAAACACCTGGCCCATCTAGGAGTGGCACTGCAGTGTCACGCAGGATGGCCCTTCCAAAAAACACTCCCCAAACAGCACATGACGCAAAGAAAAAAAGAGGCGCAATGAGGTAGCTGTGTGAGTAAGATAAGCGACCCTAGTGGCCGACACAAACACCTGGCCCATCTAGGAGTGGCACTGCAGTGTCACGCAGGATGGCCCTTCCAAAAAACACTCCCCAAACAGCACATGACGCAAAGAAAAAAAGAGGCGCAATGAGGTAGCTGTGTGAGTAAGATAAGTGACCCTAGTGGCCGACACAAACACCTGGCCCATCTAGGAGTGGCACTGCAGTGTCACGCAGGATGGCCCTTCCAAAAAACACTCCCCAAACAGCACATGACGCAAAGAAAAAAAGAGGCGCAATGAGGTAGCTGTGTGAGTAAGATAAGCGACCCTAGTGGCCGACACAAACACCTGACCCATCTAGGAGTGGCACTGCAGTGTCACGCAGGATGGCCCTTCCAAAAAATACTCCCCAAACAGCACATGACGCAAAGAAAAAAAGAGGCGCAATGAGGTAGCTGTGTGAGTAAGATAAGCGACCCTAGTGGCCGACACAAACACCTGGCCCATCTAGGAGTGGCACTGCAGTGTCACGCAGGATGGCCCTTCCAAAAAACACTCCCCAAACAGCACATGACGCAAAGAAAAAAAGAGGCGCAATGAGGTAGCTGTGTGAGTAAGATAAGCGACCCTAGTGGCCGACACAAACACCTGGCCCATCTAGGAGTGGCACTAGAGTGTCACGCAGGATGGCCCTTCCAAAAAACACTCCCCAAACAGCACATGACGCAAAGAAAAAAAGAGGCGCAATGAGGTAGCTGTGTGAGTAAGATAAGCGACCCTAGTGGCCGACACAAACACCTGGCCCATCTAGGAGTGGCACTGCAGTGTCACGCAGGATGGCCCTTCCAAAAAACACTCCCCAAACAGCACATGACGCAAAGAAAAAAAGAGGCGCAATGAGGTAGCTGTGTGAGTAAGATAAGCGACCCTAGTAGCCGACACAAACACCTGGCCCATCTAGGAGTGGCACTGCAGTGTCACGCAGGATGGCCCTTCCAAAAAACACTCCCCAAACAGCACATGACGCAAAGAAAAAAAGAGGCGCAATGAGGTAGCTGTGTGAGTAAGATAAGCGACCCTAGTGGCCGACACAAACACCTGGCCCATCTAGGAGTGGCACTGCAGTGTCACGCAGGATGGCCCTTCCAAAAAACACTCCCCAAACAGCACATGACGCAAAGAAAAAAAGAGGCGCAATGAAGTAGCTGTGTGAGTAAGATAAGCGACCCTAGTGGCCGACACAAACACCTGGCCCATCTAGGAGTGGCACTGCAGTGTCACGCAGGATGGCCCTTCCAAAAAACACTCCCCAAACAGCACATGACGCAAAGAAAAAAAGAGGCACAATGAGGTAGCTGTGTGAGTAAGATAAGCGACCCTAGTGGCCGACACAAACACCTGGCCCATCTAGGAGTGGCACTGCAGTGTCACGCAGGATGGCCCTTCCAAAAAACACTCCCCAAACAGCACATGACGCAAAGAAAAAAAGAGGCGCAATGAGGTAGCTGTGTGAGTAAGATAAGCGACCCTAGTGGCCGACACAAACACCTGGCCCATCTAGGAGTGGCACTGCAGTGTCACGCAGGATGGCCCTTCCAAAAAACACTCCCCAAACAGCACACGACGCAAAGAAAAAAAGAGGCGCAATGAGGTAGCTGTGTGAGTAAGATAAGCGACCCTAGTGGCCGACACAAACACCTGGCCCATCTAGGAGTGGCACTGCAGTGTCACGCAGGATGGCCCTTCCAAAAAACACTCCCCAAACAGCACATGACGCAAAGAAAAAAAGAGGCGCAATGAGGTAGCTGTGTGAGTAAGATAAGCGACCCTAGTGGCCGACACAAACACCTGGCCCATCTAGGAGTGGCACTGCAGTGTCACGCAGGATGGCCCTTCCAAAAAACACTCCCCAAACAGCACATGACGCAAAGAAAAAAAGAGGCGCAATGAGGTAGCTGTGTGAGTAAGATAAGCGACCCTAGTGGCCGACACAAACACCTGGCCCATCTAGGAGTGGCACTGCAGTGTCACGCAGGATGGCCCTTCCAAAAAACACTCCCCAAACAGCACATGACGCAAAGAAGAAAAGAGGCGCAATGAGGTAGCTGTGTGAGTAAGATAAGCGACCCTAGTGGCCGACACAAACACCTGGCCCATCTAGGAGTGGCACTGCAGTGTCACGCAGGATGGCCCTTCCAAAAAACACTCCCCAAACAGCACATGACGCAAAGAAGAAAAAAAGAAAAAAGAGGTGCAAGATGGAATTGTCCTTGGGCCCTCCCACCCACCCTTATGTTGTATAAACAGGACATGCACACTTTAACCAACCCATCATTTCAGTGACAGGGTCTGCCACACGACTGTGACTGAAATGACGGGTTGGTTTGGACCCCCACCAAAAAAGAAGCAATTAATCTCTCCTTGCACAAACTGGCTCTACAGAGGCAAGATGTCCACCTCATCATCATCCTCCGATATATCACTGTGTACATCCCCCTCCTCACAGATTATCAATTCGTCCCCACTGGAATCCACCATCTCAGCTCCCTGTGTACTTTGTGGAGGCAATTGCTGCTGGTCAATGTCTCCACGGAGGAATTGATTATAATTCATTTTAATGAACATCATCTTCTCCACATTTTCTGGAAGTAACCTCGTACGCCGATTGCTGACAAGGTGAGCAGCGGCACTAAACACTCTTTCGGAGTACACACTTGTGGGAGGGCAACTTAGGTAGAATAAAGCCAGTTTGTGCAAGGGCCTCCAAATTGCCTCTTTTTCCTGCCAGTATAAGTACGGACTGTGTGACGTGCCTACTTGGATGCGGTCACTCATATAATCCTCCACCATTCTTTCAATGGGGAGAGAATCATATGCAGTGACAGTAGACGACATGTCCGTAATCGTTGTCAGGTCCTTCAGTCCGGACCAGATGTCAGCATCAGCAGTCGCTCCAGACTGCCCTGCATCACCGCCAGCGGGTGGGCTCGGAATTCTGAGCCTTTTCCTCGTACCCCCAGTTGCGGGAGAATGTGAAGGAGGAGATGTTGACAGGTCGCGTTCCGCTTGACTTGACAATTTTCTCACCAGCAGGTCTTTGAACCCCAGCAGACTTGTGTCTGCCGGAAAGAGAGATCCAAGGTAGGTTTTAAATCTAGGATCGAGCACGGTGGCCAAAATGTAGTGCTCTGATTTCAACATATTGACCACCCGTGAATCCTTGTTAAGCGAATTAAGGGCTCCATCCACAAGTCCCACATGCCTAGCGGAATCGCTCCGTGTTAGCTCCTCCTTCAATGTCTCCAGCTTCTTCTGCAAAAGCCTGATGAGGGGAATGACCTGACTCAGGCTGGCAGTGTCTGAACTGACTTCACGTGTGGCAAGTTCAAAGGGCAGCAGAACCTTGCACAACGTTGAAATCATTCTCCACTGCGCTTGAGACAGGTGCATTCCACCTCCTATATCGTGCTGAATTGTATAGGCTTGAATGGCCTTTTGCTGCTCCTCCAACCTCTGAAGCATATATAGGGTTGAATTCCACCTCGTTACCACTTCTTGCTTCAGATGATGGCAGGGCAGGTTCAGGCGTTTTTGGTGTTGCTCCAGTCTTCTGTACGTGGTGCCTGTACGCCGAAAGTGTCCCGCAATTCTTCTGGCCACCGACAGCATCTCTTGCACGCCCCTGTCGTTTTTTTAAAAATTCTGCACCACCAAATTCAAGGTATGTGCAAAACATGGGACGTGCTGGAATTTGCCCATATTTAATGCACACACAATATTGCTGGCGTTGTCCGATGCCACAAATCCACAGGAGAGTCCAATTGGGGTAAGCCATTCCGCGATGATCTTCCTCAGTTGCCGTAAGAGGTTTTCAGCTGTGTGCGTATTCTGGAAACCGGTGATACAAAGCGTAGCCTGCCTAGGAAAGAGTTGGCGTTTGCGAGATGCTGCTACTGGTGCCGCCGCTGCTGTTCTTGCGGCGGGAGTCCATACATCTACCCAGTGGGCTGTCACAGTCATATAGTCCTGACCCTGCCCTGCTCCACTTGTCCACATGTCCGTGGTTAAGTGGACATTGGGTACAACTGCATTTTTTAGGACACTGGTGAGTCTTTTTCTGACGTCCGTGTACATTCTCGGTATCGCCTGCCTAGAGAAGTGGAACCTAGATGGTATTTGGTAACGGGGGCACACTACCTCAAGAAATTGTCTAGTTCCCTGTGAACTAACGGCGGATACCGGACGCACGTCTAACACCAACATAGTTGTCAAGGTCTCAGTTATCCGCTTTGCAGCAGGATGACTGCTGTGATATTTCATCTTCCTCGCAAAGGACTGTTGGACAGTCAATTGCTTGGTGGAAGTAGTAAAAGTGGTCTTACGATTTCCCCTCTGGGATGACCATCGACTCCCAGCAGCAACAACAGCAGCGCCAGCAGCAGTAGGCGTTACACGCAAGGATGCATCGGAGGAATCCCAGGCAGGAGAGGAATCGTCAGAATTGCCAGTGACATGGCCTGCAGGACTATTGGCATTCCTGGGGAAGGAGGAAATTGACACTGGGTGAGTTGGTGGGGTGGTTTGCGTGAGCTTGGTTACAAGAGGAAGGGATTTACTGGTCAGTGGACTGCTTCCGCTGTCGCCCAAAGTTTTTGAACTTGTCACTGACTTATGAATGCGCTGCAGGTGACGTATAAGGGAGGATGTTCCGAGGTGGTTAACGTCCTTACCCCTACTTATTACAGCTTGACAAAGGCAACACACGGCTTGACAAATGTTGTCCGCATTTCTGTTGAAATACTTCCACACCGAAGAGCTGATTTTTTTGGTATTTTCACCAGGCATGTCAACGGCCATATTCCTCCCACGGACAACAGGTGTCTCCCCGGGTGCCTGACTTAAACAAACCACCTCACCATCAGAATCCTCCTTGTCAATTTCCTCCCCAGCGCCAGCAACACCCATATCCTCCTCATCCTGGTGTACTTCAACACTGACATCTTCAATCTGACTATCAGGAACTGGACTGCGGGTGCTCCTTCCAGCTTTTGCAGGGGGCGTGCAAATGGTGGAAGGCGCATGCTCTTCACGTCCAGTGTTGGGAAGGTCAGGCATCGCAACCGACACAATTGGACTCTCCTTGTGGATTTGGGATTTCGAAGAACGCACAGTTCTTTGCGGTGCTTTTGCCAGCTTGAGTCTTTTCATTTTTCTAGCGAGAGGCTGAGTGCTTCCATCCTCATGTGAAGCTGAACCACTAGCCATGAACATAGGCCAGGGCCTCAGCCGTTCCTTGCCACTCCGTGTGGTAAATGGCATATTGGCAAGTTTACGCTTCTCCTCCGACAATTTTATTTTAGAATTTGGAGTCCTTTTTTTACTGATATTTGGTGTTTTGGATTTTACATGCTCTGTACTATGACATTGGGCATCGGCCTTGGCAGACGATGTTGCTGGCATTTCATCGTCTCGGCCATGACTAGTGGCAGCAGCTTCAGCACGAGGTGGAAGTGAATCTTGATCTTTCCCTAATTTTGGAACCTCAACATTTTTGTTCTCCATATTTTAATAGGCACAACTAAAAGGCACCTCAGGTAAACAATGGAGATGGATGGATACTAGTATACTTATGGATGGACGAGCGACTGCCGACACAGAGGTAGCTACAGCCGTGGACTACCGTACTGTTTCTGCTGCTAATATAGACTGGATGATAATGAGATGAAATTAATATATATATATATATATCATCACTAGTACTGCAGCCGGACAGGTATATATATTTATTATGTAATGACTGATGACGGACCTGCTGGACACTGTCAGCTCAGCAGCACCGCAGACTGCTACAGTAAGCTACTATAGTAGTATGTATCAAGAAGAAAGAAACAAAAAAAACACGGGTAGGTGGTATACAATTATGGATGGACGAGCGACTGCCGACACAGAGGTAGCTACAGCCGTGGACTACCGTACTGTGTCTGCTGCTAATATAGACTGGATGATAATGAGATGAAATTAATATATATATATATAAAATATCACTAGTACTGCAGCCGGACAGGTATATATATTTATTATGTAATGACTAATGACGGACCTGCTGGACACTGTCAGCTCAGCAGCACCGCAGACTGCTACAGTAAGCTACTATAGTAGTATGTATCAAGAAGAAAGAAAAAAAAACAAAACACGGGTAGGTGGTATACAATTATGGATGGACGAGCGACGGCCGACACAGAGGTAGCTACAGCCGTGGACTACCGTACTGTGTCTGCTGCTAATATAGACTGGATGATAATGAGATGAAATTAATATATATATATATATATATATATATATATATAATATCACTTGTACTGCAGCCGGACAGGTATATATATTTATTATGTAATGACTGATGACGGACCTGCTGGACACTGTCAGCTCAGCAGCACCGCAGACTGCTACAGTAAGCTACTATAGTAGTATGTATCAAGAAGAAAGAAAAAAAAACCCACGGGTAGGTGGTATACAATTATGGATGGACGAGCGACTGCCGACACAGAGGTAGCTACAGCCGTGGACTACCGTACTGTGTCTGCTGCTAATATAGACTGGATGATAATGAGATGAAATTAATATATATATATATATATATATAATATCACTAGTACTGCAGCCGGACAGGTATATATATTTATTATGTAATGACTGATGACGGACCTGCTGGACACTGTCAGCTCAGCAGCACCGCAGACTGCTACAGTAAGCTACTATAGTAGTATGTATCAAGAAGAAAGAAAAAAAAAAACCACGGGTAGGTGGTATACAATAATGGATGGACGAGCGACTGCCGACACAGAGGTAGCTACAGCCGTGGACTACCGTACTGTGTCTGCTGCTAATATAGACTGGATGATAATGAGATGAAATTAATATATATATATATAATATCACTAGTACTGCAGCCGGACAGGTATATATATTTATTATGTAATGACTGATGACGGACCTGCTGGACACTGTCAGCTCAGCAGCACCGCAGACTGCTACAGTAAGCTACTATAGTAGTATGTATCAAGAAGAAAGAAAAAAAAAAAAACACGGGTAGGTGGTATACAATTATGGATGGACGAGCGACTGCCGACACAGAGGTAGCTACAGCCGTGGACTACCGTACTGTGTCTGCTGCTAATATAGACTGGATGATAATGAGATGAAATTAATATATATATATAAAATATCACTAGTACTGCAGCCGGACAGGTATATATATTTATTATGTAATGACTGATGACGGACCTGCTGGACACTGTCAGCTCAGCAGCACCGCAGACTGCTACAGTAAGCTACTATAGTAGTATGTATCAAGAAGAAAGAAAAAAAAAAACATGGGTAGGTGGTATACAATTATATATATATTATATACAATTATATATATATATATATATATATATATATATATTAAACTGGTGGTGATTAATTAAACTGGTGGTCAGGTCACTGGTCACACTATCAGCAACTTGCAAGTAGTACTCCTAAGCAGACAATCACAATATATACTGGTGGTCAGTGTGGTCACAATGGCAGTGTGGCACTCTGGCAGCAAAAGTGTGCACTGTACGTTAAAATATGTACTCCTGCTCTCAGACTCTAACTGCTCCCCACTATCTCCCCCACAAGTCAGATATACAGTCACACTATCACTTCAGCAAGTAGTAGTACTCCTCCTAATGCTCCCCAAAATTACTAAAGTAAATACTGTGTCTCTCTCTACTCTAGTCTCACTCTCTTCTCTATAAACGGAGAGGACGCCAGCCACGTCCTCTCCCTATCAATCTCAATGCACGTGTGAAAATGGCGGCGACGCGCGGCTCCTTATATAGAATCCGAGTCTCGCGATAGAATCCAAGCCTCGCGAGAATCCGACAGCGGGATGATGACGTTCGGGCGCGCTCGGGTTAACCGAGCAAGGCGGGAAGATCCGAGTCGCTCGGCCCCGTGTAAAAAAACCTGAAGTTCGGGCGGGTTCGGATTCCGAGGAACTGAACCCGCTCATCTCTACCAATAACCCAGTGGAAAGGAACAGTTCTGGATCAAGTACCAGTGAATCCCTCCCTCTATCTTATAAAGTATGATGGATTTGATTGTGTCTATGGACGTGAGCTTCACAAGGATGAAAGGGTGTCTACTCTTGAAGTTCTACCAGACAGAGTTGCCTCATCCCGAATCAGCAATGCCCATTTGGCTGACACAATGATTGGTAAAGCAGTGGAGCATATGTTTGAAACAGAGGATGGTTCCAAGGATGAGTGGCGAGGGATGGTATTAGCACGATCACCTATTATGAACACATGGTTTTATTATTATATAACCTATGAAAAGGACACAGTCTTATATATGTATCAACTTTTAGATGACTATAAAGAAGGAGATCTTTGGATCATGCCAGATTCAAATGATTCCCCTCCAGCTGAAAGAGAACCAGGGGAGGTTGTGGACAGCCTGGTGGGCAAGCAAGTGGAATATGCCAAAGAAGATGGCTCAAAAAGGACTGGCATGGTTGTTCATCAAGTTGAAGCTAAACCATCTGTGTACTTCATTAAGTTTGATGACGATTTCCATATTTATGTCTACGATTTGGTGAAGACATCCTAAATGGGATTCTGTACTTTTTTTTTTTTGCCAAACGTAATTTAATGTAAACATTTGTTGAAAGTCGCTGCTTTCTGATTACAGAAATGCTCAGATATTCCTGCGAATCCACAATCCCTTCCCAGCGGAAAAAGAAATTGAGAAACCATTGTTTGAGAACGTTTGTTCTCTTTCCCTTACAAAGGAACAAACCACTTTCCAAGAAGACTGACGTTTTTGGGATTATGGAGACATAATGTTTTTGACTATAAATCCTAAAGCAGGTGGTGTATTAGAGCAAAAGAGTGCAAGAGACCAGTCATGCAGTTTCTGAAATATTATGACAAAATGTTACTGTATTTCATAAGCACTCATTCCTAACTCTGCTAAGTACTGTTTGGTATACTGTATCTGGCTTCCATGAGGTAGTTGTCAATTATTTGAGCTTCCATTGACCTTTTTGAAAACAGTAGAAGTTATCGATTCTTTTTTTTAATTTTTATTTTCGCCTATTTTTAATTTTCTCCTGCATAGCCCAGTAAAATGTTGCAATGTTAAGTATTGACTTGTGCCTTCTGGGGTCCACTTCTTCACCAAACCCAGCCAAATCTCATCCTAACCCTCTGTTCCACGTTCTCTATGTACCCCATCTGTGTCACCCCTGTCTGTCTACCCCTCCCCTTTAGATTGTAAGCTCTCACGAGCAGGGCCCTCTTCCCTCATGTGCTTATCCTTTGTCTTACTTTAATAATCTTCAACTGTACCACATCCAGCAGTCTTCTGCCACCTGATACTTATTCCAGTGTCATCTGCTGTTGTAACTATGTTTATTTACCCTGTACTTGTCCTATACTGTCATCAACTGTAAGTTGCTGTTTTCCTGTTTGATTATTTATGTACTCTGTAATTGGGTGCTGCGGAACCCTTGTGGCACCATATAAATAAAGGATAATAATAATAATAATAATAATAATAATAATAATATAGGGTGTATAATCCCCAGGTGTATCTCACACATCGCTCAGTACAGTATATAGGGTGTATAATCCCCAGGTGTATCTCACACATCACACAGTACAGTATATAGGGTGTATAATCCCCAGGTGTATCTCACACATCGCTCAGTACAGATTACAGGATGTATAATCACCATGTGTATAACACACGTCGCACAGTACAGTATACAGGGTGTATAATTAATTACCAGGTGTATCACACACATCGCACAGTACAGTATATAGGGTGTATAATCCCAAGGTCTATCTCACACATCGCTCAGTACAGTATACAGGGTGTATAATCACCAGGTGTATCACAAACGTTGCACAGTACAGTATACAGGGTGTATAATCCCAGGTGTATCTCACACATCGCTTAGCACAGATTACAGGATGTCTAAAATCACCAGGTGTATAACACATGTCGCACAGTACAGTATACATACTGGTCACAACAATGCAGCAGATATTGAGCACTGATCAGGTTACTAGAAGTGACACAGAGCTGCAAGATACAGCAATGGCCTATGTAGTGTACTATATGTATACTGCTGGTCACCAAAATGCTGCACTGTCCTACTATATACTGCTCACAATAATGCAGCACAGAGATAGTATACTTGACACAGAGCTGCAAGATACAGCAATGGTCTACTGTACTGCACTATATGTATACTGCTGGTTACCTAAATGCTGCACTGTCCTACTATATACTGCTCACAATAATGCAGCACAGAGATAGTACACTTGACACAGAGCTGCAAGATAAAGCAATGGCCTACTGTACTGTACTATATATGTATACTGCTGGTCACCAAAATGCTGCACTGTCCTACTATATACTGCTCACACTAATGCAGCATAGAGATAGTATACTTGACACAGAGCTGCAAGATACAGCAATGGCCTACTGTAGTGTACTATATGTATACTGCTGGTCACCAAAATGCTGCACTGTCCTACTATATACTGCTCACAATAATGCAGCACAGAGATAGTATACTTGACACAGAGCTGCAAGATACAGCAATGGCCTACTGTACTGTACTATATGTATACTGCTGGTCACCAAAATGCTGCACTGTCCTACTATATACTGCTCACAATAATGCAGCACAGATATGGATAGTATACTTGCAGGACCGGTGCAAGGTCTCTATGCACCCTAGGCAAAGCTTCAACCTGGTGCCCCCTAACCTACAACCCACCTGCAGGAAGTGCATCAGGGCTATGAGGAGCGGCCGTGGGGGCGCCCCTCGGGAACCATAGTTACATCCGCCTCCTATGTGCCTTCACATGACTTGATGTTATTCATGTCAGCACAGAGGAAGCGCTGAGGCTTTATGTGGTACAGCCTGATAGTGGTAGCTGCACCTGATTAGAGCAGCAGCAGCAGCAGCCAGTACAGTGTAAAAGGAGTAGGCCGCATACAGAGACATCCTTTAGTTTTTTGCTAGATGAATTCAGTGGCGCCCTCCAGGAGCTGGCGCCCCTAGGCAGCCGCCTAAAGCTGCCTAATGGTAGAGCCGGCCCTGTATACTTGACACAGAGCTGCAAGATACAGCAATGGCCTACTGTACTGTACTACTATAATTATATACTGGTGGTCTCCAGTCCCCACAATGCAGCACACTGAGCACAGATATTTGCAGCACACTGAGCACAGATATGGAGCGTTTTCAGGCAGAGAACGTAGATATTTTCAGCACACTGAGCACAGATATTTGCAGCACACTGAGCACAGATTACGGAGCTTTTCAGGGAGAGAACGCAGCCACGTCCTCTCCGTTCAATCTCCACGAGTGAAAATGGCGGCAACGCGCTGCTTTTTATATAGAATTCGAATCTCGTGAGAATCCGACAGCGGGATGATGACGTTCGGGCGCATTCGGGTTAACCGAGCAAGGCGGGAAGATCTGAGGCTGCCTCGGAACCGTGTAAAATAGGTGAAGTTCGGATCTCAGAGAACCGATCCCACTCATCTCTATTAGATTAGTCATACAGCAACCTTGTGCACCTTTTTTCTTCTTTGCATCATGTGCTGTTTGGGGCCTTTTTTTTATATCTGCCCTCCTGTCTGCCACTGCAGTGCCACTCCTAGATGGGCCAACTGTTTGTGTTGCTTGGCTTAGTCATACAGCTACCTCATTGCACCTCTTCTACATCTTTGCATGAGGTGCTGTTTGGGGCCTAGTTTTTGAAAAGTGCCCTCCTGTCTGACACTGCAGTGCCACTCCTAGATGGGCCAGGTGTTTGTGCCGCACACTTGTGTCGCTTGGCTTAGTCATACAGCCACCTCGGTGCAACCTTTTGGCCTAAAAACAATAATGTGAGGTGTTCAGAATAGACTTGAAATGAGTGGAAATGAATGTTATTGGGGTTAATAATACCGCAGGATCAAAATTACCCCCAAATTCTGTGATTTTAGCCGTTTTTATGTTTTTTTTCAAAAATCATCCCGATCCAAAACCAAAACACGAAAGGGTGGTTTTGGCAAAACCAAGCCAAAAAAAAAACACGAAAGTGGTATTAGAACTAGTGATGAGCACCGGAAATTTTTCGGGTTTTGTGTTTTGGTTTTGGGTTCGGTTCCGCGGCCGTGTTTTGGGTTCGAACGCGTTTTGGCAAAACCTCACCGAATTTTTTTTGTCGGATTCGGGTGTGTTTTGGATTCGGGTGTTTTTTTTAAAAAAACCTAAAAAACAGCTTAAATCATAGAATTTGGGGGTCATTTTGATCCCAAAGTATTATTGACCTCAATAACCATAATTTCCACTCATTTTCAGTCTATTCTGAACACCTCACAATATTATTTTTAGTCCAAAAATTTGCACCGAGGTCGCTGGATGACTAAGCTCAGCGACCCAAGTGGCCGACACAAACACCTGGCCCATCTAGGAGTGGCACTGCAGTGTCACGCAGGATGGCCCTTCCAAAAAACACCCCCCAAACAGCACATGACGCAAAGAAGAAAAAAAAGAGGCGCAATGAGGTAGCTGTGTGAGTAAGCTAAGCGACCCTAGTGGCCGACACAAACACCTGGCCCATCTAGGAGTGGCACTGCAGTGTCACGCAGGATGGCCCTTCAAAAAAAAAACACCCCCCAAACAGCACATGACGCAAAGAAAAAAAGAGGCGCAATGAGGTAGCTGTGTGACTAAGATAAGCGACCCAAGTGGCCGACACAAACACCTGGCCCATCTAGGAGTGGCACTGCAGTGTCACGCAGGATGGCCCTTCCAAAAACTACTCCCCAAACAGCACATGACGCAAAGAAAAATGAAAGAAAAAAGAGGTGCAAGATGGAATTGTCCTTGGGCCCTCCCACCCACCCTTATGTTGTATAAACAGGACATGCACACTTTAACCAACCCATCATTTCAGTGACAGGGTCTGCCACACGACTGTGACTGAAATGACGGGTTGGTTTGGACCCCCACCAAAAAAGAAGCAATTAATCTCTCCTTGCACAAACTGGCTCTACAGAGGCAAGATGTCCACCTCATCATCATCCTCCGATATATCACCGTGTACATCCCCCTCCTCACAGATTATCAATTCGTCCCCACTGGAATCCACCATCTCAGCTCCCTGTGTACTTTGTGGAGGCAATTGCTGCTGGTGAATGTCTCCACGGAGGAATTGATTATAATTCATTTTAATGAACATCATCTTCTCCACATTTTCTGGATGTAACCTCGTACGCCGATTGCTGACAAGGTGAGCGGTGGCACTAAACACTCATTCGGAGTACACACTTGTGGGAGGGCAACTTAGGTAGAATAAAGCCAGTTTGTGCAAGGGCCTCCAAATTGCCTCTTTTTCCTGCCAGTATAAGTACGGACTGTCTGACGTGCCTACTTGGATGCGGTCACTCATATAATCCTCCACCATTCTTTCAATGGGGAGAGAATCATATGCAGTGACAGTAGACGTAATCGTTGTCAGGTCCTTCAGTCCGGACCAGATGTCAGCATCAGCAGTCGCTCCAGACTGCCCTGCATCACCGCCAGCGGGTGGGCTCGGAATTCTAAACCTTTTCCTCGCACCCCCAGTTGCGGGAGAATGTGAAGGAGGAGATGTTGACAGGTCGCGTTCCGTTTGACTTGACAATTTTCTCACCAGCAGTTCTTTGAACCCCAGCAGACTTGTGTCTGCTGGAAAGAGAGATCCAAGGTAGGTTTTAAATCTAGGATCGAGCACGGTGGCCAAAATGCATTGCTCTGATTTCAACAGATTGACCACCCGTGAATCCTTGTTAAGCGAATTAAGGGCTCCATCCACAAGTCCCACATGCCTAGCGGAATCGCTCTGTGTTAGCTCCTCCTTCAATGTCTCCAGCTTCTTCTGCAAAAGCCTGATGAGGGGAATGACCTGACTCAGGCTGGCAGTGTCTGAACTGACTTCACGTG
Source organism: Pseudophryne corroboree (assembly GCF_028390025.1). Taxonomy (NCBI): domain Eukaryota; kingdom Metazoa; phylum Chordata; class Amphibia; order Anura; family Myobatrachidae; genus Pseudophryne; species Pseudophryne corroboree. Next base: position 133,984,207 of record NC_086445.1, on the reverse strand, counting down.
TGGCAAGTTCAAAAGGTTGCAGAACCTTGCACAACGTTGAAATCATTCTCCACTGCGCTTGAGACAGGTGCATTCCACCTCCTATATCGTGCTCAGTTGTATAGGCTTGAATGGCCTTTTGCTGCTCCTCCAACCTCTGAAGCATATAGAGGGTTGAATTCCACCTCGTTACCACTTCTTGCTTCAGATGATGGCAGGGCAGGTTCAGGCGTTTTTGGTGGTGCTCCAGTCTTCTGTACCGTGGTGCCTGTACGCCGAAAGTGTGCCGCAATTCTTCTGGCCACCGACAGCATCTCTTGCACGCCCCTGTCGTTTTTTTAAATAATTCTGCACCACCAAATTCAAGGTATGTGCAAAACATGGGACGTGCTGGAATTTGCCCAGATTTAATGCACACACAATATTGCTGGCGTTGTCCGATGCCACAAATCCACAGGAGAGTCCAATTGGGGTTAGCCATTCTAAGATGATCTTCCTCAGTTGCTGTAAGAGGTTTTCAGCTGTGTGCGTATTCTGGAAAGCGGTGATACAAAGCGTAGCCTGCCTAGGAAAGAGTTGGCGTTTGCGAGATGCTGCTACTGGTGCCGCCGCTGCTGTTCTTGCGGCGGGAGTCAATACATCTACCAAGTGGGCTGTCACAGTCATATAGTCCTGAGTCTTCCCTGCTCCACTTGTCCACATGTCCGTGGTTAAGTGGACATTGGGTACAACTGCATTTTTTAGGACACTGGTGAGTCTTTTTCTGAGGTCTGTGTACATTTTCGGTATCGCCTGCCTAGAGAAATGGAACCTAGATGGTATTTGGTACCGGGGACACAGTACCTCCAACAAGTCTCTAGTTGCCTCTGCAGTAATGATGGATACCGGAACCACGTTTCTCACCGCCCAGGATGCCAGAGAAGTGGAACCTAGATGGTATTTGGTAACGGGGGCACACTACCTCAAGAAATTGTCTAGTTCCCTGTGAACTAACGGCGGATACCGGACGCACGTCTAACACCAACATAGTTGTCAAGGTCTCAGTTATCCGCTTTGCAGCAGGATGACTGCTGTGATATTTCATCTTCCTCGCAAAGGACTGTTGGACAGTCAATTGCTTGGTGGAAGTAGTAAAAGTGGTCTTACGACTTCCCCTCTGGGATGACCATCGACTCCCAGCAGCAACAACAGCAGCGCCAGCAGCAGTAGGCGTTACACGCAAGGATGCATCGGAGGAATCCCAGGCAGGAGAGGACTCGTCAGAATTGCCAGTGACATGGCCTGCAGGACTATTGGCATTCCTGGGGAAGGAGGAAATTGACACTGAGGGAGTTGGTGGGGTGGTTTGCGTGAGCTTGGTTACAAGAGGAAGGGATTTACTGGTCAGTGGACTGCTTCCGCTGTCGCCCAAAGTTTTTGAACTTGTCACTGACTTATGATGAATGCGCTGCAGGTGACGTATAAGGGAGGATGTTCCGAGGTGGTTAACATCCTTACCCCTACTTATTACAGCTTGACAAAGGCAACACACGGCTTGACAAATGTTGTCCGCATTTCTGTTGAAATACTTCCACACTGAAGAGCTGATTTTTTTGGTATTTTCACCAGGCATGTCAATGGCCATATTCCTCCCACGGACAACAGGTGTCTCCCCGGGTGCCTGACTTAAACAAACCACCTCACCATCAGAATCCTCCTGGTCAATTTCCTCCCCAGCGCCAGCAACACCCATATCCTCCTCATCCTGGTGTACTTCAACACTGACATCTTCAATCTGACTATCAGGAACTGGACTGCGGGTGCTCCTTCCAGCACTTGCAGGGGGCGTGCAAATGGTGGAAGGCGCATGCTCTTCACGTCCAGTGTTGGGAAGGTCAGGCATCGCAACCGACACAATTGGACTCTCCTTGTGGATTTGTGATTTTGAAGAACGCACAGTTCTTTGCTGTGCTTTTGCCAGCTTAAGTCTTTTCATTTTTCTAGCGAGAGGCTGAGTGCTTCCATCCTCATGTGAAGCTGAACCACTAGCCATGAACATAGGCCAGGGCCTCAGCCGTTCCTTGCCACTCCGTGTGGTAAATGGCATATTGGCAAGTTTACGCTTCTCCTCCGACGATTTTATTTTAGATTTTTGAATCCTTTTTTTACTGATATTTGGTGTTTTGGATTTTACATGCTCTGTACTATGACATTGGGCATCGGCCTTGGCAGACGACGTTGATGGCATTTCATCGTCTCGGCCATGACTAGTGGCAGCAGCTTCAGCACGAGGTGGAAGTGGATCTTGATCTTTCCCTATTTTTGGAACCTCAACATTTTTGTTCTCCATATTTTAATAGGCACAACTAAAAGGCACCTCAGGTAAACAATGGAGATGGATGGATACTAGTATACTTATGGATGACGAGCGACTGCCGACACAGAGGTAGCTACAGCCGTGGACTACCGTACTGCGTCTGCTAGTATAGACTGGATGATAATGATATAAAATATATATATATATCACTACTGCAGGACAGGTATATATTGTATAATGACGGACCTGCTGGACACTGTCAGCACTGCAGACTCCTAAACTACTAGAATGAAGAAGATAGAAAAAAAAAAACCACCACAGGTAGGTATACAATTATGGACGAGTGACTGCCGACACAGAGGTAGCTACAGCTGTGGACTACCGTACTGCGTCTGCTAGTATAGACTGGATGATAATGATATAAAAAATATATATATATCACTACTGCAGGACAGGTATATATTGTATAATGACAGACCTGCTGGACACTGTCAGCACTGCAGACTCCTAAACTACTAGTATGACGAAGATAGAAAAAAAAAACCACCACAGGTAGGTATACAATTATGGATGAGCGACTGCCGACACAGAGGTAGCTACAGCCGTGGACTACCGTACTGCGTCTGCTAGTATAGACTGGATGATAATGATATAAAAAATATATATCACTACTGCAGGACAGGTATATATTGTATAATGACGGACCTGCTGGACACTGTCAGCACTGCAGACTCCTAAACTACTAGTATGAAGAAGATAGAAGAAAAAAAAAACCCACCACAGGTAGGTATACAATTATGGACGAGCGACTGCCGACACAGAGGTAGCTACAGCCGTGGACTACCGTACTGCGTCTGCTATTATAGACTGGATGATAATGATATAAAAAATATATATATATCACTACTGCAGGACAGGTATATATTGTATAATGACGGACCTGCTGGACACTGTCAGCACTGCAGACTCCTAAACTACTAGTATGAAGAAGATAGAAAAAAAAAAACCACCACAGGTAGGTATACAATTATGGACGAGCGACTGCCGACACAGAGGTAGCTACAGCCATGGACTACCGTACTGCGTCTGCTAGTATAGACTGGATGATAATGATATAAAATATATATATATATCACTACTGCAGGACAGGTATATATTGTATAATGACAGACCTGCTGGACACTGTCAGCACTGCAGACTCCTAAACTACTAGTATGAAGAAGATAGAAAAAAAAAAACCACCACAGGTAGGTATACAATTATGGACGAGCGACTGCCGACACAGAGGTAGCTACAGCCATGGACTACCGTACTGCGTCTGCTAGTATAGACTGGATGATAATGATATAAAATATATATATATATCACTACTGCAGGACAGGTATATATTGTATAATGACAGACCTGCTGGACACTGTCAGCACTGCAGACTCCTAAACTACTAGTATGAAGAAGATAGAAAAAAAAAAACCACCACAGGTAGGTATACAATTATGGACGAGCGACTGCCGACACAGAGGTAGCTACAGCCGTGGACTACCGTACTGCGTCTGCTAGTATAGACTGGATGATAATGATATAAAAAATATATATATATATCACTACTGCAGGACAGGTATATATTGTATAATGACGGACCTGCTGGACACTGTCAGCACTGCAGACTCCTAAACTACTAGTATGAAGAAGATAGAGAAAAAAAAACCCACCACAGGTAGGTATACAATTATGGACGAGCGACTGCCGACACAGAGGTAGCTACAGCCGTGGACTACCGTACTGCGTCTGCTAGTATAGACTGGATGATAATGATATAAAAAATATATATATATCACTACTGCAGGACAGGTATATATTATATAATGACGGACCTGCTGGACACTGTCAGCACTGCAGACTCCTAAACTACTAGTATGAAGAAGATAGAAAAAAAAAACCCACCACAGGTAGGTATACAATTATGGACGAGCGACTGCCGACACAGAGGTAGCTACAGCCGTGGACTACCGTACTGCGTCTGCTAGTATAGACTGGATGATAATGATATAAAATATATATATATATATATCACTACTGCAGGACAGGTATATATTATATAATGACGGACCTGCTGGACACTGTCAGCACTGCAGACTCCTAAACTACTAGTATGAAGAAGATAGAAATATAATGAATGACGGACCTGCTGGACACTGTCAGCAGAATGCGTTTATAGAATAAAAAAAAAAACACCACACGAGTGTTTAACTTTTTCAGGCAGACAATATACTGGTGGTCACTGCTGGTCAGTCACACTGGCACTCTGGCAGCAAAAGTGTGCACTGTTAAATATGTACTCCTGCTATAACTGCTCCCCAGTCTCCCCCACAATTAAGCTGTGTGAGCAGTGAGCACTACTCAGCACAGTCAGATATACATAGATGATATTATCATGCAGCACACTGAGGCTGAGCACAGATATGGTATGTGACTGTGTATCGTTTTTTTTCAGGCAGAGAACGGATTATATTAAATAATAAATAAAACTGGTGGTCACTAGTATAACTATCAGCAAAACTCTGCACTCTCTGAGTACTCCTAATGCTTCAGTAAATCAAGTGTCTCACTCTCTATCTAAACGGAGAGGACGCCAGCCACGTCCTCTCCGTATCAATCTCAATGCACGTGTGAAAATGGCGGCGACGCGCGGCTCCTTATATAGAATCCGAGTCTCGCGATAGAATACGAGCCTCGCGAGAATCCGACAGCGGGATGATGACGTTCGGGCGCGTTCGGGTTAACCGAGCAAGGCGGGAAGAACCGAGTCTGCCTCGGACCCGTGTAAAAAGCGTGAAGTTCGGGGGGGTTCAGTTTCTGAGAAACCGAACCCGCTCATCACTAATTAGAACCAAAACCAAAACACGAAAAGTGGCAGCCGCACATCTCTAATTCACTGGGAGTCAGTGTGATGGTAGGGTACACTTGGCTGTATAGGGGAGACACTTTGTGAATTGGGGGCACTGGGCTTTTTGCTGTGTGATGTGCAGGGGGGTAGGGACTCCCCTCTTTTATATACATATGGGCACACTGTAGAGGAGCCTTGACAGGGGTGTAGCCAGGACTTTGTGTGCCCCATAGCAACATTTTGAAGGGGCCCCTGTTCCAATGCTTCTAGATAGACACCTCTCTGCAGCAGTTGTTAAGTTTATGCCCAATAGTAGTGCCCAAGTCTATTTTATGGACCATAGTAGAGCCCTAGTCCACGTTATGCCACATTGTAGGGCTGCCAGTAGAGATGAGCGCCGGAAATTTTTCGGGTTTTGTGTTTTGGTTTTGGGCTCGGTTCCGCGGCCGTGTTTTGGGTTCGACCGCGTTTTGGCAAAACCTAACCGAATTTTTTTTGTCGGATTCGGTTGTGTTTTGGATTCGGGTGTTTTTTTCCAAAAAACCGAAAAAACAGCTTAAATCATAGAATTTGGGGGTCATTTTGATCCCAAAGTATTATTAACCTCAAAAACCATCATTTCCACTCATTTTCAGTCTATTCTGAATACCTCACACCTCACAATATTATTTTTAGTCCTAAAATTTGCACCGAGGTCGCTGGATGACTAAGCTAAGCGACCCTAGTGGCCGACACAAACACCTGGCCCATCTAGGAGTAGCACTGCAGTGTCACGCAGGATGTCCCTTCCAAAAAACCCTCCCCAAACAGCACATGACGCAAAGAAAAAAAGAGGCGCAATGAGGTAGCTGTGTGAGTAAGATAAGCGACCCTAGTGGCCGACACAAACACCGGGCCCATCTAGGAGTGGCACTGCAGTGTCACGCAGGATGTCCCTTCCAAAAAACCCTCCCCAAACAGCACATGACGCAAAGAAAAAAAGAGGCGCAATGAGGTAGCTGTGTGAGTAAGATAAGCGACCCTAGTGGCCGACACAAACACCGGGCCCATCTAGGAGTGGCACTGCAGTGTCACGCAGGATGTCCCTTCCAAAAAACCCTCCCCAAACAGCACATGACGCAAAGAAAAAAAGAGGCGCAATGAGGTAGCTGTGTGAGTAAGATAAGCGACCCTAGTGGCCGACACAAACACCGGGCCCATCTAGGAGTGGCACTGCAGTGTCACGCAGGATGTCCCTTCCAAAAAACCCTCCCCAAACAGCACATGACGCAAAGAAAAAAAGAGGCGCAATGAGGTAGCTGTGTGAGTAAGATAAGCGACCCTAGTGGCCGACACAAACACCGGGCCCATCTAGGAGTGGCACTGCAGTGTCACGCAGGATGTCCCTTCCAAAAAACCCTCCTCAAACAGCACATGACGCAAAGAAAAAAAGAGGCGCAATGAGGTAGCTGTGTGAGTAAGATAAGCGACCCTAGTGGCCGACACAAACACCGGGCCCATCTAGGAGTGTCACTGCAGTGTCACGCAGGATGGCCCTTCCAAAAAACACTCCCCAAACAGCACATGACGCAAAGAAAAAAAGAGGCGCAATGAGGTAGCTGTGTGAGTAAGATAAGCGACCCTAGTGGCCGACACAAACACCGGGCCCATCTAGGAGTGGCACTGCAGTGTCACGCAGGATGATCCTTCCAAAAAACACTCCCCAAACAGCACATGACGCAAAGAAAAAAAGAGGCGCAATGAGGTAGCTGTGTGAGTAAGATAAGCGACCCTAGTGGCCGACACAAACACCGGGCCCATCTAGGAGTGGCACTGCAGTGTCACGCAGGATGGCCCTTCCAAAAAACACTCCCCAAACAGCACATGACGCAAAGAAAAAAAGAGGCGCAATGAGGTAGCTGTGTGAGTAAGATAAGCGACCCTAGGGGCCGACACAAACACCGGGCCCATCTAGGAGTGGCACTGCAGTGTCACGCAGGATGGCCCTTCCAAAAAACACTCCCCAAACAGCACATGACGCAAAGAAAAATTAAAGAAAAAAGAGGTGCAAGATGGAATTGTCCTTGGGCCCTCCCACCCACCCTTATGTTGTATAAACAGGACATGCACACTTTAACCAACCCATCATTTCAGTGACAGGGTCTGCCTCACGACTGTGACTGATATGACGGGTTGGTTTGGACCCCCACCAAAAAAGAAGCAATTAATCTCTCCTTGCACAAACTGGCTCTACAGAGGCAAGATGTCCACCTCATCATCATCCTCCGATATATCACCGTGTACATCCCCCTCCTCACAGATTAACAATTCGTCCCCACTGGAATCCACCATCTCAGCTCCCTGTGTACTTTGTGGAGGCAATTGCTGCTGGTCAATGTCTCCGCGGAGGAATTGATTATAATTCATTTTAATAAACATCATCTTCTCCACATTTTCTGGATGTAACCTCGTACGCCGATTGCTGACAAGGTGAGCGGCGGCACTAAACACTCTTTCGGAGTACACACTTGTGGGAGGGCAACTTAGGTAGAATAAAGCCAGTTTGTGCAAGGGCCTCCAAATTGCCTCTTTTTCCTGCCAGTATAAGTACGGACTGTGTGACGTGCCTACTTGGATGCGGTCACTCATATAATCCTCCACCATTCTTTCAATGTTGAGAGAATCATATGCAGTGACAGTAGACGACATGCCCGTAATCGTTGTCAGGTCCTTCAGTCCGGACCAGATGTCAGCATCAGCAGTCGCTCCAGACTGCCCTGCATCACCGCCAGCGGGTGGGCTCGGAATTCTGAGCCTTTTCCTCGCACCCCCAGTTGCGGGAGAATGTGAAGGAGGAGATGTTGACAGGTCGCGTTCCGCTTGACTTGACAATTTTCTCACCAGCAGGTCTTTCAACCCCAGCAGACTTGTGTCTGCCGGAAAGAGAGATCCAAGGTAGGCTTTAAATCTAGGATCGAGCACGGTGGCCAAAATGTAGTGCTCTGATTTCAACAGATTGACCACCCGTGAATCCTTGTTAAGCGAATTAAGGGCTCCATCCACAAGTCCCACATGCCTAGCGGAATCGCTCCGTGTTAGCTCCTCCTTCAATGTCTCCAGCTTCTTCTGCAAAAGCCTGATGAGGGGAATGACCTGACTCAGGCTGGCAGTGTCTGAACTGACTTCACGTGTGGCAAGTTCAAAGGGCATCAGAACCTTGCACAACGTTGAAATCATTCTCCACTGCGCTTGAGACAGGTGCATTCCACCTCCTATATCGTGCTCAATTGTATAGGCTTGAATGGCCTTTTGCTGCTCCTCCAACCTCTGAAGCATATAGAGGGTTGAATTCCACCTCGTTACCACTTCTTGCTTCAGATGATGGCAGGGCAGGTTCAGTAGTTTTTGGTGGTGCTCCAGTCTTCTGTACGTGGTGCCTGTACGCCGAAAGTGTCCCGCAATTCTTCTGGCCACCGACAGCATCTCTTGCACGCCCCTGTCGTTTTTAAAAAAATTCTGCACCACCAAATTCAAGGTATGTGCAAAACATGGGACGTGCTGGAATTTGCCCATATTTAATGCACACACAATATTGCTGGCGTTGTCCGATGCCACAAATCCACAGGAGAGTCCAATTGGGGTAAGCCATTCCGCGATGATCTTCCTCAGTTGCCGTAAGAGGTTTTCAGCTGTGTGCGTATTCTGGAAACCGGTGATACAAAGCGTAGCCTGCCTAGGAAAGAGTTGGCGTTTGCGAGATGCTGCTACTGGTGCCGCCGCTGCTGTTCTTGCGGCGGGAGTCCATACATCTACCCAGTGGGCTGTCACAGTCATATAGTCCTGACCCTGCCCTGCTCCACTTGTCCACATGTCCGTGGTTAAGTGGACATTGGGTACAGCTGCATTTTTTAGGACACTGGTGACTCTTTTTCTGAGGTCTGTGTACATTTTCGGTATCGCCTGCCTAGAGAAATGGAACCTAGATGGTATTTGGTACCGGGGACACAGTACCTCCAACAAGTCTCTAGTTGGCTCTGCAGTAATGATGGATACCGGAACCACGTTTCTCACCACCCAGGATGCCAAGGCCTCAGTTATCCGCTTTGCAGTAGGATGACTGCTGTGATATTTCATCTTCCTCGCAAAGGACTGTTGAACAGTCAATTGCTTACTGGAAGTAGTACAAGTGGGCTTACGACTTCCCCTCTGGGATGACCATCGACTCCCAGCAGCAACAACAGCAGCGCCAGCAGCAGTAGGCGTTACACGCAAGGATGCATCGGAGGAATCCCAGGCAGGAGAGGACTCGTCAGAATTGCCAGTGACATGGCCTGCAGGACTATTGGCATTCCTGGGGAAGGAGGAAATTGACACTGAGGGAGTTGGTGGGGTGGTTTGCGTGAGCTTGGTTACAAGAGGAAGGGATTTACTGGTCAGTGGACTGCTTCCGCTGTCGCCCAAAGTTTTTGAACTTGTCACTGACTTATTATGAATGCGCTGCAGGTGACGTATAAGGGAGGATGTTCCGAGGTGGTTAATGTCCTTACCCCTACTTATTACAGCTTGACAAAGGCAACACATGGCTTGACACCTGTTGTCCGCATTTCTGTTGAAATACTTCCACACCGAAGAGTTGATTTTTTTGGTATTTTCACCAGGCATGTCAGTGGCCATATTCCTCCCACGTACAACAGGTGTCTCCCCGGGTGCCTGACTTAAACAAACCACCTCACCATCAGAATCCTCCTGGTCAATTTCCTCCCCAGCGCCAGCAACACCCATATCCTCCTCATCCTGGTGTACTTCAACACTGACATCTTCAATCTGACTATCAGGAACTGGACTGCGGGTGCTCCTTCCAGCACTTGCAGGGGGCGTGCAAATGGTGGAAGGCGCATGCTCTTCACGTCCAGTGTTGGGAAGGTCAGGCATCGCAACCGACACAATTGGACTCTCCTTGTGGATTTGGGATTTCGAAGAACGCACAGTTCTTTGCGGTGCTTTTGCCAGCTTGAGTCTTTTCAGTTTTCTAGCGAGAGGCTGAGTGCTTCCATCCTCATGTGAAGCTGAACCACTAGCCATGAACATAGGCCAGGGCCTCAGCCGTTCCTTGCCACTCCGTGTGGTAAATGGCATATTGGCAAGTTTACGCTTCTCCTCCGACAATTTTATTTTAGGTTTTGGAGTCCTTTTTTTACTGATATTTGGTGTTTTGGATTTGACATGCTCTGTACTATGACATTGGGCATCGGCCTTGGCAGACGACGTTGCTGGCATTTCATCGTCTCGGCCATGACTAGTGGCAGCAGATTCAGCACGAGGTGGAAGTGGATCTTGATCTTTCCCTAATTTTGGATCCTCAACATTTTTGTTCTCCATATTTTAATAGGCACAACTAAAAGGCACCTCAGGTAAACAATGGAGATGGATGGATACTAGTATACAATTATGGATGGACTGCCGAGTGCCGACACAGAGGTAGCTACAGCCGTGGACTACCGTACTGTGTCTGCTGCTAATATAGACTGGTTGATAATGAGATGTAGTATGTATAAAGAAGAAAGAAAAAAAAAAACACGGGTAGGTGGTATACAATTATGGATGGACTGCCGAGTGCCGACACAGAGGTAGCTACAGCCGTGGACTACCGTACTGTACTGTGTCTGCTGCTAATATAGACTGGTTGATAATGAGATGTAGTATGTATAAAGAAGAAAGAAAAAAAAAAACACGGGTAGGTGGTATACAATTATGGATGGACTGCCGAGTGCCGACACAGAGGTAGCTACAGCCGTGGACTACCGTACTGTGTCTGCTGCTAATATAGACTGGTTGATAATGAGATGTAGTATGTATAAAGAAGAAAGAAAAAAAAAACCACGGGTAGGTGGTATACAATTATGGATGGACTGCCGAGTGCCGACACAGAGATAGCTACAGCCGTGGACTACCGTACTGTACTGTGTCTGCTGCTAATATAGACTGGATGATAATGAGATGTAGTATGTATAAAGAAGAAAGAAAAAAAAAACCACGGGTAGGTGGTATACAATTATGGATGGACTGCCGAGTGCCGACACAGAGGTAGCTACAGCCGTGAACTACCGTACTGTGTCTGCTGCTAATATAGACTGGTTGATAATGAGATGTAGTATGTATAAAGAAGAAAGAAAAAAAAAACCACGGGTAGGTGGTATACAATTATGGATGGACTGCCGAGTGCCGACACAGAGGTAGCTACAGCCGTGGACTACCGTACTGTGTCTGCTGCTAATATAGACTGGTTGATAATGAGATGTAGTATGTATAAAGAAGAAAGAAAAAAAAACACGGGTAGGTGGTATACAATTATGGATGGACTGCCGAGTGCCGACACAGAGGTAGCTACAGCCGTGGACTACCGTACTGTGTCTGCTGCTAATATAGACTGGATGATAATGAGATGTAGTATGTATAAAGAAGAAAGAAAGAAAAAACCTCGGGTAGGTGGTATACAGTTATGGATGGACTGCCGAGTGCCGACACAGAGGTAGCTACAGCCGTGGACTACCGTACTGTGTCTGCTGCTAATATAGACTGGTTGATAATGAGATGTAGTATGTATAAAGAAGAAAGAAAAAAAAAACCACGGGTAGGTGGTATACAATTATGGATGGACTGCCGAGTGCCGACACAGAGGTAGCTACAGCCGTGGACTACCGTACTGTGTCTGCTGCTAATATAGACTGGTTGATAATGAGATGTAGTATGTATAAAGAAGAAAGAAAAAAAAAAACCACGGGTAGGTGGTATACAATTATGGATGGACTGCCGAGTGCCGACACAGAGATAGCTACAGCCGTGGACTACCGTACTGTGTCTGCTGCTAATATAGACTGGTTGATAATGAGATGTAGTATGTATAAAGAAGAAAGAAAAAAAAAACCACGGGTAGGTGGTATACAATTATGGATGGACTGCCGAGTGCCGACACAGAGGTAGCTACAGCCGTGGACTACCGTACTGTGTCTGCTGCTAATATAGACTGGTTGATAATGAGATGTAGTATGTATAAAGAAGAAAGGAGAAAAAAACACGGGTAGGTGGTATACAATTATGGATGGACTGCCGAGTGCCGACACAGAGATAGCTACAGCCGTGGACTACCGTACTGTACTGTGTCTGCTGCTAATATAGACTGGATGATAATGAGATGTAGTATGTATAAAGAAGAAAGAAAAAAAAACCACGGGTAGGTGGTATACAATTATGGATGGACTGCCGAGTGCCGACACAGAGGTAGCTACAGCCGTGAACTACCGTACTGTGTCTGCTGCTAGTATAGACTGGATGATAAATAATGATATAAAAAATATATATATATCACTACTGCAGCCGGACAGGTATATATTATATAATGACGGACCTGCTGGACACTGTCTGTCAGCAGAATGAGTTTTTTATAGAATAAAAAAACACCACACAAGTCACACGACGAGTGTTTAACTTTTTCAGGCAGACAATCACAATATACTGGTGGACAGTGTGGTCAGGTCACTGGTCAGTCACACTGGCAGTGGCACTCTGGCAGCAAAAGTGTGCACTGTTTAATATGTACTCCTGGCTCCTGCTATAACCTATAACTGCTCCCCAGTCTCCCCCACAATTAAGCTGTGTGAGCACAGTCAGATATTATACATAGATGATGCAGCACACTGGGCTGAGCACAGATATGGTATGTGACTGAGTCACTGTGTATCGTTTTTTTCAGGCAGAGAACGGATTATATTAAATAATAATAAAACTGCACTGGTGGTCTCACTGGTCAGTCACTAGTATAACTAACTAACTACTATCAGCAAAATTCTGCACTCTCTGAGTACTCCTCCTAAGCTCCAGTAAATGAAGTGTCTCACTCTCACTCTCCTATCTATTTCTAAACGGAGAGGACGCCAGCCACGTCCTCTCCCTATCAATCTCAATGCACGTGTGAAAATGGCGGCGACGCGCGGCTCCTTATATAGAATCCGAGTCTCGCGATAGAATCCGAGCCTCGCGAGAATCCGACAGCGTGATGATGACGTTCGGGCGCGCTCGGGTTAACCGAGCAAGGCGGGAAGATCCGAGTCGCTCGGACCCGTGTAAAAAAACATGAAGTTCGGGCGGGTTCGGATTCAGAGGAACCGAACCCGCTCATCTCTAGCTGCCAGTATACATTATGCAACGCTAGAGTGCCTCCACTTCATATTGTGCCACATTACAGTGTCCCATTTCATATTATACCACGTCAGAGTGCCTCTACTTCATATTGTGCCACACTACAGTGCCCCAGTTCATATTATGTAACATTATAAATGTCCTCCACTTCATTTTATACCACATTACAATGAGCAGGGGCATAAGTAGATATATTGTAGGCCCCAAGGCAAAAGTTTGAAAGGGCTCCTACAGTATGTAACACCCAATGGTGAAAAATTTACATAACACATGTAACTTTGAACAGGAAGGTGGGCCTCTGTCACCTCTGGGCCCCACAGCAGCTGCACTCTTTGCGCCTATGGTAGCTACGCCCTTGAGCCCTGGGCTTTTCCCCATTAATAAGCTGGTACCCACATAGGAATCCACACACGCTGCAGCAGCCGCCCTCCCAGAACCAGAGTACCTCGGGACCTACCTCCTCACATCCTCCTGCGGCCCCAGCTAAAATAACCACCCCATTATGTGTGGACGCTGAGTACCTGAGTCTCAGGTCCCGAACACCTCGGCTGCAGCCCCGACTGATATGTACAGCTAGGCCACGCCCCTTATCGTCCTGTGAGGCCACGCCTCCTATGTAGTCCACACACCCCTGCCCTCCTGGTGACTGACAGGTCCTTAAACATGGCAGCACTAGGAGGCGGGACTTAAATACAGGGGTGGGGCTTAATCTGGTATTTTGCAACAGTGCTCTATAAATTAATAAATATAACAAATCATCTAAACGACAAGGGGGACACATGCATTGGTGCCTTCCCTCCCCCACTGAATTTGCCACTGGGTGCATTGATGCCAGTGGGGACGGGTCCTGGGATGATACAGGCTGCAGTAGAAGGAAATGTGGGCCTATTTTAGAGAGTGGGCCTGGAGCTGCAGCCCCATCAGCCCCATTGTTAATCCGGCCCTGATGAAAGTACATTTTATTTTTCTTATACGAATTAAGGGGGTTATTCAGTGTCAGTAGCAGTTTTGCTAAAGTAAAATTGCTACTGATTAACTTGCATGCTGGGGGCCACCTAGCACAAAGCAAGGCCTTCCAGTATGTGTAGCGCCGCCGAACAATGCGATCGCATCGCAGAAAGCAACAAATAGAGGTCGACCCCTGTAAACGCAACCAGGCACTGCCACCATGTTTCCCGTCGCAGGAAGCATAGGTGATGTCATCCGTCTACCCCTAGAAAATGGGCATTACATGCCTGCGTTTCCTGTACCACTCCCTCACAATGCTGCGTCACTGCCCCCGACCGCCCACCGCATGTCCTTCCGGGATGCAGTCGCATAGTGAAAGTCTGCACGTGCACAATATGGCCGCAGCACATGTGCAAATGAAGCTGCTGCTTCGAAAGGGAGAAAGATTACCACCGGAGTCATTGCAAAGTAATCGCAATGGTGTACACATACGCAGCAGTGACGCAATAATGAGGAACATCGTCTAGCTGAGTGAGTCTATGGTCACACAGACTGTCCGCGGCAGTAGCGATGCTGGCGCCATATTTCTCCAAAGCCAGATATATGCCCTGAAAACGGCCATGACACGCCTGCATTTTTACCTCACCCAAACAGTCCCTTCCTGTCAATCACCCTGTATTAATAATCTCACTGCGAGCAGCCTGCAAAGGGATCTCAGGGGGTCATTCCGAGTTGTTCGCTCGTTATTTTTTTCTCGCAACGGAGCGATTAGTCGCTAATGCGCATGCGCAATGTCCGCAGTGCGACTGCGCCAAGTAAATTTGCTATGCAGTTAGGTATTTTACTCACGGCATTACGAGGTTTTTTCTTCGTTCTGGTGATCGTAATGTGATTGACAGGAAGTGGGTGTTTCTGGGCGGTAACTGGCCGTTTTATGGGTGTGTGCGAAAAAACGCTACCGTTTCTGGGAAAAACGCGGGAGTGGCTGGAGAAACGGAGGAGTGTCTGGCCGAACGCTGTGTGTGTTTGTGACGTCAAACCTGGAACGAAACTGACTGAACTGATCGCAGATGCCGAGTAAGTCTGGAGCTACTCAGAAACTGCTAAGAAGTGTCTATTCGCAATTCTGCTAATCTTTCGTTCGCAATTTTGATAAGCTAAGATTCACTCCCAGTAGGCGGCGGCTTAGCGTGTGCAAAGCTGCTAAAAGCAGCTTGAGAGCGAACAACTCGGAATGACCCCCTTAGTGCGTGCGCAGTGCGATCACGGCACATGTGCAGTTTGGCTATTCACTCAGTTGCGTGATCATTGGCATTGCGTACAAACATGAAATAGGCCCTAAGTTTTTAATGTAGCGTAGGAGCAGGCCCGGCGCTACCCGCTCAGTAAAGGGATGCAAAGCAGGTAGGCGCCAGGCAGGAGAGGCGCTCTCCCTGCTTTGCATCCCTGTGCTGCGCCTGGGACCCTGCTGCTGCCGGCTGCTGTGCCTGTGACAATGTTGACAGGCAGCGGCGCCGGCAACTTGAGCCTTCACCCCCCCCCTCCCCGCCTGCAGTGTCCATGTCCTTTCTGAAAAGGAGGCGGAGCTACACTGTGTCGAGGGGCGGAGCTACACTGGACCAGGCTTCAGTGCAGAGGAGGACAGAAACTGCTTGTGCTACTACAGAACCGGCCAGCCAGCCAGAAGGTATGTTGAGGGAGAGAGTGAGTGAGTGAGAAAGTGTGTGTCTATCTATGTGTGTGTGTGTGTGTGTGTGTGTGTGTGTATGTATCTACATTGAGTGTGTGTGTGTGTGTGTGTACTGTATCTATGTGTGTGTGTGTGTGTGTATCTACAATGTGTGTATCTGTGTGTGTGTGTGTGTGTGTGTGTGTATTTACCAGTGCCATAACTACGTGTGTGCCAGGTGTGCCTGGCACACAGCGCAGTTGCCCTGAGGGCGCAACGGCCTGTGGCTTGTAATGAGTCAAATTGACTCATTACAAGCCGCCTCTGCTGTGTGCGCCGCGCTGGAGAAGCCGGTCCGGAGGCAGGGGAGGAGAGCAGCCGCACCGGAGGCATCGGATAAGGAGGAGGAGGGAGGGGGACTGGAGCTGCTGTGGCTCCAGTACCCCCGCCTCCTCCTCCTCCTCCCCTGCCCGGGATCTGCCAGCGGGGAGAGATGGTAAGTCTCTCTCTCTCTCTCTCTCTCTCTCTCTATTTCTCTTCTGCCGCAATGTGTAAAAAGGGGGACTGGCTGCCGTAATGTGTAAAAAGGGGGACTGGCTGCTGTAATGTGTAAAAAGGGGACGCTGTCTGCTGTAATGTGTAAAAAGGGGACGCTGTCTGCCGTAATGTGTAAAAATGGGGACGCTGTCTGCCGTAATGTGTAAAAAGGGGGACATGTCTGCCGTAATGTGTAAAAAGGGGACGCTGTCTGCCGTAATGTGTAAAAAGGGGGACACTGTCTGCCATAATGTGTAAAAAGGGGGACGCTGTCTGCCGTAATGTGTGAAAAGGGGACGCTGTCTGCCATAATGTGTAAAAGGGGGACGCTGTCTGCCGTAATGTGTAAAAAGGGGGACGCTGTCTGCCGTAATGTGTGAAAAGGGGACGCTGTCTGCCGAAATGTGTAAAAGGGGGACGCTGTCTGCCGTAATGTGTAAAAAGGGGACGCTGTCTGCCGAAATGTGTAAAAGGGGGACGCTGTCTGCCGTAATGTGTAAAAAGGGGACGCTGTCTGCCGAAATGTGTAAAAGGGGGACGCTGTCTGCCGTAATGTGTAAAAAGGGGGACGCTGTCTGCCGTAAGGTGTGAAAAGGGGACGCTGTCTGCCGTAATGTGTAAAAAGGGGACGCTGTCTGCCATAATGTGTAAAAAGGGGGACATGTCTGCCGTAATGTGTAAAAAGGGGACGCTGTCTGCCGTAATGTGTAAAAAGGGGGACACTGTCTGCCATAATGTGTAAAAAGGGGGACGCTGTCTGCCGTAATGTGTGAAAAGGGGACGCTGTCTGCCGAAATGTGTAAAAGGGGGACGCTGTCTGCCGTAATGTGTAAAAAGGGGACGCTGTCTGCCGAAATGTGTAAAAGGGGGACGCTGTCTGCCGTAATGTGTAAAAAGGGGACGCTGTCTGCCGAAATGTGTAAAAGGGGGACGCTGTCTGCCGTAATGTGTAAAAAGGGGGACGCTGTCTGCCGTAAGGTGTAAAAGGGGCTCTACCTGGTGTAGTGGCGCTACTGTGCAGCGTAATTTGAATAATGGAGACTACTGTGCACCGTAGTATGAATTGGTATTATTTTGTGGTCACGCCCCTTCCCCATGAAGCCACGGCCCTATATATTTTTCACGCGCCTTTCTTGCACACAGCGCTAAAATGCCTAGTTACGGCACTGGTATCTGCTGTGTGTGTGTGTGTATCTGTGTATGTGTATCTACAGTGTGTGTGTGTGTGTGTGTGTGTGTGTGTGTGTGTGTGTGTGTGTGCAGGGCCGGATTAAGGCAGATGGGGGCCCAGAACAACGAAGGTTGTGGGGGCTCCCACTATTGCTGGCAAAGCCTTGCAAACCCCCCACCTAATCCGCAACATGCGCCCCCTTCTATTAATCCTGCCATGACCCCATAACAGTTTGGGGGTAAATGCTTCAGTCTGCTCCACATTTTACCAGTGAGTCTTAATGGCAGGTGGTGCCCCTGATGATCTGGAGGATGCATAGGGAAGGAGCCTCACCCCCCTAGTAGATGGGTCCCCCTATTCTGTGCGCAGCAGGTGCTACTGTGTGAGTGTGAAGGAGGATGCGCCACCCTGGTAGATCCTTATAGCCGGGAGAGGGGGGAACACTCAGCGCCAGAGCATGCAGCAGCAGGAGAGTGAGATGAGCGGCGCAGCTGTCACTGCTGTCAGAGAGAAGCCACCGCTGCTGCAGCAGGATGCACTCATATAGAGGGAGCAGGCTGGCAGCCAGGTATGGCACTCCCCTCTACACAGGACTCTTATAAGGCAACTGGGACACTGGGATAAGTAGAGGGAAACTCCTCCGATTCCAAACGCGCTGTGTGTTTTGGCCCCAGATGGCCACCGCTGTCACCCCTCCCTTAATCCGGCCATGTGTGTGTATCTATCTGTTTGTGTGTGTGTGTGTGTGTGTGTGTGTGTGTGGGAGGGGGGGCATAATTTGTATAAATGGCACCTCTGAGGGCATTGTATGTAACCAACGCTACTACAGGGGCTATTATGTGTATAAGCGCCACTAGTACTGGGGCTATTGTGTGTATCAGTGGCGCTACACCAGGGGCTGTTATGTGTATAATCGGTGCTACTACAGGGGCTATTATGTGTATAATCGGTGCTACTACATGGGCTATTATGTGTATAAGCGGTGATACTACAGGGGCTATTATTTGTATAATCGGTGCTACTACAGGGGCTATTATGTGTATAAGCGGTGCTACTACAGGGGCTATTATGTGTATAATCGGTGCTACTACAGGGGCTATTATGTGTATAAGTGGTGCTACTACAGGGGCTATTATGTGTATAATCGGTGCTACTACAGGGGCTATTATGTGTATAAGCTGTGCTACTACAGGGGCTATTATGTGTTTAAACAGCACTTCTATGCGCGGGGTAATGTGAATAAGATTGTGCTACAGTGTGGTGTAATTTGAAATGGGAGTACTATTGTGTGGCCACTCCCCTTTCTTGTGAGATCACACCCCTGTCCCTTTGTAAACTATCAGAGGGCGCACATTTATAGTTTGCAGGAGGGCGCCGAACACCCTAGCACCGGCCCTGCGTAGGAGCACTTGTCCTATAGAAGCTCATGGCCCCTCTTTGTAGATTGCATGGTGGCACTCTGGTTAGCACTGCACAGCACTGGAGTTATTAGAGCAATTCCAACAGGGCCGTACTGAGACTAAAAATAGGCCCTGGCATTTAAGGCACACAGGTTCCCCTTGCGTCTGCATCTGGCTCCTGTCATAGACTCCTCCCCTTACTATTTTTGATTCCTCCTACTTCTTAAGCCCCATACACACTAGACGAGAAAGTTAAAGATGTCGCTCAGAAGGGCCGATCTGAGCGATATCTTTTAATATCTCGCCTAGTGTACACATTTAGTTAATGATGCACGCTCCCGCACATCGTTGCCAACCCCCTCCCTCGTATGAACAGTCAAGCCAAGGGAGGACCTCGTTAACGAGGGCCATGATGCAGCTGTAGCATGGCCCCCGCTCCCCCCGTTGCTCCCCCACTGTCGCTACCTTCACACCGGCATCGGCAAGTGTGTATGCACTTGCCGATGCCGGCACCCCACCGGGTCCCCGCCACAGCCAATATCGCCACGTACACACATCGGCTAGTTTTGTACCCAGCTTTAGTCTATGCTCTTACAAATATAATTAATATTAGAACAACATACAATGTACATCATTATCTGTATTAAAATCCACACAACAGAACGCATCCTGCAGGGGATTCAAACATGTGCCATAGTTAGACATTTGATATTTGGTTGGTTCTGTTAGGTAAAGCTGGCACTGCATTGGTGTAGGTCGCACACAAAGAATAGGGGAGGCATTTTCCCAGTTGACCAAGCCATAGCTTGGCAGTTGTAGAGGTGTAGATAGTGTTCACTGAAGGATTTTTTTAGGACAGGGGTGATGAACTCAGAGGAGAATACATCTGTGAACACCAAAGCAGAGCCGTAACTACACATTTTGGCGCACTGTGTACATAAAGAGAATTGGTGCCCCCTATATAATTGAAGCAGGAAAAAACATGTGTGGTCTTGATGGTAAGGGGTGTGACAACACAGTAGTACTCCCAATTCAAATTATGCCACATACTAGTGCCCCTTAGTCACATTACACCACACAGTAGTGTACCTTATTAATGTTATGTCACACAGTAGTGTCCCTTATTCATGTTACATCACACATTATAGCCAATTTATGTTACGCCACACAGTAGAGCCCATTCATATTATGCCACACAGAGCTCATTCCAGTTATGCCACATTGAGCCCATTCATGTTATGCCACACAGAAGTATCCTTAATCCTTATACACATTATGCCACACAATCATAATGCCCCTACATATTATGCCACACACAGTAATGACCCTTAGAACACATTATGCCACACAATAATGCCCTTTACACATTATGCCACACAGTAATGCCCTTATAACATTATGCCACATTATCCCCCTTACACATTATGCCACAATATCCCCCTCTGTGCCTCCCTCTCACCTCTTCCTGTAATCCATCAGCAAGTGTTGATTTGGTCACAGGCCACCTGCTGATTACAGCTGGTGCACTGGCAGGCAGTTATGGAGAGAGTAGAGACCGCACCAGCAGCATTTTGAATCTGGTGCCAGTTGTGAGCCAATCAGAGTTCACAGACTGGTAGCCAATCAGGAGCCACCACTGTGGCCTCTCCAGATTGGCTGCCAATACGCAAGCTCTGATTGGCTCCCAGCCAGTGCCAGATTCCCAATGACGGCGGCACCGTCTCTCACATGGTTGCTTGCAGGTGAGTCAGATGTAATCAGTTGGTGGCCTGGGACCAAAGCCACACTTCTGCCACCCAGGCCCCCTCAATGGCCCTTGCCGGACTGGCCCATCTGGCAATTTGCCCTTTTGGCATTTGCCAGAACTGCCAGATGGTCAGTCCAGCCCTGAATTACAATCAGGGCTGTATTTGTGCACAGTTTGCATGTTCTCCCGGTGTTTGCGTGTGTTTTCTCCCACACTCCAAACTTATACCAGCAGGTTAACGGACTTTGATGAAATGGATCGCAGTATGTCTGATAAGGAATATAGGTTATTAGCTCCACTGGGGCATGGTTGGTTGATTTCCTATTTTCTGTAAAGTACTGCATAATATTTAGGTGCCATATAAATAACTTAATAAATATCTGCTAGATGGGTCGGGTAGAATATGCTGGCTGTTGGGATGCTGGCGGTCAGAATACCAACCACGGCATTGTGATAGTCTGAATTCCGACAGGGGAAGGTAAGTATACTTACAGTACCTTCCCCCAGTGGTCCCCTAACCCTAATCCCCCTCCCCTTCCCGCAGCCTAAACCTAACCCACCCCCCGCAGCCTAACCCTAATGCTCCGCTGGGATCTTGATCGGATCCCCTTCTAGATATGTTTAAAATTTTGTAGCAGCTGAATTTCCAACACAATATTTTTCCTACACATCAATTCTTGTGGCTTCCCACACTGTTCTCTTGCCAGTATTAATTACTGTCTACAGCAGCGGAAATATAGACATGGTCTATTTGTGTCTGTACTAATATCTTGAGAAGGATTCATGTTCCTTCATTGGTCCTAGGGCTTTGCCTGGGCTTATTTGTGGCAAAGCTACAGTAAATATTCAGAGCTATGAAACAAAGTCTAGTGGGCTGATTCTGAGTCACACGATGCTGGATCAGCTTTAGCATCTTCTGCTGTAGTAACGTTTTGCCTTTATGCTAATTCTAGTATCAGCCCTTTCCCTGGTGTACAGCCATGCATCTATGCACCGACTGGGTTGCTCACTTTGTGCACCTACAGACACTGAAATCGTACTTTGTGCGTCTATAAACCGCGGCATTGGTAGCACCATCAAAACTTGCAGCAGCCCCATGCTAGGTGCAGAATCTCCATCAGAGTATGATCTCCAATGTGCGGGACTAAGGGCCTAATTCAGACCTGATCGCAACACCAAACTTTTTCTCTAATGGGCAAAACCATGTGCACTGCAGGTGGGGCAGAATGTGTGCAGTGAGCGTTAGATTTGGGTGGGGTGTTCAAACTGAAATCTAAATTGCAGTGTAAAAATAAAGCAGCCAGTATTTACCCTGCACAGAAACAATATAACCAGTGGTTAAAGTGGGCCGGAACGGGGCGGAACTGCGTTCCGTCACCTCTAATTGCAGGCGGAACCAGTTCCGCCTCCGCCCGGCCACAGCAACAGGTCCGTGCTCCATTGTAAAAGTGGCAGCGGCCGCCAGCCAATCCCGGCTCGCGGACCGGCTGCAGCACCAATCAAAAGAAGGGGAGGCTTCTTTAAAATCTGGCGTGAGCCAATCACGGCTCGTGGACCGCCAGCCAATGAGAAGCTGCCAAGTGGCAGCTTCTCATTAGCTGGCGGTCCGGGAGTCATGAATGGCGCACAGTAGGTGCCAGATTCAAAGTGCTCTCTCTCCCCCGTTGCCTCATCCGCCGGAGTGTGAGCCGCAGGCTTTCACACCCGATCCCCCCCACCACAGCCGCCGTAGTGTGAGCCGCGGGCTTTAACACCCAATCCCCCCCGCAGCCGGCGGAGTGTGAGCCGCGGGCTGTAACGCCCGACCCCCCCCCCCCCCGAAGCCGCCGGAGAGTGAGCCACGGGCTGTAACGCCCGATCCCCCCCGTAGCCGCCGGAGTGTGAGCCGCCGGTTGTAACACCCGATCCCCTTCCCTGCAGCCGCCGGAGTGTGAGCCGCGGGCTTTACCAAACGGACCCCCCCCCCCGCAGCCGCCGGAGTGTGAGCCGCGGGCTTTAACGCCTGGTCCCCCCGCAGCCGCCGGAGTTTACTGTGAGGCTGAGCAGCGGGCATCCTGCAGGAGACTCACGGTTCACTGTGGAGGGAGGAGAGGGGAGGGGTGGGGGACTGACGGTACTGTAATGGAGGTGACAGAGGCTATGCTGTGTGACACAGAGGTGGACCAGTTCTGGGGGACACAGAGGGATGTGCTGAATGCTTAGTGACACTGCGGGGCTGCTGGATGCTGTGTGACAGAGGGGGTGTAGTGCTGGGGCAAACAGGGGGGTGCTGGATGCTCTGTCTCTCTTACTGTGTTATGGGGGACTCTGCCTGCCGTACTGTGTTATGGGGGACTCTGCTTGCCGTACTGTGTAAAAGGGGGCTCTGCCTGCCATACTGTGTAAAATGGGGCTCTGCCTGCCATACTGTGCAAAATGGGGCTCTGCCTGCCGTACTGTGTAAAATGGGGTTTTGCCTGCCGTACTGTGTAAAAGGGGGCTCTGCCTGCCGTACTGTGTAAAAGGGGACTCTGCCTGCCGTACTGTGTAAAAGGGGGCTCTGCCTGCCGTACTGTGTAAAATGGGGCTCTGCCTGCCGTACTGTGTAAAAGGGGGCTCTGTCTCTCTTACTGTGTATAAGGGGACTCTGCCTGCCGTACTGTGTAAAAGGGGGCTCTGCCTGCTGTACTGTGTAAAAGGGGGCTCTACCTGGCATAATGTATGATAGGGGCTCTACCTGGTGTACTGTGTGTAAGGGTGTAGTATGGTATGCCGGCGGTCGGGCTCCCGGCGACCAGCATACCGGCGCCGGGAG
Source organism: Pseudophryne corroboree (assembly GCF_028390025.1). Taxonomy (NCBI): domain Eukaryota; kingdom Metazoa; phylum Chordata; class Amphibia; order Anura; family Myobatrachidae; genus Pseudophryne; species Pseudophryne corroboree. The sequence continues at coordinate 133,960,607 of NC_086445.1, read as the reverse complement.
CCCAACCGCCAGCATACCGACAGTGTGACGCTGCGGGCACGGTGGCGCTATTTTATTCTCCCTCCAGGGGGGTCGTGGACCCCCAAGAGGGAGAATAGGTGTCGGTATGCCGGCTGTCGGGATTTCGGCACCGGTATACTGAGCGCCGGGATCCCGACAGCCGGCAAACTGAATACCACCCTATGTGTAAGTGGTGCTACTGTGTGGCGTCATTTGAATAATGGAGATTACTGTGCAACGTAATATGAATTGGCATTATTTTGTGACCACGCCCCTTCCCCCTAAATTTTTGTCACTGGTCCTATTTTAAGTATGGGGGGGGGGACGCCGATGCTGTTTCTTGCACACAGCGCTAAAATGTATGGACTTATGAGGAGAGTGACAGACAAAGGAAACAAGAAAGCAGAAGGGACACATAGAAGACATGAGAGAGGTGAGCAAAGGTTGTTCAACATATACTACTATATTGTGAACCAAATCTAAAATTAGGAGGGGGAGGACACTGCTGTGGGCATTGTGTGTGTAATTGGCACTGCTATTGTGGGCATTGTGTGTGTAAAGGGCACTAGTATGTGGGGCGGGCAATGTGAATAAGATTGTGCTACTGTGAAGCATTATTTTGACTTGGTGGTACTTTTGTGTGGCCACGCCCATTCCTTGTGAGGCCACACCCCTTTCTGCTTTGCGCGCGCCTTCGGCGCGCACTAAGCAGTAGGGATTGCGGGCGAGGTGAGTTCCCCCACCTCTCCAGGACCACTTTAAGCCCAGAATATAACCCACCCGAATCTAACTCTCTATGCAAATGTTATATCTGCCCCCCCTGCAGTGCACATGGTTTTGCCCAACTGCTAACAAATTTGCTGCTGCGATCAACTCTGAATGACCCCCTATGGGGGTCATTCTGAGTTGATCGCTAGCTGCATTTGTTCGCAACGCAGCGATCAGGCTAAAAAATGGCAGTTCTGCGCATGCGTATGCGGCGCAATGCACACGCGCGACGTACGGGCACAACGAACAATGTCGTTTTACACAGGGTCTAGCGATGCATTTCAGTTGCACTGCTTGCCGCAGAGTGATTGATATGAAGTGGGCGTTTCTGGGTGGCAACTGACCGTTTTCAGGGAGTGTGTGGAAAAACGCAGGCGTGTCAGGAAAAATGGCTGGGTGAACGCTGGGCGGGTTTGTGACATCAAATCCGGAACTGAACAGTCTAAAGTTATCGCAAGCGCTGAGTATTTTTGTAGCCGCTCTGCGATATAACCGTTTGCACTTCTGTTAAGCTAAAATACCCTCCCAGTGGGTGGCGGCATAGCGTTTGCACGGCTGCTAAAAACTGCTAACGAGCGATCAATTCGGAATGACCTCCTATGTGTCTGCGTTTGCAACCAATTAAGCAACAGGCCTGTGATATTCCCATAACACCTCTATATATGGCAGTACGGATGGTGTAATGGTTAGCATTACTACCTCACAGCACTGAGGTCATGGGTTCGATTCCCACCATGGCCCTAACTGTGCGTAGTTTGTATATTCTCCCTGTACTTGCGTGGGTTTCCTCCGGGTACTCCAGTACGTGAAAGTCAATCTTTATACTGTTGACCTATACAGGGCCGGTTCAAGGGCGCTCTGCGCCCCGGGCAGGAAAAGGGGCGTGACCTAATACAGGGGGCGTGGTCAGTTACGCCCCCTGTACATTGCTAGCGCCGCTTGAATGCTGAGCGGTGCGCGATGACGTCATCGCGCACCGCACAGCAAAAGGTCCTCTCCACGAAGGGAAACTAGAGGCATAGCGTCTAGTTCCCTTCGTGGAGAGGACCTTTGCTGCATAGCGTCTAGTTCCCTTCACAGGAGGCGGACGGGGACGGCAGCGGGCAGCGGAGGCGGACGGGGGACACAGCTGGCAGCAGTGGCGGATCTTGCCACGGTGCGGCGCCCTCCGGATGGCGCCAGCGCCCTCCGGAAGGCGGCGCCCCGGGCAAAAGTCCTGCTTGCCCGTGGCAAGATCCGCTACTGGACCTATATATAGACCGGATACCAGAGTCACTGTCTTATTATTATTACCAGTTATTTTATATAGCGCAATTTTCCGCAGCACTGTACAGAGAGAATATTTTGCCTATTCACATCAGTCCCTGCCTCAGTGGAGCTTACAATCTATCTTCCCTACCACATGTACACACAGACACATTCACAGTAGGGTTAATTTTTGTTGGGAGCCAATTAACCTACTAGTATATTTTTGGATTGTGGGAGGAAACTGGAGTACCCGGGAGGTCCCTCTGTGATTGGCAGCTGCTAGAAGATTATCTACCAGCTGCCTCCCACTCTGCGTTTCTGACAGGTCATGACCATGTCACACATGCGCCATACAAATTTTTGGGGATTTTCATTCACGTGGCATAGCAATACCATCGGTATTGCATATGACTCAAGCCATAGAACTATTATTCTTCTGTGTTCATCACTGTCACCCTCTAATGGGGATCACAGCTCGGAACAGATGGGGAAATATTGTGATGCTGTACTGTATACAGGTACAGTATATTCCTTATGCGTTGTTATCACTGTGCAGGTTGTATAACACATTCAGTATCCTACAATAGAACGAATGTGTTCATTGAACAGAATGAAGATGTATTGTGTTTGTGACAAAGTGTGTTACTATATAAGTACGAGTCCTTATTATTCACATCCTTACAGACATTTATATTGTCCATACAACAAAAGCTTCTCTCACATTTAAACAATGATTCTAATTTATTACATCCTTTTAGATTAGGACTGCAGATACTACTCATAGCTTTGAAGTTTAACCCTGTCAGCGCTATTGTCTAATTCCATGTGTAATTTGTATCATATATTGTCATACACTGGTGCAGTCAGATATGCAGAGATGAACGTGCAGAAGCGCTATCCGGCAGCACATACTGTATACTGTTTTTGATGTCAGGCATTTTTACGTACATGCACGGACTATAAAGAGATATATATGGCATGTATCTATGGGCCTGATTCAGAGATGTACATTATTGCACAGCTGTAAGGAAGCTGCTAATACGCTAATGCAGCAGGAGGTGTCTGGTGTAAATAGACGCTTCCTGCCTGCTTCCGTGATCCGCTGTTGCATCTCAAGATGCACCATTGGGTCATTCTACAGGACCATCGGTCATCTGAGTAACCTACTGTCTCAGATCCGCAGCCGAGGTCAGTAAATCTGCGTTGACAGATGCAGATACTGACTTTGGCATGACATGCCTCCATTTTGAGGAACGGACCCGGTTGCCGCCTCCAAACACTTTCAGCCTATCAATCGCTGCCTGCGAGGATGCAGAACCCATTCTACACATGTGCATTGTCCCCACCATCAGTGGCATACGTGGTGAAGGGGGGGAAGGGGGGTGCCGAGTACCTGGAAACCCACCCTGATGAGACAATTTTTTTTATTTTTGAGACGAGACAGCAGTGTCTCCGTCTCAGTAAAAGGCGCGATCGCGTAGAGCAGAGACCATGAGTGTTCGTGGGGACTGCTGGCTGTACATGCTTAGCCACAGCAGCTCCCTCCATCCTCACACACTGCCGTCCATCAGCTCCCGCCTCCTATTCCCAGCCCCTGGTATGTACAAAATATACAGTACTGTATGTACTGTATATGAAGTTTATGGGGGAAATTTACTAAGCTCCCGATTTTGACCGAGATGCCGTTTTTTCATCAAAGTGTCATCTCGGTAATTTACTAAGCACTAATCACGGCAGTGATGAGGGCATTCGTAATTTTTTGCAAGTTCAGGTAAAAAATTACGAATGAATACACCATCGGTCAAAACGCGGCTGTTTAAGTATGAATCTCGGTCATTTACTAAGAAGTGCAAAGCAAAAAAAGAACAAACACTGCCGTGAAAAATTACAACTCGTAAAAAAGTGCTAAAAAAAACCAGACCTTTTTTTTCCCCCCGTGATTAGATAGGCATGCAGGGATCCATGAGATCCGTGCATGTATATCAATGGGAAGGGGTGGGAAAGTGCTTATTTGGTCAAAAAAAATTGCGTGGGGTCCCCCCTCCTAAGCATAACCAGCCTCGGGCTCTTTGAGCCGATCCTGGTTGCAAAAATATGGGGGGGAAAATGACAGGGGTTCCCCCATATTTAAGCAACCAGCATCGGGCTCTGCGCCTGGTCCTGGTCCCAAAAATACGGGGGACAAAAAGAGTAGGGGTCCCCCGTATTTTTAAAACCAGCACCGGGCTCCACTAGCTGGACAGATAATGCCACAGCCGGGGGTCACTTTTATATAGTGCCCTGCGGCCGTGGCATCAAAAATCCAACTAGTCACCCCTGGCCGGGGTACCCTGGGGGAGTGGGGACCCCTTCAATCAAGGGGTCCCCCCCCCCAGCCACCCAAGGGCCAGGGGTGAAGCCCGAGGCTGTCCCCCCCATCCAATGGGCTGCGGATGGGGAGGCTGATAGCCTTTGTTGTAAAAGAAAAGATATTGTTTTTAGTAGCAGTACTACAAGTCCCAGCAAGCCTCCCCCGCATGCTGGTACTTGGAGAACCACAAGTACCAGCATGCGACGGAAAAACGGGCCCGCTGGTACCTGTAGTACTACTACTAAAAAAATACCCAAAAAAAGACAAGACACACACACCGTGAAAGTATAATTTTATTACATACATACACACATACATACATACTTACCTTAAGTTCCCACGCAGGTCGGTCCTCTTCTCCAGTAGAATCCAAGGGGTACCTGTTGAAGAAATTATACTCACGAGATCCAGGGGTCCAGGCTCCTCGGGAAATCCAGGGGTAATCCACGTACTTGCATAAAATAAGAAAACGGAAAGCCGAGCCACGAACTGAAAGGGGCCCCATGTTTTCACATGGGACTCCTTTCCACGAATGCCAGAAACCCACTCTGACTGATGTCTAAGTGGGTTTCTTCAGCCAATCAGGGAGTGCCACGTTGTAGCACTCTCCTGATCGGCTGTGTGCTCCTGTACTGAGTGACAGGCAGCACACGGCAGTGTTACAATGTAGCGCCTATGCGCTACATTGTAACCAATGCTGGGAACTTTCTGCTCAGCGGTGACGTCACTTTAGGTCAACCGCAGGGCAGAAAGTTCCCATCATTGGTTACAATGTAGCGCATAGGCGCTACATTGTAACACTGCCGTGTGCTGCCTGTCAGTGAGGACAAGAGCACACAGCTGATCAGGAGAGTGCTACAACGTGGCGCTCCCTGATTGGCTGCAGAAACCCACTTAGACAGAAGTCAAAGTGGGTTTCTGGCATTCGTGGAAAGGTGACCCATGTGCAAACATGGGTCCCCTTTCAGTTCGTGGTCGGGACACCGTTTTTTTTTTTTTTTTCAAGTACGTGGATTAACCCTGGATTTGCCGAGGAGCCTGGACCCCTGGATCTCGTGAGTATAATTTCTTCAACAGGTACCCCTTGGATTCTACTGGAGAAGAGGACCGACCTGCGTGGGAACTTAAGGTAAGTATGTATGTATGTGTGTATGTATGTAATAAAATTATACTTTCACGGTGTGTGTGTCTTGTCTTTTTTTGGGTATTTTTTTAGTAGTAGTACTACAGGTACCAGCGGGCCAGTTTTTCCGCCGCATGCTGGTACTTGTGGTTCTCCAAGTACCAGCATGCGGGGGAGGCTTGCTGGGACTTGTAGTACTGCTACTAAAAACAATATCTTTTCTTTAACATCAAAGGCTATCAGCCCCCCCATCCGCAGCCCATTGGATGGGGGGGGACAGCCTCGGGCTTCACCCCTGGCCCTTGGGTGGCTGGGGGGGGGGGACCCCTTGATTGAAGGGGTCCCCACTCCCCCAGGGTACCCCGGCCAGGGGTGACTAGTTGGATTTTTGATGCCACGGCCGCAGGGCACTATATAAAAGTGACCCCCGGCTGTGGCATTATCTGTCCAGCTAGTGGAGCCCGGTGCTGGTTTTAAAAATACGGGGGACCCCTACTCTTTTTGTCCCCCGTATTTTTGGGACCAGGACCAGGCGCAGAGCCCGATGCTGGTTGCTTAAATATGGGGGAACCCCTGTCATTTTTTTCCCCATATTTTTGCAACCAGGATCGGCTCAAAGAGCCCGAGGCTGGTTATGCTTAGGAGGGGGGACCCCACGCATTTTTTTTAATGATTTTACAGTGTTTAATTTAAAAAAAAAACAAAAAAAAAACCCCAGCACGGATCACACAGATCCGGCCGAGATTGATTGTAAAAAAAGTCGGCAGTGTTTTGCTAATCACTGCCGTAAAAATAGGTAAAAAACCACGAATGACATCGACATCGGAAGAAAAGAAAAACCCGAATACGACAGCTTAGTAAATCCATCGTAATCAATTCAAAAAGTTGCAATTTTACACTGTCGATGTCATTCGTGATTGAACTTGGACATGATTCTGGAAAATACGAATCTTAGTAAATGTACCCCTATGTGTGTGTATACATACATACATACATACATACACTGTGTATATATATATATATATATATATATATATTAGATTGCAATGGCAGGGGCACCCACAGTCATAAAAGAAATGTAATAATAAATGCTAAATACATTTACACATTTTCACATTTCAGGTAAAACCTTTTTATTGTTTGGATTCCTGAAGATAGTTTTTTAATAAAACCAAAACGTAGAAACATTTAATATTACATTTCTTGTATGACCTTGAGTGCCATCATCATTACAATCTACTTTAAATTTACATCGGAAGGCACCGGTCAACTTAATATATATATATATAGACAAAAGGATCCTTCCCAAGTCCTATGTAGAGCTTTGTAGAAGGAAACATAGGCGGCACTCCAAGGTCTTGTTAAATAGATTTGTATTGAAAAATTACAACATGGTGCAAAAACAGCAACGTTTCAAGACCATTACGGTCTTTTCATCAGGCTGTGCATCATAAATAGTGATACAAGTGACTAAACAGTGCTGACATGTGCTTACCTGTGTTAAATACCTGTGTGTGCAGCGTGCGGTGTCTCTCGGAGTCCCGGGCCGTCGGCTTCCGGGTGCGTCAGCAAGTCGCTCCGTTCGTGACGTCATGGTTGCTGGGCAACCCGATCAAGCCTCGGGACCCGTTGCGCCGGGAGAACCTGAAGTGTAAAAATAAAAATAAAGATCAAGCTTCAATATTACAAATGCTTGTGAATAAGCTTGAATGTTGATGATGGGTGATTGAAAATAAAGTGAATGTGAGTTAAAAATTACAATTAAAAACTAAAGGTACAGATGCTCTACCATAATAAATTGTAAGCTCCTAGGTGATGCAAAAAATACGTTGTCGAAGTATATACATAATGACAGTCTACTTCTATTCATGATTACATATATTTAAATAACGTTTATATTTATATTTTAGGAGCATAATTTTAATTAATATGGTGAGCTATTTCAAGTTAGGAAAGTGTTCCAGGTGAATTTTTCATTTAATCCATTGGGTGCCAACGCTCCCAACAGGAATATCCATTTAGATTCACATTTGGTCAGGAGTTTTTGACGGTCACCTCCTCTTGTCAAGGCTGGGATATGATCTATGATTTTGCAGCGAAGATCTGACAGACGATGTCCATATGATCGATAGTGTCTCGCTACTGGTTGATCTATATTTTTGCCTTCTAGCGCTGCTTTAACTGCCGATCTATGTAGGGCCATACGGTCACGTAAATTGCGTATAGTTTGTCCCACATAAGTAAGACCACAAGGGCATGTGATAGTGTACACAATGGCCCTCATTCCGAGTTGTTCGCTCGGTAAAAATCTTCGCATCGCAGCGATTTTCTGCTTAATGCGCATGCGCAATGTCCGCACTGCGACTGCGCCAAGTAAATTTGCTATGCAGTTAGGATTTTTACTCACGGCTTTTTCATCGTTCTGGCGATCGTAATGTGATTGACAGGAAATGGGTGTTACTGGGCGGAAACAGGCCGTTTTATGGGCGTGTGGGAAAAAACGCTACCGTTTCCGGAAAAAACGCAGGAGTGGCCGGAGAAACGGAGGAGTGTCTGGGCGAACGCTGGGAGTGTTTGTGACGTCAAACCAGGAACGACAAGCACTGAACTGATCGCAGATGCCGAGTAAGTGTGCAGCTACTCAGAAACTGCTACGAGGTGTGTAATCGCAATATTGCGAATACTTCGTTCGCAATTTTAAGATGCTAAGATTCACTCCCAGTAGGCGGCGGCTTAGCGTGAGCAACTCTGCTAAAATCGCCTTGCGAGCGAACAACTCGGAATGACCTCCAATGTGTGATGTAGTGCACGTCACTACATGTTTTATTTTATATTTATGTCCGGTTTGCTGGTTGACAAAGAAATGTCCTGGATCCATATATTTACAAGTGGTGCAAGATATGCACCTATAACATCCCGTTTTTTTGGTGATGGTACCCAATGATGTTGCATTCATTTGTGCGGTGATGTTGGTTTTTACTAATCGGTCTCGAATGCTTCGGCCTCTTTTATAACTGGGCATAATGCGGGTGTTTTTAAATACTGGTAGATCTTTGTCTCCTGTGACAATTGGCCAGAGGGCCTTGGTTGCTTGTGGAATCACTGCACTGGCTGTGTTAAATGTTGTCACAAAGGGTATTTTGATTCTGTCATCCTTTTTCTTTTTCTGTGTAGGTTGCAGCAGTTGTTCACGTGGCATATGTACTGTAGCACTGTGTTTTTCATTTCTAACAGCTCTCTTTAGTGATATCCTCTAGAAGCAAATTTATCCACTATGTGTGACAGTGCTTGTTCTAGATCTTCTTGATTGCTTGAAATGCGTGCTGCCCTAATCATTTGTGATCGTGGTAGCCCTTTGATCAAGGCAGGTGGATGACAACTACTATGTAGTAACTGTATACTGTATATATATATATATATATATATAGTCCCTCTATTGCTAAGCAAGCAAATTGCACGTCACTCCAGGCTACTGAAAAAAAGGATTTAATGATCCATAACAAGTTCCATAGTCATATGGTGATTAAATATGCAGCATGACAAAATCAACGGCTCGTTTCAAGACCTAGTCCTGTCATCAGGATGTGTTGCCGCTGCTCGTATAAAACATGACTGGGAAAAGCACTAAGTGCTACAGAAAACAGAGTTTTTTTTCAGTAGCCTGGAGTGACGTGCAATTTGCTTGCTTAGCAATAGAGGGACTATACAAATACAGCACGGGCACCCAGGTCACTGCATACTTTTATACCAGGAGTGTCGGATGAATTAAAGATATATATATATATATATATATATATATATACCGTATATACTCGAGTATAAGCCGACTTTTTCAGCACTTTTTTTTGTGCTGAAAAAGCCACCTCGGCTTATACTCGAGTCAGTCAGTGTGACAGGCAGAGCAGTGTGAAGGAGGGACACGGAGCGCACAGCGCGCGCCTCTCCTGTGTCCATCCTGCATCTCCGGCGGCAGCGGCGGGTCTATTAAAGGAAGTACCCGTTCGTGACCTCTGATCACGAACCGGCACTTCCTTTAATAGACCCGCCGCGGCCGCCGGAGATGCAGGAGGCACACAGGAGAGGCGCGCGCTGTGCGCTCCGTGTCCCTCCTTCAGAAGACAGCGCGGGATCGACGGAGGGGTAAGTAACATGCACTGGGGGAGCATATTTGGCACTTGGGGAGGGGGCATATCTGGCAGCATGAGGGGGCATATCTGGCAGCATGAGGGGGCATATCTGGCAGCATGAGGGGGCATATGTGCCTGTGGCAGCATGAGGGGGCATATGTGGCACTGTGGGGCATATTTGGCAGCATGAGGGCATATCTGGCACATCTGGCACTGTGGGGCATATTTGGCAGCATGAGGGCATATCTGGCAATGTGGGGCATATTTGGCAGCATGAGGGCATATCTGGCACTGTGGGGCATATCTGGCAGTATGAGGGCATATCTGGCAGTATGAGGGCATATCTGGCACTGAGGGCTGTGTACGGCTAGAGCTGCATTTCCCACCCTAGGCTTATACTCGAGTCAATAAGTTTTCCCAGGTTTTTGTGGTAGAATTAGGTGCCTCGGCTTATATTCGGGTCGACTTATACTCGAGTATATACGGTATATGTTATATGCACACACTACATGTGGAAACCCCCCTTACTAAAGCCTGCGTTTGCCCCTGACCATCGGACTTGTACGCTAGCCATCATGTTACTGTACAAGTCTGAATCTGGCCCTATGGGAGCAGCTGGGTGGATCAGAAGGCCCCTCAAGTTGTACACACACAGGCAAAAAGTTAAAGTTTATTTTGTAGAACAAGATATTTCATTGAGATTCAAACCATGGAGAAGGCACACTGGGGTAAATTTACTAAAGCTTCTAAAGCAGAGAATTGGTGATGTTGCCCATAGTAACCAGTCAGATGCTGTCTATCATTTTCTAAAAGGCAATAGAGAAATTATAGTTTATGATTGGGTACTATGGGCAACATCACCAATTCTCTGTTTTAGAAGCAATAGTAAATTTACATCATCTTACCTCCCAACATGACCCTCTCCAGGAGGGACAGAATGCTCTGCTCCTGGACTTCCCTCTTAATTTATGATTGCCAGCACCTGTGCTGAAACACCTTTCTTATCCATTAACCTGTTCAACACAGGTGCCACAATCATAGGTTAAGAGGAAAGCCAGAAGCAGAGCATTGTGTCCCGCCTGGAGAGGGTCATGTTGGGAGGTATGCATCATTGATGGTATGTTTCATTTACTTTTTACAGCTCACTGCAAAGCCTCATTCTCCATGCAAGCTGCTAGGTTAATTAACTTCCAACAAAAATGAACGCTAGTGTGTAAGTGTGTGCTTGTACATGGGCACACTAGATGGGCCAAGTGGTTCTTATCTGCCGTCACATTCTATGATTCACTATGCACATAAGGTGGTGGTTCATGGGCGTATGTATAATGCACAGGTTCTCAAACTCGGTCCTCAGGACCCCACACAGTGCATGTTTTGCAAGTCTCCTCACAGAATCGCAAGTGAAATAATTAGCTCCACCTGTGGACCTTTTAAAATGTGTCTGTGAGTAATTAATATACCTGTGAACTTGCTGGGTTACATGCAAAACATGCACTGTGTGGGATCCTGAGGACCGGGTTTGAGAACCACTGGTATAATGCATACCTCCCAACAGTGTCGGACTGGTGCATGTAGGGCCCACCGGGTGGATGCAGTGGTAGGGGCCCTTGTTTAGGGGTTTGGCCAGTCTGCAGAGGGGGTGTGGCCTGCCACCTCATTGGTTTGACTAACCATTAGAGAGTGCAACGTCTGGGCCCCTTCATTAAATTCAGTAAATTCAGCTGCTGCATGCATGATAATGAACCAGATTAATAACAGCAATGCACTGTAGAAAATACACAGTAGTCCAGTATAAGGTAACATATGTATAATGTATAATTCAAGTGCTCAGTCTAGAACCTGATCTTTAGAGCAGAAGGTGGGCCCCCAGGCAGTGGGGCCCACCGGTGGTTTCCCCTGTACCCATGTGGGCCAGTCCAAGCCTGCCTCCCAACACGACCCTCTCCAGGAGGGACAGAATGCTCTGCTCCTGGACTTCCCTCTTAATTTATGATTGCCATCACCTGTGCTGAAACACCTTTCGTATCCATTAACCTGTTCAACACAGGTGCCACAATCATAAATTAAGAGAAAAGTCCAGAAGAAGAGCATTGTGTCCCTCTTGGAGAGGGTTATGTTGGTAGGTATGATAAACATCCTAGTGATATTTGGTGGACCCCTTTCTTTGAAAGTAAAGCATTCATAACCTAGAACCAGAAATAACGACACGGAGACTTGAATTTTGGCAGAAAATTGCTAGCTATTTATTTGTCCCTATCCATTAGCAAACCTGTAATAAAGAAATTAATTTAATATGCCGCTCCAGCCGGCATATGGTGGCGGCCCAAAAGAACGGCTCAATTAACCTAAATTAACCTTAAATAACTAATCCTATAAATTTACTAAAACTTATCATAAACCGGTAATAGGTGACAACTCAACCCCCACAGTGACTACCCACCGCTCCTGGGTGCCCTGCCGCTGCCTTCCCGGACGGGTGGTCAAGCGGCCATAAGTCGATGGAGGTGAGTGCACCTAAACCACAACAAACTGTAAAACACTACAGTTTTCCCTACAATACAAAACTGCCGTTCTTTTCCGCCAATAAATAGCCAACGATACACCAGCCAACAACTTAACGCCAAAGCACCACGTGCCAGAATCTCTTAGTACCAGGGCGGGAGGGTGGGAAAGCAAATCCACCAAGAGAACTAAGATGGCCTCACCTTCCCTATATATATCAAACCCTCCCCCTAAAAGGCTGTACTTTCCTAACAGCTAGGTCCACCCCTCCCAAGATGTTTAACTCTTTCCTTTCCTATGCAGTCAATTCTCTCTCCTAAACATCCTAGTGATATTTGGTGGACCCCTTTCTTTGAAAGTAAAGCATTCATAACCTAGAACCAGAAATAACGACACGGAGACTTGAATTTTGGCAGAAAATTGCTAGCTATTTATTTGTCCCTATCCATTAGCAAACCTGTAATAAAGAAATTAATTTAATATGCCGCTCCAGCCGGCATATGGTGGCGGCCCAAAAGAACGGCTCAATTAACCTAAATTAACCTTAAATAACTAATCCTATAAATTTACTAAAACTTATCATAAACCGGTAATAGGTGACAACTTAACCCCCACAGTGACTACCCACCGCTCCTGGGTGCCCTGCCGCTGCCTTCCCGGACGGGTGGTCAAGCGGCCATAAGTCGATGGAGGTGAGTGCACCTAAACCACAACAAACTGTAAAACACTACAGTTTTCCCTACAATACAAAACTGCCGTTCTTTTCCGCCAACAGCGAAAGACTCATCCCCAAAGTCTTTCGCACCGCCACCATAAACCTACCCTAACTCCTGCAAAGCGAAACCTAGATCCTCCAGAAAAAACATCATCCCCTCATTGGATAGATGTACTCCATCATGCCGGAAAAGGTGGCTGTCTCTGAACCGAATCCTCGGGTGGCGAACCACCCTCCCTCCGTGGGACAGCACCCACTTTGCCACCGCCCCGTTCACCTTTTTCCGGGCCTCGTCAATCTGGCGCCCATCCGCCACACCCCTCCAACACAATCTTGGCACCATCATTGAAAAAACCAACACACAATTGGTCCATGTTGCGGCCACACTTGCCAGATCATGTATCATGGCCCACCGCAGATCCAAGGATGTCCTCTTCCCCAGGTCGTTGCCACCTAGATGGACAACCAAGACCCTAGGGACTCCATGCTTGCTGGCCTGACTCACTAACCTACTCCTCAGCTCACCCCACATCATTCCTCGCCAGCCAAGCCATCTGACACCCTGTGCTCCAAGCAATGCCTGAGCCCCCTCCGAGGCCACAAACCTGGCCGCCCAGTAAATGTAAGAGTGGCCAACCACCCAAATGGCCAAATTGTCGTCAAACCATCCTGAAGGGGAAAAGAGGGGTAAAATTGATTACTAAGAGGCTTATTAATTGTTTACACTGAAGGATCTGCCAAAAAGAAAAAACTTTAGATCTCGCTATTGCAGCAGTCACGGCCTAGCCGAACTGCACCATGCTTCGTTGCCAATTTAAAGCGCAATTAAAGACACAAAGGGGAAAGATCAAATAAAACAAACGAAATAAAACAGGGAGGGGGGGGGGGAGGGGGGTATAAAATGGGAAACACATGTAATAACTCAGCTGGAGGTGAAAGCGTAAAGACCTGCTGAGGGACTCTGATTAGACCAGATTAGCCGAATTGTAGATTAGAATTCAGTCCGTCAAGTCAGGCAAAAAATCGCAAAATAACTCCAGACCCCCGCTGCCAACTCATGCCAGCAACGGCGAGTAGCTAATCCTTGAGTAGGATATCAAAAGGGGAAAACACCAACAGACGCACAACACCATAACTCACAGAACTGGAACAACATAATACATTGCAAATAAAACAAAGCACTAAGCACAATCCGACCTCTCATGCAACGGGGCGAATATATCGTCTGTAACTTGACGACTTCCCTCGCCCCACCGCCTGGATTTCAGATCTGGAGAAACCCGCCGCAGCAGCCGACGTCGCCGCGCCTATTCGAAAGGAATGGGTACCGAACGCAGCGGGTGGGAGGCCCAAGCTCGCTAAACAACGACTCAGCATCCAACGGAACTGGTATTTCGTCACTGGCAGCCCGTCATAATGCAATAGCCATGACCCCTCCCTAACGGGTCGCACCGCCACATATTGCATCGCCAGACCTACTGGGCAAACGCTCTCCTCTTGCGCTGGAACCATAGTGACCCAGCGACCTCTCCCCACTTGGTCCGTCTTAGAGCGCCTTAATCTGCACAGCAAGGACCTCTCACACACTACTACGTCTCCGACCAGCATGCGCGACTCTGCTCTCTTGGAAGGCGCTACCAACTCCGAAACCCTAAAGGCCCCGTGGTAAGCCAATGAGAACGCCAAACTGCACAAAAGTGTCTCAAACCTGGACGACGCGACTCGCCCCACCGCCGCGATGACGGCCGGCAACAAAGCCGCATCGATGGGCCGCCTCCTATCCGGTGGCGTCGGCGCCACTCGCGTCCACCCTTTCATTGCCTTCCGCAGAACATCGCTTTTTGTCACATCGGGGACGCCCCGCAGCTTGCAGAAAACCAGACCCCAGCCAAGTACCGGGATACCACCGCTCGGGACCTACCCGAAACATACAGCTGCCAAATAAAAGAAAGCATCAGCCGATGCCTGCTCTTACCTTGTTGCTGACGACCTTGGACAAACTCCTCCCACTCATTCCAAGCATGTCCGTAAGCCTTGAGCGTGGCTGGCGCGACTGACCGCAACGCTATACCCTCCAGTCCGGCCCGATCACCTGCCAAACCTAACCGGGACAATGAAAACCTTGCTCGTTGGCCTCAGGTGCCAACAACCAACACCTCTCCCACTGTCCTCGCGACAAAGCGTCGACAATCCCATTCTCCAAACCGGGCACATGTTGCGCGCGGAACCACAGGTTCCTACGCAAGCATGTCAAAAGCAATTGCCCTAGCACCCGCATAACCACCAACGACTTTGCCCTCTGGTTACTAATCGCATGCACCACGCCCAGATAATCGCATCTAAACAAAATGCTGCGATTAGCCAGCCGATCGCCCCAGACCTCCAACGCCACCATAATGGGAAAAACTCCAGAAGCAAAAGGTCCTTCGTGAAACCCCCGCGATGCCATTCTGCCGGCCACGAGGCCGCGCACCAAGATCCCTCCAGATGGCAACCGAATCCAGAGGCGCCCGCTGCGTCGGTGAACAGCTGCAACCTAGCGCTGTCCGCCATTGGGGCCTGCCATATACACACCCCGTTGAAGTCCTCGAGGAACGAGGCCCATATTGCCAACTCCCTCTTAATCTCTGAGGACAAACGCACGAAATGGTGCGTTCTGGCACACCCCGCAGTCGCCCTTCACAGCTTCCGGCAGTACACACCTAAAAGCGAACTCAAATGAGCCGGAAGGCGCCTGGAGCCTTCTTAGGAACCACCCCCACTGGAGAGATGACCAAGTCATCCCCCGAAGGAACACGCCGTGTTGTTAAACGCGAAACATTTTCCTTTTGTGGTGGCACGCCCCCCTGCGCGGACTGCCGACCTACCTGACTTGGCCAATCCGCCGTCCGCGCCGAACCCCTGGGAGGACGACCCTGCGTGGTGCCCGTCCGCCCCCGGCTTCCGGGGCTCCTCCGCCTGTAGCGAAGCCCGGGTGACCTTGAGCCCAACCTCAACGTCCTTGAACCCGAAGTCCATGACCTGCAAACCTTCCTGTTGTTCCCTGAATTCCTGATCGTACCTGCGCCACTCCGATCCCAAAGACGTGCGCTGCATGTCATGTACGAGATGCAGGTACCTAATTATATTCGTGTGCTCTGCCGGCCTGTCCTCCAGGTAAGATGCCGCGAAGACCCAGAACCCGGCCAGGCAATTATCGAAGGTACGGAATGCCTCAGCCCCGATGCCCTTCTTTGCGCCGCCACCTTATACTCTTTCTTCGCGACCTTCGTCAATACGAACACGTCCACGAAGTCCCCCCTCCAAATCTTCTTGCGGCAGCTATCTCGCAGCCCCCGCAGTACAGCAGTATAGACGAATCGCACGACACCGGGCAAATTGCGAGCTTCTTGGCCCTACGCGCTTCCTCGCTAAGCCGCTTGCGCCTGTTCCGCTGGCCCGCTGCCCTCTTGGCGAATTTAGTTGCCCGCTTCTTTGCCCTAGTTGTGCTACTGACTTCGGACGCCTGTGACGACATTGAAGATGAAGAGGAGGAAGAGGAAGAACTACGCGAACTAGAGCTCGTGGAGGAACCCGAATACCGACTGCACCACCTTACCTGATGCCGCCGACTGCCCCGACATGGAATCTTCCGGCGCGTCCAAATCGTTGCCTTCCTCCTCGAAATCTGCCATCGCCTCATCCCCGAGCTCCCTTGAAAAAGAGGAAGAAGCGGAGGACCCCTCCAGCACTTGCGGCACATGCCGCGGCCTCCGTGCTGGGGGCGTTGCGGCCGTGAGCTCCCCCGCGTCCTGCCCTGGACCCTGTTGTAATTCTGCGGCGACCGTCCCGAGCTCACGGCAGGCGCGTGCCACCCGCTGCGCCGCCATAGCCCGCAGCCCGCCGGAACGAACAGCCGTTCTAGGGGAGGCAGCCGCGGCTAGCGGCCCTAACACCTTCACCGCTGTGGCCAGGGCCGAGCCAGCGCTCCGGACGGGTCGTGACTGCCCCAAAACGCGGTCCTGGGTCCTTCGCCGGGGCCCGCGTGCGACCACATGCTCGCCGCCCGACATGCGTGTGCCGGGCATCCGACGCACGCTGCCCTTGCGGGAAAGCGGAGGCACCGCTGTCGGCGCCCGCACTGCCCTCGCCTCCGAATTTGTCCCCTCTTCCCGTGTATCGGAACTATCCGATGCCGCAGAGGGGGGGGGGGGGGGACCGCCGCGAGCTCCTGCGGCGCGTGCAGCAGCCCCGCGGCCACTAACCCATTCCCTGTCCCCCCTCCACCCCCGCAGGCCGCTAGATTCCGGCCCCGGGGGAGTGATCTGAAAAGACCGGGAACCCCGCGGCGCAGCAGAGCGCGCGCGCACCGCTCCGCTTGCAGTGGACACGGGCTCGCGCACCTCCCGTGCGCGCACCCCGTGACCTCTTGCTGCCGCACCCCTTCTCCTTGGTATCGCACTGCCCTGCCAGTGATCATAATTGCCCTGTCTCCCCCCGGCTCCCGCCGGACTCCGGCTGCCTGGGAGATAGCAGGGCCGGCGGCGCTGCTGCGCACACACGTGCGCGGCTAGCGGCGCCAGAGGCGAGCGTGGGCGCGCGCGCACCTCGGGTGCGCGCCCCACTGCTCTCTGTCACCACAAGGCCTCTTGTCTGGGCTCCTGCATTAAGAGCCCCATTAGCTTAACCTGGTTGATCACTGCCTCTCCCCCTCCCTCCCCGCTCCACACCGTGTTCCGGCTGCGGGGGAGAGGGCTGAGGAGACAAGGAGGAAAGCGCCGCCGCAGCGCGCACACGTGCGCGAGCGGCGCCGCCGGAGCCGCGCGTGGGCGCGCGCGCGTCCCACCGCTTCCGGTCCGTGCTCTCTCAGCCGAAGCGTTTGGGGATGACGCCGTGCGAGGCCCTGCGACAGGCCTCGCTCGGCTGGCCACGTCCCCCGCCCAGTGCCCTCCCCCCGCCTGGAACCACTAGCCGGCCCCGGCAAGGGGGAAGAGCTGGGCATCGAACTCAGTCTCCGGTCCCTGGATGAGCGCCCGGCGCGGCGCGCTCCCGCGGGCACCCGGCACTGGGGCTTCCCCGGCCATGCCCGGAGGCAAGGGCTGCTACCCGCCCACCTCCGGGCGGCCTGACTCCCTCTCTGATCCTCCTCGTCGGCCGCTCCCGCCAGTCACAGCCGGCCCGGCTTCCGCCAGATCCCTCGAGGAGGCCCTAGGGGACGGGACGCCGTCCCCAGGGCCAGCCAGCTCGCCCCCGGAACCAGCCCCCACCGCCAGATGAGCGGTGACGGGCTGGGGTCCCGGCGGACCGTCGTGGGCGAGTGGCAGCCAGAGCACTGATGTGTGACCTAAATGCAGGGAGCTGACAATAGAGATGGCTACTGACTCTGTCTCAACACAGTGACTCGAATCATCAGGAAGTGTGAATGATTCGAGTCACTCACTGTTTCATGAGTCGAGACAGCAGCAGCAGCAGCAGCTTCTCTCAGACAGAGGGAGGAAACTCTGTGTCCTGTGTCCTTCAGTCAGTGTGTTCTGCTGTCTTTAGCTGTGATTGGCCAGAGGCTATACCAGGTGACACCCAGTGGGAGGGGGGAGGGAGCAGTCACGACTCACCAGTCAGTGAGTGCTGTGCTGCTGTGCCTGATCCATGTCATGAATCATGATTCATCCTGAGTCTGCCAGTGAGTGAGACAGTTGTACACTGTGTAGACTCAGTGACTCAGTGAATGAATCTGATTCATGCAGCAGGAGGTGGAGCCCCTGTGGTACAGGGCTCTCGGCTCAGTGCTCACTGATCCTGCTCAGTGTGATTGTGGGTGGCAAACTCCCTGGAGGCTAGATAGTGTATAATATAATAAATCCAAGGCCACCTAAAATCATCCAATTAGCAAAGTATGCAAAATAAAAAAAAATGTTTTTATTTGGTTTAGTTACAGAATGAATGATGTGTTTCATGGCTGTTAAGCTTTCTCTCCTCAGCCAAAAGTAATGTCATATTCTATAACTAGCAGTGATCGCAAAAACGCGGCATAGCGCGTGTTTTACCCAATATGAAGGTCCAGGGACTCACTTTTTCTGAATGGGTGGGTCCCCGGGGACGCGCTCCACTGGGATTGGCTGGAGGTGTAATGATTGATTTCTACCTTGTCCGGCTGCAGAGAGAACTAAATATGTGGAGAAGGAGCCTCTTGGTCAAGGGAGACATCAATCATTACACCTCTAGCCAATCTGAGTGGAGCGCGTCCCCAGGGACACACCCATTCAGAAAAAATGTATTTGACTCTTCCCTGCTTCCCGGGCGCTCTGGCCGCGACAGTGAGTGACCGTCTGTGAGTGTGTATTCATAACCCAGCAGCTACCAGCCTGTTCAGTGCTGGCGCTGCTGCAGTTCTGATCGGCTGACGCGCTGTTTTAGATATGAATCACATGGGGGAGGGGGGGCCACGCACCTCTGAAGTCCTGCATGCTTCAGTAAGCGCAGCGGGGATGGGGTTGGGGAGTATGTTCCAGGCGCACACCGCACAGGAGGATCTGGCAGTGAAGGAGGGAAAGGGCGGCTACAGTGCACTACCGCACGTCAGTGCTAGTGTCCGCACGTCAGTGCTAGTGTTCGCATCCCCTAGCAAAGCCCGTCCTTGATCCTCTCTATGTAATCCATCACGAAGCTCTCATTGTACACACTCCCTTACTACCCGGGATTTATGGAGATCAGCGGCAGCCTCTGCTTGATTTATTAGGCTGTGCTGTGAACGGAGCTCGGAGGTGGTGGGGGAGGGCCGCAGTGTCCATACAGTTATTACTGTGTGCAGCCAGCTCCCAGCATAGGACAGGGCTAGGCACAAGCCAGGGGTGAGGGCTGCTCTGAACATTCAGCTCATGGAGCCCAAGAGGCTGAGCTGCAGGGAGACATGTAATAGTAGCCAGTAGCAACAGCAGGTTGGATCCTGTCCCCTCTCTCTCTCTCCCTGGCCATATTACACCATCTCTAGCCTGCACATCAAGTAGTGGGAGTCTGAGGTGGTGGCTGCAATGTGTAAGTGATCCTCTACCTGGCGCAATGTGTATAACGTGCTGTACCTGGCACATTGTGTGTAACGTGCTCTACCTGGCACATTGTGTGTAACGTGCTCTACCTGGCGCATTGTGTGTAACGTGCTCTACCTGGCGCATTGTGTGTAACGTGCTCTACCTGGCGCATTGTGTGTAACGTGCTCTATCTGGCGCAATGTGTGTAACGTGCTCTATCTGGTGCAATCTGTATAACATGCTCTATCTGGCGCAATGTGTGTAACGTGCTCTACCTGTAGCATTGTGTATGATGTGTTCTATCTGGAGCAATATGTATAACGTGCACTAACTGGCGCAGTGTGTATAGGAGGTGCTACTTGGTGCAATGTGTATAAGCGGCACTACTGTGTGGCGTAATGTGAATTGGCACTATTATGTGGCCACGCCCCTTCCCCATGAAGTCACGCCCCTAAATTTTTGCAACTGCCTATATGCTGGGGTCTTGGAGGTGGGGCAGCAATTCACTTTCTGCCAAAGGGCACCAAAATGTCTAGTTACAGCTCTGGTGCAGGGTGTCCTGCATGCTACACAACCCAGCAGCATTGTCACCCCCCCCCCCCCTGCAACTCTTTTTTGTGGTGTCCAAATAAGATTAAGATCAATAAGAGCCTTTAACCCAATGGGACCCAGAAAAGGACCGGTTGGACACCAATTTTTAAAAGTGAGGGGTCCCTGGGACCCACTTTTTAGGGGGCTCAGCGCGATCACTGAACTAGTATGCAATAAGTGGTTATTAATAATATATCAACATAACAGTAAATCTATGTTAATATATTATTAACAATCAGGGCATAAGCAGCTGCCTCCCCCAGATACACTGTACAATCACTGCAGCTGAATAACTCCATGAGTCCAGCACTGATCCTCCAGCACTGGCAACTCACTGATTCATGTGCAGTCTCTGCAACACATTCCACTACAGATGAGTCATGACTCATGTGCCGAGACACTGACTCGAGACACTTCACTGAACTGAGTCATGTGTCTCAGCTCAGTTCAGTGAATCACTTTGCCCATGACTAGCTGACAAAACACTGAAATGTATAAATCCGGAAAAAAAAAAGGGGGGGATTCTGCAAAGCAGCACTCACCCCAAAGCAAATGCACCAAGAGAACTAAGATGGCCTCACCTTCCCTATATATATCAAACCCTCCCCCTAAGGCTGTACTTTCCTAACAGCTAGGTCCACCCCTCCCAAGATGTTTAACTCTTTCCTTTCCTATGCAGTCAATTCTCTCTCCTAATCGTTTGGGGGGCCCACACTATGGGGTGCACTTACAACAGAAATGAATGGGAAAATCACACAAGCACCATGTTCTTGGAGATCAGCACATGCGCAGTAGTCTCTAGTACAGTGGCAGAGCCTACTTGGTGTATGTGTTAGCAAGAGAGAAGGGGGGCACATGGAGGCTGCACACAGGAATCTTCCCCTCTGAGGGCCTAATTCAGAGTTGATCGCAGCAGCAAATTTGTTGGCAGTTGGCAAAACCATGTGCACTGCAGGGGGGGGCAGATATAACATGTGCAGAGAGAGTTAGATTTGGGTGTGGTGTGTTCAATCTGCAATCTAAATTGCAGTGTAAAAATAAAGCAGCCAATATTTACCCTGCACAGAAACAACATAACCCACCCAAATCTAATTCTCTCTGCACATGTTATATCTGCCCACCTGCAGTTAACAGGGGAGGGGGTAATTCTGAGTTGATCGCAGCAGGATTTTTGTTAGCAGTTGGACAAAACCATGTGCACTGCAGGGGAGGCAGATATAACATGTGCGGAGAGAGTTAGATTTGGGTGGGTTATTTTGTTTATGTGCAGGGTAAATACTGTCTGCTTTATTTTACACTGCAATTTAGATTGCAGATTGAACACACCACACCCAAATCTAACTCTCTCTGCACATGTTATATCTGCCTCCCTTGCAGTGCACATGGTTTTGCCCAACTGCTAACAAAGATCCTGCTGCGATCAACTCAATTACCCCCATGGTTTTGCCCAACTGCTAATAAATTTGCTGCTGCGATCAACTCTGAATTACCCCCTTAATCTGCACCTGTGATGCTACTTATGTCAACTAGGAGCTGATCCTCGGATTGAATCTCATTAGTGCCAGCTGCCTTAAATAGTCATGCTGGTTATAGTGCTCACATGCTAGCGTTTCCAGGATTCCGCTGCTGCTCTGATCTGTCTGTTGCCAGTTTTTGAACTCTTGCTTGTAACCTTTGCCTCTTTTCTTCCTAGACCAACAGACTGCCTGAGACCTGCCTCCTGGATTGATTTATGTGAGTGAGTGACTGATACTCTGCCGCTGGTACCATATTGCATTGCCTCAATATTCTGTACACAGACTGCCATTTCTATTTACTATGTCATATCTATCAGTGCTGAGTGCTCCATGTGCCAAGTTGTTGTACAGCTGCATTCACTGCTCTTTGCCACTGACTTACCAACTTTCTAATGTTTACTTCTCAACAAGTTACTGCTGTAGTCTGCTGACTTGTGTCTCTGTCCAGATGCAGGCACTAAATCCTGTATGTACAGTACGTGCTTGGTGTGCATTAGCAGTGGCTAATCAACTTGCTTACTACTATACTGCTAAACTGTGTTGATGGTCAGCTGCGTGTATTGCACTATGGGCCCATGTCAGACCTGAACGCTGCTGTGCGTCTTCGCACAGCGGACAATCAGGTAATAACTGCGCATGTGTTTGCACCGCAAAGCGCATGCGCATCGGCCAACAACAACTAGAGATGAGCGGGTTCGGTTCTCAGAGAACCGAACTTCACCATTCGAGTCCGGTTCCGAGCCAGGCTCAGGTTTTCCCGCCTGACTCGGACACCCGAACGAGGCAAAACGTCATCATCCCGCTGTCGGATTCTCGCCGGGTTTGAAATTACATATAAGGAGCCGCGCATTGCGGCCATTTTCACTACAATCTCGGAGAGTGTAGTGAGAGGACGTGTCTCCGTCCTCAGTGTCTGTGTGGGGGCGGGAAAGTGGCGTGGCGAGTTTAGTGCTGTGTTGTGCTGCCCAGTCCAGTCCAGTGTAGTCAGTGTCTTATGCTGCATCAGTCCAGCCAGTCACAGTGTTGGTGTCCTCTGCTGCTATATGTCCCCAGTGCTGCTGGCTGCTGTATAAGTCCCTTGCATTTTTGCTGTGTTGTCTTGCATCAGACCAGGGGTAGTGTCTTGTGCAGCATCAGTCCAGTGACCAGTCACAGTGGTGGTGTCCTCTGCTGCCATATATCCCGTGTTACTGCCGTATAATTCCAGTGATATTGCCGTATAATTCCTGTGATATTGCCGTATAATTCTCTGAATACTGGCGTATAATTCCTGTGATATTGCCGTATAATTCTCGTGATACTGGCGTATAATTCCTGTGACATTGCCGTATAATTCTTGGAATACTGGCGTATAATTCCTATGATATTGCCGTGCTGCATCCTATCGCTACTTACACTTCCCCAAGCTATCTCTGACCTAGTGGTGGAATTAGAGAGTGGTGGGCCTAGGTGCAAAATTCATATTATGCCACACGGTATGAGCCAAAATTCACATTACGCCACACAGTATTAGCCAAAATTCACATTAAGGCACACGGAATGAGCCGTAATATACATTACGTTACACAGAATGAGCCAAAATTCACATTACGCCACGTGGTATAAGCCAAAATTCACATTACGCCACACAGTATGAGCCGAAATTCACATTATGCCACACAGTAAGAGATAAAATTCACATTATGCCACACAGTATGAGACTAAATTTACATTACGCCACACAGTAAGAGATAAAATTCACATTATGCCACACAGTATGAGACTAAATTTACATTACGCTACACAGTTTGAGCCAAAGATTACATTACGCTGCACGATATGAGTCAAAATTTACATTATGCCACACGGTATGAGGCAAAATTCACATTACGCCACATTATGCCACGGCCTTAATAGACCCCATAGTACCCCCAAACACATTATATAGTACACAGTGCACCCTAAACACATATGCCACACAGTGCCCCCCCACACACATAATGTGACACATAGTGCCTTTCCAAATACATTATATAATATACATTACTTGTGGGTGTGCTCGCAGCTGAGCGCTCCTTGCCGCCTGCCACTCAGTGCATAGACAATTACTACCGTCCTTTTTCGTCCTTCACCCCCTCCTTCCCTGCAGTCCTGTTCCCATGTGGGTTCCAGTAGCAGGTGCAGCTGACAAATGTACCCTCTACTGCCCCTGCAGCAGCGTGTCTCTTTCCCTATCGCTAGGCCTGCTGACCGGGCGTAGTGGGCAGGTGAAGAGAGGGAAGCGGCGGGTGGAGGGCAAGGGTGTAGAGAGCGGGGGTGGATAGGCATAGCGATCAGGCCACAGCCATAGAGAGTGGGCGGTCTGTGCTGGTGGGCGTAGAGTGCGGGTGGGCATGCACAGTCAGGAACAGAATTGCAAGCTTGGCAATGACTCAGTTACAGGCATGTGTAAGGGGGGTGCCGGACATTAGGGGGTGCCGGTGCGCACGCCTATGGTCACGTCTAGAGACTTGAGACATAAGTAGTAAGGCAATTTTGGAGAATAGAAAGATATAATATCAGAAAAAGGAGTGAGCTCACAAAGTTCAGAGCTATAATGGAAACAGTAAATATTTAGCAAGACAGATAGGTAAAGTAGGTGGGAAGGGAGGAACAGAAAAGAGAAATCAAGAGATGCAGAAGAAAGAAAAAGAAAAAGGGAATGTTCTCCTATGAGTTGGGGGCCTGAGAAGTAGGAAGAAAATGAGGGGAGGGGTGTAAAAAAAAAAGAAAAAAAAAGGGGATGGGGTTTAGGGGGAGAGAAAATTAGTTATAGAATGGAACCCGTACTTAGTTTAATCCTGGGAGGGGGTGGTCATGATGTCTGTACCAGGGAAGCCAGATAGAGTGGAATTTTTGTACTGTGTTGTGTTGAAGACTAGTAATATAATCCATGTTTGCGACAAACCAAATTCTGTTCATTAGTGCCTGACGGTTGGGAGCCTCGGGGATCTTACAGTTACGTGCTATTTGATATTTCGCTGCGCAAGAGATAAAGAGGATTCGTTTTTTTGAGTCTTTAGAGATGTAGTCGGGTGGGGTGCACAGGAGAAGGTTAGCGGGTGATAGAGGCGCTGGTAAATCAATTAGTTGAGAAGAGAGCATGCGGACCATCGCCCAGTATTGAGCAATTACCGGGCAGGTCCACCAGATATGATAAAATGTGCCTACTTGACCACAGTTCCTCCAGCAGAGGTTGGAGGCATCAGGATAGATCCTGTGCAGCCGATCCGGTACCAAATACCATCTTGTGTATATTTTGTATGAGTTTTCGCTGATAGCCACGCTGATGGATCATTGCGAGATCGCAGTGCGAATTGTATTCCACCCCTCCTCCCCAAGGTGTTGCCCGAGATAGGCTTCCCATGCTAGCTCGTGCGGTTCAAGGGGGGGGGGGGGGGGTGATTCAGGGTTGAGGATAGATTTATAGAGAAGAGAGATAATGCCCCTATCAGTAGGGTTGTAAATGCAGAATCTCTCAAGAGGTGAGGGAACCGGTAATGGGAATGTTAAGTGTAGAGAAGAAAGAAAGTGACGGATTTGTAGATATTGATAAAACAGAGAGTTGGGTAAATCGTATGTGTTTTGCGAATCAGAAAATGATTTGATGGCGAGTGTCCATGTGAAGTGGTGAATTCTAGTAACACCTGCAGAGATCCAAGGGCGGGCCATTCCTTGAGAGAGCCCCGGGGGAAATGCTGAGTTGTTCCAGATGGGAGTCAGAGGGGATGGGTAGACAATTTTAATTGTTTGTTCAGATTCTGCCAATGTTTAAGTGTCAATTCTATTGTGGGTGAAGGGTAGTGAAATTGAGAGCATTGTTTTCTTGAAAGCCAAGGCAAGTATGAAATCGATGGAACTCCCAATAGATCACTCTCCAGGTCAACCCACCTTTTAGTATGCTTTGGAACATGCCAAGCAACCATTTGGCTCAGCCTAGTCGCGTCATAATAACGCTGGAGGATGGGGAGGCCTAGACCGCCGTTCCGAGAATGTTTAGCTAAAATATCCCGCCGAATTCTAGGTTTTTGTTATGGTTCTAAATTAATTTACAAAAAGAAGATTGGAGGGTATTAAGAGTCTGGGGAGGGATCGAGATTGGAAGCGTCTGGAACAGGTATAGGAGTTTGGGGAGGGCATTCATTTTTATTGCATTGGTTCGTCCCATCCACGAGAGAAAGTAAGATTCCCATTGATGGATATCTTTAAGGATAGATGCGATGAGCGGGGGATAGTTAGCTCTGTAAAGAGAACTGTAGGATTTAGTGATGGAAACCCCTAGATATTTAAGCGAATGTCTGCGCCAGGAAAAGTCAAAATTCTTTTGTAGTTGAGATTTAGTAGGTTTGGGGATGTATAAGGAGAGGGCTTCAGATTTTGCCTGATTAATCTTATATCCCGAGAGGTTGCCATATATGGATAGTTCTCGGAAGAGATTCGGAAGGGAAATAGTTGGGTTTGTCAAAGTCAAAAGGATATCATCGGCAGAGAGGGAGATGGTGTATTGGGCGTGGTTGATATAGACCCCTGAAATTTCAGGGTTGGCCCGGATGTGATTTGCAAGGGGTTCAATGATAAGTGCGAATATGAGAGGAGATAGTGAACACTCCTGTCGGGTTCTGTTTGAAATTTTGAAGGGATCTGATAGTAAGCCGTTAGAGTGTACCGATGCCGAGGGGTTTTGGTATAAGGCCTGTATGGCCTGGAGAAATTTACCTTGAAAGCCAAAACGTTGTAGAATCTGCTGCATGAAAGGCCATGAGACCCTGTCGAAGGCTTTCTCCGCATCCAGAGCAAGTGCCAAGGATGGGATCTTATGAAGATTAATGTGATGAACAATATCGACAATGCGTCTAGTATTGTCAAGTGCCTATCTGGACAGGACGAAGCCCACCTGGTCAGGGTGTATGAGCGAGGGAAGAATAGGGATAAGTCTATTAGCCAATACTTTAGCGAAGATTTTCAAATCAGAGTTCAGAAGTGATATGGGCTGGTAGTTATAGAGAAGCTGGCGATCTTTATCGGGTTTTGGAAGCACGGTAATAGTAGCCTTAGTGGTGTGGGAGTGGAAGGGAGACCCGTCCAGTATAAGATTAAATACTGTTGTGAGGTTCGAAAGTAGTGTGGGTTGAAAAGTTTTATAATAGGACATCGGAAAGCCGTCCGGGCCTGGGGCTTTGGAAGGCTTCTGACATTTGATAGCGAAGTCGATTTCTTCAGGGGTAATAGGTTTATCGAGGTCCGAAGAGGTATTTGTGTTAATACAGGGTAGGTCAGAGGATGTTAAGTAGTCAGAGGTCGTGGGGTGGGTTGAGTTCAAAGAAGATGAGGTGTCAGGCAGATTGCAGAGCCGCTCGTTGTAAGTCTTAAAAAGAGAGTTAATAGTCGCTGGGTTGTATTGGATGGAGCCATTGTCGTCCTTAATAGCCGGGATAGCAGTGTGCGCCTTCCGAGCTCTCAATCTGCTGGCCAATAGCGTATCAGCTTTGTTACTCTTTTCAAAGAATTTTTGTTTTAACCAGCGGAGAGAGTGCTCGGTTTTTTCAGCCAGTAAAGCATTCAAAGCTGCCCTGGCAGACGTGAGTTGTGTGTAGAGAGAACGCGAGGGCCGTTGTTTATGTAGGGTTTCCAGGTTATGAACCTCATCTGAGAGGGACGATATTTTTTGCTTATGTTCCCTGTTCCTGTGTGACACATAGCTAATAATGTGACCTCTGATGACAGCTTTGTGGGCTTCCCAGATTAATGGGGTACAAGAGGAGTCAGTAATATTTAAGGAGAAATAGTCAGCGATAGCTATATTAATTTTTTCTTGAAATTTAGGGATTTTCAGAAGTGTCTCGTTCAATCGCCAGTTGGGGCGGGTTGTCGGAGTGTCGAGAATGTCGAAAGTGGCAGTGATGATGGAATGGTCCGACCAGGGGTTAGTAATAATAGATGAATCTGTTACATGTTTAGAGACTAGAGTGCCGCAGAAAAAAAGATCGATTTGGGAGTATGATTAGTGTGGGATCGAGAAAAAGGTTGTTTTAATCTGTTTTGTATTATTACTTGGAATCTACATAATTTTTACACCTGATTAAAGCCAGTGAATGAAATATGTGCAAATGACCCAACATAGTGTAAAACCCAATACAGCTCTCAGGTGTGAACAAAGAGACTCTAAAGCTGGTTGGCTGCTGCCTATTTAAATACATCCACACCTGTCAAATGGGTATTCACACTTCCTGAGGAAACCGCCGGTATCGTGGGCGGAGAAACACGTAGAGGTAGAGGGTCATCGATTTTGCTTGTCCACTGCTGGAGACTCTCACGGACCTTCCGCTACTGATATTGAGGGACTAGGACCGTGGACGTCCTTTCATCATCTTCTTAACTGGATGTATCTTTATCAAACTCTCCCTGCTGTGCTTGAAAAGCCCCGTTTGCTGAGGTGTTACGCAGCAACTGTGATTTTCCCTGCCGGACATCCCGACACAGGTGCTGTTGGCTGCTGAGAGCCACCTCCGCTAACTGCTATTGACGGGAATCAGCGTTTACAATTACGGGTGAGAACGGATCTTAATGTTAGGGGTGAGCAACAGCAAAAAAAAACCTCTGCTTGAATCTTATCAGCAGATTTTTCAAATATCCCGTTGAGACAATTATTTAAGTCCCTTATCAGTACGGATGCCACCAGCTTAATCTATTATTGTGGACTGCAATATCAATTACAATTGGCGTAGAAGCCGATTACATATAATTTTTACTGTGAATGTGATTATATATATATATATATATATATATATATATATATATATGTGTATTTGCACTGCTTATGTTTTTAATTTCTAACCACTTATCTCTAGGTGGTTTCTCCACCTTTTTTTACTATTAAATGATTTCTTATCTGATATCAGCGCTCCTTTAATGTTTTTTCATAGAACATTAAACCAGATATAGGAGAGGGAAGGCCTGAGGGCAGGGAGGGTTTGTCACTCTTGTCGTTTTTAGTGAAATGTTGGGAGATATCCGTTCCCGCACGTTTCTGGTATTCGTGTTGGACTTACACATGGTTTCACCTCGGCAATTAGCTTGGAGTAAAGAAGGGTTAAACAAAGCACTGGAGTAGGAAACAGGAGCGAAGCAACCAGACAGTCAGAGAAAGAACCACTGGAGGGCTGAGTTATGGTGTGATCAGCGGGGCATGAGGACTTTTAGATGTCGTAGGCAGCCACGGGGCTCTCTAGCATTGCCACGCGTAGAACCACTCTCCGCCAGGAAGCAAATGTGAGGCTATGAACCACGAGAGCCCTTGCGGGTGGTGGAGGTCTGAGCATATACGATACAGTAGTCAGGAAGCAAAGGCCATCCGCCCCACTCACAGCAGCAGGGGACTGCGGGCGTATCAAAGACGGCGCCCCGCTATTGCGATCGACAGTTACAGGCCGCAGGCAGGCAGAGGGAGCAATAATAATTAAGGGAGGATGGACACCCCACTTGGGGATCGTGATCTGCCGCCCGTGCAGTACAGGCTGGGTCGGGGAGGACTACCGCAGTCCAGCAAACACTGCAACAGGTGATTTTGTAGGAGGCAGCGATGGCAGTAGTGGAGCTCCGGTGCCACAGGCAGGTGCCAGATAGTCCTAAGCAGCCGAACTGAGAGCCTCCAGGTAGCTGAAACTGATGCAGTGGCTTCCAGGGGGTGGGTGGGCCGCAATCCGTGGGGGCTCCACCAGTGCTTCCCGATTCTGCGGGCCCCACCCAGCATCAGCAACGGAGGTTAGGAAGGTGGTGAGATACGGGGGAGGCAGGAGTGAGGACTTGGGGGATGAGGGTCAAGGCCGGGGAGCAGACGCGGGGCGGGAGCCTGGATGAGGTGCGTCGGTTGCTCCAACTTGGTGGGCAACGTATTCAGGGGGACTCAGTAGTTGCTGGCCTGCTAAAGCTCCTCTCTGATGGGGGCCGCCCATGGAGCCGTGAGTGTCGTGCAGGCCTCACTCAATTGTTAGCGCCCGGGAGACCCTTTGCAGCGCCTCTCACCGGTGCCCACTGTGCCGAATGCTGTGGGCCGGGGATCAGTGTCTGGGGGGTACAGGGGGCGTTAGCTTACCTCCTACTGCTGAGACCTCTGATCCACGCCACTAGCTCCGCTGGACTCCGCGCCGGGCCACAGTGGTCAGATGGTAACGTGAGCTCCCTGTGTTCTCCTGGAGGCAAGGCCGCCGCTCCCTGTCTGCACGATACAGAGCGCAGCGCTGGGAGCCATCTCAGTGAAGGAAGCCGCCAGTCGCAAGATTGCGGGTGTCCGTCCGGCCCAGGGAGAGGAGAGAGCTGTGGCAACTGCGGGGAGCCGAAGTGGGAGGGAGAGGGTGGCTTCTTCAATGGTGGGTGCAGCGGGGAAAGGTCTGGGTGCTGCCGGGTCACAGAGGGGATCGGGAGGACTGACGGAGTCCAATGGTTTGTTTGCCGGGCAGGCCCAAAACTCTAGGTCCCGGTCCGTATGGGGGAAGCACGCCACAACCTGCAGAGAGGCCCAGAGCCTCTCCCGAGTCCGCGAACACTGCCCTCCTGCAGGTAGAGAGAAGGGGGATTCGGATGCAAGGGATTGTAGCGTGGCTGGGGGGTGTAAAAATAGCTTTGATGTCTTATTTAGCAGGAGCCCCAAGATAACACGTCAGTCCTCGATGGCTGCTGAACCACGCCTCCCGACACTACATTGTTTTTTGCATCAGGTACCCAAGGTAATAGCTTGAATTTTTGTTTGTTTGGGGATCCGGATTCCTCCTTACATAACAAATCTTTTTGTCTGTTCCTTGGTTTGTTTCCTGTTTTTTTAAACCATTTTTATCCTGTTTGTTTTGGATGTTACTCCACCCCAACTATGGGGGTTTTGTAATTAATAAACGCTTTTTTGAACTGGCACATATTCTACTCCACATTTTTTGATAATTTGGGATTATTTGAAAAGGATTGCGTGTGACAGTGGAAAAAAGAAACCCAGATAGGATTTATCCTGCTATTTTCACTGTGAGTGTGGTACGCTTATTTCACTGTGGAACAATTTACAGATAAAAGATACCGTTATGTGTTGTTTACATACTGTACCTCCTCATTATAAGTGAGTGGGGTACGCATCTAATTTAATTTCTGGTGACTGCTATATGGGATTTAAGAAGTTAAAAAAGATACCTTTATATAAATAGTCGACAAATTTCTTGTGTGAGTTGGGGTACGCTGCTGACTTCTCATACACAACTCTATACTGGGGAACCGTATAGTTTGAAGAATAGACTCTGTTCTGACAATACTAGACATTGTTTTGATTTGTTTTTTTTCACATATTTATTGGACTCTACGACATACTACTGGAAAGTTTTTTGAAAACAAAAAAGAATAAGAAACAAGACCGAAAGGACACATGAGGAATGTATATATTTTTTTATTTATTTTGATTTAGCGCTTATACAAGTTCCTTAAACCCCACATGTCAGATGCATCCACGCGCCTCTCAAGCACACTTATCTTATAAATAAAGACACAACAACTGTAATTGGCGAGAAAGGGGTCAGCTTTTATTTTCTGACTGAGAGGAAGGCCTATAGTATTAAATACTAAAACTAAAATGCAGACTTCCCTCTCTAACTAATGTGGCGGGGAGAAAAACGGTTAAACATGATAAACGTAACATGGGTGATCAACATTATAATACAGAAAAACAAGCAATAAAAAACATACGTGTGAGGGAGCCTTCTGCCCCAGATGTTCCGGGATCGGCCTCCTGCCTCCATCCCAGACATCGAAAATCAAAAATCCAAGGACAGGGGTCGACCTTCTGCCACTACCCCTGCCCACCAACAGTTGCAGGGACGGAGGAACACACCGCCCCTACGTGGTAAAAATTGGGCCACCGGCCCCGCCATCCACATATGTTTATACCAGTAATATGGACCCACTTGGTAAAGCGATGCCCGTAAACTAATTATAAAATTTACCTAAAAGTACACCCAAAACTTACTAACCTTGAACTCATAATTAAAATAAAGTAACCGTTCAGAAACCGGCCACCGAAAGCCGACACAATGAACCAAAAGCAAGTCCCCGGGGCGGGAGGGTGGGTCACGAGAAGAGTTGAAAAGAGAGGCAGGAAGTATCATGCCAGCAGCCTATATGCATGGCCGGCCAGCCCCTATCCACAATCCAGCCAATCAGCTTCCCGGACCTTCTCTCTACGTTCCTCCCACCGCAAAACGTTAACCCCTTCCAAGCCAAAGTGATGCATTGAGAGGAGCTCCGCAAGCCCAGACGGTGCGTTTACGCTGCTTGGTCACATTATGTTCCCTACGCAGTCTTTCCCTAATCAATATATATATATATATATATATATATGAACATCTCAAACAACAACGGGCATCGTCGGTCAGCGACAGGATGGTGTGGAAATGTTATTTAAGCGGGCGTTTGCAAGGTGATTGACAGGAAGAGGCCGTTTGTGGGTGGTAACTGACCGTTTACTGGGAGTGTCCGGAAAAACGCAGGCATGCCAAAGCGTTTTAGGGAGGGTGTCTGACATCAGCTCCGGCCCCGATCAGCCTCTTCTGGTCGCACTGTAAAAGGAAGTCCTGGGCTGCGCAGAGACTGCACACACTGGATTTTTTCAGCTCGGCGTACACATGCAATCGCACACTTGCATGGCGAATTTACACTCCCCCTGGGGCGGCGACTATCTGAACGCAGAACAACAAAGTTAGCAGCCCAGCAATCAGGTCTAAATCACCCTCTATGCTTCTAACAAGACTGATTGGGTTTATATTGTAGCCAGGCTTGCCTACTCTCCCACATTTAGCGGGAGGCTCCCGTTTTCTCCTTGAGCCTCCTGCTGCCCAGCAAACTTCGCTATGTCTCCCGGTTTTTTACGGGTCCCTCCGCAAAAATCTGGACTGCAGATCTCGGAGGGCAGGACCTGCATGGGAGACATCACTGCCATTATCTGTGAGAGTCCTGCAGAGGCAGTCTGAGCAAAGGCTTTTCACTTCAGCCGGCATCAGTGTGGGATAACCGCTTCAGCTAGAGACTCGATGGAGGGGGGGCACTGTGTGAGGCCCGAAAGGGGACGGGGTTAGCAGCGCAGGGAAGCGCTATGTTGTAGAGGTGCTCTTCCTGCTCCGCAAACAGCAGTGTGGAGGCCCCTTCAGTGCCGATTTCCCTGGCTAGATCTCTTTCCCCCAGGAAATGTTGTTGTTTTTTTTGCCTGGTTACAGCCGCTGCACCACCATCCAGAAGCTAAGGCTCCACCCCCTCTCACGGCCCACGATTTACTCCCCTCAACCATCAACTATGAGGATCCAGCACTGCCACAGAGCTCCTGCAGGTGAGAGCTCAGTGTACTCACTATTTTCATACTCAACCACCAATATGATCAGTCTAGAAAGCATCATCTTAATGTCAGTGTATGGGTCTAGTATTTGTCCATCAAAGTAACGTTATGTGTTAGGCAGTGTCCTGACTCATGTGCGCCGCGGCCACCAGCTGCTATCGGGAAATGAGGCCCACCCCCAACCGGCTGTCTGGAAGAGGAGGTCTGCGCGCGAAACGTCACTGACATCATAAGCGCGGACCTTGGTGGTGCAGCCACAGTGGATCCATCTCAGTGAGTATGAGTGTTTGGCGATCAGGCAGAGGCGAGCCCCTGTAAAATCCCTGTGCTGCTCTGTGGGCATCATCCACCGTCTACTACCTGGAGAAGTGGTCCTGCCCCAATTCCACCCAGCTGTCAGTAAGAGACGGTGCAGCCGCGTTGGGTGTGAATCCAGCAGGAGAGCCTAGGCATGCGCATGGGGGTTCCTGGTGCACACAGCCACCCCTAATGTCCGTCCCCCACCTCATATGCCGATCAATTCTTGCCCCCTGTGCCCGGGCATTGTAAATTTGGTGTCGGCCGCCAGCCAATCAGAGCTCGCAGACCGTCTGCGGCGGCTCTTCATTGGCTGCCGGACCGCAAGTTTGATAGGCTGACGCCGCAGGAGGACTTCAGTGAGGAGCAGGATTTAGGAGAAACGTGCGCTGCATTGGGCTCTCCTCCCCTCATACACAACAAGCTGCAGCAGTGGCAGAGGTGAGCACTACTGGGGGAATTATCTGTATCTGGCACCTCTGATGGGATTATCTGTATTTGATGGGATTATCTGTATTTGGTGGGATTATCTGTACCTGGCACCGCTGGGACTATTATGTGGAACTGGCACCTCTGGGTATTTGTATCTGGCACTGCTGGGGGCATACTGAGTGGCATAATGTGAGTTTCAGATCCTACTGTGTGGGATAATGTGAATGGTTATTGGTCATTGGGTAAACCACACTTAGGCCGACAGTCATTAGATCTACCACTGTTGGTCGACATGCATTAGGTCGACAGCGTCACTAGGTCAACATGGGAAAATGTTGACATGAGTTTTTGACTGTTTTTGGTGTTCTTTTCTTCGTAAAGTGATGGGAAACCTCAATTAGTGCAGTGTCCCCTCGCATGGCTCGCTATGCTTCGAGCAAGGTGCCTCGCTCCGCTACCACTGCGCTCGGCACAGGGTACTATTCCCAATTGTAGTACACGTGGATCATAAAGTATGAAAAAGTTCAAAAGATTTAAAAAAAGTGAAAAACTCATGTTGACCTTTTTCCATGTCGACCTAGTACATGTCGACCTATTGACCATGTCAACTTATTGACCATGTCGACCTAATGACTGTTGACCTAAGTGCTGTCGTCCTAATGACCGTATCCCATGTGAATTTCTGCTCATACTGTGTGGCGTAATGTGAATTTCGGCTCATACTGTGTGGGGTAACAGACACTGCTGTAGGGTATAATGTGAACAGGAGCTATTCTGTGGCCACAACCCCATATTTTTGCTGCGCACCTTGGGTGCGGCCTGTCAATTGTTTGGTTGAGTGGGGGTGCGGCGCCAAAGAAAACTTTCACCCTGAAGCTGCAACATATGGGTTACAGGATAAGATATCCTATTCATTACAGCACAACGAATTACAGGACATCAGTGCAGAGGAAGAATATCAAGGCGGCACGTGAGTGTTAGGGGGTAGGGGAGAGGGTAGAAGTCACTCACCCCTGTCTGTATTCCCCGACTCACCCCTGTCGGTATTCCAAACTTCGGTATCCCAGCGTCGGTCTCCTGGCTGCCAGGAAACCAAGTAATTTACTACTGATTACCATTACCAGATAACACATGTAGCTACTCACTACCCTTTGGGCTGTTTCACACTAGCCGGTTTGTCCCGGGCGGCTTTTTGGTGAGGCTGGAATTTAGTTAAATGCAGAACTGCATATGTCCTTTCACATGGCACGGTTCTGGCCCGGCCCCCCATGTTGCAGCCGGGACTATCTACGGAAAAGTTAGTCAACAGGACCGTGGCCGTGCCGTCGCTGAAGGCAGTGCAATAAGTGTGTGAATGGGTGCTTTCACACACAACGCCGTTGTGTGTGAAAGGGCAGTGACGGGACAAACCGGCTAGTGTGAAAAAGCCCCTTATGGGACTCTTTTCAAAATGCAATTCTTTCAGCAAAGTGGGAAACTGTGTAATCAGCATCCATAACTAGATACAATTAACAATCATTGTTTCAATCTGCCTGTGGTGTCAGCTCTTGAACTCACTGAGAGGCACAAATAGACACACTGGGGTAAATTTACTAAGGTAGGAGTATTTAAGAACTGGTGATGTTGTCCATAGCAATCAATCTGATTCTATCTATTATCTTCTAGAATCGGCTAGATAAATATTAAGTACAATCTGATTGGTTGCTATGTGCAACAACACCAGTTCCAAAAACTCCCACCTTAGTAAATTTACCCCACTGTTTTTTTGTTAATTAAATCTTTGCTTCAGAAAGTTGATACATTTGCCAACTGCTTTAATCACTGGTGTAACCTTGGAGAGATCAATACTTGAATACCCTGTCTGAAATACAATATTTTTTATCTATAATGTTGATTATCATGTGTTTTGGGTAAATGTGCAACTATTTAAATCTCATGGCAATTTTAAGTATTTACAGATTTTTGGAATATGTGGAGATATATTGGAATCACTGTATAAGAGTGTGGATCCCAAAAGATGCTTTAGGGTTTTTCCTAGTAGGTATATTCCTGCATATACAGAGGCGGATTGGCCATAGGGTTCACAGGGAAGATCCCTGGTGGGCCGACGCACCCATGGGGCCTGTTTTGTTTGAGGACATGTGGTCCTTTCTATAGACATAATGAATAAGATGCAAAATAATTTGCATATATGCAGAGCCGGCCATAGGCATAGGCAAACTAGGCAATTGCCTAGGGCATTTGATATGCCTAGGGGCATCAGCAGCTTCTGCTGATTAAAATGATATGCGGCATGCCTATATTCTGTGTGTAGCATTTCATATGCAGATACAGCCGCAGTCCCACACAGTATATAGGCCCTCATTCCGAGTTGATCGCTCGCAAGGCGATTTTAGCAGAGTTACACACGCTAAGCCGCCGCCTACTGGGAGTGAATCTTAGCTTCTTAAAATTGCGACCGATGTATTCGCAATATTGCGATTACAAACTACTTAGCAGTTTCAGAGTAGCTTCAGACTTACTCGGCATCTGCGATCAGTTCAGTGCTTGTCGTTCCTGGTTTGACGTCATAAACACACCCAGCGTTCGCCCAGACACTCCTCCGTTTCTCCGGCCACTCCTGCGTTTTTTCCGGAAACGGTAGCGTTTTTAACCACACGCCCCTGAAACGCCGTGTTTCCGCCCAGTAACACCCATTTCCTGTCAATCACATTACGATCGCCGGAGCGAAGAAAAAGCCGTGAGTAAAAATACTATCTTCATTGTTAAATTACTTGGCGCAGTCGCAGTGCGAATATTGCGCATGCGTACTAAGCGGAATTTTACTGCGATGCGATGAAATATACCGAGCGAACGACTCGGAATGAGGGCCATAGGCATGCTGCATATCATTTTAATCAGCAGAAGCTGCTTGTGCATCCTAGACACATAGCAATGCAAATAAGATGCATTTTCATTAAAAAAGTGTGCCCGACATTAGCATTGAGGCAAGATTTATGAGGACACATCTGTATCCAAGCAGAGGCAGAGGTCACAGGTCACAGTGTTAGTGGCATTGTGAGTGCTGTGTGCATGTGAGTGGGTTGGTTGTCAGCAATGTTCGTAATATGTGTAAGGGGCATTATGTGTGTCATGTAAAAATGCATTAATAATGTGCAACATATGTGTAAGGGGCACTATGTGTGTCATCATGTGTATAAGGGCATTAATAATATGCGGCATATGTATAACGGTACTACTGTATGTGTGTCATTATGTGTATAGGGGCACTAATAATGTGCAGCAAATGTGTAGGAAGCACAATGTGTGTCATTATGTGTATAAGGGCATTAATAATGTGCAGCATATGTGTAAGGAACATTATGTGTAAAAGGGCATTAATAAAGGTTGTCATAATGTGTAACGCGCATTATGTTTATAAGGACATTAATAATGTGTCTCATATGTGTAAGGGGCTTTACTGTGTGGCATTATGTGAATAAGGTGCTCTACTATGTGGCATTGCGTATAGAAAGGGCACTACTTTTTTCGTCTAATGTAAATAAAGAGCAATAGGGTGTGATGTAATGTGAATAAGGGGCTCTACTGTGAGGAGTAACGTTTATAAGGTAAAGTGATACTACTGTGGGATGTAATATGAATTATGGACACTATCGCATGATCAAATGTGAATAAAGTTGCAGTACTGTGTGGCGTAATTGGAATTGGGGTTACTATTGTGTGTCTATGCCTCTTGCCAGCAAAAACACACCCTTTTTGGCCTGTGCGCCAAATGTGCGAACTGTTCCTATTTAAAATCTAGGGGGTACAAACACCAAAATAAGGACTGCTATGGATGAGGGGTGGTGGTGCTGGGAAAGAGGTGCAAGGTCAGAGGCGGAACCAGTGGTGGTGCTAGGGGGCACCAGCCAAAATCTTGCTTAGGGCATCCTATTGGTTAGGGCCGGCTCTGCATATATGAAAATGACTTTGCCACTTAGCCTGTGATTGCAGATGATCTAGTGTATGCTCTGTCTGCCTGCCTGGCTGACATATAAGATTGAGTGAATGAATTGAATTGAAATGAAATGAATTGGGATACGGTTGGTGTAATAAGCAAGAAAATATATCTTTCTAAAGAATTATATAGTTTCCTAAATTCTGAAGGTGTATCATATAATGTGCTCATAATATTTAATTTTATTTCTTTTTAACTTCCCCCTTGATGCTGGACATGCCTACTATTTGGAAAGTCTTGGGGGAGGGTGCTGCTGCCATGGCCCATGGCTAGACCTTACACCTCTGGTGCTGCCCATGTGGGGCCACTAGTACAAATTTTTCCAGGGCCGCTTTTTGTTCCCAATCTGCCCCTGTGCATATATATCAGTTTTTTCGCAAAACTATACTTGTGTATCTATGATTTCTCAAGATGGTGACTTACTGAACACTGTAGTAGTCACACAAGCTATCACAACCATTTTGGAATTTCATTGTATAGTTTTGTGAATGGAGACCGCTATTATATATAAAAATCTCAATAATATTAATAACCTTCTAACGAAGCCAGGGCTTTTGTCAATAAGTGTAATATATGTCTTTTTAAATGTATTATAATAAAGGATTTTACTTTAGTAAATAAGTTGTGCCCCCACCCAAGGAGTTTTCTTTTCCCCTTTTGTGTTTTGGCCCCTCACTATAGCAGACGTGGCGGCCTAGACATCATGCGGCCCCTGGTGCTTGACCCATGAGTACACATTTCCATATCTAACAAACATTTATTTTGAAATATTGCTTGCTAGGAACAATGGTCAGTGTTACTGATCAGATATTGGCCCTCAATCCGAGTTGATCGCTCGCTAGCTACTTTTAGCAGCTGTGCAAACGCATAGTCACCGCCCATGAGGAGGAGTGTATTTTAGCATAGCAGGAGTGCGAACGCCTGTGCAGCAGAGCGGCTGCAAACACATTTTGTGCAAAACAAGACCAGCCCTGTAGTTACTTATTCTGTGCGATGATTGCTGCGACGAATGACACGGTAATGATGTCAGATACCCGCCCAGCAAACGCCCGGCCACGCCTGCATTTTTCCAAACACTCCCAGAAAACGGTCAGTTGCCACCCAGAAACTCCCACTTCTTGTCAATCTCCTTGCGTCCGCCAGTGCGACTTAAAGCGCCGCTAGAACCTGTGCACAACCACGATGCTCTTTGTACCCGTATGCCGTGCGGGGCATACGCATGCGCAGTTTTGCCGTTTTTTAAACTGATCGCTACGCTGCGAATAACGGCAGCTAGCTATCAACTCGGAATGAGGGCCATTGTGCATATGCTGGGTGCACACTTGTGAGTTCAGCACCCTGTGTGGAGTCTAGTCGGTTCTGAACGTGGTCAGTACTTCTGGACTGCAGCTGTAGATGGTACACTAATGCAGATGTAGATAGTTTTCCCAGAGAGAGAGCACACACCTAGGCACATATACTACTGCTCTCTCCCGATGTAATCCAGACACATATACTGTTGTTCTCTCGTGGTGTAACCCAGGCACATATACTGCTGTTCTCTCCCGGTGTCACCCAAGCACATATACTACTGCTCTCTACCGGTGTCACCCAGGCACATATACTACTGCTCTCTGCTGATATAACCCAGGCACATATACTGCTGTTCTCTGCTGATATAACCCAGGCACATATACTACTGCTCTCTGCTGGTATAACCCAGGCACATATACTGCTGTTCCCTGCTGGTATAACCCAGGCACATATACTGCTGTTCTCTGCTGATATAACCCAGGCACATATACTGCTGTTCTCTGCTGATATAACCCAGGCACATATACTGCTGTTCTCTGCTGGTATAACCCAGGCACATATACTGCTGTTCTCTGCTGGTATAACCCAGGCACATATACTGCTGTTCTCTGCTGGTTGATTATTAGAAAACTTTCAACATACAATAAATAGATAAATAAAGCATAAAACCAAGCCAAAACATAATTATGGCCGGAAATAACATATAATATTAATCAACAGAATCTTACAAATATAATCTCCATGGCTTAACAATTTGTTAAACCTAACAGCCTATACTAGACAACACACAACTATACACAACATACAAATGTAACCACAGCACTACACACTACCTCAATTAAATACAAGTAGAGAGAAAGTAAAGGGCTTTTAGCCGCATGTAAATTGTAATCCGTTTTAAATTTAAAAAAAACAAGTCCAAAATCTGCAGGGAGTGAGAAAAATAGATACCCAAAAGATGGAGAAAGAGAGAAAATGTCTGCCACCCACTCAAGGAGGCTTCAGGTGGCGCCAAAGCCTGGACCACCCAACAGCATTCATCCTCCCCTTCTCCATATCCATCAACCTCTTCACCTCGTGTAGAATGCTTTCACCTCAGGGGAGAACTTTTTGTCTAAGGAATACCTGACACCGTGCTCTCCATGTGTGATGTCTAGCAGCTAAACTAACTATATAAATAGTGGTCAAATAAATTTGCCTATACCCTTTAAATGCCCCATAAGCCCACTTAGGGTAACTAAGCCCCAAAAGGTATGGGATGCATAAGGCCCTTGAAACTCCCTTGTAAACTTTTACATTGAAAGGACACTCAAGAAAAAAAATGGTCTAACGTCTCCTCCTCCCCTAGACATTCCTCACGTGGACAGCCACGATCACCGGCACTTTTAAATTTGAGATTACCCTTCACGTAAAGCTTCCCATGAAAGGAGAGCCAAGCAATGTCCCTAAACTTCAGTGGGATCCTCTGAGAATTGATCAGAGACAACCCATCTGAGCAAACATTACCCGGGCAGTCCCTTAGTGAAAGCGGAACAAAGAAGTGAGTTTGCAGAATTCTTCTCTCCAACCCCCTTCTGGAAAAGTGTTTAACTTCTTCCTCTTCCAGCCCCCAACGCCTTGTCATCTTCAAGCACAAGATAATGTAGATCGGGAGGTAGCCATGCCGGATTCGAAAATTTTTCACTTGACCACCATCAAACTAGAGCTCAATGAAGGCAAACACCCAGGCCCAAAATCTCTGTACCCATCGAGGGGGAGATCTAAGAATAAACTCCCACGGTTATGTTTTATAAAGGTAGTAGCAAAAAATACCACAGGGTTGACCATACTTAGGCCATCCTGTTCCCTCGACATGCAAGTAATTCCCCTCTTGACTGGATTCATTCTATTCCCCCATAATAAAAGGAAGAATAAAGAATTCATCCTGGTCCACAAGGATTCTGGCAAAAAACACACGTAGCTGACATAGAGAAACAACGAGATCAGGTAAGTTTTGCACAAGTGAATCCTCTGTCTGCAAGAAAGTTGCCACTTTCTCCAAGACTGTACCTTCTTGGTAGTATCTTCAAGCCTTTTCTCCCAATTTTGAGTGGCATAATCACCACGGCTGAATCTTATACCTAAAATTTTGATCTCTGGGCTGGCCTTCCTCCCCCATCCATAAAGCTTCACACTTGTCCTGGTTGACTCTGGAACACGAAGCTTCAGAGTACTCACAGATAAGATGTTCCATGCCACATGCCTCTGCCACAGATGACAGGACAAGTGTGACATCATCTGCATAGGCCACCACCCTCAATGGAGACTCAGGGCCCAGCTGCACACCTTCTACAGTGCCACTCTAAATCCTCCTCACGAAAGGATCAATTGCAAACACATATAAAAGGGGGCTCAAAGGACATCCCTGACGGACACCCGCGTCAACAGTGAAAGCAGGGCCTACCCAGCCATTAACACGCCACCAATCTACTACCCACACAGGAAGACCATACCTTTCCAATACAGCCCACAAATACTGATGATTACCACAGTCAAAAGCTTTGGACTGATCCAAAGCCAGCACTTTTCAGCGGGATACGGTCGTTAGGTCGACACAATTTAGTTCGACACTCATTATGTCACACGCCAGAGGCGGCGTTCGCCGCGCTTACCCCTGCGTGCCTGCTGGTCTGTGTTGCGGCCTCCGCCTTTGGTGGTCCACGGGCTCCGGCGTCTGGCTGGCGCGGCTCCCGGCGATTCCCCAGGGCAGGGGCGCCGCCATGACACCCGGCATCACATGGGCGGGGAGCAGGTGACATCATCAGACTGTTCCGCCAATCCAGTGGAGGCGGGAGATTCAAAGTCGGACGCCGGGCAGAGCCTCGGCGCCTGAGTATCGTCTTTTCCCCTGAAGTGAATGCCAGTGCTCTTGTTCCCGGCGTGTCTCTCTGTAGTTGTACTCCAGTGTCTCCGGCATTTCCAGGTGCCAGTTGCTGTACAGTTTCCAGCGTTCCCAGCGGCTGCTGTGTTCCTCTGCGGTCCAGTCACCAGCGCTTCTCGGAGTCAGCGTGGGCTGCAGGCTAAACACCGCTCTCAAGTTCTACAGGTCATCAGTGTCTTTAACCACCGCTCTCAAGTTCTACAAATCATCAGTGTCTTTAACCACCGCTCTCAAGTTCTACAGGTCATCAGTGTCTTTAACCACCGCTCTCAAGTTCTACAAATCATCAGTGTCTTTAACCACCGCTCTCAAGTTCTACAAATCATCTGTGTCTTTAACCACCGCTCTCAAGTTCTACAAATCATCA
This sequence comes from Pseudophryne corroboree, assembly GCF_028390025.1. Lineage (NCBI taxonomy): Eukaryota > Metazoa > Chordata > Amphibia > Anura > Myobatrachidae > Pseudophryne > Pseudophryne corroboree. The sequence continues at coordinate 133,917,982 of NC_086445.1, read as the reverse complement.
GTGTCTTTAATACACCGCTCCCAAATTCTACAAATCATCAGTGCCTTTAAAAACATCGCTCACAAGTTCTTCAGTCACCAGTATCTTTTACATCGCTCACAAACTCTTTAATCACCAGTATCTTTATAAAGCATCGTTCTCAGTGTCTTTCACCATCACTCACAAGTACTTCATTTATTAGCATCTTTAACATTGCTTATAAGTTCTTCTATAGGCCTGGACATTCTCCCATAAGTTCCCTCGCTGCTATGTTACATTGTGTTGCTCCCTTCCTGCAATAAAGTTCTTCAATATTTTCACCAAGCCTTACTGTCAGAGTCCTGTATGAGGAAGACCTATATCAGGCCATCCCTGTTCCGACCCAGCTGTGGTTCCTCTTCCCTACCATCGGAAGAACCCCCGAGTTCACAACACCCCCAACCTAGGTCAGTGACACATTAGGTCGACAACTGAAGGTCGACATGGGCATTATGTCGACATGCACTAGGTTGACATGGGCATAAGGTCGACATGTACTAGGTCGACAGGTCAAAAAGGACATGAGTTTTTCAAATTTTTTAAATAATTTTGGACTTTTTCATACTTTACGATCCATGTGGACTACAATTAGGAATGGTAACCTGTGCCGAGTGCAGTGGTAGCAGAGCAAGGCACCTTGCCCGATGCATGGCGAGCGAAGCCAGTGCACTAATTGGGGTTCCCCATCACTTTACGAAGAAAACGACACCAAAAAATGTCCAAAAACTCATGTCGACCTTTTCACCTGTCGACCTAGTACATGTCGACCTAATTCCCATGTCGACCTAGTGCATGTTGACCTAATGCCCATGTCGACCTTCAGTGGTCGACCTAATGACTGTCGACCTAAGTTGTGTCGACCCAACGACCCATACCCCTTTTCAGCACGACATTGTTCCACAGCCTCCCGGACTCGAAAGACAGCACTAAAGGTGCTGCAGCCCTTCACAGTGCACTGCAGAGATGGGAAAGCAACAGCCCAGAAACTTCCATCAACCGATTGAAGAATACTTTTGCCAGAATCTTTCTGTCCATATTGAGAAGAGCAACGGGGCGCCAGTTCTCAATACGGGCTGGATCCTTACCTTTAGACAACAATATAACGGCAGAAGATCTCATAGAGGGAGCAATCCCTCACCCAGGCTTTCATTAAATACCTTTACAAGATGAGGAGCCAAGATGTCAGTAAACACTTTATAAAATTCAGATGTTAATCCATCTGGGCCTGGAGACTCCTTCATAGACAGACTGTCAATGGCATTCTTGACTTCCTCCATCGTTACATCACTACCTAAAGAGTCAAAAGAGGGCTCAAGCCCCTCAAGCCCAGGTGTCTTCCTCAGGAAACGCTCCATCTTCTCTAGGTTGGAATAGTAAGACCCAATGACTCCCAAGATACCTTCCTTATCCTCACAAAGAGTACCCTGTTCATCATGCAGGCCCCGGACCTCCCTCAGATCGACGGATCTTCTTCAACTCTGGTAGGGATCAGGTGAGTGGTATTTTCCATAATCCCTCTCCAGAATCAAAGAAGGACAGACAACTGTACTGGTATTCCTTCATCTGAGCCTTCACTCGAGAGATTTCTACACTATCTCCGCACTCAGAAATCAAGAGATCAAGTCTCCTTCTCAAGCTCTGGTAGACGCACCTTTTTGACAAGCTTTTCCTGGCTTCCAGCCTTTGGAAAAACTTCCAGGTCTTCTTTTTACACTCCTCCCACCACTCAGATCTACTCCAGCCAACCTCCAGAAGTGTCTCTTGTAATTGAAGAAAGACTCTAAAGGACTGTCTGACCTTCTCCTCCTTTAGGAGCTCAGAGTTCAAATGCCAAAGGCCCCACCTTTTCTGAGACATTTAAAGTAACACTCAGAAAAATGTGATCGGAGAACTCTACTGGCTTTGTCTCAGGAGACAAAGTTTTTGAAGACTCCTTAACGAAAAACCTATCTATCCTAGACCTACAACTATCACAATGATAAGTGTAACCCATGAGTCTGGGAAATGGCGAACATGCACATCCACCAGACCTACCTCTCTAATCATACTAACTAAAAAGTTGGAATCATAGCCCAGTGTTGCTCTGGAGTCTCCTCTGTCTTTAGGCCAAATGATGGTGTTAAAGTCACCTCCAAAAACAATCTGCTGGGCTGTAAAAAGAAACAGCTTTATCTCCCTGAAAATACATTTCCTGTCCCATTTTGACTGAGGCCCATAGACGTTAATCAGCCTCAGGTCATGTCCTCTCAAGTTGACATCCAGAACCATGCACTTACCTACCTGCAGCTCTATAATCCTGTGCACAGTTACCATACCAGTAAAAAATACTGCCAACCCACCGTACAGCTCGGACGCAAGAGACCAGAAAGATCCTCCTCCACTGGGATTTGGACCAATAGAGTGTGGCCAAATCGCCCACCCTGGTCTCTTGCAAAAATAAAAAATTGACATCAACCGTATCGAAAAAATCAAAGGCCATAAAACGAGCTTGTTCGGAAAGCACGGAAGCCACATTAATGGTGGCACATTTATAGGTTGTGGATCCATGGTTCTTGGATTATAGAAATAGGACCCATTTTACTTTCTCTTTTCTTGTTTCTCACAGTCCTCACCAGAGGATCCCAATCGCTTGCAGGATAAGCCAAAAGGAATAATATCATCGCTATGCAGCACCACCTCCTCTCCAACACCCTCCTCTACACCAGACCAGACCCACCACCAGTATCAGGGTCCACTACCCTACCATGTGGGCCGTTAGGCCCTACTATGACAGAAACTTCCCTTTTGTCAACATTGGCTCCACACCCAACCTTTTCCGGGGGAGAGTCCAGATCAGGGGGCTTTGGAATGATACCCAGGCCTCCTTCACCATCATTCCCCTTAGGGGGGTCCAATGAAGGAGTGTCCAGGTGCTCAGGTTGGATGGCGGTCTCTTCCACTGTCATCTGAGAGTCTTTCCGTTCACCACTCTGGCCCACTACTTTCTGTTCCTCTAATAGGGACTCCAGGGCTTGACTGAGACCTGTCCCAGCTGGATCCCACTCCAAATCATCCTGATGGGGCACTTGCTTAACCTTTTTATCATCCTTCCCACTCCTACCCATTTTATCCTTGGGCTCCACTCACACAGCCACCTCACTCACCAGTAACTTAGAATATTTTTTGGTTCTTTTGGCCTTAGGGTTGTTGGGGACGAAGATAAGTTCCTTGCCACCCGCCAACAGACCTCACCTTCACCCTCCCCCTCATCTTCAGAGGAAGACAGAAAATCAAACTTATTTTTACAAATTACATTTGTATTTTTGTTTTAGCTTTTACTTTGTCACCTTTCTTCACAGCCTGAAAAGGCTGTTCACTGGTCCCATAATATTATCACCAATTACCTCTACAGCATCTACCACCTCCACCCTTGTATTGTGCGCAGCATTGGGGCATCTACTGTATGCATGTCCTTCGATGCCACATAGGTTGCACTTTAGTTTTGTACATTCTTTTGAGATATGCCCCATCTGACCACATAATGCACATTTAATTACAGTACAATCTCCACTGAAATGACGAAAATCCCCACATTTGTGACAGGTCCTGGGCTGCCCTTGATAGAAACATTGGAGCCTGTCACGTCCATTATAGGCAGAATGTGTAAAATCTGTAACAGAATGTGTCCCCTTCATATATACAAGAGCTGACTAGCTCATAAAGGGGTACACAAGAGGAAATAATAGTGCAAATTATCATTTTAAAATACATAGATTTAATGATGCAATACACTTACAAACAAAGTAGATAAAAGTGCATATACAGTAGAAATTATCCCATCTGGCGAAGGACGAATGTCTGAAACGCGTTAAGCGTACTGCTCTCCCTTCTTTACTATCCCGCTGACAGGCTGCTGCTACTTAGATGGTCCTGCTCTGAAATACGGTTCCGGAGCCTGATTGTTCAGCGAACCTAGATCCATCAGGGTGGTTCCAGGACCTCTCCGCTTGTTGCTGCTATTGCCTGGGATGGGACATTTCTATATGCGCCTTTATCTACTTTGTTTGTAAGTGTATTGCATCATTAAATGTATGTATTTTTAAAATGATAATTTGCACTATGTTATTTCCTCTTGTGTACCCCTTTATGAGCTAGTCAGCTCTTGTATATATGAAGGGGACACATTCTGTTACAGATTTTATCCAAAGGAGTTTTTGGAATACCATCTGATTCTTTGTGAATTTGAGATACTTGAAAACGGTATTTCCTTTTCTTTATTTTGTTACCTTGTGGTGAATTAATGGTGAAGTGGGATATCTGTGGAGCGATTGTAACCTATTTCTCACTTTTTGCAATCTTGGAATCTTTGCCATTGCAGCAGCCATCTCCAGCTTTTGCCACGGCATCTACACCACCTTTTTCCATCAGCTTCACAGTCTCATCACATTCTAGCGCTCTTTCAGCTGCCTTTTTCTTTGCATCAAACACTGGCGGCTTCCCGTCAGTGGTCGCCGGTCCCTCAGCACAAGCTGCTGGGTCCTCTGCAGTCACCACCAAACCCCCAGCAGCTACCTCTGGATTACCAGCAGCAGTCACCGGATTATCTGCAGCCACTGCTGGACCTCTCTTCAATACTGAAGCCATACTACCATCCTTTAAAGAGTTAACAGTAAGTTTTTCCTCACTTTCCTTAAGCAGGGCCTGGTCTTTCAACATGGTGATGCGTCGTCTGCATGCACCCTGCTTCTCTGCCAACTCAAGAAGCTCATCACGGATGAGCAGCCTCTCCCAGGTCCGGCAGGACCCCCACTTTTTGCGTTTAGCACTGATCCGGCCTTGGATTCTCGAAGCTCCTTTTTCAGTTCATCCAGCCCCATTTGTGCAAACTCATCTTCGCTGCTAGAGGATTCCTCCACTGGACTCTCCAGCAGAATTTAGGCATCCTCACCCACCCCTTCACTGCTGGTAAGCATGGACACTTCACCCTCAAGGGTTAACTCACCAAAAAGGCCTGCTTCCCTCAGTTTGGTGGGCTCCACCGATGGTGACACCAGTTGGGGGCCCTTTGCAGAACCTGCAGTCACTTGGCCAGCCACGATCACATGCTCAGTCCCTGGCTTCAGCAAAGCCTCCGCTGTCACTTTTCCAGGGATTCCAGGGCCTTGGCAAGGGCCAGGTGAAAAAAGGCCCAGAAGCCTGGGGATCGCTTTCATCTTCCTCCCTAGGGGGATCCATCCTCCCCTGGGAGGCCTCCCAGGAAACACTGCAGGCTCTAAAAACTTTCTGAGGCATAGGAACTCAGTAGCACAGGTCTGCTCCTGGTGGAATCCAGGCACATATACATATCTCAATTGTATGTATGTAAGTGCTAGAAGCCTTACAGGTAAAAAAGGGGAAGTAGAAATCTTCACAGCAAGCAGGGAATATGATATTATAGACATTACTGAAACGTGGTGGGACGAATCTCACGATTGGACAGTCAATCTAGAGGGTTACACGCTGTACAGGAGAGACAGACTAAATAAATGGGGTGGAGGGGTATGTCTTTATGTAAAGCCATTTCTAAAACCTGTTATACGGGAAGATATTCAAGAAGGGACTGTCAATACTATTGAGACATTATGGGTAGAAATTGCATGCGGGGGTGAAGGAATAAATAAGTTATTATTGGGGTTATGCTACAGGCCGCCTGGTATTATTGTGTCTGACGAGAAATTGTTACTGAATCAAATTGAAAGAGCAGCAGGAGTAGGAGCCGTAGTAGTGATGGGAGACTTTAACTATCTTGAGATAAACTGGAAAATCAATCCATGTGATACTGCTAGGGGCAATATGGTTTTAAACACGCTAAATGATAATTACTTAGTTCAATTAATCGAGGAACCAACTAGGTACAATGCAATCTTAGACCTGGTATTAACTAACAATGGGGAATTGGTATCAAATATTGAAGTAGGAGAGCCCATAGGTAACAGCGACCACAATATGGTCACATTCAGTATCAGTTTTCAAAAGCAGTCCTATACTGGCTCAACTAGGACACTAAATTTTAGCAAAGCCAACTTTGACATGATGAAGGAAGCATTAAGGGACATTGAATGGGAAATTCTGTTTCAAGAAAAAAATACTACAGAGAAATGGGATGTATTAAAATCACTGCTAATTAATAATACTCGTAATTTTATTCCCACCAGCAGCAAAAAAAGGTATAAAAATCCCAAACCAATGTGGTTTAACAAAAATATAAAGGAATTACTGGACAAAAAAAGACGAGCATTTAAAAAATACAAAACTGTGAGGGGATGCGGAGTCACTCCAGCACTATAAGGACTGTAACAAAATATGCAAAAAGGAATAAGAGCGGCTAAAGTAGAAACTGTAAAACTAGTAGCAAAGGAAAGCAAAGGGAATCCCAACATTGTTTTTAAGTACATCAACAGCAAGAGACTAAAGAAGGAGAGTATAGGCCCTTTAAAGGACAAGAGGGGAGTCTTAATCAATAATGATAATGATATAGCAAACAAACTAAACAAGTTTTTTTCAATGATATTTACCAGAGAGGACCAAATGCTGGTTCTAACACAAAATCTCAACAAAGATAATGTCCCACTGCTAATTGCCTATTTATGTGAGGAGGTAGTCTGTGACCGATTAAAAAAGTTAAAGATTAATAAGTCACCTGGTCCAGATGGAATTCACCCGAGAGTTCTTATGGAGTTGCACGCTGAACTAGCAAGACCTCTATTTTTGATCTTCATGGATTCGGTTAAATCGGTATGGTTCCCAAAGACTGGCGTATAGCGGAGGTAGTGCCGATATTCAAAAAGGGGAGCAAAGCTGAACCAGGTAATTATAGACCAGTTAGTCTTACATCTATAGTGGGGAAAGTATTGGAAGGTATTCTAAGGAACAGTATTCAAAAGTTCCTTGAAGCTAATAAGGTCATTATAAGGAACCAACATGGATTTGTGAAAGACAGATCATGTCAAACCAACTTACTTGGCTTTTATGAAACAGTAAGTGCGAACCTTGATCAGGGTAAGGAGGTGGATGTAATCTTTTTAGACTTTGCCAAAGCTTTCGACACTGTACCACACATGTGTCTTATCTATAAGCTACAAGAAATAGGGCTAGGGAGCACAATATGCACTTGGGTCAGTAATTGGTTAGATAATAGGGAGCAGCGCGTTGTGGTCAATGGATCATTTTCAAATTGGACTAAAGTACTAAGTGGTGTGCCACAAGGGTCTGTACTTGGACCACTTTTGTTCAACATTTTCATCAACGCCCTAACAGTAGGTCTAGAGGCATGGGCCAGTATTTACTAAAAATCCGAGTTTGGCCGATTTGTGTTTTTTTTTCTAAGTCCCAATCCGGGAATTCACTAAGCAGAAAACTCGGCAGTGTCTGGTCTATTCGTAATGGTTTTATTGGCAAAGTTCTGAAATACGAATGAATAGACCATCGGTCAAACGTGGCTGTTATTTCATACAATACTGGCATTCACTATTCATTCGTATTTGGGCGTTAGTCTCTGAGTGCTCAAGTGCGGGTCTATTTTTTTTCGATTAGTTAAAAAAAGCAGCAAAAAAATAGACCTGCTTTTTCCAGTCGAGTTTGGATAACCATGCACGGATCAGTGAGATCTGTGCATGGTTATCTATGGGAAAGGGTCTGTTTAGTGTAAAAACAGAAAAAAAAATTGCGTGGGGTTCCCACTCCTAAGCACAACCAGCCTCGGGCTCTTTGAGCCGGTCCTGGTTGAAAAAATATGGGGAAAAAAATGACAGGGGTTCCCCCATATTTAATCAATCAGCACCGGGCTCTGCGCCTGGTCCTGGTTCCAAAAATACGGGGGACAAAAAGCGTAGGGGTCCCCCGTATTTTTGAAACCAGCACCGGGCTCCACTAGCCAGGTACATAATGCCACAGCCGGGGGACACTTTTATAGTGGTCCCTGCGGCCCTGGCATTACATACCCAACTAGTCACCCCTGGCCGGGGTACCCTGGAGGAGTGGGAACCCATTAAATCAAGGGGTCCCCCCCTTCAGCCACCCAAGGGCCAGGGGTGAAGCCCGAGGCTGTCCCCCCCATCCAAGGGCGGCGGATGGGGGGCTGATAGCCATATGTAAAAAGTGTGAATATTGTTTTTAGTAGCAGTACTACAAGTCCCAGCAAGCCTCCCCCGCAAGCTTGTACTTGGAGAACCACAAGTACCAGCATGCGGTGGAAAACCAGGCCCGCTGGTACCTGTAGTACTACTACTAAAAAAATACCCCCCAAAAAAACAGGACACACACACCGTGAAAGTATAAGTTTATTACATACATGCACACCTCCATACATACATACTTACCTATGTTCCCACGAGGCTCGGTCCTCTTCTCCATGTAGAATCCTTGGGGGACCTGTGAAATAAATTATACTCACATAATCCAGTGTAGATTCTGTCCAATGTATAATCCACGTACTTGGCAAAACAAAAAAACGGAAACCCGACCACGCACTGAAAGGGGTCCCATGTTTACACATGGGACCCCTTTCCCCGACTGCCAGGACCCCCCCTGACTACTGTCAAAGAGGGTCCCTTCAGCCAATCAGGGAGCGCCACGTCGTGCCACTCTCCTGATTGGCTGTGTGCTCCTGTAGTGTCTGTGAGGCAGCACACGGCAGAGAAACAATGTAGCGCCTATGCGCTCCATTGTAGCCAATGGTGGGAACTTTGCGGTCAGCGGTGAGGTTACTTTCGGTCAACCGCTTGTGTTTTGTCAGGCAGTGTTTTACTCATCACTCCCGTAAAACACTGCCTGATATTACGAATCACATCGACATCGGAAAATACGAATTGTGAAAAGTCGGCAGCTTAGAGAATGACCGTATCAGGATTCAAAAAGTTGCAGTAAAATGCACCCGATACCATTCAAGTTCAAACACCCTTCAAAACGGCCAAAACACGAATCTTTGTAAATATACCCCATGGTGTCAATTTTCGCAGACGATACCAAATTGTGTAAGGTTAAAAATATGGAGGGGGATGCTGAGTCTCTTCAGAACGACTTAACTATACTGGAAGCATGGGCAGCAAAATGGAGAATGAGATACAACACAGACAAGTGTAAGGTAATGCACTGTGGGGGCAAGACCAAAAATTACACCTACATACTAAATGGGGTAATACTAGGGGATTCTGTACTGTAAAAAGACTTAGGGGTTCACATAGATAACAAATTAAGCAGCATTACCCAAAGTAGGAATGCAGCAAAGAAGGCTAATAAGATATTAGCATGCATAAAATGGGGAATTGATGCAAGGGACGAGAGTATTATACTCCCATTATATAAATCACTAGTGAGGCCACATCTTGAATACTGTGTGCAATTTTGGGCACAATATTACAAAAAAGATATCCTGGAGCTAGAAAAGGTTCAGAGGCGGGCGACCAAACTAATCAAGAGCATGGAGACGCTGGAATACGAGGAAAGGCTTGCAAGGCTAGGCATGTTTACATTGGAAAAGGGGAGACTAAGAGGGGACATGATCAACATTCACAAATATATAAGGGGTCAATACACAGAACTCTTTCTATAAGATCAGCACAGAGGACACGTGGTCACTCGCTTAGGTTAGAGGAAAGGAGTTTCCGCACATTGAAGCAAATTTTCTTTTTGCACAGTAAGGACAATACGTGTTTGGAATTCCCTGCCTGAGAGAGTAGTAACAGCGGACTCAGTCAACACCTTTAAGAATGGGTTAAATAAATTCCTATTGGATAAAGATATTCAGGGTTATGGTGCGTAGGCACGCATTATAGTTAATACACTGCTCAAAAAAATAAAGGGAACACTTAAACAACACAATGTAACTCCAAGTCAATCACACTTCTGTGAAATCAAACTGTCCTCTTAGGAAGCAACACTGATTGACAATCAATTTCACATGCTGTTGTGCAAATGGAATAGACAACAGGTGGAAATTATAGGCAATTAGCAAGACACCCCCAATAAAGGAGTTGTTCTGCAGGTGGTGACCACAGACCACTTCTCAGCTCCTATGCTTTCTGGCTGATGTTTTGGTCACTTTTGAAAGCTGGCGGTGCTTTCACTCTAGTGGTAGCATGAGACGGAGTCTACAACCCACGCAAGTGGCTCAGGTAGTGCAGCTCATCCAGGATGGAACATCAGTGAAAGCTGTGGCAAGAAGGTTTGCTGTGTCTGTCAGCGTAGTGTCCAGAGCATGGAGGCGCTACCAGGAGACAGGCCAGTACATCAGTAGACGTGGAGGAGGCCGTAGGAGGGCAACAACCCAGCAGCAGGACCGCTACCTCCGTCTTTGTGCAAGTAGGAACTGGAGGAGCACTGCCGGAGCCCTGCAAAATGACCTCCAGCAAGCCACAAATGTGCATGTGTCTACTCAAACTATCAGAAACAGACTCCATGAGGGTGGTATGAGGGCCCAACGTCCACAGGTGGGGGTTGTGATTACAGCCCAACACCGTGCAGGACATTTGGCATTTGCCAGAGAACATCAAGACTGGCAAATTCGCCACTGGCACCCTGTGCTCTTCACAGATGAAAGCAGGTTCTCACTGAGCACATGTGACAGACGTGATAGAGTCTGGGGACGACAAGGAGAACGTTCTGCTGCCTGCAACATCCTCCAGCATGACCGGTTTGGCAGTGGGTCAGTAATGGTGTGGGGTGGCATTTCTTTGGGGGGCTGCACAGCCCTCCATGTGCTCGCCAGAGGTAGCCTGACTGCCATTAGGTACCGAGATGAGATCCTCAGACCCCTTGTGAGACCATATGCTGGTGCGGTTGGCCATGGGTTCCTCCTAATACAAGACAATGCTAGACCTCATGTGGCTGGAGTGTGTCAGCAGTTCTTGCAAGACGAAGGCATTGATGCTATGGACTGGCCCGCCCGTTTTCCAGACCTGAATCCAATTGAGCACATCTGGGACATCATGCCTCGCTCCATCCACCAACCCCACGTTGCACCACAGACTGTCCAGGAGTTGGCGGATGCTTTAGTCCAGGTCTGGGAGAAGATCCCTCAGGAGACCATCCACCACCTCATCAGGAGCATGCCCAGGCGTTGTAGGGAGGTCATACAGGCACCTGGAGGCCACACACACTACTGAGCCTCATTTTGACTTGTTTTAAGGACAAAGTTGGATCAGCCTGTAGTGTGTTTTTCCACTTTAATTTTGAGTGTGACTCCAAATCCAGACCTCAATGGGTTAATAAATTTGATTTCCATTGATAATTTTTGTGTGATTTTGTTGTCAGCACATTCAACTATGTAAAGAACAAAGTATTTAATAAGAATATTTCATTCATTCAGATCTAGGATGTGTTATTTTAGTGTTCCCTTTATTTTTTTGAGCAGTGTATAACTAGTCCTAACATAAAAATAACTAGTCCTATAATAAGACTGCATAGGAGACCACAAATAGGTTAAACTCGATGGACAATTGTCTTTTTTCAACCTTAGTTACTATGTATGTATACTACTGCTCTCTCCCGGTGTACCCCAGGCACATATACTGCTGTTCTCTGCTGTTATAACCCAGGCACATATACTGCTGTTCAGTGCTGGTATAACCCAGGCACATATACTGCTGTTCTCTGCTGTTATAACCCAGGCACATATACTGCTGTTCTCTGCTGGTATAACCTAGCCACATATACTGCTGTTCTCTGCTGGTATAACCCAGGCTCATATACTGTTGTTCTCTGCTGGCATAACCCAGGCACATATACTGCTGTTCTTTGCTTGTATAACCCAGGCATTATCTTATCATTCTGGAATTTGGCAGCAGGGCCAAAGTAAATACATTAGAAGGATATTGCAGTCAATTTTATAATTTTCTACTATATATATATATATATATATATATATATATATATATACATGCATGTGTTGATAAAGCTAAATATTTATCCTTTAACACAAGCTATTTACTAATACCGTGAAGCCGTAATGGCCGCTAAACCTCGTGCACGTGCTACGCACTTCGTACGCTATTTGCGTACAAAGAACTCGCACGTGGTACGCAAGTTACGTACACACGCTACGCTGAGTGTACGGAATACACACAGCGAGCGTACACACAGACAATATCCTTTTTAAACCTTAAACACAGAGTATGCTTATACTGTAAACCTTAGCATTGAGGTACTGTAATGATATAACACTGATTAACCTTAGTATTTAAGCCAGCTGTTTGAGCGATTGAGATGCTCAGAAACTCTTAGTAATAAATGGTGAAACACACAAACACTTGTTAAGGTTCCAACACCTTACTAGATGATTTTAGTATGTAAAAAGGACAAGAAAACAGTTTACAGCTCATACACTACAGTCCTAACATTAATAACTAAACACACTAACTAAACAGAAATATAAACACTAGCAAACGATCACAAATAGAATAAACACAAAGAGAATAAATGGCAAATACTTATAGGATAACAAAAAGAGAACAATCGCATACACACAGAGTAACGAAATGGCCACAGAGAAAATTACACACGTGGGAATGACTCGCAGGCGCTATCTGGAAACCAGCTCTCAGTCATGACTGGGAAAACCTTTGTGGAGAGAAGTGAGCTGGTCTGGCTATGGGGGTCTTTATATACACAGTATACTGTACAATACATATAGTGATGTGCACCTGAAATTTTTCGGGTTTTGGTTTTGGGTTCGGTTCCGTGGCCGTGTTTTGGGTTCGGACGCGTTTTGGCAAAACCTCACCGAATTTTTTTTGTCGGATTCGGGTGTGTTTTGGATTCGGGTGTTTTTTTCAAAAGACCCTAAAAAACAGCTTAAATCATAGAATTTGGGGGTCATTTTGATCCCATAGTATTATTAACCTCAATAACCATAATTTCCACTAATTTTCAGTCTATTCTGAACACCTCACACCTCACAATATTATTTTTAGTCCTTAAATTTGCACCGAGGTCGCTGGATGGCTAAGCTAAGCGACCCTAGTGGCCGACACAAACACCTGGCCCATCTAGGAGTGGCACTGCAGTGTCACGCAGGATGGCCCTTCAAAAAAATACTCCCCAAACAGCACATGACGCAAAGAAAAAAAGAGGCGCAATGAGGTAGCTGTGTGACTAAGCTAAGCGACCCTAGTGGCCGACACAAACACCTGGCCCATCTAGGAGTGGCACTGCAGTGTCACGCAGGATGGCACTTCAAAAAAATACTCCACAAACAGCACATGACGCAAAGAAAAATGAAAGAAAAAAGGTGCAAGATGGAATTGTCCTTGGGCCCTCCCACCCACCCTTATGTTGTAAAAACAGGACATGCACACTTTAACGAACCCAAAATTTCAGCGACAGGGTCTGCCACACGACTGTGACTGAAATGACTGGTTGGTTTGGGCCCCCACCAAAAAAGAAGCAATCAATCTCTCCTTGCACAAACTGGCTCTACGGAGGCAAGATGTCCACCTCATCATCATCATCCGATTCATCACCCCTTTCACTGTGTACATCCCCCTCCTCACAGATTATTAATTCGTCCCCACTGGAATCCACCATCTCAGGTCCTCGTGTACTTTCTGGAGGCAATTGCTGCTGGTGAATGTCTCCATGGAGGAATTGATTATAATTCATTTTAATGAACATCATCTTCTCCACATTTTCTGGAAGTAACTTCGTACGCCGATTGCTGACAAGGTGAGCGGCGGCACTAAACACTCTTTCGGAGTACACACTGGAGGGAGGGCAACTTAGGTAGAATAAAGCCAGTTTGTGCAAGGGCCTCCAAATTGCCTCTTTTTCCTGCCAGTATACGTACGGACTGTCTGACGTGCCTACTTGGATGCGGTCACTCATATAATCCTCCACCATTCTTTCAATGGTGAGAGAATCATATGCAGTGACAGTAGACGACTTGTCAGTAATCGTTGGCAGGTCCTTCAGTCCGGACCAGAAGTCAGTATCAGCAGTCGCTCCAGACTGCCCTGCATCACCGCCAGCGGGTGGGCTCGGAATTCGTAGCCTTTTCCTCGCACCCCCAGTTGCGGGAGAATGTAAAGGAGGAGATGTTGACGGGTCGCGTTCCGCTTGACTTGACAATTTTGTCACCAGCAGGTCTTTGAACCTCTGCAGACTTGTGTCTGCCATAAAGAGAGATCCAACGTAGGTTTTAAATCTAGGATCGAGCACGGTGGCCAAAATGTAGTGCTCTGATTTCAACAGATTGACCACACGTGAATCCTGGTTAAGCGAATGAAGGGCTCCATCCACAAGTCCCACATGCCTAGCGGAATCGCTCTGTTTTAGCTCCTCCTTCAATGCCTCCAGCTTCTTCTGCAAAAGCCTGATGAGGGGAATGACCTGACTCAGGCTGGCAGTGTCTGAACTGACTTCACGTGTGGCAAGTTCAAAAGGTTGCAGAACCTTGCACAACGTTGAAATCATTCTCCACTGCGCTTGAGACAGGTGCATTCCACCTCCTTTGCCTATATCATGGCCAGATGTATAGGCTTGAATGGCCTTTTGCTGCTCCTCCATCCTCTGAAGCATATAGAGGATTGAATTCCACCTCGTTACCACCTCTTGCTTCAGCTGATGGCAGGGCAGGTTCAGGTGTTTTTGGTGGTGCTCCAGTCTTCTGTACGCGGTGCCTGTACGCCGAAAGTGGCCCGCAATTCTTCTGGCCACCGACAGCATCTCTTGCACGCCCCTGTCGTTTTTTAAATAATTCTGCACCACCAAATTCAAGGTATGTGCAAAACATGGGACGTGCTGGAATTTGCCCAGATGTAATGCACTCACAATATTGCTGGCATTGTCCGATGTCACAAATCCCCAGGAGAGTCCAATTGGGGTAAGCCATTCTGCGATGATCTTCCTCAGTTGCCGTAAGAGGTTTTCAGCTGTGTGCCTATTCTGGAAAGCGGTGATACAAAGCGTAGCCTGCCTAGGAACGAGTTGGCGTTTGCGAGATGCTGCTACTGGTGCCGCCGCTGCTGTTCTTGCAGCGGGAGGCAATACATCTACCCAGTGGGCTGTCACAGTCATGTAGTCCTGAGTCTGCCCTGCTCCACTTGTCCACATGTCCGTGGTTAAGTGGACATTGGGTACAACTGCATTTTTTAGGACACTGGTGAGTCTTTTTCTGACGTCCGTGTACATTCTCGGTATCGCCTGCCTAGAGAAGTGGAACCTAGATGGTATTTGGTAACGGGGGCACACTACCTCAAGAAATTGTCTAGTTCCCTGTGAACTAACGGCGGATACCGGACGCACGTCTAACACCAACATAGTTGTCAAGGCCTCAGTTATCCGCTTTGCAACAGGATGACTGCTGTGATATTTCATCTTCCTCGCAAAGGACTGTTGGACAGTCAATTGCTTACTGGAAGTAGTACAAGTGGTCTTCCGACTTCCCCTCTGGGATGACGATCGACTCCCAGCAGCAACAACAGCAGCGCCAGCAGCAGTAGGCGTTACACTCAAGGATGCATCGGAGGAATCCCAGGCAGGAGAGGACTCGTCAGACTTGCCAGTGACATGGCCTGCAGGACTATTGGCTTTCCTGGGTAAGGAGGAAATTGACACTGAGGGAGTTGGTGGTGTGGTTTGCGCGAGCTTGGTTACAAGAGGAAGGGATTTACTGGTCAGTGGACTGCTTCCGCTGTCGCCCAAAGTTTTTGAACTTGTCACTGACTTATTATGAATGCGCTGCAGGTGACGTATAAGGGAGGATGTTCCGAGGTGGTTAACGTCCTTACCCCTACTTATTACAGCTTGACAAAGGCAACACACGGCTTGACACCTGTTGTCCGCATTTCTGTTGAAATACTTCCACACTGAAGAGCTGATTTTTTTGGTATTTTCACCAGGCATGTCAATGGCCATATTCCTCCCACGGACAACAGGTGTCTCCCCGGGTGCCTGACTTAAACAAACCACCTCACCATCAGAATCCTCCTTGTCAATTTCCTCCCCAGCGCCAGCAACACCCATATTCTCATCCTGGTGTACTTCAACACTGACATCTTCAATTTCACTATCAGGAACTGGACTGCGGGTGCTCCTTTCAACACTTGCAGGGGGCGTGCAAATGGTGGAAGGCGCAAGTGTTGGGAAGGTCAGGCATCGCAACCGACACAATTGGACTCTCCTTTGGGATTTGGGATTTCGAAGAACGCACAGTTCTTTGCAGTGCTTTTGCCGCAAGTCTTTTCTTTTTTCTAGCGAGAGGATGAGTGCTTCCATCCTCATGTGAAGCTGAACCACTAGCCATGAACATAGGCCAGGGCCTCAGCCGTTCCTTGCCACTCCGTGTCGTAAATGGCATATTGGCAAGTTTACGCTTCTCCTCAGACGCTTTTAATTTTGATTTTTGGGTCATTTTTTTACTGATCTTTTGTGTTTTGGATTTTACATGCTCTGTACTATGACATTGGGCATCGGCCTTGGCAGACGACGTTGATGGCATTTCATCGTCTCGGCCATGACTAGTGGCAGCAGCTTCAGCACGAAGTGGAAGTGGATCTTGATCTTTCCCTATTTTTTTAACCTTCACATTTTTGTTCTCCATATTTTGCGCACAACTAAAAGCCACCACAGGTATACAATATAGATGGATGGATAGTATAGTATTACTTATACTTATGGACGATGAGTGACGACACAGAGGTAGGTACAGCCGTGGCCTACCGTACTGCTGCTTAGTGCTTATATATAAATATAATATACTGTATAACGGACCTGGTGGATAGTGTCAGCAGACTGCTAAACTAGTATGAAGAAAGAAAAAAAAACCACCACAGGTATACAATGTAGATGGATGGATAGTATAGTATTACTTATACTTATGGACGACGAGTGCACTGACGACACAGAGGTAGGTACAGCCGTGGCCTACCGTACTGCTGCTTAGTTCTTATATATAAATATAATATACTGTGTGTATAACGGACCTGGTGGAGAGTGTCAGCAGACTGCTATACTAGTATGAAGAAAGAAAAAAAAAACACCACAGGTATACAATGTAGATGGATGGATAGTATAGTATTACTTATACTTATGGACGAGTGACGACACAGAGGTAGGTACAGCCGTGGCCTACCGTACTGCTGCTTAGTGCTTATATATAAATATAATATACTGTATAACGGACCTGGTGGACAGTGTCAGCAGCAGACTGCTAAACTAGTATGAAGAAAGAAAAAAAAAACACCACAGGTATACAATGTAGATGGATGGATAGTATTACTTATACTTATGGACGACGAGTGACGAGTCGACACAGAGGTAGGTACAGCCGTGGCCTACCGTACTGCTGCTTAGTGCTTAATTATATATATAATATACTGTATAACGGACCTGGTGGACACTGCAGTGTCAGCAGACTGCTAAACAAACTAGCATGAAGAAAGAAAAAAAAAAACACCACAGTGTTTTTCAGGCAGACAAACGTATACTGGACTGGTGGTCACTGTCAGCAAAACTGTGCACTGTACTCCTGCTATAACTGCTCCCCAGTCCCCACAATTAGGCAGTGTGAGCAGTGCACTCAGCACAGATATATCATGCAGCAGTGCAGCACACTGAGTGAGCACAGATATGGTGGAGCGTTTATTTTCAGGCAGAGAAACAATGGATTAAACTCAAAACCCTGCACTGTACTCCCTAACAGCTGCTCCCCGTCCCCAATCCTCCCCACAATTATAACTAACTAAGTTCTAATATAATACAACGGACTCGGAGAGGACGCCAGCCACGTCCTCTCCCTATCAATCTCAATGCACGTGTGAAAATGGCGGCGACGCGCGGCTCCTTATATAGAATCCGAGTCTCGCGAGAATCCGACAGCGGGATGATGACGTTCGGGCGCGCTCGGGTTAACCGAGCAAGGGGGGAGGATCCGAGTCGCTCGGACCCGTGTAAAACAAAAAGGTGAAGTTCGGGCGGGTCGGATTCCGAGGATCCGAACCCGCTCATCACTACAATACAATGGTCCTATAATCTCATTGTTCATTGGACACAGGAATGTCCCTCTGCATTATAACAGAAGGTCATAGGTGGATTCGAACAGGTGGGCTGTGACTATTTCAAACTTCTCAGATGGGAGGTATCCTCAGGATTCCCGCCGCATGGATAATGAACTGCAAATACAGTAAATGTCCATAAACTACTCATAGACATAACTATACGCAGGAGCGATTAATCTCTTCCTAACCAATGCCGGAATGTTTCTAATAAAATACTCTTCAGTTAGGTACTAGACACCACTGTTCAACCTTTGTCAGACCCTTCGTATCATGCAAAGAGGAATTCCCATGTCCACGAACCATTTACACTAAACATACTTGCAGACATTATTAAAGGGAATATTATCTACAAAACGCACTATTTAATTAACTATGCTATAAACGAGTCGCCCGCTACAAGCTCATAAACTCTACCGTAAATACGCATATACCGCGCGTAATCGCCGGAGCGAGTGTACGCAATTTGCGGACATGTGCACGTACGGCAGACTGAATGCACGAGCAGCGGGCATGTGCATTGGGGTTAGTATAAGGCATTGTGGATTACGATATTTTTCGACTTTGACAGTGTATATGTTAGGGTCTCCTGCTCTGTGCTGCCACGTCGTCATGGCAACTGGGAGACAAGTGCTAGCGGAGTAACCTGAGCGTAGCTTATACTCGGGTCTTTTGCTGTGCAGTGGTTACAGGCTCTGTGCACGGCAGGGGATCCGGTGCTGGTTTTTGTGCTCACAGTCTGTGAGGTCTGAGTGGGGCGTGGACAGCATCTGCTATATAAACCCTCTTCTCAGGTTAGGCAGATGCTGCTGAATCTTTGTTGGTTAGTCAGTTCCTGAAAGCTAGCTAGTACTGTGTGAACTTTGTATTTGTTTGTTGCTTACTGCAAATAGGCCTTGGGATTTGGTATTACACTCTGCCAATCCAGACCTAGCAGTAAGACTGGAGTCAGTCGTTTAACCTGCTGGGGTTCTTTTGTTACTCTGTGAACCTAGCAAGTTTGCGGCTGTATTCTCAGACTTGCCTGCCAAAATCCTTTCTCACTGTGCAAAGTGTTCAGGTGTCAGTTTAGTGGCAGTAAACTGAACCAGTGCACTGCAAGTGAGGACTAGGATTGTGGAGACTCTCCTTGTGTCTATTATTCCATCTCTGACCAAGGAGTTTACTGCCACACCCGTTGGTAACCCTTTAGGGTTTTGCTGTTGCCCTTAGCAACAGCATTTCGGGTTCTCTACGTATTAAATCACAACATCTCGCTTCTTTCCATCTGAGCATTTCTAATACTAGGGAGACTCCCAGTTTCTTAGCCTTTGGGCTTCTCTGTTCACTTTGTGTTTATTTTGTTACCCTATCACCTTCTGTGTATGTAATGTCATATTCCCCAGTCTGTCTGTGAGTTCATTTGTTTTGCATCCCTCTCCGTTCAGACACCAGTACATTCCTGCTGGCACTGGTGTGCATAACATATTCAGCAGCCCAATACTCCTGTTGAAATTTTGTGGGAATATGGAGCATACCCCTCAAAATACTTTGCAACAGGTGGTCGATCAGGTGCAGGTCCTGACTCGACAATTTAATGATTTGTCCATTAAAATGCACACCTCGCAGGCCGCTGGCGGAGCTCCCGCAGCAGCAGTACCTTCAGGGGTTAAGGAGCCGAAAGTAAATCTCCCGGATCGTTTTTCTGGAGATCGCTCGCAGTTCTTTTGTTTCAAGGAGAGCTGCAAGCTATATTTCCAACTTAGGCCTCAGTCTTCTGGGTCGGAGATTCAGCGGGTGGGCATAGTGATTTCCTTGCTACAAGGAGACCCACAGGTCTGGGCATATGGGTTGCAGCCTGACTGTCCGTCGCTTAAAAGTGTTGATGCTTTTTTTACGGCCCTGGGCATGTTGTATGATGACCCTGACAAGACGGCCTCAGCCGAGGCTCAGATTTCGATCCTTAAGCAAGGGCGAAGGCCAGTTGAGGTTTATTGTACGGAGTTTCGGAGGTTGGCCCATGATACCCAGTGGAATGACCCAGCCCTGAGACACCAGTACCGAAGAGGTCTTTCTAACCAGTTAAAAGACCAACTGGTACAATATTCCTTTCCTGATAGCTTGGATCAGCTCATGCAGTTATCCATTCGGGTGGATAGACGGCTGAGAGAGCGCAGGCTTGAAAGGGAGACCGAGGTTTCCTTCTTTCCCAAGGGAACCTCAGACTCTGAGGAATTTTCCGAGGAGCCTATGCAGATTGGGGCTACCCGCCTCTCCTCGCGTGAGAAGACGCGGAGGAGACAGCAGGGGTTATGTTTGTACTGTGGGAATAAAGGTCATGTGGTAGTATCATGCCCAGAAAAGCCGGAAAACTTCAGGGCCTGAGGGTGATGGGAAATATCCTGTCAGGCCAGAAGTCAGAATTTCCCAAGAAGACTTTTATCATTCCGGTGACCTTGAAGATCCTCGGTCAAACTGTCAAGACTGAGGCCTTTGTGGACAGTGGGGCCGACGGGGTTTTTATGGACCGCCAATTCGCCCTGAAACACTCTGTTCCCTTAGTACCCTTGGCATCGGAAATTGAGATTTGTGGGTTAAACAGGGAACCATTATCCCAGGGTAAAATTACCTCTTGCACTAGCCAGATTTCTTTGTTTATTGGAGCCACACACTCTGAAAAATTGTCCTTTTATGTGACTGTCTGTACTTTTGCCCCATTGGTGTTGGGGTTACCCTGGTTAAGGGCCCACAATCCTCAATTTGACTGGGTCTCTGGGGAGATTCTTAGTTGGGGTACTGATTGTTTCAGGAGTTGCTTGAGCCTTCCAGTCAGGCTTTCGCAGCTAAGTTTGCCAGGATTGCCAGGATGTTATGCAGATTTTGCGGACGTGTTCTCCAAAAGAGTTGCAGAGGTACTACCTCCCCATCGCCCCTATGACTGTGCCATTAATTTGTTGCCGAATGCTAAGCTTCCCAAGAGCAGGTTATACTCCCTGTCACGTCCTGAGACTCAGGCTATGGCAGAGTACATTCAGGAGAACTTGGCTAAGGGATTTATCAGACCTTCACAGTCTCCAGTTGGGTCGGGGTTCTTCTTCGTGGGTAAAAAGGACGGTTCGTTGCGACCCTGCATCGACTTCAGGGAATTGAACCGTATCACGATTAAAAACTCATACCCACTGCCTCTCATTTCGGTCTTGTTTGACCAGCTTCGTACTGCCACCATTTTTTCTAAGATTGACCTATGCGGTGCGTACAATCTAATCCGATTAAGAGAGGGGGATGAATGGAAGACTGCCTTTAATACCCACTCAGGGCATTATGAATATTTGGTGATGCCTTTTGGGCTCTGTAATGCCCCGGCAGTCTTCCAGGACTTCATGAACGATGTGCTCAGGGAATATTTGGATAGATTCTTAGTTGTATACTTAGATGACATACTAATCTTCTCCCATTCCCTGGAGGAACATCGGAAGCATGTACGCTTAGTCCTCCAGAAACTCAGAGACCACCGGCTTGGGGCGAAGCTGGAGAAGTGCGAATTTGAAGTTCAGCAAATCGCATTTCTAGGATATATTATCTCCCCAGAAG
This sequence comes from Pseudophryne corroboree, assembly GCF_028390025.1. Lineage (NCBI taxonomy): Eukaryota > Metazoa > Chordata > Amphibia > Anura > Myobatrachidae > Pseudophryne > Pseudophryne corroboree. The sequence goes on along the minus strand of NC_086445.1, from coordinate 133,896,389 downwards.
GTTTCCAAATGGAGGGTTCCAAGGTATAGGCAGTCCTGGATTGGGTGCAGCCCACTAGTTTGAAGGCGCTTCAGCGTTTTCTGGGCTTTGCGAATGTTTATAGACGATTTATCGCTGGATTTTCGTCTATAGTGGCGCCCTTGGTGGCACTCACTAAGAAAGGGGCGGATGTTGCTCACTGGTCTTGTGAGGCCAAAGCGGCTTTTGCCCGTCTCAAAAGGGCATTTGTCTCGGCCAAGGTGCTGCGACACCCAGATCCAGAGCGTCCTTTTGTGGTGGAGGTGGATGCCTCTGAGATGGGTATTGGGGCAGTGCTCTCTCAGATGGGGGTGTCTGATAATCGCCTTCATCCCTGTGCTTACTTTTCCCGTAAATTTTCGCCTGCCGAGATGAATTATGACGTGGGTAACCGGGAATTGTTGGCTATTAAGGATGCACTCCTCGAGTGCAGACACTGGCTTGAGGGGGCTAAGTTTGTGGTCTCAATTCTCACCGACCATAAGAATTTGGCATATTTAGAGTCAGCGAAGCGCCTCAATGCCAGGCAGGCACGATGGGCTTTGTTTTTTGCTCGCTTTAATTTTTTGATAACATATCGCCCTGGGTCAAAAAACATCAAGGCTGATGCGCTCTCGCAGAGTTTTGCTCCAATCCAGGAGACCACCGAGGAGCCATTGCCCATTGTGTCCCCATCATGTATTAAAGTGGGCATTACCCAGGACCTCTTGTCATTAGTCCTTAGAGCACAGGAGCAGGCTCCTCCAGACCTTCCGGTAGGTCTTTTGTTTGTGCCTCCTAGGTTAAGACAGCGAGTGTTCCTGGAATTCCATGCCAAGAAGTCGGCAGGTCACCCGGGTATTGCCAGAACTCGGGAGTTGCTATCTAGGGCGGTGTGGTGGCCCTCGGTGGCTAGGGATGTGGATCAGTGGGTTCGGGCATGTGACATCTGTGCCCGAAATAAGACTCCTAGAGGGGTTCCTGTTGGCCCATTACATCCACTCTCTATTCCATCTAAGTCATGAACCCACATTTCAATGGATTTTGTGGTGGACTTGCCCAAATCCTCGGGGATGACAGCCATCTGGGTTGTCGTTGGCAGGTTTTCGAAGATGGCGCACTTCGTTCCATTGGTTGGGCTGCCATCGGCCAGACGCCTGTCTGAATTACTTATGCTGCATGTTGTGCGCCTCCACGGGTTGCCACTTGATGTGGTCTCTGACCGCGGATCCCAGTTTGTGGCCAAATTCTGGAGGGCATTTTGTTCCGATCTCCAGATTTCTGTCAGCTTGTCGTCAGGCTACCATCCGCAGTCTAATGGGCAGAATGAAAGGGTGAACCAGTCCTTGGAGCAGTTCCTCAGGTGTTATGTCTCCAAGTGTCAGACTGACTGGGTTGCTCATCAATCCATGGCGGAGTTTGCCTATAACAACGCGGCTCACTCTGCTACAGGGATCTCTCCCTTCCTTTGTGTGTATGGGCATCATCCTAAGGCCAATTCTTTTGACCCCCTGGACTCCACGCCTGGTGGTTCCTCTGTGGTTTCGGTCCTTAGAGGTATTTGGAGGAAATTGAAGAAAGCCCTTGTGTCTGTGTCATTAGTGACCAAAAGGGTTTTTGATAAGCGGAAAAGACCCTGCAGCTTCAAATTAGGAGACTTCGTCTGGTTGTCTACCAAGAATTTGAAGTTGAGACAGCCATCTCATAAGTTAGGCCCCCGGTTCATCGGTCCTTATAAGATCACTAGGGTTATCAATCCGGTGGCATTTCAGTTAGATCTACCCTGTTCTTTGGGTATCAATAAAACATTTCATTGTTCCCTTTTAAAACGGGCGATTAGTAATCCTTCTTCCAGTGGAAGACCTTCCCCTCTTCTGATACATGGCCAGAGGGAGTTTGTTGTTGAAAGGATTCTTGACTCCAAGATGGTTCGGGGTCGGCTGTCATTTTTGGTGCACTGGAAGGGGTATGGCCCGGAGGAGCGGTCGTGGGTGCGCAGTTGTGATCTTCATGCCCCCAGACTGTTACGCTCTTTCTTTTCGCAGTTCCCCGATAAACCCGGTGGTAGGGGTTCTTTGACCCCTCGTCAGAGGGGGGGTACTGTTAGGGTCTCCTGCTCTGTGCTGCCACGTCGTCATGGCAACCGGGAGACAAGTGCTAGCGGAGTAACCTGAGCGTAGCTTATACTCGGGTCTTTTGCTGTGCAGTGGTTACAGGCTCTGTGCACGGCAGGGGATCCGGTGCTGGTTTTTGTGCTCACAGTCTGTGAGGTCTGAGTGGGGCGTGGACAGCACCTGCTATATAAACCCTCTTCTCAGGTTAGGCAGATGCTGCTGAATCTTTGTTGGTTAGTCAGTTCCTGAAAGCTAGCTAGTACTGTGTAAACTTTGTATTTGTTTGTTGCTTACTGCAAATAGGCCTTGGGATTTGGTATTACACTCTGCCAATCCAGACCTAGCAGTAAGACTGGAGTCAGTCGTTTAACCTGCTGGGGTTCTTTTGTTACTCTGTGAACCTAGCAAGTTTGCGGCTGTATTCTCAGACTTGCCTGCCAAAATCCTTTCTCACTGTGCAAAGTGTTCAGGTGTCAGTTTAGTGGCAGTAAACTGAACCAGTGCACTGCAAGTGAGGACTAGGATTGTGGAGACTCTCCTTGTGTCTATTATTCCATCTCTGACCAAGGAGTTTACTGCCACACCCGTTGGTAACCCTTTAGGGTTTTGCTGTTGCCCTTAGCAACAGCATTTCGGGTTCTCTACGTATTAAATCACAACATCTCGCTTCTTTCCATCTGAGCATTCCTAATACTAGGGAGACACCCAGTTTCTTAGCCTTTGGGCTTCTCTGTTCACTTTGTGTTTATTTTGTTACCCTATCACCTTCTGTGTATGTAATGTCATATTCCCCAGTCTGTCTGTGAGTTCATTTGTTTTGCATCCCTCTCCGTTCAGACACCAGTACATTCCTGCTGGCACTGGTGTGCATAACAGTATGTGTGTATATATATATATATATATATATATATATATATATATATATATGCATGTGTATGCAAGCACACAATGCTGCCCCAGTGTATATTTTATATTTGTTCGTCTCTTCTAACAAATGTACAAGGTACATTAATATGTACAGTAGTGTACCTATATTATTACTCTTTTTTCTTCATTGCTGCTTTTAGTACTATAGCTTTCGCCTGCCACTGCAGGACACACCCCTGAGTGGCAATAACCATGCCCATAGGTGGAGCTAGACACACCCCTTGGGCAGACCATGACACGCCCCTGCAATGGCGCGCCATTCTGCTGCCACCTGGAATCTCCCTGAAACTAGTTTTCAAAAGTAGTCAAGTATGATTGTAGCCTTACTGCTAACAACATTGTCAGTTTCCATTGGTGCCTCACACCTCCTTGCTTCCAAGGTATGAGTATCCTATCTTGTCAGTCACCACCTGATAAGTTATCACTAGAAGGATTCTGCCATGTTAATGATTGCCTCTTTAGAAAAATGTCTGAGTTCGGCCGGCATACCGCACGGTCGCTAAACTCGGACTTCATTACATCCCAACCTTGATGTTATTTAGGCAGATGAGGCATGTACAAAAACACACAGTTAAGAGATAGCACATAGCAATTACAAATTACTGTATCTAAGAGGCCTATTAACATTATTTTTACTAAAATAATGTGAAAAGGGGTGTTTTCAGTTTCACACCCTTTTCACATTATTTTAGTATCACTGAAATGTATTAAAGGACTTAGGTTTAGTAACTCACATTGCATTCCCATACTTATAATGGGAAATGCGATGTGACCAAATTAGAGATGAGCGGGTTCGGTTCTCAGAGAACCGAACCCTACCGAACTTTGCCTTCCGAGCCCGGATCCGAGTCAGGCTCGGGTTTTCCTACCTGACTCGGAAACCCGAACGCGGCAAAATTTCATCATCCCTCTGTCAGATTCTCATGGGATTTGGATTCCATATAAGGAGGCGCGCGTCGCGGCCATTTTCACTCCAGTCTCGGAGAGTGTATAAAGAGGACGTGTCCTCAGTGTTCAGTGTCTGTGTGGGGGTGGGAAAGTGGGGTGGCAAGTGTTGTGCTGCTCAGTCCAGTCCAGTGTAATCACTCAGTGTATTGTGCTGCATCAGTCCAGCCAGTCACAGTGTTGGTGTTCTCTGCTGCCATATATCCAGTGTAGCTGTATAAAGTGGTGCTGTGTTGTGCAGACCAGTCCAGTGTAGTCAGTGTATTGTGCTGCATCAGTCCAGCCAGTCACAGTGTTGGTGTTCTCTGCTGCCATATATCCAGTTTAGCTGTATAAAGTGGTGCTGTGTTGTGCAGACCAGTGGTAGTGTCCTGTCTCATCAGTAATTCCAGTGACGCTATATGCTGCTGCTATATGTCCACTGCTGCAGTATAATAATTAAAACAACAACCTGTTGTGCTGCATCAGACCAGTGGTAGTGTCCGGTCTCATCAGTAATTCCAGTGATGATATACGCTGCTGCTATATGTCCACTGCTGCAGTATAATAATAATTATAACAACAACCTGTTGTGCTGCATCAGACCAGTGGTAGTGTCCTGTCTCATCAGTAATTCCAGTGACTATATACGCTGCTGCTATATGCCCACTGCTGCAGTATAATAATTATAGCAACAACCTGTTGTGCTGCATCATACCAGTGGTAGTGTCCTGTCTCATCAGTAATTCCAGTGACAATATACGCTGCTGCTATATGTCCAATGCTGCAGTATAATAATTATAACCATAACCTGTTGTGCTGCATCAGACCAGTGGTAGTGTCCTGTCTCATCAGTCATTCCAGTCATTCATGTGCCGCATATTGTCTCATATAACTCCCAAAAAATAATGGAGAACAAAAATTTTGAGGATAAAATAGGGAAAGATCAAGAAGAACCACTTCCTCCTAGTGCTGAAGCTGCTGCCACTAGCCATGACATAGACGATGAAATGCCATCAACGTCGTCTGCCAAGGCCGATGCCCAATGTGATAGTAGAGGGCATGTAAAATCCAAAAAGCCAAAGTTCAGTAAAAAGAACCAAAAATGAAAATTTAAATTGTCTGAGTAGAAACGTAAACTTGCCAATATGCCATTTACGACACGGAGTGGCATGGAATTGCTGAGGCCCTGGCCTATGTTCATGGCTAGTGGTTCAGCTTCACATGATGATGGAAGCTCTCATCCTCCCGCTAGAAAAAGAGTTAAGCTGGAAAGAGCACAGAAAAGAACTGAGCGCTCTGAGATGGTATCACAAATCCCCAAGGAGAGTCCAAGTGTGTCGGCGGCTGCGATGATCTTCCCAACACTGGACGGGAAGAGGTGGCTCCTTCCACCATTTGCACGCCCCTGCAAGTGCTTGAAGGAGCACCCACAGTCCAGTTCCTGATATTCAAATTGAAGATGTCACTGTTGAAGTACACCAGGATGAGGATATGGGTGTTGCTGGCGCTGAGGAGGAAATTGAGGATGAGGATTCTGATGGTGATGTGGTTTATTTAAGTCAGGCACCGGGGGAAACACCTGTTGTCCTTGGGACAAAGAAGCCCATTGTGATGCCTGGGCAAACTACCAAAAAAGCCACCTCTTCGGTGTGGAAAAATTTCTCCACAAATCCAGACAACAGTTGTCAAGCTATCTGTTGCTTCTGTCAATCTGTAATAAGTAGGGGTAAGGATGTTAACCACCTAGGAACATCCTCCCTTATACGTCACCTGCTGCGCATTCATCAGAAGTCAGTGTCAAGTTGTGAAACTTTAGGTAAGAGCGTAAGCAGTCCACTGACACCTAAATCCCTTCTTGCTCCTGTACCCAAGCTCCTGCAAGCCACACCACCAACTCCCTCAACGTCAACTTCCTCCTCAGTCAGGAACGTCCGTAGTCCTTCTCACTTTACAGCACAGTGGTTCACACACAGAAGCAGGATCCAGCACCCGGCAGCCTCCTGGAAGCAGCAGGTGGGTGGTGTACTATTTGTGGTGCAGGGGTAGTCTCGACGAGGAGGGGTTCCCGGTGGTGGCGGTAGCAATGGACGGCAGCGCATGCGCTGCAGGACAACAGGGTTATTTATTACAAAAAATACCCTGATGATGCTGCGGAGAGGCATTGCAGGGACTTTCTCGCAAGCTCTGTCCCTGCATGCGATAATTGATACATCCCTGCCATGTACTCAATTATCACAGTGCAGGTTTGGTCGATATAATCACACCACATCCGCATCATCAGATGCAGATGGTGATAAATCAACCTCTTCATATCAACAGAGAAAAATATAGACTGTTTGCAAAAACTTTGGCATTGCGTTCACCTTTGTATCAGGACTTATGTGAACTGACTTACCATGTGAGACTGCGGACAGCCTGGCATCAGGGGAAGTATTATGCCCACCCCTCCCCCTCAGCATGATGCAGAACAGGGGTGTGACCAGAGCTGGATTAAGACCCCACCGGGGCCCTCGGCAAGATGCTGGTCTGTGGTAGAGAGACGGGGTACACACTTAATGAACTTAAACAGTAATGCAGGTTTATTCAGTAAACACACAGGTGACTTGGATGCATTATTGATATAGGTAATTGGGCCCCTTATATCATACAAGGTAACACAGCAGTGGTAGCGGTACTTATCAGTCTGATTTTGTGGCTGTGGTATCCCAGCAGAAGTTATCTTCCGGTGGTAAGGGACGGAGAACTGCACAGCCGTGCAGTCCTACTCCCGCTGTAGAGAAGATGTGGCGCCCGCCTCTGCGGTAGCTCCGGATCAGCAATACATGCAAGGAACACTGTAAGTCTCTGTCACTGAACTCCGCTCCCGGTCTCAGCTCTGCATGCTTACACTCACACTTACACTCTAAGATGGAGGATCAGAGCATAACACATAGCTCAGACACTGGCACAAGGAGATTAACACTAGGGGATGCGCCAATAGACTTCTATGTAGAAGGAGACAGGCACAGAGCGCATCATATACTAACACTCTCCTCGCTTAAGACTGTCTCCGGTCACATATTTTAAGAACATGACATTTTATCAAACAATTTCAATAAAGTCATTCCAGTAACCGAAAACATAAATGTGAAGCAAAACAGTAAGAATACATCAACATTAACCATATTCCAGTCCACATTCCATCAGGAATGCATGTAACAAGTGTGATGAAAGTGCTTTTGTCAACATGTTGGCAATATTTTCTTCACTTGCAACATATTCTACATTGACGGACTTGTTTTCCACCAACTTACGGATGAAGTGATGTCTTACAGCAATGTGCGAAGACCGTCCATGATGCTTTGTGCTACAAGAAAGAGCAATTGCTCCCTTGTTACGTGGTGACATGGCCTTGTCCATCTTTATACTTTTGTCAATGGGTGCACTTACTGGTTTTGCATCTGTCATTCCGTATTTGAAAATTATTGCATCAATGTATGTTTGTTGGTCAATTGTGACAGTCCCTTCTTGCAGGTTTTGTACAATTTTCATACCTAATGGATGATTTGCAGGGCCTATATCTTTCAACTTGAATCTTTGTTTTAGCTGGTGCTTCACCACAGTGATGTGATTTTCTTGACCTGCCAGAAGTAAATCATCCACATGACAGCCACAATGAACAACTTTTCTTCTAAAGTCTTATGGTATAGGCTGTGATCAGTCTCTGACCTAACAAAGTTAATTTCTAGTTATGCTGCATCCAACTTTACATACCAGCAACAACCACTTTGCTTGAGGCAGTATACTGACCTCTTTAAGAGACAAACCTTCTTAGTTTGGAATATATCTATGTCATAGGGGTATATGCAATTGCGGTCGAATAGCCGCAAATGTCGAAAAACGGGGCATTTTCGACACAAAAAAATGAATCGACAATGCAATACAGTACTTTTCGACAAAAAAACGGCCGTTTCAAATTTGACTTTTTGCAATTCGACAGTTGTCAAATTCGACATGTCTGCAATTGTAAAAATGCGGCTTTTCGACAAAAGTATATTCAATTGAAAAATGTCGATTCGACAACAGTGCTTTTCGACAGTCATTTTGTCAATTTCAGTCCGCCTCATTTGGCTGGCAGGAGCTAATAAAAAAGTTTAAAAACATGTTTTTTTTGTGTTTTTTTTATTGCTAATAGCATATCTATTTATATTAGAAGGGATTATGTACTTGGTTTGTCTATTAGGAGCCACAAGTATTATTTATATATTTTTTAAAAGAATATATATATTTTTTTTACTGACTAAAATAATATGGAGAGATTAGAGCATGTTTTCCAGTTGGAAGGGGTGGGAATGTGTAAACAATCATGAAAAAAAAATGCGTGGGGTCGCCCCTCCTAAGCATAACCAGCCTCGGGCTCTTTGAGCCGGTCCTGGTTGTAAAAATACGGGGGGGGGAAATGATAGGGGATCCCCCGTATTTTCACAACCAGCACCAGGCTCTGCGTCTGGTCCTGGTGCCAAAAATATGGGGGACAAAAAATGTAGGGGTCCCCCGTATTTTTAACACCAGCACCGGGCTCCACTAGTCAGAGATATAATGCCACAGCCGGGGGACACTTTTATATCGGTCCCTGCGGCCGTGGCACTAAATCACTAACTAGTCACCCCTGGACGGGGTACCCTGGAGGAGTGGGGACCCCTTAAATCAAGGGGTCCCCCCCTCCAGCTACCCAAGGGCCAGGGGTGAAGCCTGAGGCTGTCCCCCCATCCAAGGGCGGCGGATGGGAGGCTGATAGCCAAGTGACAAAAATAAAGAATATTGTTTTTTGTAGCATAACTACAAGTCTCAGCAAGCCTCCCCGCGAGCTGGTACTTGGAGAACCACAAGTACCAGCATGCGGGGGGAAAACAGGCCCGCTGGTACCTGTAGTTCTACTGCAAAAAAAATACCCAAATAAAAACAGTACACGCACACTGTGAAAGTAAAACTTTATTACATACATGCATGCCGACACACACATACTTACCTATGTTGACACGCCGACTTGGTCCACTTTTCCATGTAGAATCCATGGGGTACCTGTAAATAAAATTATACTCACAAAAATCCTGTGTAGCATCTGTCCTCTTCTGCTTTTAATCCGCGTACTTGGCAAAAACACAAACCGGAAAACACGATCCACGCACTGAAAGGGGTCCCATGTTTACACATGGGACCCCTTTCCCCGACTGCTGAGACCCCCCGTGACTCCTGTCACAGAGGGTCCCTTCTAGGGCGTGATGGTAAATGTAACCATGAGTGTGACTTCAAAAGGGATCCCGAAGGGAAATCTGGATTATCCCAAATTGAAGTTATGGGAGATGGGCTTGTGGATAGGCTGTACCGTCGGGTGCAAAGAAACCACACAGAACAAGTTAGTTTGGTTGTGGGAGAGCATACTCTCAGCGCCGGGTGTGAATTTGCTGCAAATAAAAGGGAAGCTAATGTAGAGACTTTGACTTCTGCCAATTCAATTTGTATCCAGGGTAAAGTAACAGATTGTTGGAACCAATTAAGAGCTTGACTTAAATCGGTCGCGTGATAGTATTTTCAGATATCAGGCAACCCTCTACCCTCACTTAATGGATTTCTAATTAAAATAGAGGTTTTAAGTCTAGCCGGTTTGTCTAGCCATATAAATTTAATTAAAATTAAGTCTCTTTGCAGCTGACTCAAAGCTTCCTTTGGAATGTGCACCGGAAGCTTTATGTCCTATCTTGTGACATACAAAACATTTGAATTTGTGCTTTTTAGACTTTTTTCCCTTTGTGATCAAGGCAGAACCCTCAGCTATGGTTTCGATGGGAATACGTTCTTGGAACTGTAGCAACTTGGCCCTTACAATCTCCATTGTCAGCTTAGTGGCATTTGTCTCTAAAGCAACTACCAAAAAAATCTAATTCTGGCATCAGACTCTATAACATAGCCATTGTCACTTCTTCCTCATCCACCTGTGCTCCCACAGATGCCAACTACTAAGCTATCGACAATAACTTATCAATGTAGTCATTCATGTCCTTGCAGGCACTCAGTTTCATTCCATATAGCAGGCGTCTCAAACTTATCCTTCTCATTAGACCTTTGTCTTCATATGCATTTTGCAGGGCTGTCCACATGTCCTTAACTGACACTTTCCCACTGACAATTGAATAGACATGCTGCTCCACAGCTAAACCTATAACCCCGATGGCTCTGTCTGAGTCATCTGGGTTTGGACCTGCTCTTGGGTCTATTGTGACCTTTCACAACTTTTCCTGCTTAAGCTGCATCTCCATGGCAAACTTCCATGTAGCATAGTTCTATGAACCTTTCAGCTTAGCAAAGTTCATGCTGTGTCCTGTGCTATACATCCTTTCTGCACTTGTATAAAATGTCACTTTAAATTTTATCTGTGTGATTATTCAAAAGCACTCAGGGGTTAATCTTTAGGCACATGTGGGTCTGCAGCGTGGGACTGGGCCCATAACCTGTTGGCAGAGTATAGCGTATTGCCTGGTGCAGTGACGTCAGTACACACTTAAAGAACTTAGACAGTAATGCAGGTTTATTCAGTAAACACACAGGTGACTCGGATGCATTATTGATATAGGTAATTGGGCCCTTTATATCATACAAGGTAACACAGGAGTGGTAGCGGTACTTATCAGTCTGATTGTGTGGCTGTGGTGATAGCACTGCAGAGGAGCCGTGTAGTGATAGTTCCAGATGCAGCATACAGCAGCAGCAGGTCTGTGTGTCCTGTTCCACTGTATCTCTAGCTCACATAGTCCACCTGCCCACCACAGTCGGTTTAACGGCAAGGTGATATAGGAAGGCACTGGGCCCCCTAGGACCACCGGACCCTAGGCACCTACATGTACCGCCTTGTCGGTAATTCGGCTCTGGGTGTGAGACATGGCTACGCCCCCTTTTTATGTGCACCTCAAAGGCACGTGGACAAGGAACTGATCCCCATGTCCCAAATCCTGCTCTATAGCACTGCCAACACTTAAGTGCCTCAGGCCCCCCAAAGGATTAATCTAGCTCTGTGTGCATCTCTCTGTAGGATATATGCTTGCAATCATATGACTGCTTATGAATGTCACCATGGTGCCACATACCAATGTGCACTGCCAGGGTATTAGACTTCCCAGATTAGCTCCAGCTCTCCTGTGTATTTGATACAACTCCTATATAAGGAATCAGCTTTTCTTCTGACTTGCTACTTGTCTCACCCCTTTTGACTGCATCCTGCTTCGCCTGATTTGACCCCAGCTTGTGACCGGACCATTCTTTGTCTAATTTCTTTTACATTAATAACTCCACTTTGTGTATTGGCCCTTCTTGTTGGCCACTCCATGCTAGGTATAAACTCAGGGAGCCACAAAATGTGTAATGGATGTGGCAAAGCCCAAACCGCAAACCCTACCCCTCAGACAACACTGTACACTTGGGGTTATTCAATTTCCCCGTTACCAGCACAATTGCGCACATGCAGGTCCCATCCTGCGCGTTCACGACCTGGCCAATGCGATCGCATTGCATTGGTTGCAAACGCCTCTACCTGATTGACAGGTAGAGACGTTCGCAGGGCGGTGTGGGGAAAACGGGGGGAAGGACTGCAGCATTTTTTGGGGTGGCTGCGTGACGTTACATGCAGCCACTCCGATGGAAAAAATGGTGACAGGAGGCAGGGGGTCATCCACAGTTGCTGTGACCGCAATTAAATTGTGGTACCACCCGCTGGGCTTTTTTCAGCATGCTGGCCGGCCTTGCCCTGAAATGGGCAGCCCTCAGCATGCGAAAGAAAGGCTTGCAGATTCCGCTTCAAACCTGAATAACCCCTTAGTACAGTGCTAGAGCCTAATGATAGGTAATTCGGGAACATTGTCATAGGATTGCATGGGGAAGCTCTGATTGGTTGACAGACAGTGCCCCATTCAATTCTGTGATAGTGTCCCCGAATGATCAGTAATTACTCGCTAGCACTATACCGAGTGTACAGTGCTGTCCATGGGACTCGGGTTTGCATTTTCTTCTTCAGAAGTCATTTGGACTACTACTTGGACTACAAGGACTACCCTCTTTGGTGTGTGAGTCCTGTCTTTATTTTATTATTTTCTTTACATGCAGACTACAGTCTACAGGTGCCAGCAGGCCCTTACTTTCCAGGTAAGCTGGCACTTGCTGTCCCACTAATGCTGGGGCAGACATGCTGGTACCTGAAGTCTGCCTGTAAAGAACAATATTATCTATTTTTTACACATTAACCCCACACCCACAGCCACTAGGGGTGCAAGGAATAGCTCACATGCCAAAACCCTGCTGAAAGTTTAATGTTAGCGTGTGTGGTAGAGAATTAGAATGTAAGCTGCACTGGAGCAGATACTTATGATAAAAAATTCTCTGTACATTGCTGCATCATTTGTTGTCAATATATAACTAAAGGATAATAATCTTCCAAATCTATGAATAACTGCAAAGTGTTAACATCGCATAACTATTATAGAGCAGGTTTGATGGTGAGTGTCAGAAACCACGTTCTGTTAGTGTGCCATCCTTTCCCACGTTTCTTGTTTTCTTATCTTTTCCTCACCTCCATCCTTCCCTCTGTCCACTGTCACCTTCCTCTCATTTCCTTCTTCTTTCTTTCTCATACCCACAGAGAGATGTTTTTCACTCTAACTTCCTCCCGTCTTCTGACGTTTAGTACAAGACTCTCCTTATTTCTACAATTGCCTTTCCCACATAATCCTTATTTCCCTATTCTGTGAAACACAGACACAGTTTAGAACGTAATCCATGTGACTACTAATTGTAGTCCGGTCATTATACTGTACATTCTACACGGGGGTGACAGTGAGGGCTGAGTCACTGCATTCTCTCAGATAACTCGTTATAAGCAGCAAACAGAAAGACCTCCTGGCTCAATATACAGTATATACACTGCTCAAAAAAATAAAGGGAACACTTGAACAACACAGCCTAGATCTGAATGAATTAAATATTCTTATTAAATACTTTGTTCTTTACATAGTTGAATGTGCTGACAACAGAATCACACAAAAATTATCAATGGAAATCAAATTTATTAACCCATGGAGGTCTGGATTTGGAGTCACACTCAAAATTAAAGTGGAAAAACACACTACAGGCTGATCCAACTTTGATATAATGTCCTTAAAACAAGTCAAAATGAGGCTCAGTAGTGTGTGTGGCCTCCACGTGCCTTTATGACCTCCCTACAACGCCTGGGCATGCTCCTGATGAGGTGGCGAATGGTCTCCTGAGGGATCTCCTCCCAAACCTGGACTAAAGCATCCGCCAACTCCTGGACAGTCTGTGGTGCAACGTGGCGTTGGTGGATGGAGCGAGACATGATGTCCCAGATGTGCTCAATTGGATTCAGGTCTGGGGAACGGGCGGGCCAGTCCATAGCATCAATGCCTTCGTCTTGCAGGAACTGCTGACACACTCCAGCCACATGAGGTCTAGCATTGTCTTGTATTAAGAGGAACCCAGGGCCAACCGCACCAGCATATGGTCTCACAAGGGGTCTGAGGATCTCATCTCGGTACCTAATGGCAGTCAGGCTACCTCTGGCGAGCACATGGATTGCTGTACGCCCCCCAAAGAAATGCCACCCCACACCATTACTGACCCACTGCCAAACCGGTCATGCTGGAGGATGTTGCAGGCAGCAGAACGTTCTCCTTGGCGTCTCCAGACTCTGTCACATCTGTCACATGTGCTCAGTGAGAACCTGCTTTCATCTGTGAAGAGCACAGGGCGCCAGTTGCAAATTTGCCAATCTTGGTGTTCTCTGGCAAATGCCAAACGTCCTGCACGGTGTTGGGCTGTAAGCACAAGCCCCACCTGTGGACGTCGGGCGCTCATACCACCCTCATGGAGTCTGTTTCTGATCGTTTGAGTAGACACATGCACATTTGTGGCTTGCTGGAGGTCATTTTGCAGGGCTCTGGCAGTGCTCCTCCTGTTCCTCCTTGCACAAAGGCGGAGGTAGCGGTCCTGCTGCTGGGTTGTTGCCCTCCTACGGCCTCCTCCACGTCTCCTGATGTACTGGCCTGTCTCCTGGTAGCGCCTCCATGCTCTGGACATTACGCTGACAGACACAGCAAACCTTCTTGCCACAGCTCACATTGATGTGCCATCCTGGATGAGCTGCACTACCTGAGCCACTTGCGTGGGTTGTAGACTCCGTCTCATGCTACCACTAGAGTGAAAGCACCGCCAGCTTTCAAAAGTGACCAAAACATCAGCCAGAAAGCATAAGAGCTGAGAAGTGGTCTGTGGTCACCACCTGCAGAACAACTCCTTTATTGGGGGTGTCTTGCTAATTGCCTTTAATTTCCATCTGTTGTCTATTCCATTTGCACAACAGCATGTGAAATTGATTGTCAAACACTGTTGCTTCCTAAGTGGACAGTTTGATTTCACAGAAGTGTGATTGACTTGGAGTTACATTGTGTTGTTTAAGTGTTCCCTTTATTTTTTTGAGCAGTGTATATATATATATATATATATATATATATATATATAATATTATGCTAATGTTACGTTGAGTTTGCTAGCATTGTAAGTCTAGGTATGTGCTCCTGTTGGGGAGCATTGCTGATATGAGATATATCCTTTGACTCCTGTTTGGGGTATTCAGAGTTTAATAAATCCAGTAATTTTGCTGGTCCTTCAAAACTTTTTATCAGTGCTATGATATGGGGCCTAATTCAGACCTGATTGCTGTGCTGCTAATTTTGCTGTCCTGTGTTCAGATAATCACCGCCCAAGGGGAGTGTAAACCCGCCCATGCAAGTGTGCGATCACATGTGTAAGCTGTGCTACAAATGTCCCTCAGTCAGCAGACAGCTGCAATCCGCACTGCACTCACCATCGAATGTTGTTATCAGTGTGTGTAGTGTGTGCGCTGCCCAGGACTTACACTGACAGTGCGAAGAGAACAGGCTGATCGCGGCCAGATCTGACATCACACACCCGCCCTGAAAACGCTTGGAAATGCCTGTGTTTTTCCTGACACTCCCAGAAAACGGTCAGTTACCACCCACAAACGGCCTCTTCCTGTCAATCACATGCGAATGGCTGTGCGATCGAAATTTTCGCACCATCCTGTTGCTGTTCGACGATGCCTGTTGTTGTGTGGCGACGCGCGTGCGCACTGCGGTGCATACTCATGCGCATTCTATTGCTGACTGCCCACTGTGCAAAAACGCACAGCAGCGATCAGGTCTGATTCGGGCCCATGGTCTCGAATAGTTCATGCATGTGCACTGATGTTGCTTGGTAACTGGTAGTTGCATTAAAGTTGTTTGCATTCCATGGGAAGAGCTAGCTGCGGACATCCAGTTTTGTGTTCCAGCGTGAGACGCACAACTCGGGCGCACCAGTACCACATGTTCTTTACATGGTACCCTGAGGTTACCAGCAGGTCGGTACATCTCTGCCTGACTGATTACATGACTTAAGTGTTCAATGTTGTAATAGCAGTGGTTTGTTTTTTGTGCGCTTGTACTTTTGGGACCTTGTGTTAGTATTGTAGTTACTGTTTAGGAAGTGATATCACTTTCAGGCAGGTCATGCGGTTCAAGTTGGACCACATTTAGTTTGGCGTCTTTTTGCACACGTTTCTGGTAGTATAGATAGAGACTAGAGATGAGCGGGTTCGGTTCGCCGAGAACCGAACCCCCCGAACTCCACGTGTCAAACACGGGTCCGAGCCTGGCTCGGTTATTCCCGCCTGACTCGGAAAAATGTCATCATCCCGCTGTCGGATTCTCGCGAGATTCAGATTCCATATATAGAGCCGCGCGTCGCTGCCATTTTCACTCGGGCATTGTAGAGGGTACAGAGAGGAGGTGGCTACATTCTCTCAGTGTCAGTTCTCAGTATAAGTGCTCAGTATCAGTGCTTATTGCTGCTCAGTAATACTAGTACAGTGTCTCTCTTGTGCTGCATCTTGCTGCTGTAGGGTGCTGTGGTAGTAGTGTCCTGTGACTGCATCGGTCATTATCATTCCAGTCACAGTGGTATCTGGGGGGAGACAATTCTAGAGTGCTTTTGTGCTGCTCACGAATACTAGTACAGTGTCTTGTGCTGCATCGTGCTGCTCAGTGTCAGTTCTCAGTAGTATCATTAGTGCTCAGTATCACTGCTCATTGTCTTGTGCTGCATCGTGGTGCTCAGTAATACTAAATTACTAATACTAGTACAGTGTCTTGTGCTGCATCGTGCTGCTCAGTGTCAGTGCTCAGTACTATCATCTGTGCTCAGTATCACTGCTCATTGTCTTGTGCTGCATCGTGGTGCTCAGTAATACTACATTACTAATACTAGTACAGTGTCTTGTGCTGCATCGTGCTGCTCAGTGTCAGTTCTCAGTAGTATCATTAGTGCTCAGTATCACTGCTCATTGTCTTGTGCTGCATCGTGGTGCTCAGTAATACTAAATTACTAATACTAGTACAGTGTCTTGTGCTGCATCGTGCTGCTCAGTGTCAGTGCTCAGTACTATCATCTGTGCTCAGTATCACTGCTCATTGTCTTGTGCTGCATCGTGGTGCTCAGTAATACTACATTACTAATACTAGTACAGTGTCTTGTGCTGCATTGTGCTGCTCAGTGCCAATTCTCAGTAGTATCATCAATATCATTGCTCAGTAGTATCATCAGTGCTCAGTATCACTGCTCATTGGTGGTCATTCCGAGTTGTTCGCTTATTGCTGTTTTTCACAACGCAGTGATTAGGTGAAAAATGCGCATGCGCATGGTACGCAGCGCGCATGCGCTTAGTAATTTAACACAAAACTTTGGAGATTTACACAAGCTCGAGTGACGTTTTTTCAACGCTCGAGTGATCGTAGTGTGATTGACAGGAAGTGGGTGTTTCAGGGCGGCAACTTGGTGTTTTCAGGGAGTGTGCTAAAAAATGCAGGCGTGCCACGAAAAAACGCAGGAGTGGCTGGAGAAACGGGGGAGTGGCTGGCCGAATGCAGGGCTTGTTTGTGACGTCAAAGCAGGAACTAAACAGACCGAGGTGATCGCAATCCAGGAGTAGGTCTGGAGCTACTCAGAAACTGCAAGGAATTAATTAGTAGCAGTTCTACTAACCTTTCGTTCGCTATTCTGCTAAGCTAAGATACACTCCCAGAGGACGGCGGCCTAGCGTTTGCAATGCTGCTAAAAGCAGCTAGCGAGCGAACAACTCGGAATGAGGGCCATTGTCTTGTGGTGCTCAGTAATACTACATTACTAATACTAGTACAGTGTCTTGTGCTGCATCGTGCTGCTAAGTGTCAGTTCTCAGTAGTATCATCAGTGCTCAGTAGTATAATCAGTGCTCTGTATCACTGCTCATTGTCCTGTGGTGCTTAGTAATACTACATTACTAATACTAGTACAGTGTCTTGTGCTGCATCGTGCTGCTCAGTGTCAGTTCTCAGTAGTATCAGTACTCAGTATCAGTGATCAGTAGTATCATCAGTGCTCAGTATCACTGCTCATTGTCTAGTGGTGGTCAGTAATACTACATTATTAATAATAGTACAGTGTCTTGTGCTGCATCGTGGTGCTCAGTAATACAACATTACTAATACTAGTACAGTGTCTTGTGCTGTATCATGCTGCTCAGTGTTAGGCGCCGGGGTCCGCTTGTCTGCGCGGCCCGGCGCCTAGCAACTAGAGACGCCGTGCGCGTACAGCCGCCGGCTCCCTAGCAACACTAGACGCCGGGCGCGCTGAGCCGCATGGACCCTAGCAACGGGGACGCCACTGGCGGACCGCGTTCCCCGTTGCTAGGCTTTAGGAAATTAAGATATTCACCTGCTCTCTGGCCGTGCAGCAAGGCAGCTGCACGGCATTTATTCTAATCAGCCTTTAGCAGCTGATTGGAGGACTCCTTTTTAAATACACTCCCAGGGCTTCTCACAGACGCCGGTAATAGCTTCCTGCATGCTGCCTTTGTTTGCTGAGAGTCTGTTTCCAGTCCTGCTGTATCCGGTCATTCCAGTCCTCAGAAGTCCGGTATTCGGGAGTTGTCATCTCATCCCAAGAGGTCGTTTGGTTCCCTGGAGTCCTGACTGATCACCGTTTTATATCCAGTGGTGTTCGTGAGTTGCGGCTCTGCCGTGTGTTGCGGCTCAGCCGCTTTACCTTTTATATTTTGTGTTTGGAGCATTTGCGGAGGGTTCCGCTTCCACAAGTCCTCTCCGGTACTCGGTGGTGCCGGGTAGGAGAATTGGACAAGTGGATATTTTGGTTGTCCTTTTCCCTGGCGGTTTCTCCGCACATATTATAGTTTTGAGTTTGCTTAGCCCCTGGCCTGGTTGTTTAGTTAGAGGGCCTCTTGTTATCACCTTGTCTCGGGTTTCCCTTTGTCTCTCATTAAGACCGGGGGGCATCGACCTTGGGCAGACATAATCCGCCCTTCAAACGCGGCTGCCAAGGGCTCAAGAAACCATAGTCTCGCAGGGGATTTCTGACAACACGGGTGAGACAACAGAGTTAGGGCGCCAGGGGCTATTTTCCTGTCCTGCTCCCTTCCCCAGCATTCTGTTCCAGTGCTCCGGTCCTTGCCATAAGATCTCCTCTGACCAGAGTGCTGGAATCATAACATTATTACCGGCCATACCAAAACTTAAAATTAAACGGGGTTTAATTTTTTCTCATTCAGTTTTGTGAGAGTTTATCGGCCTCATGAATCCAACAGGTTTAGGGCCAAATCCTGGTCAGCTCTTAGTCAGCCAGATTCAAGAACTAACTCAGATGGTTCAGGATCTTTCTCTTCGGGTGAAGTCGCAGGAAGATCTTTTGCGAGCTTCCCCAAGGGTAGTCCCTGAACCAAAGATGCATTTGCCTGACCGTTTTTCTGGTGATAGAAAAGAGTTTTTTAATTTTAAAGAATCCTGTAAGCTTTATTTTCGTTTAAGACCGACTTCCTCGGGTACTGAATCTCAGCGGGTCGGGATTATTATTTCTTTGCTCCTGGGGGATCCTCAGACCTGGGCATTTGGTTTAAGAGCAGAGGATCCGGCATTGTTGTCAGTTGACGCTTTTTTTGAGTCTTTAGGGCTCTTGTATGATGACCCTGATAGAGAGGCGTCCGCTGAAAGTCAGTTGCGCGCTCTCAGACAGGGTAGAAATCCTGCGGAGGTTTATTGTATGGAGTTTCGCCGTTGGTCGAACGACTGTGGCTGGAATGACCCAGCCCTGCGCAGTCAGTTTCGCCTCGGCTTATCAGAGTCTATAAAAGACAGTCTCCTTCAGTACCCCGCTCCTGAGACTCTCGATAAACTCATGGAGCTTTCTATTAAGATTGATCGTCGTCTCAGAGAGCGGAGGGCTGAAAAAGGAGCACCTGTAAGGTCAAGTCCGTGTGTATATTCCATTCCTGAAGACGTAGAGGAGCCCATGCAGATGGGTCTCTCCCGGCTGTCTCCTGAAGAAAGAGCCAGAAGGCAAAATTCTGGTCTTTGTCTGTACTGTTGGGGTAAGGGACATTTTGCTCGTAATTGTCCGAACAAGTCGGGAAACGCTTTGACCAGGTGAATTGTGAGGGGGTTCACCTAGGTCTGCAGCTTATCTCGAATAACTCCCTTTTAGTCCCAGTTAAAGTTTCCTTTGGCAGCCTCAGTTCTTCGGTGTCGGCTTTTGTTGACAGTGGAGCTGCAGGAAACTTTATGGATTTAACTTGGGCTAAGGCCTTAGGCATTCCTCAGTTACCTTTGGGTAGGTGTGTCACCATGCATGGCTTAGATGGGAGTCCGCTGTCTAATGGGATTATTTCTCTCCATACACCCCCTGTACTACTTACAGTAGGAGCTCTACATTCCGAGAAAATCGAGTTCTTTCTTACACATTGCCCAGCAGTTCCAGTTGTTCTGGGTCACCCTTGGCTGGCCTTTCATAATCCCACCATTGATTGGCGGTCGGGGGAGATTTCACAATGGGGTACTTTTTGTGATAAGGAATGTATCACGTTTCCAGTCAGAGTAGCAGCTATCATTCCAGAACTCATTCCGGTGGAATACCAGGAGTTTGCTGATGTTTTCTCCAAAGGCAATGCGGACATTCTGCCTCCCCATCGGCCTTATGATTGTGCTATTGAGTTAATTCCTGGTGCCGCATTGCCAAAGGGAAGATTATATGCATTATCCGGGCCAGAAACTGCGGCTATGAATGATTATGTAAAGGAGAGCCTTGAGAAAGGATTTATTAGACCATCAAAATCTCCTTTAAGTGCAGGCTTCTTCTTTGTGGAGAAAAAGGATGGCTCGCTTAGACCTTGCATTGATTTTAGAGCCCTGAATAAGATCTCAGTTAAAAACACCTATCCTTTGCCGTTGATTTCTGTACTCTTTGATTAGTTACGTTCTGCTGTGATTTTTTTCTAAAATTGACCTTAGAGGAGCGTACAACCTCATCCGAATTAAATCTGGAGATGAGTGGAAAACGGCCTTCAGTATTCAGTCGGGTCACTACGAATACCTGGTGATGCCGTTCGGCCTGTCCAATGCTCCGGCAGTTTTTCAAGACCTCATTAACGATGTGCTCCGTGACTTCCTAGGGAAATTCGTGGTCGTTTACTTAGACGACATCCTGATTTTTTCTGAATCAATGGAACAACATGTTACCCAGGTGCGTCTGGTTCTTCAAAAGTTACGCGAGAATCATTTATATGCCAAGCTGGAGAAGTGTGAGTTTCATGTCACGGAAGTATCTTTTTTAGGGTACATAATTTCCCCTCAGGGATTTTCCATGGAACCAAAGAAACTCCAGGCCATCCTTAGTTGGGCGCAACCCACCAATTTAAAAGCAATTCAGCGCTTTTTAGGGTTTGCGAATTATTATAGGAGGTTCATTCATTCTTTTTCTGACCTGGTTGCTCCCATTGTAGCTCTGACAAAGAAAGGAGCGGATCCTACCAACTGGTCGCGTGAAGCTGAGTTGTCCTTCCGGGCCTTGAAACAAGCCTTTGTCTCGGCTCCAGTCCTCAGACATCCTAATCCGGAATTGCCCTTTGTGGTGGAGGTTGATGCCTCGGAGGTTGGAGTGGGGGCTATCCTTTCTCAAAAGGATCCGGAGTCTCTGGAGTTACATCCTTGTGCCTTTATGTCCAGGAAATTCTCCTCCGCTGAATCCAACTATGACGTTGGTAATCGGGAGTTACTGGCGGTAAAGTGGGCTTTCGAGGAGTGGAGGCATTGGCTGGAGGGAGCAAAACATACTATTTCGGTATTGACTGACCATAAGAACCTGCAATACATTGAATCGGCTAAGCGGCTTAATGCCCGGCAGGCACGTTGGGCATTATTTTTTACGCGTTTCAAATTTATAATCACTTTCAGGCCTGGTTCCAAGAATACTAAGGCTGATGCCCTGTCACGTAGCTTTCTTCCGGTTCACAATAACAATCCTGTTACCCCCATACTTCCATCTTCGGTCATCTGGGCGGGCCTCACACAAGATTTATTTACCCAGTTAAAACAGCTTCAACACCAAGCTCCTAGAATTACTCCTGCTGGTCGTCTTCACGTCCCTGAGTTTTTGAGAGCTACTGTTTTAACGGAATTCCATGATAACAAAGTTTCAGGGCATCCAGGAGTCTCTAAGACATTGGAGTTAGTCTCTCGCTCAGTATGGTGGCCTGGTCTTTCTAAAGACGTCAAGGAATTTGTTTATTCATGTCAGGTTTGTGCACAGCATAAGGTTCCCCGTTCCTTGCCCATCGGGCAACTTATGCCCTTAAATGTTCCTCTCAGGCCGTGGTCTCATATTTCCATGGATTTTGTGGTTGACCTTCCCCTTTCAGCCGGATTCCGAGTCATATGGGTGGTAGTGGACCGTTTTAGTAAAATGGCTCATTTTATTGCTCTTCCCCGATTGCCTTCTGCCCAAGGGTTGGCAGTTTTGTTTCTCCGCCATGTATTCAGGCTTCATGGGTTGCCTACTGATATTGTTTCTGATCGGGGTCCACAATTCATCGCACAATTCTGGAAATGTTTTTGTGCCTCATTGAAGATGAAATTGTCGTTAACATCCGGTTACCACCCACAATCCAACGGGCAAACCGAACGAGTTAACCAATCATTGAAACAATATTTGCGCTTGTATTCAGCCAAACTCCAGAATGATTGGTCCGAGTTTCTTCCGTTGGCTGAATTTGCTTACAATAATTCTTGTCATTCCTCCACTAAAGAGTCTCCATTCTTTTCAGTTTTTGGTTTTCACCCCAGAGCTCATTCTTTTTTTCATCATTCCTCAGTCTCCTCGCTAACCTTAACCTCCCATCTCAGATCCATTTGGAAAAAGGTGCACCTTGCTCTCAGAAAAGCAGCCTTTCGAGAGAAGAAATTTTCTGACAGGCTCCGACGTCCTTGCACTTTTAAGGTGGGAGATAGGGTGTGGTTGTCGACTCGCAATATCAGGCTTCGACAATCCTCGGCTAGACTGGGACCCAAATTTATTGGGCCATTTCTTATTATTAAAAGAGTCAACCCAGTTGCCTTTCGGTTACGTTTACCAAGATCTCCCAGGATTGGAAATACGTTTCATTGTTCCCTGTTGAAACAAGGGCCCTCATTCCGAGTTGTTCGCTCGGTATTTTTCATCGCATCGCAGTGAAAATCCGCTTAGTACGCATGCGCAAAGTTCGCACTGCGACTGCGCCAAGTAACTTTACTATGAAGAAAGTATTTTTACTCACGGCTTTTTCTTCGCTCCGGCGATCGTAATGTGATTGACAGGAAATGGGTGTTACTGGGCGGAAACACGGCGTTTCAGGGGCGTGTGGCTGAAAACGCTACCGTTTCCGGAAAAAACGCAGGAGTGGCCGGAGAAACGGTGGGAGTGCCTGGGCGAACGCTGGGTGTGTTTGTGACGTCAACCAGGAACGACAAGCACTGAACTGATCGCACAGGCAGAGTAAGTCTGAAGCTACTCTGAAACTGCTAAGTAGTTAGTAATCGCAATATTGCGCATACATCGGTCGCAATTTTAAGAAGCTAAGATTCACTCCCAGTAGGCGGCGGCTTAGCGTGTGTAACTCTGCTAAATTCGCCTTGCGACCGATCAACTCGGAATGAGGGCCAATACGTTTATTCCAGTAGATTTCCTCGGAAGATCTCTCAGGGTAGATCTCCAGTGGATGTACAGGGACAACAGGAGTTCTTGGTAGAGAAGGTTCTCGATTCCAAATTGTCCCGGGGTCGGCTGTATTTTCTAGTTCACTGGAAAGGCTATGGTCCGGAGGAAAGGTCTTGGGTCCTGGATAAGGATCTTCATGCCCCGAGGCTCAAGAGGGCATTTTTTCAGGAATTTCCTCAGAAACCTGGCTTTAGGGGTTCCTTGACCCCTCCTCAAGGGGGGAGTACTGTTAGGCGCCGGGGTCCGCTTGTCTGCGCGGCCCGGCGCCTAGCAACTAGAGACGCTGTGCGCGTACAGCCGCCGGCTCCCTAGCAACGCTAGACGCCGGGCGCGCTGAGCCGCACGGACCCTAGCAACGGGGACGCCACTGGCGGACCGCGTTCCCCGTTGCTAGGCTTTAGGAAATTAAGATATTCACCTGCTCTCTGGCCGTGCAGCAAGGCAGCTGCACGGCATTTATTCTAATCAGCCTTTAGCAGCTGATTGGAGGACTCCTTGTTAAATACACTCCCAGGGCTTCTCACAAACGCCGGTAATAGCTTCCGGCATGCTGCCTTTGTTTGCTGAGAGTCTGTTTCCAGTCCTGCTGTATCCGGTCATTCCAGTCCTCAGAAGTCCGGTATTCGGGAGTTGTCATCTCATCCCAAGAGGTCGTTTGGTTCCCTGGAGTCCTGACTGATCACCGTTTTATATCCAGTGGTGTTCGTGAGTTGCGGCTCTGCCGTGTGTTGCGGCTCAGCCGCTTTACCTTTTATATTTTGTGTTTGGAGCATTTGCGGAGGGTTCCGCTTCCACAAGTCCTCTCCGGTACTCGGCGGTGCCGGGTAGGAGAATTGGACAAGTTAATATTTTGGTTGTCCTTTTCCCTGGCGGTTTCTCCGCACATATTATAGTTTTGAGTTTGTTTAGCCCCTGGCCTGGTTGTTTAGTTAGAGGGCCTCTTGTTATCACCCTGTCTCGGGTTTCCCTTTGTCTCTCATTAAGACCGGGGGGCATCGAAGTTGGGTAGACATAATCCGCCCTTCAAACGCGGCTGCCAAGGGCTCAAGAAACCATAGTCTCGCAGGGGATTTCTGACAACACGGGTGAGACAACAGAGTTAGGGCGCCAGGGGCTATTTTCCTGTCCTGCTCCCTTCCCCAGCATTCCGTTCCAGTGCTCCGGTCCTTGCCATAAGATCTCCTCTGACCAGAGTGCTGGAATCATAACACTCAGTGTCAGTTCTCAGCAGTAT
Source organism: Pseudophryne corroboree (assembly GCF_028390025.1). NCBI lineage: Eukaryota > Metazoa > Chordata > Amphibia > Anura > Myobatrachidae > Pseudophryne > Pseudophryne corroboree. The sequence goes on along the minus strand of NC_086445.1, from coordinate 133,872,017 downwards.
CATCAGTGCTCCATATCAGTGCTCAGTAGTATCATCAGTGCTCAGTATCACTGCTCATTGTCTTGTGGTGCTCAGTAATTCTACAATACTAATACTAGTACAGTGTCTTGTCCTGCATCGTGCTGCTCAGTGTCAGCTCTCAGTAGTAATCAGTGCTCAGTATCAGTGCTCACTATCACTGTTCATTGCCTTGTGTTGCTCAGTAATACTACATTACTAATACTAGTACAGTGTCTTGTGCTGCACCGTGCTGCTCAGTATCAGTGCTCAGTAGTATTATCAGTGCTCAGTATCACTGCTCATTGTCTTGTGCTGCATCATAGTGCTCAGTAATACTACATTACTAATACTAGTACAGTGTCTTGTGCTGCATCATGCTGCTCAGTGTCAGTTCTCAGTAGTATCATCAGTGCTCAGTATCATTGCTCAGTAGTATCATCAGTGCTCAGTATCACTGCCCATTGTCTTGTGCTGCTCAGTAATACTACATTACTAATACTAGTACAGTGTCTTGTGCTGCATCGTGCTGCTCAGTATCAGTGCTCAGTACTATCATATGTGCTCATTATCACTGCTCATTGTCTTGTGCTGCATCATGGTGCTCAGTAATACTACATTACTAATACTAGTACAGTGTCTTGTGCTGTATCATGCTGCTCAGTGTCAGTTCTCAGTAGTATCATCAGTGCTCCATATCAGTGCTCAGTAGTATCATCAGTGCTCAGTATCACTGCTCATTGTCTTGTGGTGCTCAGTAATTCTACAATACTAATACTAGTACAGTGTCTTGTGCTGCATCGTGCTGCTCAGTGTCAGCTCTCAGTAGTAATCAGTGCTCAGTATCAGTGCTCAGTAGTATCATCAGTGCTCACTATCACTGTTCATTGCCTTGGGTTGCTCAGTAATACTACATTACTAATACTAGTACAGTGTCTTGTGCTGCATCGTGCTGCTCAGTATCAGTGCTCAGTAGTATTATCAGTGCTCAGTATCACTGCTCATTGTCTTGTGCTGCATCATAGTGCTCAGTAATACTACATTACTAATACTAGTACAGTGTCTTGTGCTGCATCATGCTGCTCAGTGTCAGTTCTCAGTAGTATCATCAGTGCTCAGTATCATTGCTCAGTAGTATCATCAGTGCTCAGTATCACTGCCCATTGTCTTGTGGTGCACAGTAATACTACATTACTAATACTAGTACAGTGTCTTGTGCTGCATCGTGCTGCTCAGTATCAGTGCTCAGTACTATCATCTGTGCTCAGTATCACTGCCCATTGTCTTGTGCTGCTCAGTAATACTACATTACTAATACTAGTACAGTGTCTTGTGCTGCATCGTGCTGCTCAGTATCAGTGCTCAGTACTATCATCAGTGCTCAGTATCACTGCTCATTGTCTTGTGCTGCATCGTGGTGCTCAGTAATACTACATTACTAATACTAGTACAGTGTCTTGTGCTGCTCAGTGTCAATTCTCAGTAGTATCATCAATATCAGTGCTCAGTAGTATCATCAGTGCTCAGTATCACTGCTCATTGGTGGTCATTCCGAGTTGTTCGCTCATTGCTGTTTTTCACAACGCAGTGATTATGTGAAAAATGCGCATGCGCATGGTACGCAGCGCGCATGCGCTTAGTAATTTAACACAAAACTTTGGAGATTTACACAAGCTCGAGTGATGTTTTTTCAACGCTCGAGTGATCGTAGTGTGATTGACAGGAAGTGGGTGTTTCAGGGCGGCAACTTGGTGTTTTCAGGGAGTGTGCTAAAAAACGCAGGCGTGCCATGAAAAAACGCAGGAGTGGCTGGAGAAACGGGGGAGTGGCTGGCCGAATGCAGGGCGTGTTTGTGACGTCAAAGCAGGAACTAAACAGACCAAGGTGATCGCAATCTAGGAGTAGGTCTGGAGCTACTCAGAAACTGCAAGGAATTACTTAGTAGCAGTTCTGCTAACCTTTCGTTCGCTATTCTGCTAAGCTAAGATACACTCCCAGAGGGCGACGGCCTAGCGTTTGCAATGCTGCTAAAAGCAGTAAGCGAGCGAACAACTCGGAATGAGGGCCATTGTCTTGTGGTGCTCAGTAATACTACATTACTAATAATAGTACAGTGTCTTGTGCTGCATCATGCTGCTAAGTGTCAGTTCTCAGTAGTTTAATCAGTGCTCAGTATCAGTGCTCAGTAGTATAATCAGTGCTCTGTATCACTGCTCATTGTCTTGTGGTGCTCAGTAATACTACATTACTACTAGTACAGTGTCTTGTGCTGCATCGTGCTGCTCAGTGTCAGTTCTCAGTAGTATCAGTACTCAGTATCAGTGCTCAGTAGTATCATCAGTGCTCAGTATCACTGCTCATTGTCTTGTGGTGCTCAGTAATACTACATTACTAATAATAGTACAGTGTCTTGTGCTGCATCGTGCTGCTCAGTATCAGTGCTCAGTACTATTATCAGTGCTCAGTATCACTGCTCATTGTCTTGTGCTGCATCGTGGTGCTCAGTAATACAACATTACTAATACTAGTACAGTGTCTTGTGCTGTATCATGCTGCTCAGTGTCAGTTCTCAGTAGTATCATCAGTGCTCCATATAAGTGCTCAGTAGTATCATCAGTGCTCAGTATCACTGCTCATTGTCTTGTGGTGCTCAGTTATTCTACATTACTAATACTAGTACAGTGTCTTGTGCTGCATCGTGCTGCTCAGTGTCAGTTCTCAGTAGTATCATCAGTGCTCAGTATCAGTGCTCAGTAGTATCATCAGTGCTCAATATCACTGCCCATTGTCTTGTGCTGCTCAGTAATACTACATTACTAATACTAGTACAGTGTCTTGTGCTGCATCGTGCTGCTCAGTGTCATTTCTCAGTAGTATCATTAGTGCTCAGTATCACTGCTCATTGTCTTGTGCTGCATCGTGGTGCTCAGTAATACTACATTACTAATGCTAGTACCGTGTCTTGTGCTGCATCGTGCTGCTCAGTATCAGTGCTCAGTACTATCATCTGTGCTCAGTATCTCTGCTCATTGTCTTGTGCTGCATCGTGGTGCTCAGTAATACTACATTACTAATACTAGTACAGTGTCTTGTGCTGCATCGTGCTGCTCAGTGTCAATTCTCAGTAGTATCATCAATATCAGTGCTCAGTAGTATCATCAGTGCTCAGTATCACTGCTCATTGGTGGTCATTCCGAGTGGTTCGCTCGTTGACGTTTTTCACAACGCAGCGATTAGGTGAAAAATGCCCATGTGCATGCGCTTAGTAATTTAACACAAAACTTTGGAGATTTACACAAGCTCGAGTGACGTTTTTTCAATGCTCGAGTGATCGTATGTGACCTATTATCAGTGCTCAGTACCACTGCTCATTGTCTTGTGCTGCATCGTGGTGCTCAGTAATAAAACATTACTAATACTAGTACAGTGTCATGTGCTGTATCATGCTGCTCAGTGTCAGTTCTCAGTAGTATCATCAGTGCTCCATATCAGTGCTCAGTAGTATCATCAGTGCTCAGTATCACTGCTCATTGTCTTGTGGTGCTCAGTAATTCTACAAAACTAATACTAGTACAGTGTCTTGTGCTGCATCGTGCTGCTCAGTGTCAGCTCTCAGTAGTATCATCAGTGCTCAGTATCACTGCTCATTGTCTTGTGCTGCATCGTGGTGCTCAGTAATAATACTAGTACAGTGTCTTGTGCTGCATCATGCTGCTCAGTGTCAGTTCTCAGTAGTATCATCAGTGCTCAGTATCAGTGCTCAGTAGTATCATCAGTGCTCAGTATCACTGCTCATTGTCTTGTGGTGCTCCTTAATACTACATTACTAATACTAGTACAGTGTCTTGTGCTGCATCGTGCTGCTCAGTGTCAGTTCTCAGTAGTATCATCAGTGCTCAGTAGTATCATCAGTGATCAGTATCACTGCTCATTGTCTTGTGGTGCTCAGTAATACTATATTACTAATACTAGTACAGTGTCTTGTGCTGCATCGTACTGCTCAGTATCAGTGCTCAGTAGTATTATCAGTGCTCAGTATCACTGGTCAGTGCTCAGTGTCTTGTGCTGCACCTTGCTGCTGTAGGGTGCTGTGGTAGTGTCCTGTCACTGTGCATAGGTCATCATCATTCCAGTCACAGTGGTATCTAGTATCTATCTGGTGGTATGTAATTCCAGACATTACTGCCGTCTAATTCCAGATATATTACTGGCATATAATTCCACACATTATAAAATGGAGAACAAAAATTTGGAGGGTAAAATAGGGAAAGATCAAGATCCACTTCCACCTAGTGCTGAAGCTGCTGCCACTAGTCATGGCAGAGACGATGAAATGCCATCAACGTCATCTGCCAATTCCGAGAGCAGAGAGAGTAGAGAGCATGTAAAATCCAAAAAAGCAAAAGTTCAGTAAAATGGCCCAAAAATCTAAATTAAAATCATCTGAGGAGAAGCGTATACTTGCCAATATGCCATTTACGACACGGAGTGGCAAGGAACGGCTAAGTCCCTCTCCTATGTTCCTCGTGACTAGTGGTTCAGCTTCACTTCAATGAAAAGAGTTAAGCTGGCAAAAGCACAGCAAAGAACTGTGCATTCTAAATCACAAATCCCCAAAGAGAGTCCAATTGTGTCGGTTGCGATGCCTGACCTTCCCAACACTGGACGGGAAGAGGGGCTCCTTCCACCATTTGCACGCCCCCTGTAAGTGCTGGAAGGAGCACCCACAGTCCAGTTACTGATATTCAAATTGAAGATGTCACTGTTGACGTACACCAGGATGAGGATATGGGTGTTGCTGGAGCTGAGAAGGAAGTTGACGAGGAGGAATCTGATTGTGATGTGGTTTGTTTAAATCAGGGACCGGGGAGACAGTTGTGGTCTGTGGGATGAATAAGGCCATTGACATGCCTGGTCAAAATACCCCAAAAAATAAATCACCTCTTCAGTGTGGAATTATTTCAACAGAAATATGGACAACAAGTGTCAAGCCGTGTGTTGCCTTTGTCAAGCTGTAATAAGTAGGGGTAAGGACGTTAACCACCTAGGAACATCCTCCCTTATACGTCACCTGAAGCGCATTCATCAGAAGTCATTGACAAAATCAAAAACTTTGGGTAACAGCGGAAGCAGTCCACTGACAACTAAAGCCCTTCTTCCTCTTGTACCCAAGCTCCTGCAAACCACACCACCAACTCCCTCAATGTCAATTTCCTCCTTAGACAGGAACGCCAATAGTCCTGCAGGCCATGTCACTGGCAAGACTGACGAGTCCTCATCTAACTGGGATTCCTCCTGGATCCTTGAGTGGAACGCCTACTGCTGCTGTTGCTGCTGGTGCTGCTGTTGTTGCTGCTGGGAGTCGATCGTCATCCCAGAGGGGAAGTCGGAAGACCACTTGTACTACTTCCATTAAGCAATTAACTGTTCAACAGTCCTTTGCGAGGAAGATGAAATATCACAGCAGTTATCCTGTTGCAAAGCGGATAACTCAGAACTTGACAACTATGTTGGTGTTAGACGTGCATCCGGTATCCACTGTTAGTTCACAGGGACTTAGAGAATTGTTTCAGGTAGTGTGACGCCGGTACCAAATCCCATCTAGGTTCCACTTCTCTAGGCAGGCAATACCGAGAATGTACACAGACGTCAGAAAAAGTGTCCTAAAAAATGCAGTTGTACCCACTGTCCACTTAACCATGGACATGTGAACAAGTGGAGCAGGGCAGACTAAGGACTATATGACTGTGATAGCCCACTGGGTAGATGTATTGCCTCCCACAGCAACAACAGCGGCGGCACCAGTAGCAGCATCTCGCAAACGCCAACTCATTCCTAGGCAGGCTACGCTTGTATCACCGCTTTCCATAAGAGACACACAGCTGACAACCTCTTACGGAAACTGAGGAACATCATCGCAGAATGGCTTACCCCAGTTGGACTCTCCTGGGGATTTGTGATATCGGACAATGCCACCAATATTGTGCGTGATTACATGTGGGCAAATTCCAGCATGTCCCATGTTTTGCACATACTGTACAATTAATTTGGTGGTGCATAATTTTTTGAAAATGACAGGGGCGTGCAGGAGATGCTGTCGGTGGCCCGAAATATTGCGGGGCACTTTCGGCATTCAGCCACCGCGTGCCGAAGACTGGAGCACCAGCAAACACTCCTGAACATGCCCTGCCATCAGCTGAAGCAAGAGGTGGTAACGAGGTGGAAATCAACCCTCTATATGCTTCAGAGGATGGAGTAGCAGCAAAAGGCCATTCAAGCCTATACATCTGCCTACAATAAAGGCAAAGGAGGGGGAATTCACCTAACTCAAGCGCAGTGGAGAATGATTTCCATGTTGTGCAAGGTTCTCCAACCCTTTGAACTTGCCACACGTGAAGTCAGTTCAGACACTGCCAGCCTAAGTCAGGTCATTCCCCTCATCAGGCTTTTGCAGAAGCAGCTGGAGAGATTGAAGGAGGAGCTAAAACGGAGCGATTCCGCTAGGCATGTGGGACTTGTGGATGGAGCCCTTCATTCGCTTAACCAGTATTCATGGATAGTCAATCTGTTGAAATTAGAGCACTACATTTTGGCCACCGTGCTCGATCCTAGGTTTAAAGCCTACGTTGTATCTTTCTTTCCGGCAGACACAAGTCTGCAGATGTTCAAAGATCTGCTGGTGAGACAATTGTCAAGTCAAGCGGAACGTGACCCGCCAACAGCTCCTCCTTCATTTTCTACCACCACTGGAGCTGCCAGGAAAAGGATAAAATTTCCAAAACCACCCGCTGACGGTGATGCAGGGCAGTCAGGAGCAAGTGCTGACATCTGGTCCGGACTGAAGGACCTGCCAATGATTACTGACATGTCTACTGTCACTGCATATGATTCTGTCATGATTGAAAGAATGGTGGAGGATTATATGAGTGACAGCATCCAAGTAGGCATGTCAGACAGTCCGTACATATACTGGCAGGAAAAAGAGGCAATTTGGAGGCCCTTGCACAAACTGGCTTTATTTTACCTAAGTCCCCCCCCCCCCCCCCCCCAGTGTGTACTCCGAAAGAGTGTTTAGTTCAGCCGGTCACCTTGTTAGCGATCGGCGAAGGAGGTTACTTCCAGAAAATGTGGAGAAGATGATGTTTATCAAAATGAATGATAAATTCCTCCATGGAGACATTTTACAGCAATTGCCTCCAGAAAGTACACAGGGACCTGTGATGGTGGATTCCAGTGGGGACGAATTAATACTCTGTGAGGAGGAGGATGTACACCGTGAAAGGGGTGAGGAATTGGAGGATGAGGATGAGGTGGACATCTTGCCTCTGTAGAGCCAGTTTGTGCAAGGAGAGATTGATTGCTTCTTTTTTGGTGGGGGCCCAAACAAACCAGTCATTTCAGTCACAGTCGTGTGGCAGACCCTGTCGCTGAAATGATGGGTTTGTTAAAGTGTGCATGTCCTGTTTATACTACATAAGGGTGGGTGGGAGGGCCCAAGGACAATTCCATCTTGCACCTCTTTTTTAATATATCTTTGCATCATGTGCTGTTTGGGGACTATTTTTTTTACGTGCCATCCTGTCTGACACTGCAGTGCCACTCCTAGATGGGCCAGGTGTTTGTGCTGCCCACTTGGGTCGCTTTGCTTAGTCATCCAGCGACCTTGGTGCAAATTTTAGGACTAAAAATTATATTGTGCGGTGTGAGGTGTTCAGAATAGACTGGAAATTAGTGGAAGTTATGGTTGTTGAGCTTAATACTATAGGATCAAAATTACCCCCAAATTCTATGATTTCAGCTGTTTTTGAGGTTTTTTTTAAAATCACCCAAATCCAAAACACATCCGAATCCAAATCCCGAAAAGTGGTTTTGCCAAAATACGTCCGAATCCAAAACACAGCCGTGGACCCGAATCCAAAACCAAAACACAAAACACGAAAAATGCCCGACCATGACCATTTGGTATGAATTTTGGTCAATAAACATTTTATAGTATAAAGTTCAGTCAGTGCCATCTCCTCCATCTAATTGAATACGATGAAAATCAGTAAAAACTTCCACGGTGCATTTGTTGCACTGTACACACACATACTTTAGGCGCTGTTGTGAGTGAGGTGCATGGTTAGAAATGTCTTGGAAAAGTGATGGGCGTTCCTGGGTATTCTGTATTCTGCTAAATCAGATCCTGTGTGTTCTCTCCTGTTGTCTCTTTTACTATATATATATATATATATATATATATATATATATGTCCCAAAGTAGCAGGCACTCCCAATCTCCTTGAAGGTGAAGGCAGCCGCGGTGCACGACTCACAGAAATAGATAATGGCAAACAATAGTGGCACTCCCAGCGAACCTATGAAAAACAACACAACACTTAGGTCATAGCAGCAACGTTTCGGATTTTACTCCGTCTTCAGGCTACATGTGAAAGCAAACAAGTGTATACATAAATGAAACACATACCTTTATACCAGTGACAGACACAACCCATCAGCGTCCCCCCATGGTGTCAGCGCCGTGCCTGCCCGCACTTCCGGGGTGATGTCATCACGCCTCACACGACTCCCGGCGGCGTTGGCATAACAACCCGATCCATAAACAACGGGGGGGGTGTAGAGGGCCAAAAGAAAACATCTAAATGAACAAAAGAACACCATCAGAGAAACACACATACTTCTAGCAGTGATACATAATTACATGCATCAAACGGTGCAATCTTAGCCAATACGAAAACTTGATGAGAGTAAACTGTAAAAAAAATCAAATATACATCACAAACTGCTGTAAACAGTATTAGAGAGATGGACAATACGAATGATTATGGAAGAGTGCAAAATCGAAAAAATAAACCAATTACAAAATCATATTAAATGAGAATTGATCATTAAGACCTCTGGGTTTGATGGTGTCCATCTTATGGATCCAAAAAGCCTCTCTTTGTAATAGGCGTTTACCTCTATCCCTCCCTCTGAGGTCCTCAGGAATATGATCGATAATAGTGTATCTCAGAGATGATAAGCCATGCTTGGCTTGAGCAAAGTGTTTTGTCACTGGTTGCTCATTTTCTTTCTTGACATCGCAGCTCTTATCGATGACCGGTGTTGCGTGATCCTTTCCTTAAAAGATCTAATAGTCTTACCAATATAACATAGCCCACAAGGGCATTTGATCAAATATACCACATACGTTGTGGAACAAGTTACCGGGAATTTAATCTTGAATTTTGTGCCTAGATGAGGGTGAAAAAAGAACTTTGCAGCCGTCATATAGCTGCACGTTAAACATCCTGCTTGTCTCACGGATGTATTAGGCGACTTTCTCTTTTCAATAGTTTACTCTCATCAAGTTTTCGTATTGGCTATGATTGCACCGTTTGATGCATGTAATTATGTATCACTGCTAGAAGTATGTGTATTTCTCTGATGGTGTTCTTTTGTTCATTTAGATGTTTAAAATGTCTATCATAGACTGTTCTTCATTCATGCGCATACACCAACATCCATAAAGAAATAACTGACACTGACACCAGAATAATGTTTGCCAATAGAATTGTCAGCTTTTATTAAAACAATTGGTATGGTGGCAAGGAGGGACGGCCTATTTAAACGTCCCTATTTATTCTAACCTTTCCTTTTAACTGTGGCTGACCACAACACAAGAGGAGGCAAGGGCCCAACTTCAGCCCGGCCTCCATCGCATAACAAGGGGGGGTTTTAAAGGGCCCAATTTCAGCCCAGCCCCCATCACATCACAAGGGGAGGCTTTTAAGGGGCCCAATTTCAGCCCAGCCCCCCACTCATCACAAGGGGCCATCATGGGCCATTTGCCACCCCTTGTGTTACTTGCTCTTTATCGGGAATACCGTGGCCAACTCTCCACTCAAGGTATTCCCCAACTCCCACCCAAAGGTGCTCAGGTGTGTACCAACTCCACCAGAGACCGAAGCCCACCTGGTCCGATGGAACTCCGGCCCCGTAATGTATCAAACTCCACCACCTTCACATCTCCTGAGCACCTATAAAACTCTTTAAATTACAGCCACAATTTCAGGCCATCCCAACCCGCCACAGTTTCAACGAAACCCCCGCCACCATACCTCTACCTTAAAACTATCCTTACTACTCCTAAAAATCCTCCAACCTATCAATAAAATTCCTGAGTGAAAACCGCTAACAACAAATCCTCCATAAAAATTTCCATACCCCTCAAATTCAGATGGACACCATCGGCCATATAAAGATGAGGGGCAGAAACTGAAATTGAGGGATGTGGGACCACAAACCCCCAATTTTCGCTAACAGCTCTGCCCACCACAGAATTGATCCGGCGCCGGATCAACTCTATGGCAGCAGGTCTGTCCGCACCTCTCCACACCAAACGAGGGATAATGTCCGACCATCCCACACTCAGAAAGCACAACCTATTCTGCAGACTAACTAAGTCCCTAACTATAGTTTTACGAAGGTCTAAACCAGACCTTCTGGTCAAATCGTTTCCGGCAACATGGAACACCACCCTCAGCGGGTATCCCGACCTCTCCAACTGTTGCCAAAAAAGGGGGATGACTTGCTCCCAGCGAAGTCCCCTCACTCCGATCCATCTGACCAGATTAGCTTCAGGGGACTGAAGACACTCCACAACAGATCTTTCACCATAGTACACGTATGAGTGCCCCATAATCCAAATTGGACACTCATCCAAGCGCAAATCTGAAAATACAAAAGCATTCACAGAAACTTATCGAACAAAAAACCCCTAACACAAACAATCTTGCAACAGCGTTACCCAAAAACATCCCATTATAAACTCACTAAAATGGTTCTATTTATTTATTTATTAAATAGTTTAATTTGGCCTCTAAGGTGAGAATTTTTGAAGCGGGGATGACTTCGTAAAAAGGGGGGTTGGGTAAGGGGGATCAGACTTGACGAGAGGCGAAAAACACACCTGCCAAGCGGGTATGAACCCCCAAGGCTTAAGGCACTTGACAGGATAAAAAATTCCTCAAGACCCCCAAATATGGCGAGTGGCTGAAACCTCAAGTCTGATTTTTATTTAATTTTATTTTTTAAACAGGTCAAAACCTGATATATTTCCGAAATACATCAGACTTCCACCTCCCCAGAGCTCTAATTTGCCCGCTCGAACAGCCTTCAGCGGCTGCTGCTGTCGCCGCACCTATCCGAAACGAATGGGTACCATATCTCGATACCGGCAAACCCATCGTGCAAATACAACGTTCCAACACCCATCTAAATTGAAATTGCATCACCGGCATACCATCCAAATGCTGCAACCATGGACCTGGCATATCAGTCCTTGTTTTCACATAAACCCTCGACAAGGACACAGGACAAATCTCTTCGTCGTCCACACATCTCAAAACGACCCAACAACCTTTGCCCAATTGGTCCGTTTTGGAACGTTGTACTTTGCACCATGAGCCTCCATCTTCCAATGACACGTGTTCACGAAGCATAGGTGACATCACAGTTTTTGAAGCTGACACCAGTTCACTGACTCTGAAGGCCCCAAAAAAGGCCATGACGAAACACAATGTAAATAAAAGTGCTTCGTAATCAGATGCACAGACCTCATGCAACACGACCGCCATGCGCCGCAATATTGAAATGGTTATTGGTCTACGTGCATCTTGTACAGGGGGCATTACTCGAGCCCAACCTTTAAGAATCTTTGCTAGAAAGAAAGACTTAGTAAAATCATGCCGGCCATCAAGTCTCAAGAAATAAGAAAGAGCAGACAGTAAACGTGTTACAAACCCTCTTGACCTGCCTGCTCTAAAACATTCCCAAACGTAATCCAATAACATTGCATAATTGGTCTTACCTTGCTCCTGATGCAAATGAACATATCTTTCCCACTCTCCCATAGCATTTCTGTACCCTCGAAGGGTGGAAGGAGCCAAGGATCGCAGTGCTAAGCCCTCCCATCCGGGCGTATCACCTGCCAGGCATAAGACGGGCAAGGGTCACCAGATACATTCGCATCCGGAGCTAGCACCCTAAACCTGCGCCACTCGAAACGCGATAGCGCATCTGCCACACCGTTTTCAATGCCTGGAACATGCTTAGCGCAAAAACTTATATTTGATTGAAGGCAGCGCAACACTATCTGCCCCAACAATCGCAGTACCGGAAGGCCGGAAGCTCTCTGACTGTTAACCGCGTGAACCACCCCCACGTTATCACACCAAAAAACTACTGACAAGTTGGCCAAAACCTCATGCCATAACTCCAGAGCCACCATGATAGGGAATAATTCTAATAGTAACAGGTTGCTAGTGAGTCCCTCTTCGACCCAAGTTTTTGGCCATGGGGAAGCACACCACCTACCCTCCAAAAATGCTCCAAACCCGTAGAACCTGCTGCATCGGTGAATAATTGCAACTCAACATTGGAAATGGGTATGGACTGCCAAATAAGAACACCATAAAAGGTGGCCAGGAACTCTTCCCAAATGTGTAGATCCCTACGGATCTCTTTGGATAATCTTATAAAATGATTGGGTTTTTTAACACCCGCTGTGGCTCTCTCCAACTTCCTGCTAAAAACTTTACCCATGGGTATAACTCGGCAAGCAAAATTGAGAGACCCCAATAATGATTGAGCCTGTTTGAGCGTCAACTTGCCGTTTGCCAATGCCACAATTATCTCTCCCCTTAATTTGTCTATTTTTTCCTTGGGTAAACGACAGCATCCCTCCATGGTATCAATTTCGATTCCCAACAACGTCAACACAGATGTGGGACCTACAGTCTTCTCCTCAGCCACTGGGACCATAAATTCCTTCAATAATGACAAAGCATTTAATAAAATATTACCACATATGTCTGATCCGGCTGGACCCATGAACAAAAAATCATCTAAATAATGAACAATTCCAAACTGACCTGAATTTTTGGAAATGCACCAATGCAGAAAACTGCTGAATTTTTCAAAATATGAACAAGATATGGAGCAACCCATTGGGAGACATCTATCAACATAAAAACCGTCATTCAGACGGAAACCTAGATAACGAAAAAATTTCGGGTCAATGGGCAACAGCCGAAAGGCCGACTCTATATCAATTTTACTCATAAGAGCCCCTCTACCGAATGATCTCACCTTGGCTAAAGCATCCTCAAAAGACTGATAAATCACCATGGACAAACTCTCAGGGATTGCATCATTCACTGAAGACCCTCTTGGAAATGATAAATGCTGAATTAGCCTGAATTTACCCGGAGTCTTTTTTGGAACAACCCCAACTGGGGACAAAATTAAATCAGGCAATGGGGGGCAACTAAAAGGACCTACCATCCTACCCAAAGCAACCTCCTTATCAACTTTTTCTTTTAAAATAACTGGGAACTCTTGAGCCGAACGTAAATTGCAAACTTGACCACATTTAACGTGGCTTTTAATAGGCAACGGAAAACCTTTTGAGAAACCTAATCTTATAAACTCAGAATCGTCTCTATTTGGATAGTGATCCAACCAATGCAATAATTTGTCCAATTTAACTGGAGTAGGTGCCCTACTTAGACCCAGCAGTTGCTGGGATTCGTTGTTGCTGCTTGTGCCAACTACCTCTCCCACTAACCGTTTGCTGGCAGTTTTTAATGGGGTGGGTTCCTCCACAGCGGATACAAACATGCCGAAAATGACACCTGAATCCTATGGTACATTGACTATTATTGAAGGCATAACATTTGCCTGATCGATTCTTACCCACCATCCATCTGTTACTGGAATTACCTCGCTTCTCAGCCAGACCCTCTAAACCACTCTTAAGAGGTTGAGTAACATCTACAAAAATCTCCACATCTTTTTTACCAAAATCTATGATTTCCTTGCCATTCTGTTTTCTACGAAACTCCTCATCATAGGACCTCCATGCTGTTCCGCGCCCGGATCTGGCCAATTCGTGTAGCAAATACATATATTTAATTATATTCATGTGCTCCTGAGGCCTGTATTCCAAATAACAAGCTGCAAAGATAAGCATGCCCTTCTGCCAATTAGAGTAAGACTTATAAGCCTCCTCACCTATACCTGATTTCTTTCTAGCCGCCTCTAATGCTTTTTTCCCTTTGCTAGTTAAAGCAAACATGTTCACAAATTTTCCCTGTCTAATCCGCTCCCTAATTCTGGGCTGTATTCCTCTCAAAACTGCAGTATTAGTGCATTGCAAAGAATCCTCAGGACCCTCCTCCGAGGACATGCTGGAGCTACTGTGTCTGCGCCTTCTTTTATGTCTTGCATTGCAACCACTGCACCTGCTATCACATGAACCTGAGGACTCAGAGGAAGAAGTAGATGAGTCCCTGTGACTTCTGCGCCTGTGCTTACACTTTTGTGACGCTTTTTTCCTGCATGATTTTTCTGTAACTGCGCCCGTTACCTGACCTAACCACTGCATCATTTTGGCGCGCTGCAGGGTGCACATCCGACTCACCATAAAGACATCCCTCGTCCAGGGCAGACTCTACCACAGCCGCTGATTCCCCAGAATCCTCCTGCACTTCAGGGGCTGCAAAGGATTCCTCTGTAGAAATGCAAGGAGAAACATCTACCAGAAACTCATTAATATTCATATTGCCCCTATTACTTCCACCCGTTCTGGCCTGTAAAACAGCAGCCCCTAATTCACCAACGCCATCCCTCTGCAAACCGGAGGGATTCTGTTCTCCCAAAAAATTCCTTTCCGTGTTATTAGCGGTCAGCACCGGGACCAGTGCTGATATAACCGAGGTGCATATAGACGCTACCTCAGATGAGTTGAACCCAGCGCCATTACGTCCAAAACGCACCACATCAGTATATGACCTCCCTGGTACTGTGTCCCTCACACTATGTACCTCAGGGGCTCCCTTATTACCCCTAATATTACCCGTGGCGGGCCTTCCTTGCTGCCTTCCAGCATTACTTATACCCGATGTGCCTGCGCGCTGGCCCGCTAGAACCGTGTCAACGCCATTATCTATTGTACTAACCGGACCCCTGTTAATACCTCTGTTAGGTGCTCCCTCTCCTTGCACCGACTCTTGTACCCTTGTACCTCTCCCATTGTGCTCACCTCTAGTAAGAACAGAACTGCGTCGACCACCTCTGGCAGCCACGGACCCCCGCGGGCCCACGGGGCGACCGCGGCGTACCTCAGGCACATGCACTCCAGAGGTAACTCCCCGGGATGTTACCATTCTCCTCAACACCCCTCTCGGCGACTCCACCATGGCCCCGACACTTCGCGACATGGTGTTAACGGTAACCGGTTCCTTAGAATGGTTTCCCAAATTACGAGTTAAACCAGCAGCTCGTGACACAGACACGCTACTGACCCGGCCTCTGCGTGACGCAGCTTCGCCCGCCAAAAGCCTCTCAGGCGGTCGAGCCCGACCCCTGGCGGCGGCATTACCAACATTATTCCTAGCCTGACTCCGTGTTTGTGATGACAGCTGCTGCCCCCTCCCTGACACTAAAACAGCAGCATCCCTTTCCCCGCTGTCAATAAAACGAACAGGGGGACGCACAGCACGACTAGGCCTCGGCATGTTAGGAAAAAATAAGATTTTACTTACCGATAAATCTATTTCTCGGAGTCCGTAGTGGATGCTGGGGTTCCTGAAAGGACCATGGGGAATAGCGGCTCCGCAGGAGACAGGGCACAAAAAGTAAATCTTTTCCAGATCAGGTGGTGTGTACTGGCTCCTCCCCCTATGACCCTCCTCCAGACTCCAGTTAGGTACTGTGCCCGGACGAGCGTACACAATAAGGGAGGATTTTGAATCCCGGGTAAGACTCATACCAGCCACACCAATCACACCGTACAACTTGTGATCTAAAACCAGTTAACAGTATGATAACAGCGGAGCCTCTGAAAGATGGCTTCCTTCAACAATAACCCGAATTAGTTAACAATAACTATGTACAATTATTGCAGATAATCCGCACTTGGGATGGGCGCCCAGCATCCACTACGGACTCCGAGAAATAGATTTATCGGTAAGTAAAATCTTATTTTCTCTATCGTCCTAGTGGATGCTGGGGTTCCTGAAAGGACCATGGGGATTATACCAAAGCTCCCAAACGGGCGGGAGAGTGCGGATGACTCTGCAGCACCGAATGAGAGAACTCCAGGTCCTCCTTAGCCAGAGTATCAAATTTGTAAAATTTTACAAACGTGTTCTCCCCTGACCACGTAGCTGCTCGGCAAAGTTGTAATGCCGAGACCCCTCGGGCAGCCGCCCAAGATGAGCCCACCTTCCTTGTGGAGTGGGCCTTTACAGATTTAGGCTGTGGCAGGCCTGCCACAGAATGTGCAAGTTGGATTGTGCTACAGATCCAACGAGCAATCGTCTGCTTAGACGCAGGAGCACCCATCTTGTTGGGTGCATACAATATAAACAACGAGTCAGATTTTCTGACTCCAGCTGTCCTTGCAATATATATTTTTAATGCTCTGACAACGTCCAGTAACTTGGAGTCCTCCAAGTCACTTGTAGCCGCAGGCACTACAATAGGCTGGTTCAGATGAAATGCTGACACCACCTTAGGGAGAAAATGCGGACGAGTCCGCAGTTCTGCCCTGTCCGAATGGAAAATCAGATATGGGCTTTTGTAAGATAAAGCTGCCAGTTCTGACACTCTCCTGGCCGAAGCCAGGGCTAGAAGCATGGTCACTTTCCATGTGAGATATTTCAAATCCACCTTCTTTAGTGGTTCAAACCAATGAGATTTTAGAAAGTCCAAAACCACATTGAGATCCCACGGTGCCACTGGAGGCACCACAGGAGGCTGTATATGTAGCACTCCCTTAACAAAGGTCTGGACTTCAGGGACTGAAGCCAATTCTTTTTGAAAGAAAATCGACAGGGCCGAAATTTGAACCTTAATAGATCCCAATTTGAGACCCATAGACAATCCTGATTGCAGGAAAAGTAGGAATCGACCCAGTTGAAATTCCTCCGTCGGAGCACTCCGATCTTCGCACCACGCAACATATTTTCGCCAAATTCGGTGATAATGTTGCACGGTTACTAGTGATGAGCGGATTCGGTTTTACTCGGTTTTACTCGGTTTTACTCGGTTCTCAAAACGGCATCTTATTGGCTCACAGATGTCACGTGTTTTGGATAGCCAATAAGATGCCGTTTTGAGAACCGAGTAAAACCGAGTAAAACCGAGTAAAACCGAACCTCGCTCATCTCTAAGGTTACTTCCTTCCTTGCTTTAATCAAAGTAGGAATGACTTCTTCCGGCATGCCTTTTTCCTTTAGGATCCGGCGTTCAACCGCCATGCCGTCAAACGCAGCCGCGGTAAGTCTTGAAACAGACAGGGACCCTGCTGAAGCAAGTCCCTCCTTAGAGGTAGAGGCCACGGATCTTCCGTGATCATCTCTTGAAGTTCCGGGTACCAAGTCCTTCTTGGCCAATCCGGAACCACTAGTATCGTCCTTACGCCTCTTTGCCGTATAATTCTCAATACTTTTGGTATGAGAGGCAGAGGAGGAAACACATACACCGACTGGTACACCCAAGGCGTTACCAGCGCGTCCACAGCTATTGCCTGCGGATCTCTTGACCTGGCGCAATACCTGTCCAGTTTTTTGTTGAGGCGAGACGCCATCATGTCCACCATTGGTCTTTCCCAACAGGTTACCAGCAAGTGGAAGACTTCTGGATGAAGTCCCCACTCTCCCGGGTGAAGATCGTGTCTGCTGAGGAAGTCTGCTTCCCAGTTGTCCACTCCCGGGATGAACACTGCTGACAGTGCTATCACATGATTCTCTGCCCAGCGAAGAATCCTTGCAGCTTCTGCCATTGCACTCCTGCTTCTTGTGCCGCCCTGTCTGTTCACATGGGCGACTGCCGTGATGTTGTCCGACTGGATCAACACCGGTTTTCCCTGAAGCAGAGGTTCTGCCTGGCTTAGAGCATTGTATATTGCTCTTAGTTCCAGAATGTTTATGTGAAGAGACGTTTCCAGGCTCGTCCATACTCCCTGGAAGTTTCTTCCTTGTGTGACTGCTCCCCAGCCTCTCAGGCTGGCGTCCGTGGTCACCAGGATCCAATCCTGTATGCCGAATCTGCGGCCCTCCAATAGATGAGCACTCTGCAACCACCACAGAAGAGACACCCTTGTCCTTGGAGACAGGGTTATCCGCAGGTGCATCTGAAGATGCGACCCTGACCATTTGTCCAACAGATCCCTTTGGAAAATTCTTGCGTGGAATCTGCCGAATGGAATTGCTTCGTAAGAAGCCACCATTTTTCGCAGGACTCTTGTGCATTGATGTACAGACACCTTTCCTGGTTTTTGGAGGTTCCTGACAAGCTCGGATAACTCCTTGGCTTTTTCCTCCGGGAGAAAAACCTTTTTCTGAACCGTGTCCAGAATCATCCCTAGGAACAGCAGACGAGTTGTCGGCATTAACTGGGATTTTGGAATATTCAGAATCCACCCGTGCTGTTTTAGCACTTCTTGCGACAGTGCTAATCCCATCTCTAGCTGTTCTCTGGACCTTGCCCTTATTAGGAGATCGTCCAAGTATGGGATAATTAATATGCCTTTTCTTCGAAGAAGAATCATCATCTCGGCCATTACCTTTGTAAAGACCCGAGGTGCCGTGGACAATCCGAACGGCAGCGTCTGAAACTGATAGTGACAGTTTTGTACAACGAACCTGAGGTACCCCTGGTCTAGGTTCGCTATCACTGCTCTGAGTGACTCCACCTTGAACTTGAACTTCTTTATGTACAGGTTCAAGGACTTCAGATTTAGAATAGGCCTTACCGAGCCATCCGGCTTCGGTACCACAAAAAGAGTGGAATAATACCCCTTCCCTTGTTGTAGAAGAGGTACCTTGACTATCACCTGCTGAGAGTACAGCTTGTGAATGGCTTCCAAAACCGTCTCCCTTTCGGAGGGGGACGTTGGTAAAGCAGCCTTCAGGAAACGGCGAGGTGGATCTGTCTCTAATTCCAACCTGTACCCCTGAGATATTATCTGCAGGATCCAGGGATCTACCTGCAAGTGAGCCCACTGCGCGCTGTAATTTTTGAGACGACCACCCACCGTCCCCGAGTCCGCTTGAGAAGCCCCAGCGTCATGCTGAGGCTTTTGTAGAAGCCGGGGAAGGCTTCTGTTCCTGGGAAGGAGCTGCCTGTTGCTGTCTCTTCCCTCGACCTCTGCCTCGTGGCAGATATGAATAGCCCTTTGCTCTCTTATTTTTAAAGGAACGAAAGGGCTGCGGTTGAAAAGTCGGTGCCTTTTTCTGTTGGGGAGTGACTTGAGGTAGAAAGGTGGATTTCCCGGCTGTAGCCGTGGCCACCAAATCTGATAGACCGACTCCAAATAACTCCTCCCCTTTATACGGCAAAACTTCCATATCTCGTTTTGAATCCGCATCGCCTGTCCACTGTCGCGTCCATAAAGCTCTTCTGGCCGAAATGGACATAGCACTTACCCGTGATGCCAGTGTGCAGATATCCCTCTGTGCATCACGCATATAAAGAAATGCATCCTTTATTTGTTCTAACGACAGTAAAATATTGTCCCTGTCCAGGGTATCAATATTTTCAATCAGGGATTCTGACCAAACTACCCCAGCACTGCACATCCAGGCAGTCGCTATAGCTGGTCGTAGTATAACACCTGCATGTGTGTATATACTTTTTTGGATATTTTCCATCCTCCTATCTGATGGATCTTTAAGTGCGGCCGTCTCAGGAGAGGGTAACGCCACTTGTTTAGATAAGCGTGTTAGCGCCTTGTCCACCCTAGGAGGTGTTTCCCAGCGCTCCCTAACCTCTGGCGGGAAAGGGTATAATGCCAATAATTTCTTTGAAATTATCAGCTTTTTATCAGGGGCAACCCACGCTTCATTACACACGTCATTTAATTCTTCTGATTCAGGAAAAACTATAGGTAGTTTTTTCACACCCCACATAATACCCTGTTTAGTGGTACCTGTAGTATCAGCTAAATGTAACGCCTCCTTCATTGCCAAAATCATATAACGTGTGGCCCTACTGGAAAATACGGTTGATTCGTCACCGTCACCACTGGAGTCAGTGCCTGTGTCTGGGTCTGTGTCGACCGACTGAGGCAAAGGGTGTTTCACAGCCCCTGACGGTGTTTGAGTCGCCTGGACAGGCACTAATTGATTGTCCGGCCGTCTCATGTCGTCAAACGACTGCTTTAGTGTGTTGACACTATCCCGTAGTTCCATAAATAAAGGCATCCATTCTGGTGTCGACTCCCTAGGGGGTGACATCCTCATATTTGGCAATTGCTCCGCCTCCACACCAATATCGTCCTCATACATGTCGACACACACGTACCGACACACAGCAGACACACAGGGAATGCTCCTAACGAAGACAGGACCCACTAGCCCTTTGGGGAGACAGAGGGAGAGTTTGCCAGCACACACCAAAAGCGCTATATATAACAGGGATAGCCTTATAATAAGTGCTCCCTTTTAGCTGCTTTATATATATCAAAATATCGCCATAAATTTGCCCCCCCTCTCTGTTTTACCCTGTTTCTGTAGTGCAGTGCAGGGGAGAGACCTGGGAGCCGTCCTGACCAGCGGAGCTGTGAGAGGAAATGGCGCCGTGTGCTGAGGAGATAGGCCCCGCCCCTTTTCCGGCGGGCTCGTCTCCCGCTATTTAGTGAATCCAGGCAGGGGTTAAATATCTCCATATAGCCTCTGGGGGCTATATGTGAGGTATTTTTAGCCTTTATATAGGTTACATTTGCCTCCCAGGGCGCCCCCCCCCAGCGCCCTGCACCCTCAGTGACTGCGTGTGAAGTGTGCTGAGAGGAAAATGGCGCACAGCTGCAGTGCTGTGCGCTACCTTTAGAAGACTGCAGGAGTCTTCAGCCGCCGATTCTGGACCTCTTCTGACTTCAGCATCTGCAAGGGGGCCGGCGGCGCGGCTCCGGTGACCATCCAGGCTGTACCTGTGATCGTCCCTCTGGAGCTGATGTCCAGTAGCCAAGAAGCCAATCCATCCTGCACGCAGGTGAGTTCACTTCTTCTCCCCTCAGTCCCTCGTTGCAGTGATCCTGTTGCCAGCAGGACTCACTGTAAAATAAAAAACCTAAGCTAAACTTTTTCTAAGCAGCTCTTTAGGAGAGCCACCTAGATTGCACCCTTCTCGGCCGGGCACAAAAATCTAACTGGAGTCTGGAGGAGGGTCATAGGGGGAGGAGCCAGTACACACCACCTGATCTGGAAAAGCTTTACTTTTTGTGCCCTGTCTCCTGCGGAGCCGCTATTCCCCATGGTCCTTTCAGGAACCCCAGCATCCACTAGGACGATAGAGAAAGGAAAGATAGATAAGAAAAAGTCAAAGAATAAAAGGGGGTTGAAAAGATTAAAGATTAGTAAAGATAGAAAGGAAATAAGAAGAAAAATACCACAAAATCACAAATAATACACAGTTCAGTACACAACAAATGCAGAGCACTTCACTGTTCAATTTTCACTGAGGAAAAGGGGGAGAACCTATTCAGTGCTCTCCTTATAAGGGCTAAGCCCCTCCCATCACCAGATTCCTCAGTCAACTCATAGGCCCACTGTTACCATGGATACCTCCACTTCTCCAGCTGCTTCATTCAGCCTGCTATTCAGAATTTTATGTCACTACAGCCATATAAAATGTCCTCCGTTCTCTTTCTTTTGGCCCTCTACGCTCCCCGTTGTTTATGGATCGGGTTGTCATGCCAACGCCGCGGGGAGTCGTGTGAGGCGTGATGACGTCACCAAGGAAGAGACCCCGGAAGTGCGGGCGGGCCCGGCGCTGACACCGTGGGGAGACGCTGATGGGTTGTGTCTGTCACTGGTACAAAGGTATCAGGGCCGGTTCAAGGGCGCAGAGCGCCCCGGGCAGGAAAGGGGCGTGGCCTAATACAGGGGGCGTGGTGAGTCACGCCCCCTGTACATTGAAAGCGCCGCTTGAATGCTGAGCGGTGCGCGATGACGTCATCGCGCACCGCACAGCAAAAGGTCCTCTCCACGAAGAGAAACTAGACGCTATGCGTCTAGTTCCCTTCGTGGAGAGGACCTTTGCTGTGCGGTGCGCGATGACGGAAGGCGGCGCCCCGGGCAAAAGTCCTGCTTGCCCGTGGCAAGAACCGCCACTGAAAGGTATGTGTTTCATTTATGTATACACTTGTTTGCTTTCACATGTAGCCTGAAGACGGAGTAAAATCCGAATCGTTGCTGCTATGACCTAAGTGTTGTGTTGTTTTTCATAAGTCCGCTGGGAGCGCCACTATTGTTTGCCATTTTATATATATATATATAATATATATATATATATATATATATATATATATATATATATGGGACTAGTATCTAAGGGTTTAAACACATTTTCAGTTAAATACTACACCATTTGGCACATTGTTCTTTTGTTGCTTCTAAATTTAGATACTGGACTACTAAGGAATGTAGTGTGTTTGCATTTGTTTATTTGTTTTATCTGATTTTTGTTCTTAAAATTTTTCTATTTTCTTTGTATATTTTTGATTTAATAATTGATTTGTTAGAGATATGGGCCTAATTCAGACCTGATCGCAGAAGCAAATTGGTTAGCTAATGGGCAAAACCATGTGCACTGCAAGGGGGGCAGATATAACATGTGCAGAGGGAGTTAGATTTGGGTGGGGTGTGTTCAAACCTTAATCTAAATTGTAGTATAAAAATAAAGCAGCCAGTATTTACCCTTCACAGAAACAATATAACCCACCCAAATCTAACTCTCTCTGCACATGTTACATGTGCCACACCTGCAGTGCACATGGGCCCTCATTCCGAGTTGATCGCTCGCCACTCGCCAGCTACTTTTTGCAGCCATGTAAACGCATAGTCTCCGCCCACGGGGGAGTGTATTTTTGCTTTGCAGGTGTGCGATTGCATGTGCAGCCGTGCGGTACGAAAAAGTTTTTTGCAGTTTCAGAATATGTCTGAACTTACTCAGCCCTTGCGATCACTTCAAGCTGTCCGGTCCCGGAATTGACGTCAGACACCCACCCTGCAAACGCCTGGACATGCCTGCGTTTTCCCTACCACTCCCAGAAAACGGTCAGTTGACACCCATAAACGCTCTCTTCCTGTCAATCTCCTTGCGATCGGTTGTGCGAATGGATTAGTCGCTAGAAGCATTGCACAGTAACGATGCTGTTTGTACAAATACGGCGCGTGTGCACATTGCGGTGCATAAGCAATGCATGCGCAGTAGTAACCTGATCGCTGCACTGCGAAAATCAGCAGTGAGCGATCAACTCGGAATGACCCCCATGGTTTTGCCCATTAGCTAATAAATTTGCTGCTGCAATCAGGTCTGAATTAGACCCATAATTGGGCATTTAAGTGCTTCGATTTTTCTATTTTTCAAACACACACCTACACAAACACATATAAATAAATATAATATACACAGCACTGATCATACCTCCATATCAGTAGCCACATCCCCACGTGCTGGTCATACCCCCTGCTTCGGCACGCAATAGGCCCATCAGAAATTTCAGCTCCATGCCCATGAGTACCTTAATCTGGCACTGGTCAACCTAATGCTTGTGTCAACCTATTTTGGGTGTCGACTTAGTTACTGTCGACCAATAGTGGTCAACCTAGACACTGTCAACCTAAGTGTGGTTGACCTTATGAACCACACCCAATACACAGAGGTGTAAACAAAAAACAAACGTAATCTCTGTATCGTCAAAAATCTGCACATCTAGACATCGCGCAAGGTTTCAACAGAACCTCGCATTGAACCGATTCAGCCCCTAAACTGTAAGATAACTGTACATGCTTGGCCTAAAATTATATAACAACAGGGGGGCCATTTTATTTTCATGTTTGTAAGTAAAGCAAAAAAGCAAGCAACTGAGCAAAACCATGCTGCACGGCAGGTGGGGCAGATGTAACGTGTGCAGAGAGATTTAGATTTGGGTGAGATGTATTCAAACTGAAATCCAAATTGCAGTGTAAAAAATAAAGCTGTGGGCTTTGTGCAAAAGCAGCCAGTATTTACCCCGCAGAGAAAAAATAAAACCCACCCAAATCTAAATCTCTCTCCAGGTGTTACATCTGCCCCACCTGCAGTGCAGCATGGTTTTGCCCAGTTGCTTGCTTTATTTCTACTTACAAATATGAATCAGGCCTTATGTTTCAAGCATCCCGCTCCCTAATTCATTTTGGGTGTCAAATGCAAGAACATTATTCCATAAATGTAATACTACTGAAAATCCATTCCAGGTACTAGAAAACAAACATAACACTGCGAACTTATGACTCCTGTGAAATGCCGACTCTGTCCCAGAAAATCAGGGCTGCGTGGGAGCACTATTATTAGTGCATACCATTGTGGTACCAAGCTTTTCCCATATCTCCTTGACGCTGAAGACCTCTGAGACCTGGGCATGAAACTGGTATAATACTTTGAAGTCTACTGTTTGTTCTTGTTTGTTTTTACATTTTGAGCCGTTTATGGGAATAGGAAGGATGAAGGGTAACAGGGAAATAGGAGATTGAGGGGAGGGGAATGTGGAAGGACATCCATGTACAGTTATGTAAGTTATGTACTACATATGGTGTCACTTAGTACATAGCCTAATATCACTATGTAGTAAAAGTAATAATTATAGATATAGAATATAGATATTTTAGATATCTATTACTGAACAAATCTGAATAGTATTAATGATAGCTGCAATCTACACCGGACATGAGGGGTTTGCCTTTGAAAAGATTGCTAATTAAAAACATCGGACAGACTCACCGGAAATCCGTTGATGCCTGCAGTTCACAGTCTATTACATTTACTCCTAGATGTTATTGTATGTTAACCAGCAATTGCTGTGTTTACTTTATCATAGGAATGGTTTGCCACAAATGATTGATGGTTTTGCCATCAGTGGTGGAGTGGAGAACCAAAAGTTATCTGCCATCGGTGGCTGTGAAGTGCCAATGTTTTGGTTTTTCTTTTCACAGCACCAAGGGCACAAAGCTTAGTGGTGCCCCACCCCCTGGAGCACCACTGCAGTACCAAAGGAGGAAAAGCGTCAGTGGTGGGAGGAGGGGTGGGGAGTGACCCTTTAACTATACTTCTGAAGTGGGTACTGGGACATGAAGGGCCCACCCGGGCAATGCAGGGGTAATAAATCAAGCTTAAAGGGTGTGGTCAGCCACCAGAGGGGGTGTGGCCATCCACCACAAAGGCTTGGCTGACTATTAAAGAGTGCATGATCTAGTAAATACTAGTGATGTGCACCGGAAATTTTTCGGGTTTTGTGTTTTGGTTTTGGGTTCGGTTCCGCGTAGTGATGAGCGGGTTCGGTTCCTCGGAATCCGAACCCCCCCCGAACTTCAGCCTTTTTACACGGATCCGAGGCAGACTCGGATCTTCCCGCCTTGCTCGGCTAACCCGAGCGCGCCCGAACGTCATCATCCCGCTGTCGGATTCTCGCGAGGCTCGGATTCTATCGCGAGACTCGGATTCTATATAAGGAGCCGCGCGTCGCCGCCATTTTCACACGTGCATTGAGATTCATAGGGAGAGGACGTGGCTGGCGTCCTCTCCATGTAGATTAGAAGAGAGAGAGTGAGAGTGAGACACTTGATTTACTGGAGCTTAGGAGTACTCAGAGAGTGCAGAGTTTACTAGTGACTGACCAGTGACCACCAGTGCAGTTTTATTATATTATTATTTAATATAATCCGTTCTCTGCCTGAAAAAAAACGATACACAGTGACACAGTAACAGTATACCATATCTGTGCTCAGCCTCAGTGTGCTGCATCATCTATGTATATCTGACTGTGCTGAGTGCTCAGTGCTCACACAGCTTAATTGTGGGGGAGACTGGGGAGCAGTAGCAGGAGTACATATTATTTAACAGTGCACACTTTTGCTGCCAGAGTGCCACTGCCAGTGTGACTGACCAGTGACCACTGTCTGACCACCAGTATATTGTGATTGTCTGCCTGAAAAAGTTAAACACTCGTCGTGTGGTGTTTTTATTCTATAAACGCATTCTACTGACAGTGTCCAGCAGGTCCGTCATTAATTATATAATATATACCTGTCCGGCTGCAGTAGTGATATATATATATATATTTTTTATATCATTATCATCCAGTCTATATTAGCAGCAGACGCAGTACGGTAGTCCACGGCTGTAGCTACCTCTGTGTCGGCAGTCGCTCGTCCATCCATAATTGTATACCACCTACCTGTGGTGTGTTTTTTTTTTCTATCTTCTTGATACTAGTAGCTTACTTTAGGAGTCTGCAGTGCTGACAGTGTCCAGCAGGTCCGTCATTATAATATATACCTGTCCGGCTGCAGTAGTGATATATATATATATTTTTTATATCATTATCATCCAGTCTATATTAGCAGCAGACGCAGTACGGTAGTCCACGGCTGTAGCTACCTCTGTGTCGGCAGTCGCTCGTCCATCCATAATTGTATACCACCTACCTGTGGTGTTTTTTTTTTCCTATCTTCTTGATACTACTAGTAGCTTACTTTAGGAGTCTGCAGTGCTGCTGACAGTGTCCAGCAGGTCCGTCATTATATAATATATACCTGTCCGGCTGCAGTAGTGATATATATATATTTTTTATATCATTATCATCCAGTCTATATTAGCAGCAGATGCAGTACGGTAGTCCACGGCTGTAGCTACCTCTGTGTCGGCAGTCGCTCGTCCATCCATAATTGTATACCACCTACCTGTGGTGTTTTTTTTTTTTCTATCTTCTTGATACTACTAGTAGCTTACTTTAGATGTCTGCAGTGCTGCTGACAGTGTCCAGCAGGTCCGTCATTATATAATATATGCCTGTCTGGCTGCAGTAGTGATATATATATATTTTTTATATCATTATTATCCAGTCTATATTAGCAGCAGACGCAGTACGGTAGTCCACGGCTGTAGCTACCTCTGTGTCGGCAGTCGCTCGTCCATCCATAATTGTATACCACCTACCTGTGGTGTTTTTTTTTCTTTCTATCTTCTTGATACTACTAGTAGCTTACTTTAGGAGTCTGCAGTGCTGCTGACAGTGTCCAGCAGGTCCGTCATTATATAATATATACCTGTCCGGCTGCAGTAGTGATATATATGTATTTTTTATATCATTATCATCCAGTCTATACTAGCAGCAGACGCAGTATGGTAGTCCACGGCTGTAGCTACCTCTGTGTCGGCAGTCGCTCGTCCATCCATAATTGTATACCACCTACCTGTGGTGTTTTTTTTTTTTTCTATCTTCTTGATACTACTAGTAGCTTACTTTAGGAGTCTGCAGTGCTGCTGACAGTGTCCAGCAGGTCCGTCATTATATAATATATACCTGTCCGGCTGCAGTAGTGATATATATATATTTTTTATATCATTATCATCCAGTCTATATTAGCAGCAGACGCAGTACGCTCATCCATCCATAAGTATACTAGTATCCATCCATCTCCATTGTTCACCTGAGGTGCCTTTTAGTTGTGCCTATTAAAATATGGAGAACAAAAATGTTGAGGTTCCAAAAATAGGGAAAGATCAAGATCGACTTCCACCTCGTGCTGAAGCTGCTGCCACTAGTCATGGCCGAGACGATGAAATGCCAGCAACGTCGTCTGCCAAGGCCGATGCCCAATGTCATAGTACAGAGCATGTAAAATCCAAAACACCAAATATCAGTAAAAAAAGGACTCAAAAATCTAAAATAAAATTGTCGGAGGAGAAGCGTAAACTTGCCAATATGCCATTTACCACACGGAGTGGCAAGGAACGGCTGAGGCCCTGGCCTATGTTCATGGCTAGTGGTTCAGCTTCACATGAGGATGGAAGCACTCAGCCTCTCGCTAGAAAAATGAAAAGACTCAAGCTGGCAAAAGCACAGCAAAGAACTGTGCGTTCTTCGAAATCACAAATCCACAAGGAGAGTCCAATTGTGTCGTTTGCGATGCCTGACCTTCCCAACACTGGACGTGAAGAGCATGCGCCTTCCACCATTTGCACGCCCCCTGCAAGTGCTGGAAGGAGCACCCGCAGTCCAGTTCCTGATAGTCAGATTGAAGATGTCAGTGTTGAAGTACACCAGGATGAGGAGGATATGGGTGTTGCTGGCGCTGGGGAGGAAATTGACCAGGAGGATTCTGATGGTGAGGTGGTTTGTTTAAGTCAGGCACCCGGGGAGACACCTGTTGTCCGTGGGAGGAATAGGGCCATTGACATGCCTGGTGAAAATACCAAAAAAATCAGCTCTTCGGTGTGGAAGTATTTCAACAGAAATGCGGACAACATTTGTCAAGCCGTGTGTTGCCTTTGTCAAGCTGTAATAAGTAGGGGTAAGGACGTTAACCACCTCGGAACATCCTCCCTTATACGTCACCTGCAGCGCATTCATCATAAGTCAGTGACAAGTTCAAAAACTTTGGGCGACAGCGGAAGCAGTCCACTGACCAGTAAATCCCTTCCTCTTGTAACCAAGCTCACGCAAACCACCCCACCAACTCCCTCAGTGTCAATTTCCTCCTTCCCCAGGAATGCCAATAGTCCTGCAGGCCATGTCACTGGCAATTCTGACGAGTCCTCTCCTGCCTGGGATTCCTCCGATGCATCCTTGCGTGTAACGCCTACTGCTGCTGGCGCTGCTGTTGTTGCTGCTGGGAGTCGATGGTCATCCCAGAGGGGAAGTCGTACTCGTAAGACCACTTTTACTACTTCCACCAAGCAATTGACTGTCCAACAGTCCTTTGCGAGGAAGATGAAATATCACAGCAGTCATCCTGCTGCAAAGCGGATAACTGAGGCCTTGGCATCCTGGGCGGTGAGAAACGTGGTTCCGGTATCCATCATTACTGCAGAGCCAACTAGAGACTTGTTGGAGGTACTGTGTCCCCGGTACCAAATACCATCTAGGTTCCATTTCTCTAGGCAGGCGATACCGAAAATGTACACAGACCTCAGAAAAAGACTCACCAGTGTCCTAAAAAATGCAGTTGTACCCAATGTCCACTTAACCACGGACATGTGGACAAGTGGAGCAGGGCAGGCTCAGGACTATATGACTATGACAGCCCACTGGGTAGATGTATGGACTCCCGCCGCAAGAACAGCAGCGGCGGCACCAGTAGCAGCATCTCGCAAACGCCAACTCTTTCCTAGGCAGGCTACGCTTTGTATCACCGCTTTCCAGAATACGCACACAGCTAAAAACCTCTTACGGCAACTGAGGAAGATCATCGCAGAATGGCTTACCCCAATTGGACTCTCCTGTGGATTTGTGGCATCGGACAACGCCAGCAATATTGTGTGTGCATTAAATCTGGGCAAATTCCAGCACGTCCCATGTTTTGCACATACCTTGAATTTGGTGGTGCAGAATTATTTAAAAAACGAGAGGGGCGTGCAAGAGATGCTGTCGGTGGCCAGAAGAATTGCGGGACACTTTCGGCGTACAGGCACCACGTACAGAAGACTGGAGCACCACCAAAAACGCCTGAACCTGCCCTGCCATCATCTGAAGCAAGAAGTGGTAACGAGGTGGAATTCAACCCTCTATATGCTTCAGAGGTTGGAGGAGCAGCAAAAGGCCATTCAAGCCTATACAACTGAGCACGATTTAGGAGGTGGAATGCACCTGTCTCAAGCGCAGTGGAGAATGATTTCAACGTTGTGCAAGGTTCTGCAACCTTTTGAACTTGCCACACGTGAAGTCAGTTCAGACACTGCCAGCCTGAGTCAGGTCATTCCCCTCATCAGGCTTTTGCAGAAGAAGCTGGAGACATTGAAGGAGGAGCTAACACAGAGCGATTCCGCTAGGCATGTGGGACTTGTGGATGGAGCCCTTAATTCGCTTAACAAGGATTCACGGGTGGTCAATCTGTTGAAATCAGAGCACTACATTTTGGCCACCGTGCTCGATCCTAGATTTAAAACCTACCTTGGATCTCTCTTTCCGGCAGACACAAGTCTGCTGGGGTTCAAAGAACTGCTGGTGACAAAATTGTCAAGTCAAGCGGAACGCGACCTGTCAACATCTCCTCCTTCACATTCTCCCGCAACTGGGCCCCCACCAAAAACTGGGCCCCCACCAAAAAAGAAGCAATCAATCTCTCCTTGCACAAACTGGCTCTACAGAGGCAAGATGTCCACCTCATCATCATCGTCCGATTCATCACCCCTTTCACCGTGTACATCCCCCTCCTCACAGATTATTAATTCGTCCCCACTGGAATCCACCATCTCAGGTCCCCGTGTACTTTCTGGAGGCAATTGCTGCTGGTGAATGTCTCCACGGAGGAATTGATTATAATTCATTTTAATGAACATCATCTTCTCCACATTTTCTGGAAGTAACCTCGTACGCCGATTGCTGACAAGGTGAGCGGCGGCACTAAACACTCTTTCGGAGTACACACTGGAGGGAGGGCAACTTAGGTAGAAAAAAGCCAGTTTGTGCAAGGGCCTCCAAATTGCCTCTTTTTCTAGCCAGTATACGTACGGACTGTCTGACGTGCCTACTTGGATGCGGTCACTCATATAATCCTCCACCATTCTTTCAATGGTGAGAGAATCATATGCAGTGACAGTAGATGACATGTCAGTAATCGTTGGCAGGTCCTTCAGTCCGGACCAGATGTCAGCACTCGCTCCAGACTGCCCTGCATCACCGCCAGCAGGTGGGCTCGGAATTCGTAGCCTTTTCCTCGCACCCCCAGTTGCGGGAGAATGTGAAGGAGGAGATGTTGACGGGTCACGTTCCGCTTGACTTGACAATTTTCTCACCAGCAGGTCTTTGAACCTCTGCAGACTTGTGTCTGCCGGAAAGAGAGATACAACGTAGGTTTTAAATCTAGGATCGAGCACGGTGGCCAAAATGTAGTGCTCTGATTTCAACAGATTGACCACCCGTGAATCCTGGTTAAGCGAATGAAGGGCTCCATCCACAAGTCCCACATGCCTAGCGGAATCGCTCTGTTTTAGCTCCTCCTTCAATGTCTCCAGCTTCTTCTGCAAAAGCCTGATGAGGGGAATGACCTGACTCAGGCTGGCAGTGTCTGAACTGACTTCACGTGTGGCAAGTTCAAAAGGTTGCAGAACCTTGCACAACGTTGAAATCATTCTCCACTGCGCTTGAGTCAGGTGCATTCCACCTCCTTTGCCTATATCGTGGCCAGATGTATAGGCTTGAATGGCCTTTTGCTGCTCCTCCATCCTCTGAAGCATATAGAGGGTTGAATTCCACCTCGTTACCACCTCTTGCTTCAGATGATGGCAGGGCAGGTTCAGGTGTTTTTGGTGGTGCTCCAGTCTTTTGAACGCGGTGCCTGTACGCCGAAGGTGGCCCGCAATTCTTCTGGCCACCGACAGCATCTCTTGCATGCCCCTGTCATTTTTTAAATAATTCTGCACCACCAAATTCAAGGTATGTGCAAAACATGGGACGTGCTGGATTTTGCCCAGATGTAATGCACGCACAATATTGCTGGCGTTGTCCGATGCCACAAATCCCCAGGAGAGTCCAATTGGGGTAAGCCATTCTGCGATGATCTTCCTCAGTTGCCGTAAGAGGTTTTCAGCTGTGTGCGTATTCTGGAAAGCGGTGATACAAAGTGTAGCCTGCCTAGGAACGAGTTGGCGTTTGCGAGATGCTGCTACTGGTGCCGCCGCTGCTGTTCTTGCAGCGGGAGGCAATACATCTACCCAGTGGGCTGTCACAGTCATGTAGTCCTGAGTTTGCCCTGCTCCACTTGTCCACATGTCTGTAGTTAAGTGGACATTGGGTACAACTGCATTTTTTAGGACACTGGTGACTCTTTTTCTGAGGTCTGTGTACATTTTCGGTATCGCCTGCCTAGAGAAATGGAACCTAGCTGGTATTTGATACCGGGGACACAGTACCTCAATCAAGTCTCTAGTTGGCTCTGAATTAACGATGGATACCGGAACCACGTTTCTCACCGCCCAGGCTGCCAAGGCCTCAGTTATCTGCTTTGCAGCAGGATGACTGCTGTGATATTTCATCTTCCTCGCAAAGGACTGTTGGACAGTCAATTGCTTACTGGAGGTAGTACAAGTGGTCTTCCGACTTCCGCTCTGGGATGACAATCGACTCCCAGCAGCAACAACAGCAGCGCCAGCAGCAGTAGGCGTTACACTCAAGGATGCATCGGAGGAATCCCAGGTAGGAGAGGACTCGTCAGACTTGCCAGTGACATGGCCTGCAGGACTATTGGCTTTCCTGGGTAAGGAGGAAATTGACACTGAGGGAGTTGGTGGTGTGGTTTGCAGGAGCTTGGTTACAAGAGGAAGGGATTTACTGGTCAGTGGACTGCTTCCGCTGTCACACAAAGTTTTTGAACTTGTCACTGACTTATGATGAATGCGCTGCAGGTGACGTATAAGGGAGGATGTTCCGAGGTGGTTAACGTCCTTACCCCTACTTATTACAGCTTGACAAAGGCAACACACGGCTTGACACCTGTTGTCCGCATTTGTGTTGAAATAATTCCACACCGAAGAGCTGATTTTTTTGTATTTTTTGACCAGGCATGTCAATGGCCATATTCGTCCCACGGACAACAGGTGTCTCCCCGGGTGCCTGACTTAAACAAACCACCTCACCATCAGAATCCTCCTTGTCAATTTCCTCCCCAGCGCCAGCAACACCCATATCCTCATCCTGGTGTACTTCAACAGTGACATCTTCAATTTGACTATCAGGAACTGGACTGCGGGTGCTCCTTCCAGCACTTGCAGGGGGCGTGCAAATGGTGGAAGGTGCAAGCTCTTCCCGTCCAGTGTTAGGAAGGTCAGGCATCGCAACCGACACAATTGGACTCTCCTTGGGGATTTGTGATTTCGAAGAACGCACAGTTCTTTGCTGTGCTTTTGCCAGCTTAAGTCTTTTCTTTTTTCTAGCGAGAGGATGAGTGCTTCCATCCTCATGTGAAGCTGAACCACTAGCCATGAACATAGGCCAGGGCCTCAGCCGTTCCTTGCCACTCCGTGTCGTAAATGGCATATTGGCAAGTTTACGCTTCTCCTCAGACGCTTTTGATTTTGATTTTTGGGTCATTTTTTTACTGATCTTTTGTGTTTTGGATTTTACATGCTCTGTACTATGACATTGGGCATCGGCCTTGGCAGTCGACGTTGATGGCATTTCATCGTCTCAGCCATGACTAGTGGCAGCAGCTTCAGCACGAGGTGGAAGTGGATCTTGATCTTTCCCTATTTTTTTAACCTCCACATTTTTGTTCTCCATATTTTTATGCGCACAACTAAAAGGCACCACAGGTATACAATGTAGATGGATGGATAGTATACTTTATGTATGACGACGAGTGACTGAAGACACAGAGGTAGGTACAGCAGTGGCCTACCGTACTGCTATATACAGTATAATGGACCTGGTGGACACTGTCAGCAGACTGCGTTTATAGTATAAAGAAAAAAAGACACCACAGGTATACAATGTAGATGGATGGATAGTCTACTTTATGTATGACGACGAGTGACTGAAGACACAGAGGTAGGTACAGCAGTGGCCTACCGTACTGCTATATACAGTATAATGGACCTAGTGGACACTGTCAGCAGACTGCGTTTATAGTATAAAGAAAAAAAGACACCACAGGTATACAATGTAGATGGATGGATAGTATACTTTATGTATGACGACGAGTGACTGAAGACACAGAGGTAGGTACAGCAGTGGCCTACCGTACTGCTATATACAGTATAATGGACCTGGTGGACACTGTCAGCAGACTGCGTTTATAGTATAAAGAAAAAAAAGACACCACAGGTATACAATGTAGATGGATGGATAGTCTACTTTATGTATGACGACGAGTGACTTAAGACACAGAGGTAGGTACAGCAGTGGCCTACCGTACTGCTATATACAGTATAATGGACCTGGTGGACACTGTCAGCAGACTGCGTTTATAGTATAAAGACAAAAAGACACCACAGGTATACAATGTAGATGGATGGATAGTCTACTTTATGTATGACGACGAGTGACTGAAGACACAGAGGTAGGTACAGCAGTGGCCTACCGTACTGCTATATACAGTATAATGGACCTAGTGGACACTGTCAGCAGACTGCGTTTATAGTATAAAGAAAAAAAGACACCACAGGTATACAATGTAGATGGATGGATAGTATACTTTATGTATGACGACGAGTGACTGAAGACACAGAGGTAGGTACAGCAGTGGCCTACCGTACTGCTATATACAGTATAATGGACCTGGTGGACACTGTCAGCAGACTGCGTTTATAGTATAAAGAAAAAAAAGACACCACAGGTATACAATGTAGATGGATGGATAGTCTACTTTATGTATGACGACGAGTGACTTAAGACACAGAGGTAGGTACAGCAGTGGCCTACCGTACTGCTATATACAGTATAATGGACCTGGTGGACACTGTCAGCAGACTGCGTTTATAGTATAAAGACAAAAAGACACCACAGGTATACAATGTAGATGGATGGATAGTCTACTTTATGTATGACGACGAGTGACTGAAGACACAGAGGTAGGTACAGCAGTGGCCTACCGTACTGCTATATACAGTATAATGGACCTGGTGGACACTGTCAGCAGACTGCGTTTATAGTATAAAGAAAAAAAGACACCACAGGTATACAATGTAGATGGATGGATAGTATACTTTATGTATGACGACGAGTGACTGAAGACACAGAGGTAGGTACAGCAGTGGCCTACCGTACTGCTATATACAGTATAATGGACCTGGTGGACACTGTCAGCAGACTGCGTTTATAGTATAAAGAAAAAAAGACACCACAGGTATACAATGTAGATGGATGGATAGTCTACTTTATGTATGACGACGAGTGACAGAAGACACAGAGGTAGGTACAGCAGTGGCCTACCGTACTGCTATATACAGTATAATGGACCTGGTGGACACTGTCAGCAGACTGCGTTTATAGTATAAAGAAAAAAAGACACCACAGGTATACAATGTAGATGGATGGATAGTATACTTTATGTATGACGACGAGTGACTGAAGACACAGAGGTTGGTACAGCAGTGGCCTACCGTACTGCTATATACAGTATAATGGACCTGGTGGACACTGTCAGCAGACTGCGTTTATAGTATAAAGAAAAAAAGACACCACAGGTATACAATGTAGATGGATGGATAGTCTACTTTATGTATGACGACGAGTGACTGAAGACACAGAGGTAGGTACAGCAGTGGCCTACCGTACTGCTATATACAGTATAATGGACCTGGTGGACACTGTCAGCAGACTGCGTTTATAGTATAAAGAAAAAAAGACACCACAGGTATACAATGTAGATGGATGGATAGTATACTTTATGTATGACGACGAGTGACTGAAGACACAGAGGTAGGTACAGCAGTGGCCTACCGTACTGCTATATTCAGTATAATGGACCTGGTGGACACTGTCAGCAGACTGCGTTTATAGTATAAAGAAAAAAAGACACCACATGTATACAATGTAGATGGATGGATAGTATACTTTATGTATGACGACGAGTGACTGAAGACACAGAGGTAGGTACAGCAGTGGCCTACCGTACTGCTATATACAGTATAATGGGCCTGGTGGACACTGTCAGCAGACTGCGTTTATACTTATAGTATAAAGAAAAAAAGACACCACAGGAGTGTTTTTCAGGCAGACAAACGTATACTGGTGGTCACTGTCAGCAAAACTGTGCACTGTACTCCTGCTATAGCTGCTCCCCAGTCTCCCCCACAATTAAGCAGTGTGAGCACTCAGCACAGTCAGATATATCATGCAGCACACTGAGGCTGAGCACAGATATGGTATGGAGCGTTTTTTTCAGGCAGAGAACGGATAAAAAAAAACTAGCAAAACTCTGCACTGTACTCCTCCTGAGTCCTAACAGCTGCTCCCCAATCCTCCCCACAATAAGCTAAGCAGTAGCAATCAGATCAACTAACTACTATAACTATATAAACGGAGAGGACGCCAGCCACGTCCTCTCCCTATCAATCTCAATGCACGTGTGAAAATGGCGGCGACGTGCGGCTGCTTATATAGAATCCGAATCTCGCGAGAATCCGACAGCGGGATGATGACGTTCGGGCGCGCTCGGTTTAACCGAGCCACACGGGAGAATCCGAGTACGGCTCGGACCCGTGTAAAAAGGCTGAAGTTCGGGGGGGTTCGGTTTCCGAGAAACCGAACCCGTTCATCACTAGTAAATACTGATCATGCATGCATAATGTACCAGATTGATAACAGCAGTGCACTGTAGTAAATGCACCATAGTCCAGGGAATACAGGCGTGAAGCAGTGAAAAGTGTGGAGAAGTGGGCCAGTGGGAAAGTTGATCATGGCAACCAATCAGCACTGAAGTAACATTTATAATATGCATACTATACAATTGTATGGAGCAGCTGATTGGCTGCCATGGGCAACTTCTCCACAGGCTCACTTCCCCACTCTTTTTACTGTTTCATGAATAGACCCATTGTGTAATGTAACGTGTGTAAAGTAAGGGTGTCGTACGGTATGCCGGCGCTCGGGCTCCCGGCACCCAGCATACCGGCGCCGGGAGCCCGACCGCCGGCATACCGACAGCGGGCGAGCACAAAGGAGCCCCTTGCGGGCTCGCTGCGCTCGCCACGCTGCGGGCACGGTGGCGCACTACGCGCGCCACACTATTTTATTCTCCCTCCAGGGGGGTCGTGGACCCCCACGAGGGAGAATAGTTGTCGGTATGCCGGGTGTCGGGATTCCGGCGCCGGTATACTGTGCGCCGGGATCCCGACATTCGGCATACAGAAGACCACCCGTAAAGTAAACATACAGTTAAGCATATGATGGTGATCCTGTCTATATACCACATTAATGCACTGTATTTGTGAACATAATAATAATTTTATTTATATAGAGCTCTTTCTCCAACAGTACTCAAGGCGCTCAAAGGGACCCCAGTACTGACCTGCCAGTTTCTCAAACTCAATGAGAACTTCATTAGGTGAAGTAATGGCGAAATACATGTCATCGTAAAAAAAAAATCTATCTTAGCACTTACTACTGGGATGACTTAATTGTAGGTTAGTGAATGAATGCAGAGCTACAATGTCATTCCAGTCACTGCCAGGAACTGTGTTTATTATGTTAAAACCCCCAGCATAAAAGCAGAGGGGACAGGGTGAACCAAGCACCCATGTTCATCAGTGGTCTTCTCCACCTTCCACCCTTAGCAACCACTGTGCTAGATAATAACAGCTAGATGCTAATTGGTTGCCATGGGCAACTTTTCCACTTTATCTCTTTCATAAATCTCCCCTTAAGACTAGTGATGAGCGGGTTCGGTTCCTCGGAAACCAAACCCCCCCCGATCTTCACACTTTTTACACGGGTCTGAGGCATACTCGGATTCTCCCGTATGGCTCGGTTAACCCGAGCGCACCCAAACGTCATCATCCCGCTGTCGGATTCTCGCGAGATTCGGATTCTATATAAGCAGCCGCGCGTCGCCGCCATTTTCACTCGTGCATTGGAAATGTTAGGGAGAGGACGTGGCTGGCGTCCTCTCCGTGTATTGTTTATGCAAATATTTGTGCTTGCTTTACTTATTGCTTAATTGTGGGGACTGGGGAGCAGCTGTATATTAATATAGGAGGAGTACAGTGCAGAGTTTTGCTGATCAGTGACCACCAGTTTTATCCGTTCTCTGCCTGAAAAAAACGCTTTTTATCTGTGCTCAGTGTGCTGCATATATCTGTGCTCACACTGCTTAATTGTGGGGACTGGGGAGCAGCTGTATTATATAGCAGGAGTACAGTGCAGAGTTTTGCTGACAGTGACCACCAGTATACGTTGTCTGCCTGAAAAACACTCCATATCTGTGCTCAGTGTGCTGCTTTATTGTGGGGACTGGGGACCACCAGTATAATATTATATAGGAGGAGTACAGTGCAGAGTTTTGCTGACCAGTGACCACCAGAATACGTTGTTTGCCTGAAAAACACTCCATATCTGTGCTGCATTGTAGACAGTATATAGTAGGAGTACAGTGCATAATTTTGCTGACCACCAGTATATAATATATAGGAGTACGGTACAGAAGGCCACTGCTGTACCTACCTCTGTGTCGTCAAGTATACTATCCATCCATACCTGTGGTGCATTTCAGTTTTGCACAGTTTGCTGACCACCAGTATATAATATATAGCAGTACGGTACAGTAGGCCACTGCTGTACCTACCTCTGTGTCGTCAAGTATACTATCCATCCATACCTGTGGTGCATTTCAGTTTTGCACAGTTTGCTGACCACCAGTATATAATATATAGCAGTACGGTACATTAGGCCACTGCTGTACCTACCTCTGTGTCGTCAAGTATACTATCCATCCATACTGTGGTGCATTTCAGTTTTTCACAGTTTGCTGACCACCAGTATATAATATATAGCAGTACGGTACAGTAGGCCACTGCTGTACCTACCTCTGTGTCGTCAAGTATACTATCCATCCATACCTGTGGCGCATTTCAGTTTTGCACAGTTTGCTGACCACCAGTATATAATATATAGCAGTACGGTACAGTAGTCCACTACTGTACCTACCTCTGTGTCGTCAAGTATACTATCCATTCATACCTGTGGTGCATTTCAGTTTTGCACAGTTTGCTGACCACCAGTATATAATATATAGCAGTATGGTACAGTAGGCCACTGCTGTACCTACCTCTGTGTCGACAAGTATACTATCCATCCATACCTGTGGTGCATTTCAGTTTTGCACAGTTTGCTGACCACCAGTATATAATATATAGCAGTACGGTACAGTAGGCCACTGCTGTACCTACCTCTGTGTCGTCAAGTATACTATCCATCCATACCTGTGGTGCATTTCAATTTTGCACAGTTTGCTGACCACCAGTATATAATATATAGCAGTACGGTACAGTAGGCCACTGCTGTACCTACCTCTGTGTCGTCAAGTATACTATCCATCCATACCTGTGGTGCATTTCAGTTTTGCACAGTTTGCTGACCACCAGTATATAATATATAGCTGTATGGTACAGTAGGCCACTGCTGTACCTACCTCTGTGTCGTCAAGTATACTATCCATCCATACCTGTGGTGCATTTCAGTTTTGCACAGTTTGCTGACCACCAGTGTATAATATATAGCAGTACGGTACAGTAGGCCACTGCTGTACCTACCTCTGTGTCGTCAAGTATACTATCCATCCATACCTGTGGTGCATTTCAGTTTTGCACAGTTTGCTGACCACCAGTATATAATATATAGCAGTACGGTACAGTAGGCCACTGCTGTACCCACCTCTGTGTCGTCAAGTATACTATCCATCCATACCTGTGGTGCATTTCAGTTTTGCACAGTTTGCTGACCACCAGTATATAATATATAGCAGTACGGTACAGTAGGCCACTGCTATACCTACCTCTGTGTCGTCAAGTATACTATCCATCCATACCTGTGGCGCATTTCAGTTTTGCACAGTTTGCTGACCACCAGTATATAATATATAGCAGTACGGTACAGTAGTCCACTACTGTACCTACCTCTGTGTCGTCAAGTATACTATCCATCCATACCTGTGGTGCATTTCAGTTTTGCACAGTTTGCTGACCACCAGTATATAATATATAGCAGTACGGTACAGTAGGCCACTGCTGTACCTACCTCTGTGTCGTCAAGTGTACTATCCGTCCATACCTGTGGTGCATTTCAGTTTTGCACAGTTTGCTGACCACCAGTATATAATATATAGCAGTACGGTACAGTAGGCCACTGCTGTACCTACCTCTGTGTCGTCAAGTATACTATCCATCCATACCTGTGGTGCATTTCAGTTTTGCACAGTTTGCTGACCACCAGTGTATAATATATAGCAGTACGGTACAGTAGGCCACTGCTGTACCTACCTCTGTGTCGTCAAGTATACTATCCATCCATACCTGTGGTGCATTTCAGTTTTGCACAGTTTGCTGACCACCAGTATATAATATATAGCAGTACGGTACAGTAGGCCACTGCTGTACCTACCTCTGTGTCGTCAAGTATACTATCCATCCATACCTGTGGTGCATTTCAGTTTTGCACAGTTTGCTGACCACCAGTATATAATATATAGCAGTACGGTACAGTAGGCCACTGCTGTACCTACCTCTGTGTCGTCAAGTATACTATCCATCCATACCTGTGGTGCATTTCAGTTTTGCACAGTTTGCTGACCACCAGTATATAATATATAGCAGTACGGTACAGTAGGCCACTGCTGTACCTACCTCTGTGTCGTCAAGTATACTATCCATCCATACCTGTGGTGCATTTCAGTTTTGCACTGTTTGCTGACCACCAGTATATAATATGTAGCAGTACGGTACAGTAGGCCACTGCTGTACCTACCTCTGTGTCGTCAAGTATACTATCCATCCATACCTGTGGTGCATTTCAGTTTCGCACAGTTTTCTGACCACCAGTATATAATATATAGCAGTACGGTACAGTAGGCCACTGCTGTACCTACCTCTGTGTCGTCAAGTATACTATCCATCCATACCTGTGGCGCATTTCAGTTTGGCACAGTTTGCTGACCACCAGTATATAATATATAGCAGTACGGTACAGTAGGCCACTGCTGTACCTACCTCTGTGTCGTCAAGTATACTATCCATCCATACCTGTGGTGCATTTCAGTTTTGCACAGTTTGCTGACCACCAGTATATAATAAATAGCAGTACGGTACAGTAGGCCACTGCTGTACCTACCTCTGTGTCGTCAAGTATACTATCCATCCATACCTGTGGTGCATTTCAGTTTTGCACAGTTTGCTGACCACCAGTATATAATATATAGCAGTATGGTACAGTA
The DNA here is from genome assembly GCF_028390025.1 of Pseudophryne corroboree. Classification (NCBI taxonomy): domain Eukaryota; kingdom Metazoa; phylum Chordata; class Amphibia; order Anura; family Myobatrachidae; genus Pseudophryne; species Pseudophryne corroboree. The sequence continues at coordinate 133,831,069 of NC_086445.1, read as the reverse complement.
GGCCACTGCTGTACCTACCTCTGTGTCGTCAAGTATACTATCCATCCATACCTGTGGTGCATTTCAGTTTTGCACAGTTTGCTGACCACCAGTATATAATATATAGCAGTACGGTACAGTAGGCCACTGCTGTACCTACCTCTGTGTCGTCAAGTATACTATCCATCCATACCTGTGGTGCATTTCAGTTTTGCACAGTTTGCTGACCACCAGTATATAATATATAGCAGTACGGTACAGTAGGCCACTGCTGTACCTACCTCTGTGTCGTCAAGTATACTATCCATCCATACCTGTGGTGCATTTCAGTTTTGCACAGTTTGCTGACCACCAGTATATAATATATAGCAGTACGGTACAGTAGGCCACTGCTGTACCCACCTCTGTGTCGTCAAGTATACTATCCATCCATACCTGTGGTGCATTTCAGTTTTGCACAGTTTGCTGACCACCAGTATATAATATATAGCAGTAAGGTACAGTAGGCCACTGCTGTACCTACCTCTGTGTCGTCAAGTATACAATCTATCCATACCTGTGGCGCATTTCAGTTTTGCACAGTTTGCTGACCACCAGTATATAATATATAGCAGTACAGTACAGTAGGCCACTGCTGTACCTACCTCTGTGTCGTCAAGTATACTATCCATCCATACCTGTGGTGCATTTCAGTTTTGCACAGTTTGCTGACCACCAGTATATAATATATAGCAGTACGGTACAGTAGGCCACTGCTGTACCTACCTCTGTGTCGTCAAGTATACTATCCATCCATACTTGTGGTGCATTTCAGTTTTGCACAGTTTGCTGACCACCAGTATATAATATATAGTAGTACGGTACAGTAGGCCACTGCTATACCTACCTCTGTGTCGTCAAGTATACTATCCATCCATACCTGTGGTGCATTTCAGTTTTGCACAGTTTGCTGACCACCAGTATATAATATATAGCAGTACGGTACAGTAGGCCACTGCTGTACCTACCTCTGTGTCGTCAAGTATACTATCCATCCATACTTGTGGTGCATTTCAGTTTTGCACAGTTTGCTGACCACCAGTATATAATATATAGCAGTACGGTACAGTAGGCCACTGCTGTACCTACCTCTGTGTCGTCAAGTATACTATCCATCCATACCTGTGGTGCATTTCAGTTTTGCACAGTTTGCTGACCACCAGTATATAATATATAGCAGTACGGTACAGTAGGCCACTGCTGTACCTACCTCTGTGTCGTCAAGTATACTATCCATCCATACCTGTGGTGCATTTCAGTTTTGCACAGTTTGCTGACCACCAGTATATAATATATAGCAGTACGGTACAGTAGGCCACTGCTGTACCTACCTCTGTGTCGTCAAGTATACTATCCATCCATACCTGTGGCGCATTTCAGTTTTGCACAGTTTGCTGACCACCAGTATATAATATATAGCAGTACGGTACAGTAGGCCACTGCTGTACCTACCTCTGTGTCGTCAAGTATACTATCCATCCATACCTGTGGTGCATTTCAGTTTTGCACAGTTTGCTGACCACCAGTATATAATATATAGCAGTACGGTACAGTAGGCCACTGCTGTACCTACCTCTGTGTCGTCAAGTATACTATCCATCCATACCTGTGGTGCATTTCAGTTTTGCACAGTTTGCTGACCACCAGTATATAATATATAGCAGTACGGTACAGTAGACCACTGCTGTACCTACCTCTGTGTCGTCAAGTATACTATCCATCCATACCTGTGGTGCATTTCAGTTTTGCACAGTTTGCTGACCACCAGTATATAATATATAGCAGTACGGTACAGTAGGCCACTGCTGTACCTACCTCTGTGTCGTCAAGTATACTATCCATCCATACCTGTGGTGCATTTCAGTTGTGCGCAGTATATATAGTAGTAGGCCATTGCTATTGATACTGGCATATAATTCCACACATTAAAAAATGGAGAACAAAAATGTGGAGGTTAAAATAGGGAAAGATCAAGATCCACTTCCACCTCGTGCTGAAGCTGCTGCCACTAGTTATGGGCCTATGGCAGAGACGATGAAATGCCATCAACGTCGTCTGCCAAGGCCGATGCCCAATGTCATAGTAGTGAGCATGTAAAATCCAAAAAACAAAAGTTCAGTAAAATGACCCAAAAATCAAAATTGAAAGCGTCTGATGAGAAGCGTAAACTTGCCAATATGCCATTTACGACACGGAGTGGCAAGGAACGGCTGAGGCCCTGGCCTATGTTCATGGCTAGTGGTTCAGATTCACATGAGGATGGAAGCACTCATCCTCTCGCTAGAAAAATGAAAAGACTTAAGCTGGCAAAAGCACAGCAAAGAACTGTGCGTTCTTCTAAATCACAAATCCCCAAGGAGAGTCCAATTGTGTCGGTTGCGATGCCTGACCTTCCCAACACTGGACGGGAAGAGCTTGCGCCTTCCACCATTTACACGCCCCCTGCAAGTGCTGGAAGGAGCACCCGCAGTCCAGTTCCTGATAGTCAAATTGAAGATGTCACTGTTGAAGTACACCAGGATGAGGATATGGGTGTTGCTGGTCCTGGGGAGGAAATTGACAAGGAGGATTCTGATGGTGAGGTGGTTTGTTTAAGTCAGGTACCCGGGGAGACACCTGTTGTCCGTGGGACGGATATGGCCATTGACATGCCTGGTCAAAATACAAAAAAAATCAGCTCTTCGGTGTGGAATTATTTCAACACAAATGCGGACAACAGGTGTCAAGCCGTGTGTTGCCTTTGTCAAGCTGTAATAAGTAGGGGTAAGGACGTTAACCACCTAGGAACATCCTCCCTTATACGTCACCTGGACCGCATTCATCAGAAGTCAGTGACAAGTTCAAAAACTTTGGGTGACAGCGGAAGGAGTCCACTGACAACTAAATCCCTTCCTCTTGTAACCAAGCTCCTGCAAACCACACCACCAACTCCCTCAGTGTCAATTTTCTCCTTACCCAGGAAAGCCAATAGTCCTGCAGGCCATGTCACAGGCAAGTCTGACGATGTCCTCTCCTGCCTGGGATCCCTCCGATGCATCCTTGAGTGTAACGCCTACTGCTGCTGGCGCTGCTGTTGTTGCTGCTGGGAGTCGATCGTCATCCCAGAGGGGAAGTCGGAAGACCACTTGTACTACTTCCAGTAAGCAATTGACTGTCCAACAGTCTTTTGCGAGGAAGATGAAATATCACAGCAGTCATCCTGCTGCAAAGCGGATAACTCAGGCCTTGGCAGCCTGGGCGGTGAGAAACGTGGTTCCGGTATCCACCGTTAATTCAGAGCCAACTAGAGACTTGATTGAGGTACTGTGTCCCCGGTACCAAATACCACCTAGGTTCCATTTCTCTAGGCAGGCGATACCGAAAATGTACACAGACCTCAGAAAAAGAGTCTCCAGTGTCCTAAAAAATGCAGTTGTACCCAATGTCCACTTAACCACGGACATGTGGACAAGTGGAGCAGGGCAGACTCAGGACTATATGATTGTGACAGCCCACTGGGTAGATGTATTGCCTCCCGCAGCAAGAACAGCAGCGGCGGCACCAGTAGCAGCTTCTCGCAAATGCCAACTCGTTCCTAGGCAGGCTACGCTTTGTATCACCGCTTTCCAGAAGAGGCACACAGCTGACAACCTCTTACGGAAACTGAGGAACATCATCGCAGAATGGCTTACCCCAATTGGACTCTCCTGGGGATTTGTGACATCGGACAACGCCACCAATATTGTGCGTGCATTACATCTGGGCAAATTCCAGCACGTCCCATGTTTTGCACATACATTGAATTTGGTGGTGCAGAATTATTTAAAAAATGATAGGGGCGTGCAAGAGATGCTGTCGGTGGCCCGAAGAATTGCGGGCCACTTTCGGCATTCAGCCACCGCGTGCCGAAGACTGGAGCACCACCAAACATTCCTGAACCCTCCCTGCCATCATCTGGAGCAAGAGGTGGTAACGAGGTGGAATTCAACCCTCTATATGCTTCAGAGGATGGAGGAGCAGCAAAAGGCCATTCAAGCCTATACATCTGCCCACGATATAGGCAAAGGAGGGGGAATGCACCTGACTCAAGCGCAGTGGAGAATGATTTCAACGTTGTGCAAGGTTCTGCAACCCTTTGAACTTGCCACACGTGAAGTCAGTTCAGACACTGCCAGCCTGAGTCAGGTCATTCCCCTCATCAGGCTTTTGCAGAAGAAGCTGGAGACATTGAAGGAGGAGCTAAAACAGAGCGATTCCGCTAGGCATGTGGGACTTGTGGATGGAGCCCTTAATTCGCTTAACCAGGATTCACAGGTGGTCAGTCTGTTGAAATCAGAGCACTACATTTTGGCCACCGTGCTCGATCTTAGATTTAAAACCTACGTTGTATCTCTCTTTCCGGCAGACACAAGTCTGCAGAGGTTCAAAGACCTGCTGGTGAGAAAATTGTCAAGTCAAGCGGAACGTGACCCATCAATATCTCCTCCTTCACATTCTCCCGCAACTGGGGGTGCGAGGAAAAGGCTAAGAATTCTGAGCCCACCCGCTGGCGGTGATGCAGGGCAGTCTGGAGCGAGTGCTGACATCTGGTCCGGACTGAAGGACCTGCCAACGATTACTGACATGTCGTCTACTGTCACTGCATATGATTCTCTCACCATTGAAAGAATGGTGGAGGATTATATGAGTGACCGCATCCAAGTAGGCACGTCAGACAGTCCGTACGTATACTGGCAGGAAAAAGAGGCAATTTGGAGGCCCTTGCACAAACTGGCTTTATTCTACCTAAATTGCCCTCCCTCCAGTGTGTACTCCGAAAGAGTGTTTAGTGCAGCCGCTCACCTTGTCAGCAATCGGCGTGCGAGGTTACTTCCAGAAAATGTGGAGAAGATGATGTTCATCAAAATGAATTATAATCAATTCCTCCGTGGAGACATTCACCAGCAGCAATTGCCTCCAGAAAGTACACAGGGACCTGAGATGGTGGATTCCAGTGGGGACGGATTATTAATCTGTGAGGAGGGGGATGTACACAGTGAAAGGGGTGAGGAATCGGAGGATGATGATGAGGTGGACATCTTGCCTCTGTAGAGCCAGTTTGTGCAAGGAGAGATTGATTGCTTCTTTTTTTGGTGGGGGCCCAAACCAACCAGTCATTTCAGTCACAGTCGTGTGGCAGACCCTGTCGCTGAAATGATGGGTTCGTTAAAGTGTGCATGTCCTGTTTATACAACATAAGGACAATTCCATCTTGCACCTCTTTTTTCTTTCATTTTTCTTTGCATCATGTGCTGTTTGGGGACAATTTTTTTGAAGTGCCATCCTGCCTGACACTGCAGTGCCACTCCTAGATGGGCCAGGTGTTTGTGTCGGCCACTTGTGTCGCTTAGCTTAGTCACACAGCGACTTTGGTGTTTGTGTCGGCCACTTGGGTCGCTTAGCTTAGTCACACTGCGACCTTGGTGCGCCTCTTTTTTTTTTTTTTGCATCATGTGCTGTTTGGGGACTATTTTTTTGAAGTGCCATCCTGCCTGACACTGCAGTGCCATTCCTAGATGGGCCAGGTGTTTGTGTCGGCCACTTGTGTCGCTTAGCTTAGCCATCCAGCGACCTCGGTGCAAATTTTAGGACTAAAAATAATATTGTGAGGTGTGAGGTGTTCAGAATAGACTGAAAATGAGTGTAAATTATGGTTATTGAGGTTAATAATACTATGGGATCAAAATGACCCCCAAATTCTATGATTTAAGCTGTTTTTGAGGTTTTTTTGTAAAAAAACACCCGAATCCAAAACATACCCGAATCCGACAAAAAATTTTCAGGGAGGTTTTGCCAAAACGCGTCCGAATCCAAAACACGGCCGCGGAACCGAATCCAAAACCAAAACACAAAACCCGAAAAATGTCCGGTGCACATCACTACTTAAGACCCCAAGTTTAGAACCCAGCTGATCTGATCTGGCTATACACTTAGTTTATTTACCCTATACAAACCACAACATTATATCTCCTTTTTTCATTTTTATCATTATGAAAAATGCACCCATCAGCCATAGCATTAAAACCACCTGCCTAATATTGGGGGTCATTCCGAGTTGATCGTAGCTGTGCTAAGTTCAGCACAGCTACGATCGTTAACTCAGACATGCAGGCGAGCCCAGCACAGGGCTAGTCCGCCCCGCATGTCAGTGCCGGCACTCCCGCACAAATACAAAAGCATCGCACAGAAGCGATGCCTTTGTATTTGAGGAGTAACTCCCGGACAGCGCTGGTCGCAGCGGCTGCGTGATACGTCACGCAGCCGCCGCGGCCTGCCCCCCCAACGGTCCGGCCACGCCTGCTTTGGCCGGACCGCTCCCCCTAAACGGCGGCTTAACGCCGCCGTTTAGCCCCCTCCCACCTAGCGACCGCCTCTGTCTCAGAGGCGATCGCTAGGTAACGAAAGCTGCCATGCGCCGGCGCACTGCGGCGATGGCGCATGCGCAGTTCCGACTCGATCACTGCGCTGCGACAAACTGCAGCGAGCGATCAGGTCGGAATGACCCGCATTGTGTAGGTCCACAAGCTCTGACCCAGCGAGGCATGCCATGGACCCTGCAAGACATCTGAAGGTGTCCTGTGGTATCTGGCAAAAAAACATTAGCAGCAGATCCTATAAGTCCTGTAAGTTGCGAGGTGGGGTCTCCATGTCTTGGACTTGTTCTTCCAGCATGCAGTATCCAACAGATCGGAATGACATCTGGGGAATTTGGAGGCCAAGTCAACACCTTGAACTCTCTGCCATGTTCCTCAATCCATTTTGCAGTGTGGAAGGGCGCATTATCCTGCTGAAAGAGGCCACTGCTATCAGCTAATATCATTGCCATGAAGTTGTGTAATTGAAACAACAAATTTTAGGTAGGTGGTACAGTATGTGTGTAACATCCACATGAATGTCCAGAGCATCATACTGCCTTCACCAGCTTGCCTTCGTCCCATAGTACATCCTGGTGCCATCTCTTCCCCAGGTAAACAATGTACAAACATCTGGACATTCACATAATGTAAAAGAAAATGTCATTCATCAGACCAGGCCACCTTCTGCTATTGCTCGATGGTCCAGTCCTGATGCTCACATGCCCATTGTAGGCTCTTTCGGTGGTGAGCAGGGGTCAGCATGGGCACTGTGATCAATCGGGCACTGTGATCTAAGGCTACACAATCCCATATGCAGCAAGTTGCAATGCCCTGAGTGTTCTGACACCTTTCTATCATAGACACTATTATGTTTTTCTCTTTTTCAGCAATTTGTGCTACAGTAGCTCTCCTGTGGTATCCGACCAGACAGACTAACCTTCGCCCCCCAATTGCACCAGTAAGCATTAGGCACCCATTACACTGTTGTGGTCCACCAGTAGTTCTTCCTTCCACCACTTTTGAAAGGTACTAACTAGAGATGAGCGGGCCCAGTTCCCTGAGAACTGAACCCTACCAGACTCAACTACCCGAGCCCGGATCCGAGTCAGGCTCGGGTTTTCCCGCCTGACTCGGAAACCAGAACGAGGCAAAACGTCATCATCCCGCTGTCGGATTCTCGCGGGGTTTGGATTCCATATAAGGAGCCGCACGTCACCGCCATTTTTACTCCGGCATTGGAGAGTGTAGAGAGAGGGCGTGTCTCCGTCCTCAGTGTCTGTGTCCTGCATCAGTTCAGTGTTAGTGTCTTGTGCTGCATCAGTCCAGTCACAGTGGTTGTGTCCCCTGCTGCCATATGTTCAGTGCTGCTGTATAAGTCCAGTCCAGTGGTGCTGTCTTGTGCTGCATCAGTCCAGTGGTGGTGTCTTGTGCTGCATCAGTCCAGTCACAGTGGTTGTGTCCCCTGCTGCCATATGTTCAGTGCTGCTGTATAAGTCCAGTCCAGTGGTGCTGTCTTGTGCTGCATCAGTCCAGTGGTGGTGTATTGTGCTGCATCACTCCAGTCACAGTGGTGGTATCCTCTGCTGCCATATGTCCCGTGCTGCTGTATAAGTCTAGTCGATTGCAGTGGTGCTGTGTTGTCCTGCATCAGTCCAGTGGTGGTGTCCCTGTGCTGCTGTATATGTCCAGTGGTACTTCTGTATATGTCCAGTGGTACTGCTGTATATGTCCAGTGATACTGCCGTATATGTTATGAATGTTATTGAAGTTAATAATAGCGTAGGATCAAAATGACCCCCAAATTCTGTGATTTTAGCTGTTTTTATGTTTTTTTCAACAATCATCCAGATCTAAAACCAAAACCAAAACACGAAAGGGTGGTTTTGGCAAAACCAATCCAAAACCAAAACACGAGCGGGGAATTAGAACCAAAACCAAAACACGAAAAGTGCCTGCTGCACATCTCTAGCACTAACCACTGCACACTGGGAACACTCCACAAGACCTGCAGTTTTGGAGATGCTCTATCTAAGGGGGTGATTCAGACCTGATCGCTAGACTGTTAAAATTGTTGTCTTGTGATCAGATAGTCACCGGCGCCCAAGGGGAGTGTACATTCGCCATGTAAGTGTGCGATCACATGTGTACACCGAGCTTCTAAAAATACCTCAGTCAGCGAACAGCTGCAAATCCGTTTGCACCTCACTCACCATTGATTGATTTTTCAACTGTGTGCAGTGTGTGTGCAGCCCAGGAATTACTCCTACAGTTTGATGAGAACAAGCTGATCAGGGCCGGAGCTGACGTCACATTCCCTCCTTGAAAACGATTGGGAACTCCTGCGTTTTCCCTAACACTCCCAGAAAATGGCCAGTTACCTTACGACCCACAAATGGCCTCTTCCTGTGAATCAGAATGCAAAGAGCTGTGCGATTAGAATTTTCGCACCAGCCTGTTGCTGACCGGCGAAGGTTGTTGTTGTTTGGTGATGTGCGTACGCATTGTGGTGCCTACACACGAGCGGTCTATTGCTGATCGCCTGCTGTGCGAAAATGCACAGCAGCAACCATAGGCGTGCGCAGGGGGGTGCCTGGTGCGCACAGGCACCCCCTAATGTCCGGCATCCCTCTTATACATGCCTGTAACTGAGTCATTGCCAAGCTTGCAATTCTGTTCCTGACTGTGCATGCCCACCCGCACTCTACGCCCACCAGCACAGACCGTCCACTCTCTATGGCTGTGGCCTGATCGCTATGCCCATCCACCCCCGCTCTCTACACCCGTGCCCTCCACCCGCCGCTTCCCTCTCTTCACCTGCCTACTACGCCCGGTCAGCAGGCTTGGCGATAGGGATAGAGACACGCTGCTGCAGGGGCAGTAGAGGGTGCATTTGTCAGCTGCACCTGCTACTGGAACCCACATGGGAACAGGACTGCAGGGAAGAAGGGAGTGAAGGACGAAAAAGGACGGTAGTAATTGTCTATGCACGGAGTGGCAGTCGGCGAGGAGCGCTCAGCTACGAGCACACCCACAAGTAATGTATATTATATGATGTATTTGGAAAGGCACTATGTGTCACATTATGTGTGGGGGGGGGGGGGGGGGCACTGTGTGGCATATGTGTTTAGGTTGCACTGTGTACTATATAATGTGTTTGGGGGTACTATGGGGTCTATTAAGGCCGTGGCATAATGAGGCGTAATGTGAATTTTGCCTCATACCGTGCAGCGTAATGTAATCTTTGGCTCAAACTGTGTAGCGTAATGTGAATTTTATCTCTTACTGTGTGGCGTAATGTTAATTTAGTCTCATACTGTGTGGCATAATGTGAATTTTATCTCTTACTGTGTGGCGTAATGTTAATTTAGTCTCATACTGTGTGGCATAATGTGAATTTTATCTCTTACTGTGTGGCATATTGTGAATTTCGGCTCATACTGTGTGGCGTAGTGTGAATTTTGGCTTATACCATGTGGCGTAATGTGAATTTTGGCTCATTCTGTGTGGCGTAATGTAAATTACGGCTCATTCCGTGTGGTTTAATGTGAATTTTGGCTAATACTGTGTGGCGTAATGTGAATTTTGGCTCATACCGTGTGGCATAATATGAATTTTGCACCTAGGCCCAACACTCTCTAATTCCACCACTAGGTCAGAGATAGCTTGGGGAAGTGTAAGTAGCGATAGGATGCAGCGGCAGCTAGGACTCAGAATTATGCCGAAGCAGACAGTAAGTAGTACTTTATTTCTCTGGGTTGTATTGTATCTACTTGTATTATGAACTGGGGATAAATTAGATTATGCCATGTGATTTTACTGAGAGAATGTAAAATAGTGTGACACACTTAAAAGGCGGTGCTTGCCACGCCCCTCCAGCAGTGCACCCCCTAATAAAATAAGCTGCGCACGCCTATGGCAGCGACCAGGTCTGAATCACCCCCTAATATGTCTAGTCATCACAATTTGGCCCCTATCAAAGTTGCTCAGATCCTTACGCTTTCCCATTTTTTAATGTAACCCACTTCTTGAAATGTGCCACTATAACGAGATAATAAATGTTAATCACTTCACCTGTCAGTGGTTTTAATGTGATGGATGTTGGGTGTATATACTGTACATTGGATTTTTAAAGGGGAAAACAAAATATGTTTGTATTTCATTTGTATTTTTATGTAATTACATTTCATGTGGAACATGCTGCTTTCACTTCATTGTATTAATATATTTTGTACAAATGGAACAATTTTGACATTTACTCCAAACACTTTGAAGTCACATCTCTACTTCTTATCATAGGGTGCAAGTTACGTCATGTGTGATATATGCCTGGCATAAATAATACTATTGTTTTTGTGCAGGAAAGGTCTAAATGAGCCCCAATATAATTGTATTTGTTATTGACGATATATAAGGGGGTGTGCAATAAGTTTCCTGGATGTGCAGTGCATAGGTAGAATAGACACAATCTGACTGTCTGACTTGTGTCTGCAATTACCGAGGACAACGTTGCTACCATACGGGCTATAGTTGAGTTTGCCAGGGTGACTGTGGCCCAGTTAGAGAAGGATATAGCCATCTCATCAGGATCCATCCAATCGATACTGCATGAAAAGCTTGGCCTGAGCAAGGTTTCTGCATGCTGGGTGCCCCATCAGCTGTCTCGAGAGCAGAGGCTCAGTTGACTTGGTGTCGCAACATGCTGGCCAGGTTTGATGGCACTCACTCAAACTCTGGGAGATCATCAGTGGCGATGAATCCTGGATATATAACCCCGAGACCAAACAATAGCCCAGAGGACCCCAGTTGGAGGTTCACCACCACACAAGTTCCGATGTGAGCGCACCATGGCCAAGCAGATGGTGGCTGTTTTTATGATCAAGACTGGTCATGTAGGTATCGTACCACTTGTGCTGCAGCATTAGGCACAGCAAGTGCTGGACGTCATTTCCAGGCACCATCCAAAAACCCACGCTCGTGGTGCCCTTCTCCATCACAACAATGCATCTGCCCACAAGTCCAGGAAAGTGGTGGATTTTCTGGCCCATGAACGCATCCAACATCTTAGTCATCCACCAGTCCAGACCTTGCTCCATGCGACTTCTTCGTGTTCCTTCAAATCAAGTGCAAGATGCACAGGATTTGTTTTGAGTCACTGGAAGATGCAGTGGAGACCTTCGTCCAGCATGTATAAGACATACCTGTTTCATACTGGTCAAGCTGCTTCACCAAGTGGTTGGAGCGCAAGCAACTTTGCATAAACTCCTCTGGCGAATACTTTGAAAAAATGTTATGTTCACTTTATTTGTAAATATTATACTTTTTATGCATCTGGAAACTTATTGCATACCCCTGGTATACTGGATGCAGATTAACTATGAGGTGTGGATGACCATGCATTACCAGCCAAATTACGTACAGTAGGTACATTCTACCAGCTATCTCTGCAAAGAGGAATATTTGATGCAAGGAGGAAGATACTGGAATGTGTCCTGTCTGCAGAGTATTTGTAAGAGACCCGGGCTAGGTGGCTTCATTTGTGTTTTCCATTAACGTTCAAACTTGTAATAATATTACTAAGGAGAACGAAATGACAGGCATAGGAATGGAGAGAGTTAAACCTCCTGTGATGGGTGTGGACATAAGGGGTTATGAAAAGTACAGCCAATGGTAGATAGGGGAGGGATCAGCATATATAGGGTGGTATAGGTCATCTAGGGGTCTCTCTCTGCTAGTTTGCCTTCTGGTGAGTGCTATTAAAATTTTTGTGCTTCATTAGTAGGTTAGTTAGATTAGTTAACTTTATTTCACTTGGTGGGTGACCTATATAGGGGTTTAGGGAGCTTTTACATTACCCTCCTCTCTCCCCTCACCTCAAGTATTCTAGCGTGGACTAATGGCCGCCTCTCGCCCCCTCCGTTCGGCCGGGACCCCAGCTCGTTACCGCTCTGAAGGCGGGGAAAATGGGGCCTCAGATTTGCCTGCTGGCTCATCCGCTCTCTCCCCGTCCACTGGCACCGGCGCGCGTACCTGCGCGGCGGTGGCTGGACGGACCCGGTCTCCCCCGGGAGCGTCAGAGCGGGCGGCCTATGGAAGCTCCCGTCCCATCTCCCCACCCGTCCTCCTTGTCAGGGCCGCGGAGGGATGCTGGCCGGGGGGGTCTGGGTGGGCGGAGAGCGGCAGCGGGTCGGACGAGGCCTGTCGCAGGTTCTCGTCCGGCGGTGCTCTCGGACGAACCCGACGCTGGCCGGAGAGTAGCGGGAAGTGGAGGGGCGCGCGCACGGGGGTCACGCACGCCCACGCACACAGCTAGTGGCACCGAGTGCGCACATGTGCGCGCAGCGGCGGCGCCGGACTACATGTCTCCCCTGCTGCCTCCCTTACAGCCGGAGTCCGTCGGGGAGCGGCGGGAGGGGCACAGTAGGGTGGGACATGGCAGCATAGAGCCCCGCATGTGTGCCTTCCCTGCGGACGGAGGGAGCTCCGGCCTGAGGGAGGAGGGCGCGCGCGCCGGGTCCGGCGGCAGGCGCAGTAGATCCAGTGCGGGCCAGCACAGGCAGGATAGCGGAGATGATAGGAGGGGGACCACACAGGTCAGAACTAGGGGGGGCAGCGAGTCACCAGAAGGCCAGGCAGGTCATTTGCCGGTGGGTCCCTTCTCGGCACCCTCCGGCCGACAGGCCAGTATACGTGCGCCGGCGTCTGCGGGGGCTCCCGCCGGTTATGGGCGTGATTTCTGGGGAAGTCAAGAGGCTTCCGGAGAGTTAGCATCGGCCCTGTCGACGGGGGTGGCGGCATTGGGCCCATTGGCTGCAGCCGCATCTCCGGGGACAGCGAAGCGTTCCGGCGCACGCGCAGAAGCAGGGGCGTCCGTCACACAGTCAGGGTCGGCAATCCAGCGGATAGCGCGCGCTTGCCGTGACCTGGGGGCGGCCGCGGCACAGTTAGGCAACCAACAAGTAGGGACGGAGCGCGGACGCGAGGAAGGGATGTATGTACCCCGGAATACTGGGCATGCCCCGGGAGTGGTTTCCGGGTCCCGTGCTTTGTAGTCTTTTTCAGGTGAGCGTGGTGAGGTTACGGTGGACGTGAGCGATGATGAAGATTTCGAAGTTTCCACACCGGGGGAGTCCGAGTCCGAGCAGTCGGCAACGTCAGGTGAGGTCGAGCAGTCGACTTCGGGCTCCAGCGCACGCTCTAGTTCTATCAGTTCCTCCTCTTCTTCATCCCTATCGTCGCAAGCGTCCGACGTTAGTAGCACCACTAGAGCAAAAAAGCGTGAGACCAAGTACGCTAAAAAAGCAGCAGGGCAGCAGGAGAGGCGGAAGAGGCGCAAGCGGCTTAGCGAGAACACTGGCAGGGCCAAGAAGCGCCGTAATTTGCCTGGAGTAGCCCACTGTGATTATACAGCAGTGTTGAGGGGGTTGCGGGATAGCTGCCGTAGGAGGATTTGTAGAGGCGATTACGTGGATATGTTCGCGCTGACTAAGGATGCGAAAAAGCAGTATAAGGTAGCGATGGCTAAGAATGGCATAGGAGCTGAGGCTTTTCGTACTTTTGACAACTGGCTGGCTGGTTTCTGCGTCTTTGCGGCATGTTATCTGGAGGATAGGCCGGATGAACACATGAACGTCATACGGTACCTACACTTGATACACGACATGCAGCGCACATCGTCAGGAATAGAATGGCGAATGTAAGACGAGAAGTTCAGAGAAAAGCAGGACTGCTTGCAGATAATTGATTTTGGTTGCAAGGATGTGGAGGTCTGGCTTCAGGTCACCCGGGCTTCTCAACCTGCAAAGGAGCCCCGGAATCCGGGGGCGGATGGGCAGCGCGCTGGGTATTCCGCCCAGGGGGGTAGCGCGGAAGGGGGACCGGGTAGAAAAGGTAGATCAGCTATTCGCGGGGGCAGACAGGCCACCGCGAGGGGGAAGTGCTTCGCATTTAATAATGCGACCTGTTCCTTCGGCAAGCAGTATCGGTTTCGACATTCATGCTTGCAATGTGGCGGCTTCCACCCGGCCTCCAACTGTTTTAAAGGCAATCGGCAAGGCCAAAGGGGAAAGCAAGGCTATGCAAAACCCATCGGGAGCGGGATCGCTCAACAGGGCCCCAACGCCAATTAATTTGGATGCCATGTCCAGGTGGTTGAGATGGTATGCAAATAGGCCGGACGCCAATTTTTTGTTTCAAGGTTTCAAGTTTGGTTTCCGCTTGCCAGTTGCGGGCGAAGTATCGGTCAGGGCTCTCAGAAATCTTCAATCCGCTCGCACCTTGCCGTTAGTTTGCGCGAGAAAGTTGATAAAGAGGTGCGACTGGGTAGGATGGAGGGCCCGTTTAGCTTGCCCCCATTGGATGACTTGGTCATTTCCCAAGTGGGGGTAGTCCCCAAGAAGACTCCGGGTGCTTTTAGGCTCATTTAGCATCTTTCTTACCCGTCAGGGTCGTCGGTCAACGACGCCATACCGCCAGCACAATGTTCGGTGGTGTACCAGTCGGTTGACGAGGCTCTGGAGATGGTTCGTAGTTACGGCCCGGGAGCTCTGATGGCTAAGATCGATGTTGAATCCGCGTTTCGGTTGCTCCCGTTGCATCCGGAATCATTCCGTTTTATGGGTTTTCGGATCGGAGAGGAATATTTCATTGACAAATTTTTGCCGATGGGGTGTTCCGTTTCCTGCTCGTTTTTTGAAAGGTTTAGCACATTTTTACACTGGTGCGTAGAGTCTTCTTCAGGAGGTCATGGGGTTGCGCATTACCTCAATGTTTTCCTGTGTGTGGGGCCGGCAAATTCAACGCGCTACAGCGACTTGTTGTTGAGCATCCGAGCCTTGTTTTATCACTTTGGCGTTCCTGTGGCCGAGGATAAAACGGAGGGGCCGGTCTCATGTTTGTCGTTCTTGGGGATTGAAATCGATACGGTGGCAGGCTCGTGTCGCCTGCCTCTGGCCAAGTTCGCGAAGCTTCGCGAGGTTATTGGGCAGTACGTGTCGTCGCGCAAAGTCACGCTGAGGCAGGTGCAGTCTTTGCTGGGCCTCTTGAACTTTGCTTGCCGGGTAATCCCAATGGGCAGGGTTTTCTGCCGAAAGCTGGAGAGGGCGACGGCGGGGTGTGCCAGGCCGCATCATTTCATTCGCTTGTCCTCCGAGATTAAGAGGGATTTGGCCGTCTGGGCCTCGTTCCTGGAGGACTTCAATGGGGTGCGTATCTGGCTGGCCCCAACGATCGACAATGCTAGGTTACAGCTGTTTACCGACGCGGCGGGTTCCTCTGGGTTCGGTTGCTACCTAGAGGGATCTTGGTGCGTGGCCTTTTGGCCTGAGGAATGGTGTTGCGAAGGTTTCACTAAGGACCTTTTGCTGCTGGAGCTTTTCCCCGTTATGGTAGCCCTGGAGGTTTGGGGCGAACGTCTAGCTGATCGCAGCATTTTGTTCAGATGTGACAATCTGGGCGTGGTGCATGCGATCAATAACCAGAGGGCGAAGTCGCTGGTGGTTTTGAGGGTGCTTGCACAATTGCTGCTGAATATATGGTTCCACGCGCAGCATGTTCCAGGAATTGAGAACGGAATTGCCGACGCGTTGTCCCGCGGGCAGTGGGAGAGATTTCGGTTGTTGGCACCTGAGGCCGAGGAGCGGGGGTTTCAATGTCCCGGTTATGTCTGGCAGGTGATCGGGCCGGACTGGAGGGCCTAGCGATGCGATCAGTGGCTCCGAACACGCTCAAGGCTTACGGTCAAGCTTGGAGCGAGTGGGAAGAGTTTGTCCGAGGACGTAGTCAAGAAGGTAAGAGCGGGCATCGGATGATGCTTTCTTTTATTTGGCAGCTTTTTGTCACGGGTAGGTCCAGAGCGGTGGTGTCCCGGTACTTAGCAGGGATTTCATTCTTTAATAAAATCAAGGGTGTTCCTGACGTGACAAAGAGCGGGCTTCTTGTGAAGGCGATGAAAGGGTGGGCGCGCGTGGTGCCAGCGCCGCCAGATAGGCGGCGCCCTATCGATGCGGCCTTGTTACCAGCTGTCATTGGTGCTGTAGGCAGTGTCGCATCGTCACTTTTTGAGTCGCTGTTGTTCCAGTTGGCGATCTCCATGGCTTATCACGAAGCCTTTCGGGTTTCGGAGCTGGTAGCGCCATCTAAATGGGCGGATTCGCGCATACTTTTAGATGACGTGGTGGTGGGTGAGAGGTCTTTGCTGTGCAGACTGCGTCGCTCTAAGACGGACCAAGTAGGTAGAGGGCGATGGGTCACTTTGGTACCGTCCCTGGAGGGAAGCATTTGCCCGGTGAGATTGGCATTGCAATATGCAGCAGTTCGGCCCGGTGTGAGGGGGTCGTGGCTGCTGCACTATGACGGTTTACCATTGACGAAATATCAATTTCGTTGGATGCTGAGTCGCTGTCTGGCGGGCTTGGGCCTTTCACCCGCTGCTTTTTGTACGCATTCTTTCCGAATCGGGGCGGCAACGTCGGCTGTGGCGGTGGGTTTTTCCGTGGCGGAGATTCAGGCAGTGGGGCGATGGAAGTCGTCCAGTTACAAACGTTATATTCGCCCGGTTTCATGAGTTGTAAGTTTGTTAACCGTTAATTAAGTTAATGTTGGAAGGTTAAGTACGTCATTGTGCCGTTTGTGTCTGTTTGTCTCCCCTGTTCATCCTACTCAGGAATTAGCTACTTGCCGCTGCTGGCAGCGGGGGTCTGGAGTTCTTTTGCGATTTTTTGCCTGACTTGACGGACTGAATTCTAATTTACAATTCGGCTGATCAGTTACAATACGAAGTTTCTCAGCAGGTTTTTACGCTTTCACCTCCAGCTGAGTTCTTAAATGTTTTTTCCCATTTCTAATCCCCCCCCCCCCCCACCCTTTTTTTATTTTTGCCTTATTTTAATTTGATCTTTCCCATTGTGTTTCTATGTTATGCTTCGATTGACTGGAAGCTTGTTTAGAACAGCTAGGCCGTGACTCATCAAGAAACGAAAACTGTTTTCTTTTGGCAAATCCTTCAGGTTAATGTATGCAATAAGCTCATGTTAGGATATTTATTAACCAATTTTTATTCCTTTCCTTCACTTCAGGTTGGGTAGAAGACGATTTGGCAATATGGGTAGTTGGCCACTCTTATGTTTACTGGGCAGCCAGGTTTTTGGCCTCGGATGGGGTGCAGTTTTTTCCTTGGGCTCATGGCGTTCGTTGGCTTGGTTGGCGTGGGATGATGTGGCGAGATCTGAAGAGTAGATTGGTCAGTCAGGTCAGGGAGCATGGAGTCCCTAGGGTGCTGGTTGTCCACTTGGGTGGCAACGATCTGGGGAAGAGGACATCTTTAGAGCTGAGATGGGCCATGATGGAAGATCTAGCCAGTGTGGCCGCAGCGTGGCCCAGCTGTGTTTTGGTGTTCTCCATGATGGTGCCAAGGTTGCGTTGGCAGGGAGTGGCGGACGGGCGCCCTATTGATGAGGCCAGGCAAAAGGTGAACGCTGCGGTGGCGAAGTGGGTATTGGCTCACGGAGGGAAAGTGGTTCGCCACCCTAGGATTCGGTTCCGGGAAAGTCACCTTTTTCGGCCTGATGGTGTGCATCTGTCCAAGGAAGGGATGATGCTTTTCCTGGAGGATCTGTTTCAGGTGTTGCAGGAGTTAGGTTGATGGTATGGTGGCGGTGCGAAGACTCTGTGGAAGAGTCTTTCGCTGTTGGCGGAAAAGAACGGCAGGTTATAGTTTGACTTGTTAGTCACAGTTTTTACAGTATTGGCGTGGTTTAGGTGCACTCACCTCCATTGACTTTTAAGGCCGCTAGATCACCCATCAGGGGGCAGCGTCATCACCCATCAGGGTGGGTAGTCAGCGTGGAGGTCTGAGTCGGGCACCTATTACCTATGTATGGTTTGTGGTAGATTAGGATTGTTTGGGTTTTTAATGTTCTGAGGTTATCTTCAGTGAGTTATAGACGTTCTTTTTTCTGCCACCATATGTCGGTTGAATAGGCAGGTAAACTTAATTTTTACTTTACAGTTTTTTTCTAATGGTTAAGGTACAATAAATAGCTAACAATTTTCTGCCAAATTCAAGTCTCTGTGTCATTATTTCATGGTATTAAGGATATGGAATGTTTTACTTTTAGAATGGAGGTCCACACATTATCATTAGGAGGTTTAGGAGAACGAAATGACAGGCATAGGAATGGAGAGAGTTAAACCTCCTGTGATGGGTGTAGACATAAGGGGTTATGAAAAGTACAGCCAATGGTAGATAGGGGAGGGATCAGCATATATAGGGTGGTATAGGTCATCTAGGGGTCTCTCTCTGCTAGTTTGCCTTCCCGCCCTCCCACCCCATTAGGTAGATGTTTTGGCGCGGAGTGTCTTGGCTTTGGGTTGTTAGTTGTGGTTTATCGTTGGCTATTTGTTGGCGGAAAAGAACGGCAGGTTGTAGTTTGACTTGTTAGTTACAGTTGTTTACAGTATTGGTGTGGTTTAGGTGCACTCACCTCCATTGACTTTTAAGGCCGCTAGATCACCCATCAGGGGGCAGCGTCATCACCCATCAGGGTGGGCAGTCAGCATGGAGGTCTGAGTCGGGCACCTATTACCTATGTATGGTTTGTGGTAGATTAGGATTGTTTGGGTTTTTAATGTTCTGAGGTTATCTTCAGTGGGTTATAGCCGTTCTTTTTTCTGCCACCATATGTCGGTTGAATAGGCAGGTTAACTTAATTTTTACTTTACAGGTTTTTTTTAATGGTTAGGGTACAATAAATAGCTAACAATTTTCTGCCAAATTCAAGTCTCCGTGTCATTATTTCATGGTATTAAGGGTATAGAATGTTTTACTTTTAGAATGGAGGTCCACACATTATCATTAGGAGGTTTATGATTATTATTTCTATAGTGCATTTCTCTCAGTAGGATTTATATCACCAGTAATCTTTTAGACTTCCAGTTAAGGATACCGCACAAGATTTTAATGTGTGTGACACATCTTGTCTGTCACATCCCTCACGTACACTTTCATTGTTAGCCAACCCAGAAGAGAACTCATACACTGTGGAAAACCGATGGTCTGATCTCCGGTGGGCTGAGAGGCATGTGACCTGAGCTACTCCAATCAGAGCTCAGTACACACTCTTCTGCCCACTTGTTCTGAGTCTCCCGAGTATGAGTCAGTGGTATGAGTGAGAGCTGCAGAGACCTCCCCTGCTGCTTGGTAACTGTGTGTAGGCACAGCATTATGTGACCTACATTAACCCTTGCTGTACAGGTGGCGCAATCATAGAGGGAGATTATACAGAGAGTGTAATTGATGGTTTTGTCCATATCATTAAAATACTGTCTAACTACTGTATAAATGTATTGAATATACCAAATACATGACAGCTCAAATCTGATTGGTTGCTGTGGGTAACATCTCCTTGTCCTTTTTAGAAGGTTTCATAAAGCTTTCCATAGTCTTTAATTATCCTTTCTCTAACGTTCTTGAGGATGCTGGGACTCCGTAAGGACCATGGGGATTAGACGGGCTCCGCAGGAGATAGGGCACTTTAAGAAAGCTTTGGACTCTGGGTGTGCACTGGCTCCTCCCTTTATGCCCCTCCTCCAGACCTCAGTTTTACACTGTGCCCAGAGCAAGATGGGTGCACTGCAGAGAGCTCTCCAGAGTTCTCTGCCTAGAAGCATTTTTGTTTGGATTTTTTTTTCCTACCTTTTACTACTTTTTCACAGGGAGCACTGCTGGCAACAGGCTCCCTGCATCGAGGGACTGAGGAGAGAGGAGCAGACCTTCTTGTCAAAGATAGGCTCTGCTTCCTCGGCTACTGGACACCATTAGCTCCAGAGGGGGTGAATGCAGGTTCTTACTGGGCGTCCACCCCCAGAGCCGCGCCGCCGTTCTCCTCACAGAGCTAGAAGTACAGAAGACAGAAGTCGTCAGGCGGCAGAAGCCTTCAGCTTCACTGAGGTAACGCACAGCACTGCAGCTGTGCGTCATTGCTCCCATACACCTCACATACTCCGGTCACTGTAAGGGCGCAGGGCGCAGGGGGGGGGCGCCCTGGGCAGCAATATAAACCTCTGCATGGCAAAAAGACTACATACATGTACAGGTGGGCTCTATTTCACTAAGTTTGAGCGGGACAGAAGCCCGCCGCCGAGGGGGCGGGGCTTCTCCCTCAGCACTCACCAGCGCCATTTTCTCTCCACAGCACTGCTGAGAGGAAGCTCCCCGGACTCTCCCCTGCTTACACACGGTGAAAGGGTGCTTAAAAGAGAGAGGGGGGGGGCACATAATTGGCGGTTTACATATTATACAGCGCTGCTGGGGAAAAACATTTTGTGTTGGTCTCCAGGGCTATTGCGCTGGGGTGTGTGCTGGCATACTCTCTCTCTGTCTCTCCACAGGGCCTTGACAGGGATACTGTCTTCAGGAAAGGGGTTCCCTGTGTGTGTGTGTGTGTGTGTGTGTGTGTGTGTGTGTGTGTGTGTGTGTGTGTGTGTGTGTGTGTGTGTGAAGTGTGTCGGTACGCGTGTGTCGACATGTTTGACGAGGAAGGCTCGCTTAATGTGGAGGGGGAGTGCTTGAATGTCAGGTCACCGTCGGCAACGCCGACACCGGAATGGGTGGATATGCTGAATGTCTTGAATACAAATGTCAATCTATTGCATAAAAGATTAGACAAGGCAGAAGCTAGGGATCAGTCAGGTAGCCAGTCCATGCCTGTCCCTGGGGCGCCAGGTCCTTCGGGGTCTCAGAAGCGCACCATATCCCAGATTGATGACACAGATACCGACACAGATACTGACTCTAGTGTCGACTATGAAGATGCAAAATTACAACCGAAGGTGGCTAAAGGTATACGGTACATGATTATTGCCATTAAAGAGGTTTTCCATATTACTGAGGAACCCCTGTTCCTGACATGAGGGTCCACATGTATAAAGGGAAAAAGCCTGAAGTCACTTTTCCATCCTCATTTGAATTAAGCGACTTGTGCGAAAAGTAGAGATGTGCACTTGAAATTTTTCGGGTTTTGTGTTTTGGTTTTGGGTTCGGTTCCGCGGCCGTGTTTTAGGTTCGACCGCGTTTTGGCAAAACCTCACCGAATTTTTTTTGTCGGTTTCGGGTGTGTTTTGGATTCGGGAGTTTTTTTTTAAAAACACTAAAAAACAGCTTAAATCATAGAATTTGGGGGTCATTTTGATCCCAAAGTATTATTAACCTCAAAAACCATAATTTCCACTCATTTTCAGTCTATTCTGAATACCTCACACCTCACAATATTATTTTTAGTCCTAAAATTTGCACCTAGGTCGCTGGATGACTAAGCTAAGCGACCCTAGAGGCCGACACAAACACCGTGCCCATCTAGGAGTGGCACTGCAGTGTCACGCAGGATGGCCCTTCCAAAAAACACTCCCCAAACAGCACATGACGCAAAGAAAAAAAGAGGCGCAATGAGGTAGCTGTGTGAGTAAGATAAGCGACCCTAGTGGCCGACACAAACACCGGGCCCATCTAGGAGTGGCACTGCAGTGTCACGCAGGATGGCCCTTCCAAAAAACCCTCCCCAAACAGCACATGACGCAAAGAAAAAAAGAGGCGCAATGAGGTAGCTGTGTGAGTAAGATAAGCGACCCTAGTGGCCGACACAAACACCGGGCCCATCTAGGAGTGGCACTGCAGTGTCACGCAGGATGGCCCTTCCAAAAAACCCTCCCCAAACAGCACATGACGTAAAGAAAAAAAGAGGCGCAATGAGGTAGCTGTGTGAGTAAGATAAGCGACCCTAGTGGCCGACACAAACACCGTGCCCATCTAGGAGTGGCACTGCAGTGTCACGCAGGATGGCCCTTCCAAAAAACCCTCCCCAAACAGCACATGACGCAAAGAAAAAAGAGGCGCAATGAGGTAGCTGTGTGAGTAAGATAAGCGACCCTAGTGGCCGACACAAACACCGGGCCCATCTAGGAGTGGCACTGCAGTGTCATGCAGGATGGCCCTTCCAAAAAACCCTCCCCAAACAGCACATGACACAAAGAAAAAAAGAGGCGCAATGAGGTAGCTGTGTGAGTAAGATAAGCGACCCTAGTGGCCGACACAAACACCGGGCCCATCTAGGAGTGGCACTGCAGTGTCACGCAGGATGGCCCTTCCAAAAAACCCTCCCCAAACAGCACATGACGCAAAGAAAAAAAGAGGCGCAATGAGGTAGCTGTGTGAGTAAGATAAGCGACCCTAGTGGCCGACACAAACACCGTGCCCATCTAGGAGTGGCACTGCAGTGTCATGCAGGATGGCCCTTCCAAAAAACCCTCCCCAAACAGCACATGACGCAAAGAAAAAAAGAGGCGCAATGAGGTAGCTGTGTGAGTAAGATAAGCGACCCTAGTGGCCGACACAAACACCGGGCCCATCTAGGAGTGGCACTGCAGTGTCACGCAGGATGGCCCTTCCAAAAAACATTCCACAAACAGCACATGACGCAAAGAAAAAAAGAGGCACAATGAGGTAGCTGTGTGAGTAAGATAAGCGACCCTAGTGGCCGACACAAACACCGTGCCCATCTAGGAGTGGCACTGCAGTGTCACGCAGGATGGCCCTTCCAAAAAACCCTCCCCAAACAGCACATGACGCAAAGAAAAAAAGAGGCGCAATGAGGTAGCTGTGTGAGTAAGATAAGCGACCCTAGTGGCCGACACAAACACCGGGCCCATCTAGGAGTGTCACTGCAGTGTCACGCAGGATGGCCCTTCCAAAAAACATTCCACAAACAGCACATGACGCAAAGAAAAATTAAAGAAAAAAGAGGTGCAAGATGGAATTGTCCTTGGGCCCTCCCACCCACCCTTATGTTGTATAAACAGGACATGCACACTTTAACCAACCCATCATTTCAGTGACAGGGTCTGCCACACGACTGTGACTGAAATGACGGGTTGGTTTGGACCCCCACCAAAAAAGAAGCAATTAATCTCTCCTTGCACAAACTGGCTCTACAGAGGCAAGATGTCCACCTCATCATCATCCTCCGATATATCACCGTGTACATCCCCCTCCTCACAGATTATCAATTCGTCCCCACTGGAATCCACCATCTCAGCTCCCTGTGTACTTTGTGGAGGCAATTGCTGCTGGTCAATGTCTCCACGGAGGAATTGATTATAATTCATTTTAATGAACATCATCTTCTCCACATTTTCTGGATGTAACCTCGTACGCCGATTGCTGACAAGGTGAGCGGCGGCACTAAACACTCTTTCGGAGTACACACTTGTGGGAGGGCAACTTAGGTAGAATAAAGCCAGTTTGTGCAAGGGCCTCCAAATTGCCTCTTTTTCCTGCCAGTATAAGTACGGACTGTGTGACGTGCCTACTTGGATGCGGTCACTCATATAATCCTCCACCATTCTTTCAATGGTGAGAGAATCATATGCAGTGACAGTAGACGACATGTCCGTAATCGTTGTCAGGTCCTTCAGTCCGGACCAGATGTCAGCATCAGCAGTCGCTCCAGACTGCCCTGCATCACCGCCAGCGGGTGGGCTCGGAATTCTGAGCCTTTTCCTCGCACCCCCAGTTGCGGGAGAATGTGAAGGAGGAGATGTTGATTAAATATGGTTGAAGGCTGCGCTCACATTGGGGGATGGTGGCTGAGTGTGCAGCTGACCTGGAGGTGTCCCACCTCCTGTTACAATTGCGTATTTCGTGGTGGTCAGCGCGCTCTAAAGGGTGTGCGAGGGATTGGATTGATTGGAGAGGTGGATGGTGGTGTGTGAAGTGATGTGTTCTCTGTGTATCTATTTGTAGGGGATGTGGTAATGATCACTCGATGTAAATGAAATATAGGATTTTATTTGGATGTAATAGGATTAATATTCCATAGTCAATAATGAATGTCCCAGGTTGGTTCACCACTTATCAGGTGTGTCTTGCAGACTACCCTTTCTCTGAGTATACCTCCTATTGGTATACTGATGGAGCTACAGCTCAGGTAAATGTTAGGTATGCCCTAGGGGCCACCTTTACCATAGGTGTGGATGGTCCTATGTATCCTCTGATGCTGTGTCTATTGTTAGGTTTGTGGTTAAGTTTATGGTGTGACTAGTGCGGCGTCCCGCCTGTCAGACCCTTCCGTGTGTGGCAACGAGTGGCGTGGTCATATACTGTGTAATGAAACTTACCGCCGGGGGCAGGTGCTACCTGCCGCCGGTGACCAGTTCTTAGCCGTCCTCAAGCCTGTGTTCCTCGATGTATCCTCTCTGGGTGTCCTCCGTGTCTCAGAAGCCGCGCACCTTGTCTGTAAATGCCGGTCTCCTAAACTCCCGTCCCGTCCTCTGACTTCCTGGTTCGCGCGTCACGTGCCGGGTCACGTGAGCGCGATGTGTGCGGAAGCGTCTCCTTCTCCAGCCGGAGAGAGGAGAATGTATGTGGCAATGTCGGTAGTAAAGTCTGTGGGTCCCAACGCGTTTCAGCACTGATGCCTTTTTCTAGGGTTACCCATATGGTGTTCAGTGGCTTATTTATGCTGTGATCGCTTTCCTGATTGGTCCTTCCTCGGTGTCCCAATCTCTATTCTGATTGGGAGGCGGACATGTCAATCATCCAGATTAGGTGTCAGTGATTGGATGTGTGACTGTTTTGATTGTGTACATGAATTGGGTGTTAATCGGATATCCTTTACATAGGAAACCTTGTATTTATGTTGATGTGTGTTAACCTGCATGGTGGAAGAAGGTTGTGTACCAAAAAATGTACTGTTGGAGGGGAGATACTGAATGTTTTTTGTTGTGATATAAAGAAATTGTCACCGTTAGTGATACTGTGAATATTTTCTATATTGTGATAGAAGGAATTGTCACAGTTAATGGTACTGTGAACATGAATGGATATTTGTTAATATAATGCATGTGTGTTGTTATTGTGTGGTCGTAATTGTCACAGTTAATGGTACTGTGAACATGGTTGGATATTTGTTAATATATTGCATGTGTGTTGTTATTGTGTGGCCGTATATGTCCTTTACTGATGATTGCGGACCAGGGTGATATGGTGGTATGTGTCGATGACTGGCCCATATTGGGGAGGGAAGTGGTGCAGAAGGTCTCAAATGGGGGGATGTGGGATCAGCTTGTACTAAATGGCTGTTGCTGATTCTAGTAAATTGTTCTGGTGCGTGTATTGTATGCTGCACCAAAAGTGTCAGCAGTACCTAGCTAGATTTTGTTAATATGAACATTGAGGATGAGCGAGTGTGGGGGGGGGGATGAAAGGGCAGGTGGGGATAGGATTGCAGGTACATTATTTTTGCTGTAGCTGTGATTTACATGGCAGTGGTCGTGTTGTACTCTATATTAAGGCCTCGTGGTGCGAGTGTCTTTAGATTGAAGATCCACCTGAGTTCTTCTCTATTGATTTTTTTCACATAATCCCCCCCTCGCCAGTTGTTAGTAACCTGTTGTATTGCTATGAATTGTATTTTGGATGGGTCCTGCATGTGTGTCTCCTTGAAATGTTGTGAGACGCTGTGTTGTTCATAGCCTTTCTTTATGTTGTGGATGTGTTCAGAGATCCTGATCTTAAGTGTTCTAATGGTACGCCCGACATATTGTAGTCCGCACGGGCATGTGATCAGATATATAACCCCTTTTGTGTGGCAGGAGATTTCTTCCCTAATGGTGTATTTCTGACCTGTGGTGTTCGATGTGAACTCAGTGGTTCCTTTAGTTGATCTTGAGTTGGATGTTCTACAACCTAGACATGATCCACAATAATGGAATCCCTGCCTCTTCCCTGTGCCGTGTAATTTTGTCTGTTGTGGTCTGGTTGGTGGAATGTGGTTGTGTACAAGTTTGTCCTTGAGATCTGGGGCTTTCTTGTATACTATTTTGGGTTGTGAGGGTAGTATTCTTGCTAGGGTTTCATCTTGCATAAGGATCGTCCAGTGTTTTAATATACTCTGTTTTATTTGACCTGCTCCAGTGTTGTATTGTGTAACAAAATAGATGTCCTTATTGTTTTGTTTTTCGTCCCTTTCTTTGTATTTAAGAAGATCTTTCCTGTCTGTGTTTTCCAATTTTTTGTAAGCTTTGTGTACAATTTCTTTATCATAATTTTTGTCTATAAATTTTTGTTTGAGGTCTAGTCCCTGTGTACGGTAGTCTTCTATTTGTGTGCAGTTTATCTCCCCTCCAACAGTACATTTTTTGGTACACAACCTTCTTCCACCATGCAGGTTAACACACATCAACATAAATACAAGGTTTCCTATGTAAAGGATATCCGATTAACACCCAATTCATGTACACAATCAAAACAGTCACACATCCAATCACTGACACCTAATCTGGATGATTGACATGTCCGCCTCCCAATCAGAATAGAGATTGGGACACCGAGGAAGGACCAATCAGGAAAGCGATCACAGCATAAATAAGCCACTGAACACCATATGGGTAACCCTAGAAAAAGGCATCAGTGCTGAAACGCGTTGGGACCCACAGACTTTACTACCGACATTGCCACATACATTCTCCTCTCTCCGGCTGGAGAAGGAGACGCTTCCGCACACATCGCGCTCACGTGACCCGGCACGTGACGCGCGAACCAGGAAGTCAGAGGACGGGACGGGAGTTTAGGAGACCGGCATTTACAGACAAGGTGCGCGGCTTCTGAGACACGGAGGACACCCAGAGAGGATACATCGAGGAACACAGGCTTGAGGACGGCTAAGAACTGGTCACCGGCGGCAGGTAGCACCTGCCCCCGGCGGTAAGTTTCATTACACAGTATATGACCACGCCACTCGTTGCCACACACGGAAGGGTCTGACAGGCGGGACGCCGCACTAGTCACACCATAAACTTAACCACAAACCTAACAATAGACACAGCATCAGAGGATACATAGGACCATCCACACCTATGGTAAAGGTGGCCCCTAGGGCATACCTAACATTTACCTGAGCTGTAGCTCCATCAGTATACCAATAGGAGGTATACTCAGAGAAAGGGTAGTCTGCAAGACACACCTGATAAGTGGTGAACCAACCTGGGACATTCATTATTGACTATGGAATATTAATCCTATTACATCCAAATAAAATCCTATATTTCATTTACATCGAGTGATCATTACCACATCCCCTACAAATAGATACACAGAGAACACATCACTTCACACACCACCATCCACCTCTCCAATCAATCCAATCCCTCGCACACCCTTTAGAGCGCGCTGACCACCACGAAATAAGGAGGAGATGTTGACAGGTCGCGTTCCGCTTGACTTGACAATTTTCTCACCAGCAGGTCTTTCAACCCCAGCAGACTTGTGTCTGCCGGAAAGAGAGATCCAAGGTAGGCTTTAAATCTAGGATCGAGCACGGTGGCCAAAATGTAGTGCTCTGATTTCAACAGATTGACCACCCGTGAATCCTTGTTAAGCGAATTAAGGGCTCCATCCACAAGTCCCACATGCCTAGCGGAATCGCTCCGTGTTAGCTCCTCCTTCAATGTCTCCAGCTTCTTCTGCAAAAGCCTGATGAGGGGAATGACCTGACTCAGGCTGGCAGTGTCTGAACTGACTTCACGTGTGGCAAGTTCAAAGGGCATCAGAACCTTGCACAACGTTGAAATCATTCTCCACTGCGCTTGAGACAGGTGCATTCCACCTCCTATATCGTGCTCAATTGTATAGGCTTGAATGGCCTTTTGCTGCTCCTCCAACCTCTGAAGCATATAGAGGGTTGAATTCCACCTCGTTACCACTTCTTGCTTCAGATGATGGCAGGGCAGGTTCAGTAGTTTTTGGTGGTGCTCCAGTCTTCTGTACATGGTGCCTGTACGCCGAAAGTGTCCCGCAATTCTTCTGGCCACCGACAGCATCTCTTGCACGCCCCTGTCGTTTTTTAAAAAATTCTGCACCACCAAATTCAAGGTATGTGCAAAACATGGGACGTGCTGGAATTTGCCCATATTTAATGCACACACAATATTGCTGGCGTTGTCCGATGCCACAAATCCACAGGAGAGTCCAATTGGGGTAAGCCATTCCGCGATGATCTTCCTCAGTTGCCGTAAGAGGTTTTCAGCTGTGTGCGTATTCTGGAAAGCGGTGATACAAAGCGTAGCCTGCCTAGGAAAGAGTTGGCGTTTGCGAGATGCTGCTACTGGTGCCGCCGCTGCTGTTCTTGCGGCGGGAGTCCATACATCTACCCAGTGGGCTGTCACAGTCATATAGTCCTGACCCTGCCCTGCTCCACTTGTCCACATGTCCGTGGTTAAGTGGACATTGGGTACAGCTGCATTTTTTAGGACACTGGTGAGTCTTTTTCTGAGGTCTGTGTACATTTTCGGTATCGCCTGCCTAGAGAAGTGGAACCTAGATGGTATTTGGTAACGGGGGCACACTACCTCAAGAAATTGTGTAGTTCCCTGTGAACTAACGGCGGATACCGGACGCACGTCTAACACCAACATAGTTGTCAAGGCCTCAGTTATCCGCTTTGCAGCAGGATGACTGCTGTGATATTTCATCTTCCTCGCAAAGGACTGTTGGACAGTCAATTGCTTACTGGAAGTAGTACAAGTGGTCTTCCGACTTCCCCTCTGGGATGACCATCGACTCCCAGCAGCAACAACAGCAGCGCCAGCAGCAGTAGGCGTTACACGCAAGGATGCATCAGAGGAATCCCAGGCAGGAGAGGAATCATCAGAATTGCCAGTGACATGGCCTGCAGGACTATTGGCATTCCTGGGGAAGGAGGAAATTGACACTGAGGGAGTTGGTGGGGTGGTTTGCGTGAGCTTGGTTACAAGAGGAAGGGATTTACTGGTCAGTGGACTGCTTCCGCTGTCACCCAAAGTTTTTGAACTTGTCACTGACTTATTATGAATGCGCTGCAGGTGACGTATAAGGGAGGATGTTCCGAGGTGGTTAACGTCCTTACCCCTACTTATTACAGCTTGACAAAGGCAACACACGGCTTGACACCTGTTGTCCGCTTTTCTGTTGAAATACCTCCACACTGAAGAGCTGATTTTTTTGGTATTTTCACCAGGCATGTCAACGGCCATATTCCTCCCACGGACAACAGGTGTCTCCCCGGGTGCCTGACTTAAACAAACCACCTCACCATCAGAATCCTCCTGGTCAATTTCCTCCCCAGCGCCAGCAACACCCATATCCTCCTCATCCTGGTGTACTTCAACACTGACATCTTCAATCTGACTATCAGGAACTGGACTGCGGGTGCTCCTTCCAGCACTTGCAGGGGGCGTGCAAATGGTGGAAGGCGCATGCTCTTCATGTCCAGTGTTGGGAAGGTCAGGCATCGCAACCGACACAATTGGACTCTCCTTGTGGATTTGGGATTTCGAAGAACGCACAGTTCTTTGCGGTGCTTTTGCCAGCTTGAGTCTTTTCCGTTTTCTAGCGAGAGGCTGAGTGCTTCCATCCTCATGTGAAGCTGAACCACTAGCCATGAACATAGGCCAGGGCCTCAGCCGTTCCTTGCCACTCCGTGTGGTAAATGGCATATTGGCAAGTTTACGCTTCTCCTCAGACAATTTTATTTTAGGTTTTGGAGTCCTTTTTTTACTGATATTTGGTGTTTTGGATTTGACATGCTCTGTACTATGACATTGGGCATCGGCCTTGGCAGACGACGTTGCTGGCATTTCATCGTCTCGGCCATGACTAGTGGCAGCAGCTTCAGCACGAGGTGGAAGTGGATCTTGATCTTTCCCTAATTTTGGAACCTCAACATTTTTGTTCTCCATATTTTAATAGGCACAACTAAAAGGCACCTCAGGTAAACAATGGAGATGGATGGATACTAGTATACTTATGGATGGACTGCCGAGTGCCGACACAGAGGTAGCTACAGCCGTGGACTACCGTACTGTGTCTGCTGCTAATATAGACTGGATGATTGATAATGAGATGAAATCAATATATATATGTATGTATATATAATATCACTAGTACTGCAGCCGGACAGGTAGATAATATATTTATTAGGTAATGATGACTGATGACGGACCTGCTGGACACTGTCAGCTCAGCAGCACCGCAGACTGCTACAGTAAGCTACTATACTATAGTAGCATGTACAAAGAAGAAAGATAAAAAAAAACACGGGTAGGTGGTATACAATTATGGATGGACTGCCGAGTGCCGACACAGAGGTAGCTACAGCCGTGGACTAACGTACTGTGTCTGCTGCTAATATAGACTGGATGATTGATAATGAGATGAAATCAATATATATATGTATGTATATATAATATCACTAGTACTGCAGCCGGACAGGTAGATAATATATTTATTAGGTAATGATGACTGATGACGGACCTGCTGGACACTGTCAGCTCAGCAGCACCGCAGACTGCTACAGTAAGCTACTATACTATAGTAGTATGTACAAAGAAGAAAGAAAAAAAAACCACGGGTAGGTGGTATACAATTATGGATGGACTGCCGAGTGCCGACACAGAGGTAGCTACAGCCGTGGACTAACGTACTGTGTCTGCTGCTAATATAGACTGGATGATTGATAATGAGATGAAATCAATATATATATGTATGTATATATAATATCACTAGTACTGCAGCCGGACAGGTAGATAATATATTTATTAGGTAATGATGACTGATGATGGACCTGCTGGACACTGTCAGCTCAGCAGCACCGCAGACTGCTACAGTAAGCTACTATACTCTATAGTAGTATGTACAAAGAAGAAAGAAAAAAAAAACCACGGGTAGGTGGTATACAATTATGGATGGACTGCCGAGTGCCGACACAGAGGTAGCTACAGCCGTGGACTAACGTACTGTGTCTGCTGCTAATATAGACTGGATGATTGATAATGAGATGAAATCAATATATATATGTATGTATATATAATATCACTAGTACTGCAGCCGGACAGGTAGATAATATATTTATTAGGTAATGATGACTGATGACGGACCTGCTGGACACTGTCAGCTCAGCAGCACCGCAGACTGCTACAGTAAGCTACTATACTATAGTAGTATGTACAAAGAAGAAAGAAAAAAAAAAAACCACGGGTAGGTGGTATACAATTATGGATGGACTGCCGAGTGCCGACACAGAGGTAGCTACAGCCGTGGACTAACGTACTGTGTCTGCTGCTAATATAGACTGGATGATTGATAATGAGATGAAATCAATATATATATGTATGTATGTATATATAATATCACTAGTACTGCAGCCGGACAGGTAGATAATATATTTATTAGGTAATGATGACTGATGACGGACCTGCTGGACACTGTCAGCTCAGCAGCACCGCAGACTGCTACAGTAAGCTACTATACTCTATAGTAGTATGTACAAAGAAGAAAGAAAAAAAAAAACCACGGGTAGGTGGTATACAATTATGGATGGACTGCCGAGTGCCGACACAGAGGTAGCTACAGCCGTGGACTAACGTACTGTGTCTGCTGCTAATATAGACTGGATGATTGATAATGAGATGAAATCAATATATATATGTATGTATATATAATATCACTAGTACTGCAGCCGGACAGGTAGATAATATATTTATTAGGTAATGATGACTGATGACGGACCTGCTGGACACTGTCAGCTCAGCAGCACCGCAGACTGCTACAGTAAGCTACTATACTATAGTAGTATGTACAAAGAAGAAAAAAAAAAAAACCACGGGTAGGTGGTATACAATTATGGATGGACTGCCGAGTGCCGACACAGAGGTAGCTACAGCCGTGGACTAACGTACTGTGTCTGCTGCTAATATAGACTGGATGATTGATAATGAGATGAAATCAATATATATATGTATGTATATATAATATCACTAGTACTGCAGCCGGACAGGTAGATAATATATTTATTAGGTAATGATGACTGATGACGGACCTGCTGGACACTGTCAGCTCAGCAGCACCGCAGACTGCTACAGTAAGCTACTATACTCTATAGTAGTATGTACAAAGAAGAAAGAAAAAGAAAAAACCACGGGTAGGTGGTATACAATTATGGATGGACTGCCGAGTGCCGACACAGAGGTAGCTACAGCCGTGGACTAACGTACTGTGTCTGCTGCTAATATAGAGTCTAGACTGGATGATAAATTATTGATAATGAGATGAAATCAATATAATATCACTAGTACTGCAGCCGGACAGGTACTATATATATTTATTATGTAATGACTGATGACGGACCTGCTGGACACTGTCAGGTCAGCACAGCACCGCAGACTGCTACAGTAAGCTACTATAGTAGTATGTATAAAGAAGAATGAAAAAAAAAAAACCACGGGTAGGTGGTATACAATATTATATATATATATATATATATTATATACAATTATATATATATATATATATATATATATATATATTAAACTGGTGGTGATTGATTATTAAACTGGTGGTCACTTCAGGTCACGTTGCAACTTGCAACTAGTACTCCGAGGCCTAAGCAGACAATCACAAAATATATTATTATACTGGTGGTCAGTGTGGTCACAACAATGGCAGTGTGGCACTGACTCTGGCAGCAAAAGTGTGCACTGTACGTTATATGTACTCCTGAGTCCTGCTCTCAGACTCTAACTGCTCCCCACTGTCAGTGTCTCCCCCACAAGTCAGATAATACACTTACAGTCACACTATCTATTATCTAATCTATAAATATCACTTCAGCAAGTAGTATAGTAGTATACAGTATAGTAGTACTCCTCCTAATAATGCTCCCCAAAATACTGTGTCTCTCTCTTCTCTAAACGGAGAGGACGCCAGCCACGTCCTCTCCCTATGACTCTCAATGCACGTGTGAAAATGGCGGCGACGCGCGGCTCCTTATATAGAATCCGAGTCTCGCGATAGAATCCGAGCCTCGCGAGAATCCGACAGCGTGATGATGACGTTCGGGCGCGCTCGGGTTAGCCGAGCAAGGCGGGAAGATCCGAGCCTGCTCGGACCCGTGTAAAAAACCTGAAGTTCGGGCGGGTTCGGATTCAGAGGAACCGAACCCGCTCATCTCTAGCGAAAAGGCTTGGGAATCTCCGGATAGGAGACCACAAGTTCCATAAAAGGATTCTCATGGCGTATCCTTTTCCACAAACTGATAGGATACGCTGGGAATCTTCGCCAAAAGTTGACAAGGCGCTGACACGTTTGTCCAAAAAGGTGGCACTGCCTTCTCAGGATACGGCTTCCCTCAAGGAACCTGCTGATCGCAGGCAGGAAATTACCTTAAAGCACATTTACAATCATTCCGGTACTATTGCTCGACCGGCTATGGCGTCGGCCTGGGTTTGTAGTGCGGTTGTGGCATGGGCAGTTTCCTTATCTACGGAAATTGACACCTTAGATAGGGACGCCATTCAAATGACCATAGAGCATATCAGAGATGCTGCCTTGTATATGAGGGATGCTCAGAGAGACATTTGTTTATTAAGCTCCAGAATAAATGCTATGTCTATTTCTGCTAGGCGGCTCTTGTGGACCCGACAGTGGACGGGAGATGCCGATTCAAAGCGGCATATGGAGTCCTTGCCTTACAAAGGGGTGGAGTTGTTTGGAGACGGCCTCTCGGATCTTGTCTCTACAGCTACGGCTGGTAAGTCAAATTTCTTACCTTATGTCCCCCCGCAGCATACAAAAAAGGCACCTCATTATCAAATGGAGTCCTTTCGTTCCAATAAAAACAAGAAGGTACGTGGATCATCCTTTGTTGCCAGAGGGAAAGGCAGGGGAAAAAAGCTGCACACAGCTAGTTCCCAAGAGCAGAAGTCCTCCCCTGCGTCTGCAAAGTCCACCGCATGACGCTGGGGCTTTCCGAGGAGAGGCAGATCTGGGGGGTGGCTCGTCTTCAGTTTTTCAGCCACGTCTGGGTTCACTCGCAGGTGGATCCCTGAGCATTAGAGATTGTTTCTCAGGGATACAGGCTGGAATTCGAAGACTTGCCTCCTCGCCGATTTTTCAAATCGGCTCTGCCGGCTTCCCCGTCAGAGAGGGAGCTAGTGCTGGCAGCAATCCAAAAATTGTATATTCAACGGGTGATTGTCACAGTTCCTCATCTCCATCAAAGAGAGGGATAATACTCAACCCTGTTTGTGGTCCCGAAACCGGACGGTTCGGTCAGACCAATTTTAAACCTGAAATCTCTGAACCTGTACTTGAAGAGGTTCAATTTCAAAATGGAATCACTCAGGGCGGTCATCGCCAGCCTGGTGTGGGGGGGGGGGTTGGATGGTGTCCCTGGACATAAAGGATACTTACCTTCATGTTCCGATATTCCCCCCGCATCAGGCGTTCCTGAGATTTGCAGTGCAGGACTGTCACTACCAATTTCAGACGTTGCCGTTTGGGCTTTCCACGGCCCCGAGAATTTTCACCAAGGTAATGGCGGAAATGATGGTGCTCCTGCGCAGGCAGGGGGTCACAATTAACCCATACTTGGACGATCTCCTCATAAAGGCGAGATCTCGGGAGAGGTTGCTGGACAGCGTGTCTCTGTCCATGAAGACGTTGCAGATACACGTCTGGATTCTCAATATACCGAAGTCCCAGCTAGTCCCTACAACGCGTCTGACCTTTTTGGGGCTGATTCTAGACACAGACCAGAAAAAGGGTTTTCTTCTGATCGAAAAGGTTCAGGAACTCATAGCCATGGTCAGGAACCTATTAAAACCAAAAAAGGTTTCAGTGGATCATTGCACGCGGGTCCTGGGGAAGATGGTGGCTTCCTACAAGGCCATCCCTTTCGGCAGGTTCCATGCGAGGACTTTTCAATGGGACCTCTTGGACAAGTGGTCCGGGTCCTATTTACAAATGCATCAAAGGATCACCCTGTCTCCCAGGACCAGGGTATCTCTCCTGTGGTGGCTGAACAGTGCTCACCTACTAGAAGGTCGCAGGTTTGGCATTCAGGACTGGGTCCTGGTGACCACGGACGCAAGCCTCCGAGGCTGGGGAGCAGTGACACTGGGAAGAAATTTCCAAGGTCTCTGGTCAAGCCTAGAGTCTTGTCTCCACATCAACGTCCTGGAGTTGAGGGCCATATACAAGGCCCTGCGTCAAGCGGAGGAATTGCTTCGGAGAAAACCGGTTCTGATTCAGTCAGACAATGTCACGGCAGTGGCTCATATAAACCGTCAAGGCGGAACAAGGAGCAGAATGACCATGGCAGAAGCGACCAGGATTCTACGCTGGGCGTAAGGCCATGTAAGCGCGCTGTCAGCGGTGTTCATCCCAGAGGTGGACAACTGGGAGGCGGACTTCCTCAGCAGGCACGACCTGCATCCGGGAGAGTGGGGACTTCATCAAGAAGTCTTCGCACAGATCACGGATCGTTGAGGACTGCCTCAAATCGACATGATGGCATCCCGTCTCAACAAAAAGCTAAAGTGGTATTGTGCCAGGTCAAGGGACCCTCAGGAGGTAGCGGTAGACGCTCTGGTGACACCTTGGGTGTTCAGATTGGTCTATGTGTTTCCTCCTCTTCCTCTCATACCCAAGGTGTTGAGAATAATACGAAGAAGCAGGGTCAGAACAATACTCATTGTTCCGGATTGGCCACGGAGGACTTGGTATCCGGAGCTGCAAGAGTTGCTCGCAGGGAATCCGTGGCCTCTTCCTCTAAGGCAGGACCTGCTGCGGCAGGGGCCCTGTCTGTTCCAAGACTTACCGCGGCTGCGTTTGATGGCATGGCGGTTGAACGCCGGATCCTAGCGGAAAAAGGGATTCCGGAGGAAGTCATTCCTACCCTGATCAAGGCTAGGAAAGACGTGACGTTAAAACATTATCACCGTATATGGCGAAAATATGTTTCTTGGTGTGAGGCCAGAGCTGCTCCTACGGAGGAGTTCCATTTGGGCCGTCTACTTCACTTCCTTCAAACAGGAGTGACTTTGGGCCTAAAATTAGGGTCCATAAAGGTCCAGATTTCGGCCTTATCCATTTTCTTTCAAAGAGAATTGGCCTCTATTCCTGAAGTACAGACCTTTGTGAAGGGAGTGCTGCATATTCAGCCTCCCTTTGTGCCTCCGGTGGCACCTTGGGATCTTAACGTGGTGTTACGTTTCCTCAAGTCACCTTGGTTTGAACCACTCAAAACTGTGGAGTTGAAATACCTCACGTGGAAAGTGGTCATGTTGTTGGCGTTAGCTTCGGCAAGACGTGTTTCCGAATTGGCGGCTTTATCACATAAAAGCCCATACTTGGTTTTTCACGTGGATAGGGCAGAGTTGAGGACTCGCCCTCACTTTCTGCCAAAATTGGTCTCATCTTTTCATGTGAACCAACCTATTGTCATGCCTGTGGCTACACGGGACTTGGAGGATTCCGAGTCCCTGGATGTAGTCAGGACTTTGAAGATTTATGTGACCAGAACGGCTAGAATCAGGAAGACTGAAGCTTTGTTCGTTCTGTATGCGGCGAACAAGGTTGGCGCTCCTGCTTCAAAGCAGTCTATTGCTCGCTGGATCTGTAACACGATTCAGCAGGCGCATTCTACGGCAGGATTGCCGTTACCGAAATCGGTTAAGGCCCACTCCACTAGGAAAGTGGGCTCTTCTTGGGCGGCTGCCCGAGGGGTCTCGGCATTACAGTTGTGCCGAGCAGCTACTTGGTCGGGGACAAACACCTTTGCAAAGTTCTATAAGTTTGATACCCTGGCTGAGGAGGACCTCCTGTTTGCTCAATCGGTGCTGCAGAGTCATCCGCACTCTCCCGCCCGTTTGGGAGCTTTGGTATAATCCCCATGGTCCTTACGGAGTCCCAGCATCCTCAAGGACGTTAGAGAAAATAAGATTTTACTTACCGGTAAATCTATTTCTCGTAGTCCGTAGAGGATGCTGGGCGCCCGTCCCATGTGCGGACTTCTTCTGCAAGACTTGTATATAGTTATTGCTTACATAAGGGTTATGTTATAGTTTTTCGGTGGAACCGTGGCTATGTTGTTGTTCATACTGTTAACTGGGTAAGTTTATCACAAGTTATACGGTGTGATTGGTGTGGCTGGTATGGATCTCGCCCTTAGATTTACAAAAATCCTTCCTCGTACTGTCCATCTCCTCTGGGCACAGTTTTCCTAACTGAGGTCTGGAAGAGGGGCATAGAGGGAGGAGCCAGTGCACACCCAGAGTCCAAAGCTTTCTTAAAGTGCCCTATCTCCTGCGGAGCCCGTCTAATCCCCATGGTCCTTACGGAGTCCCAGCATCCTGTACGGACTACGAGAAATAGATTTACCGGTAAGTAAAATCTTATTATTACAGTAAATTGTTAATATCTAAGTGTGAGGTTTATATGAATTCTCCAATATGGAATATATTAAGAAAGGTTTATTTCAAAAGGGGGGATGAGGGGGGGCGGAGGGGGGGATTGGTACCAGTCAATCAGCTTCTAACTGTCATTTTTCAAACACAGCCTGTGACATTCTCCCGTGGCACCAAATTTCCGATGATAAATTTGGATAGATGGTGCATGAGCAGAAAAGAGCACAGTGCCAGAGTCTTTTTTAGCTCCTGTGTGGCACCATCTGTCTGTATACATCACTAAAGGCATGCTGGTGCACTGTATGGGAGGCACAGTGATTGGGTTGTGAGTGCAGTGAGTCCCATACTTGCCTACCTGACCCTCTCCATGAGGGAGAAAATGCTCTGTTCCTGGACTTTCCTGGTAATGTATGATTGCCATCACCTGTGGTGAGCTAGTTAATTGATAAGAAAGGTGTTTCACCACAGGTGATGGCAATTATATGTTATCAGGAAAGTCCAGGAACAGAGCATTTTCTCCCTCATAGAGAGGGTCAGGTAGGCAAGTATGGAGTGCACTCATACCAGATATGCCACTGGCAGGCAGGGCCATCACTTTAACACATTTGCACCTTGTCAAGAGGGGTTAACTGCAGTGTTGGACTGGAGCACGAAAAGCCCACTGTGTGAATGCAGTAAAAAGGACCCATGCTTAGTGGTGTGGCCAGCCACCACACAGATGATTGTCTAGCCCACAGGTTCTCAAACTCGGTCCTCAGGACCCCACACAGGGCATGTTTTGCAGGTCTCCTCACAGAATCACAAGTGAAATAATTAGCTTCACCTGTGGACCTTTTAAAATGTGTCAGTGAGTAATTAATACACCTGTGCACTTGCTGGGTTACCTGCAAAACATGCACTGTGTGGGGTCCTGAGGACCGAGTTTGAGAACCACTGGTCTAGCCCATAGGTTCTCAAACTCGGTCCTCAGGACCCCACACAGTGCATGTTTTGCAGGTCTCCTCACAGAATCACAAGTGAAATAATTAGCTGCACCTGTTGGCCTTTTAAAATGTGTCAGTGAGTAATTAGTACACCTGTGCACCTGCTGCATTACCTGCAAATCATGCACTGTGTGGGCTCCCGAGGACCGAGTTTGAGAACCTCTGGTCTAGCCTTTAGAGTAGTGTTTCCGAACCTCGGTCCTCAAGGCACACTAACAGTCCTGGTTTTAGTGATATCCAGGCTTGAACACAGGTGATTTAATTAGTACCTCAGTAATATTGATTTAACCATCTGTGCTGAAGCCTGGATATCACTAAAACCTGCACTGTTGGTGTGCCTTGAGGACCGCGGTGGAGAATGCCTGCTTTAGAGAGTGCATGGTCAGGAGGACCCCTAGAAATACTGCTAGCGTACGCATGATAATGTTCCAAATTCATAACAGCAATGCACTGCATAAAATACACAAAAGTCATATAGTTACATAGGGGGTAATTCCAAGTTGATCGCAGCAGGAATTTTGTTAGCAGTTGGGCAAAACCATGTGCACTGCAGGGGAGGCAGATATAACATGTGCAGAAAGAGTTAGATTTGGGTGGGTTATTTTATTTCTGTGCAGGGTAAATACTGGCTGCTTTATTTTTACACTGCAAATTAGATTGCAGATTGAACACACCACACCCAAATCTAACTCTCTCTGCACATGTTAAATCTGCCTCCCCTGCAGTGCACATGTGCCCTCGTTCCGAGTTGTTCGCTCGTTTTTTTCCTTTGCATCGATTTTCCGCTAACTGCGCATGCGCAGTGTTCGCACTGCGGCTGCGCCAAGTAAATTTGCTAAGAAGTTTGGTATTTTACTCACAGCATTACGAGGTTTTTTCTTCGTTCTGCTGATCGTAGTGTGATTGACAGGAAGTGGGTGTTTCTGGGTGGAAACTGGCCGTTTTATGGGAGTGTGTGAAAAAATGCTGCCGTTTCTGGGAAAAACGCGGGAGTGGCTGGAGAAACGGGGGAGTGTCTGGGCGAACGCTGCGTGTGTTTGTGACGTCAAACCAGGAACGACAAGCACTGAACTGATCGCACTGGAAGAGTAAGTCTCGAGCTATTTAGAAACTGCAAAGAAAAATCTTTTCGCAATATTGCAAATACTTCGTACGCAATTCTGCTAAGCTAAGATTCACTCCCAGAGGGCGGCGGCTTAGCGTGTGCACTGCTGCGAAAAGCGGCTAGCGAGCGAACAACTCGGAATGAGGGCCATGGTTTTGCCCAACTGCTAACAAAATTCCTGCTGCGATCAACTTGGAATTACCCCCATAGTTACATAGTTGTTGAGGTTGAAAAAAGACAAATGTCCATCGAGTTCAACCTGTGTTATAATTTTTATATTAATTAAACGCTGTATCCCTGGATATATTTTTCCGCTAGGAATTTATCTAATCCATTCTTAAACTTATTGATTGAGTCCACCATTGCTACCTTCTCTGGCAGAGAATTCCAAATCCTTTCTGTTCTTACTGTGAAGAACCCTTTTCTCCGTTGAGCGAGGAATTTTTTTTCTTCTAACCTCAGGGGGTGTCCTCGTGTCCTATGTAGTGTTTTTTTGATAAACAAATCGTTTGATAAATCCTTGTATTGTCCCTTAATGTATTTATAAATATTAGAGATGAGCGGGTTCGGTTCTCAAAGAACCGAACCCTACCGGACCTTACGCTTCAAGTCCGGATCCGAGTCAGGCTCGGGTTTTCCCGCCTGACTCGGAAACCAGAACGAGGCAAATCGTCATCATCCCGCTATTGGATTCTCGCGGGATTTTGATTCCATATAAGGAGCCGCGCGTCGCCGCCATTTTCACTCCGGCATTGGTGAGTGTAGAGAGAGGACGTATCTCGTTCTCTCAGTGTCCGTGTCTTTTGCTGCATCTGTCCAGTCACAGTGTTGTGTCCTCTGCTGCCATATGTCCAGTGCTGTCCACTGGTGCTGTGTTTTGCTTCATCAGTTCAGTGGTGGTGTGTTGTGCTGTATCAGTCCAGTCACAGTGGTGGTGTCCTTTGCTGCCATATGTCCAGTGCTGCTGTATAATAAATCCCATACAGTATTGCTGTGTTGTCCTGCATCAGACCAGTGGTAGTGTCCTGTTCATCAGTCAGTCCAGTGACCAGCCACAGTGGTGTCCTCTGCTGCCATATGTGCAGTGCTGCTGTATAGGGTGCTGTATTGTGCTGCATCAGTTCAGTGGTGGTGTATTGTCCTGCATCAGTCCAGTGGTGGTGTCCCTGTGCTGCCGTATATGTCCAGTGGTACTGCCGAATATGTCCAGTGGTACTGCCGTATATGTCCAGTGATCCTGCCGTATAATTACAGTAATCCTGCCGTATAAATAATTACAGTAATCCTGCTGTATAATTCCAGTGGTACTGTCGTATAATTCCAATAATCCTGCCGTATAATTCCAGTAATCCTGCTGAAAATTCCAGTAATCCTGCCGTATAATTCCAGTAATCCTGCCGTATAATTCCTGTGGTACTGACGTATAATTCCAGTAATCCTGCCGTATAATTCCAGTAATCCTGCCGTATAATTACAGTGGTACTGGCGTATAATTCCAGTAATCCTGCCGTATAATTACAGTAATCCTGCCGTATTATTCCAGTGGTACTGTCGTATAATTCCAGTAATCCTGCCATATTATTCCAGTAATCCTGTCGTATAATTCCAGTGGTACTGTTGTATAATTCCAGTAATCCTTCCGTATAATTCCAGTAATCCTGCCGTATAATTCCAGTGGTACTGTCGTATAATTCCAATAATCCTGCCGTATAATTCCAGTAATACTGCTGCAAATTCCAGTAATCCTGCCGTATAATTCCAGTAATCCTGCCATATAATTCCAGTGGTACTGGCGTATAATTACAGTAAATCCTGCCGTATAATTCCAGTAATCCTGCCGTATAATTACAGTGGTACTGGCGTATAATTCCAATAATCCTGCCGTATAATTCCAGTAATCCTGCCGTATTATTCCAGTGGTACCGTCGTATAATTCCAGTAATCCTGCCATATAATTCCAGTAATCCTGTCGTATAATTCCAGTGGTACTGTTGTATAATTCCAGTAATCCTGCCGTATAATTCCAGTGGTACTGGTGTATAATTTTGGTAATCCTGCCGTATAATTCCAGTAATCCTGCCGTATAATTCCAGTTGTACTGGCGTATAATTCCAGTAATCCTGCCGTATAATTCCAGTAATCCTGTCGTATAATTACAGTGGTATTGGCGTATAATTCCAGTAATCCTGCCGTATAATTACAGTAATCCTGCCGTATTATTACAGTGGTACTGTCGTATAATTCCAGTAATCCTGCCATATAATTCCAGTAATCCTGTTGTATAATTCCAGTGGTACTGTCGTATAATTCCAGTAATCCTGCCGTATAATTCCAGTGGTACTGGCGTATAATTTTAGTAATTCTGCCGTATAATTACAGTAATCCTGCCGTATAATTTCAGTGGTACTGGCGTAGAATGCCAGCAATCCTGCCATATAAATACAGTGGTTCTGGCGTATAATTCCAGTGATCCTGCCATATAATTACAGTAATCCTGCCGTATAATTCCATATAAATCCAAATAATTCCTTATAAATCCAGTCCAGTGGTGCTGCCATATAAATTCAGTGGTGCTATCCTGTGCTGTATATTATGTACTCCATATAAAGGGGTTATTAATATTTAATCCAAATAATTTTTACAGGGTTTGCCCTGTGAGATGTAGGGGTACACTCTCCTGTGCCGCATATTGTGTTATATGACTGTGACACTCCACTGGGTAGATGTATTGCCTCCAGCAGCAACAACAGCAGCAGCGGCACCAGTAGCAGCATCTTGCAAATCCAAACGCGTTTCTAGGCAGGCTACGCTTTGTATCACCGCTTTCCGTAAGAGGCACACCGCTGACAACCTCTTACGGAAACTGAGGGACATCATCGCGCAAGGGCTTACTCCACTTAGACTCTACTGGGGATTTGTGATATCGGACAACGCCACCAATATTGTGCGTGCATTATAACTATGCAAATTCCAGCATGTCCCATGTTTTGCACATACAATTAATTTGGTGGTG
Source organism: Pseudophryne corroboree (assembly GCF_028390025.1). NCBI lineage: Eukaryota > Metazoa > Chordata > Amphibia > Anura > Myobatrachidae > Pseudophryne > Pseudophryne corroboree. Next base: position 133,788,307 of record NC_086445.1, on the reverse strand, counting down.
CAGAATTTTTTGAAAAATGACAGGGGTGTACAGGAGATGCTGTCGGTGGCCTGGAAAATTGTGGGCCACTTTCGACATTCTGCCATTGCGTGCCCAAGACTGGAGCACCAGCAAACACTCCTGAACCTGCCCTGCCATCAACTGAAGCAAGAGGTGGTAACGAGGTGGAATTCAACACACTATATGCTTCAGAGGATGGAGGAGCAGCAAAAGGCCATTAAAGCCTATGCATCCACCTATGATATAGGCAAAGGAGGGGGAATGCACCTGACTCAAGCGCAGTGGAGAATGATTTCTGTCTTGTGCAAGGTTCTCCAACCCTTTGAACTTGCCACACATGAAGTCAGTTCAGACACTGCCAGCTTGAGTCAGGTCATTCCCTCATCAGGCTTTTGCAGAAGCAGCTGGAGAAATTGAAGGAGGAGCTAAGACGGAGCAATTCCGCTAAGTATGTGGAACTTGTGGATGGAGCCCTTCATTTGCTTTGTCAGGATTCAAGGGTGGTCAATCTGTTGAAATCAGAGCACTACATTTTGGCCACCATGCTCGATCCTAGGTTTAAAGCCTACGTTGTATCTCTCTTTCCGGCAGACACCAGTGTGCAGAGGTACAAAGACCTGCTGGTGAGTAAATTGTCAACTCAAGCAGAATGTGACCCGTCAATAGCTCCTCCTTCAATTTCTCCCGCCACTGGGGCTGCAAGGAAAAGGATAAGATTTCTTAGCCCACCCGCTGGCAGTGATGCAGGGCAGTCAGGAGCGAAAGCTGACATCTGGTCCAGACTGAAGGACCTGCCAATGATTACTGACATGTCTACTGTTACTGCATATGATTCTGTCACCATTGAAAGAATGGTGGAGGATTATATGAGTGACAGCATCCAAGTAGGCATGTCAGACAGTCCGTATGTATACTGGCAGGAAAAAGAGGTAATTTGGATGCAACTTACCTAAGTTGCCCCCCTCCAGTGTGTACTCTGAAAGAGTGTTTAGTGCAGCCGGTAACCATGTCAGCGATCGGCGTAGGAGGTTACTTCCACAAAATGTGGAGAAGATGATGTTCATCAAAATGAATTATAAATTCCTCCGGGAAGACCTTGACCAGCAATTGTCTCCGGAAAGTACACAGGGACCTGTGATAGTGGATTCCAGTGAGGACAAATTAATACTCTGAGGAGGGGGATTTACACAGTGAAAGGGGTGAGGAATCGGAGGATGAGGATGACGTTGACATCTTGCCTCTGTAGAGCCAGTTTGTGCAAGGAGAGATTGATTGCTTCTTTTTTGGTGGGGGCCCAAACAAACCAGTCATTTCAGTCACAGTTGTGTGGCAGACCCTGTCGCTGAAATGATTGGTTTGTTAAAGTGTGCATGTCCTGTTTATACAACATAAAGGTGGTGGGAGGGCCCAAATACAATTCCATCTTGCACCTCTTTTTCTTCTCTGCACACTGGGCCAGGTGTTTATGCAGCACACTTGTGTCGCTTAGCTTAGTCATACAGCGACCTCGGTGCAACTTGTAGGCTTAAAAACAATATTGTGAGGTGTTCAGACTAGTCTGGAAATGAGTGGAAATGAATGTTATTGAGGTTAATAATACCGTAGGATCAAAATTACCTCCAAATTATGTGATTTTAGCTGTTTTTATGTTTTTTTCAAAAATCATCCAGATCAAAAACCAAAACCTAAATACGAAAGGGTGGTTTTGGCAAAACCAAGCCAAAACCAAAACACGATAGTAGAATTATAACCAAAACCAAAACACAAAACACGAAAAGTGCCAGCCGCACATCTCTAAAAATATTAATAACTAGGTGCTTCATTGCGCCCTACGGGCGCTCTTCACATCGTCGCAAGGGGCTACGCCCCCTTAACCCTTGCATGCCTTTCTGGTGTTCAATATTTGTATTATATGGAGTATTACCTGCATTCCTTTGTTAGTGGTTAAATATTGCACAATGAAAGGGCGTGCGATGGTGAAGGAGGCGCAGCCCCTTGCGACAGCGTGAACAGCACCTGCAGGGCACGATGTACAGAATGCGGGGGGGACTGCGGATGGGGGAGGGTGTCTGTAGATGCTGCGGGTGGAGGGGGGCGGAAGCGCGGGGGGGGCCCGGATGGGGAAGGGTCGGGAGGTGCTGCGGGTGGGGGAGGGGCAGAGGAGTGGGGGCTGCAGATGGGGGAGGGGTCCAGAGGCACTGTAGGTGGGGGAGTGGCAGGGGTGCCACGGGTGGGAGAGGAGCAGGTGCTGGGATGTTGCGGATGGGTGAAGAGTTCCGTAGGTGCTGTGGGATGGCAAGGGGCGGGGGCGCCGGGGGTGGGGTAGGGGGTCCGGAGGCGCCGTGGGTAGGGGAGGGGCAGGTACGGGTGGTGCGGCGTATGGGGAAGGGGGTCCGGAGGCGCTGCAGGTGGTGGAGGGGCAGGTGCGGGGGTGCCATGGGTGGGGGAGGGGTGGGACCGCAGATGGAGGAGGGTGTCTGCAGATTCTGCGGGTGAAGGGGGGCAGGTGTGGGGGGAGACATATATGGGGGGTGGATGGTGGAGGGGGTCTGGAGGTGCTGTGGGTGGTGGAGGGGCGGAGGAGTGGGAGCCACGAGTGGTGTAGGGGGTCTGGAGGCACAGCGTGTGGGGGAGGGGTGGAGTGCTGCATGTGGTGGAGGGGAAGGTGCAGAGGTGTGGTGCATTGAGGAGGGGTCTGGAGGCGCTGCGGGTACTGTACCTGCCAAAAAGGTAGTTGGAGTAACGGGGCCAGGATAGGGGTAACAGGGCCAGCATAAGGGTGACAGGGCAAGGCCAGGGGTGACAGGGACAAGACAGAACACAGGGCACGGGAGAGATTGGTATTAGGGACAAAACAGTGGTGACAGACAGATGTGTCTTACCGGAGTCACTGCTGCTGGCTGCTGCTGTTCCACTCCAACCTGTTGGGATGTGCTGCTGGTGGAGACTTGGCATGGCTGACTCTCTCAGGCTGGAGTCCTGCTTCCTCTGCCCATCAGCATCCCTCCCCCCCTCCTCAGTCACACACCGCAGACCTCGCGCAGCTGCCGGGCACTGTGGTAAGGGGAGACTGGGAGTGACTGGTTAGCCCCCAGGAGACGCTGCGACTGGAGGGAGGAGGGGGTCATAGCATGCACACGGCGTGGACCTCGCGGCTGCTGGGCACTGTGTGGTAAGGGGAGGCTGGGAGTGACTGGTTAGCCCCCAGGAGACGCTGCGACTGGAGGGAGGAGGGGGTCATAGCATGCACACGGCGCGGACCTCGCGGCTGCTGGGCACTGTGTGGTAAGGGGAGACTGGGAGTGACTGGTTAGCTCCCAGGAGACGCTGCAGCTGGAGGGAGGAGGGGGTCGGAGCCTGCAAGCAGCTCGGACTTCTGCAGCGCTACCCGCTGGCTAAAGTGTGTGAAGGAGCTGGGCGCACCTCACTGCGGGCGGCAGCGCTGCAGCTAGCAGTGGGGTTGCCGGGGCTGGAGATAACAGAGGCAGTACGGAACCTGCACAGCAGCAGGTGCCCCACAAAACTGCAGCTAAGAAGCATGGAGTGTGCTAGAAAGTGACGCTCCTCCGCGCCAGTAAGACCCTGCTGAGTATGCTGATGTGGAGGGGTCAAGCACACAGTGAGCCGGTGCCCGTCTGTCGGTATGGCAAACCCCCTCACACACCCCCATACCTCCCAACTGTCCCGGGGTTCCGGCAGCAGAGCCGGATTAAGGGGGGGGGGCCAGGGGGTACGGACCGTGGGCCCCACAGTTTTAGGGGGCCCCCCGGCTGGAGTAGCTCTGTCCTAGCTCAGAAGCTCCCCCGTCCTGCCAGCAACAGCGACAGTATTGTGCTACAGGCAGCACACGCTGCTGCGTGTTGGCAGGTCTGTGGTGTTGCAGGGAGGCAGCAGTCTCCCTGCTTTCTTCTGCCTGTGCGGGTGTGTAGGGGGGAGCGACCACCTCCTCGGGATTTAGCCCTAGCTGAGGGGCCAAAATTCCATATATAAAAAAATCCCGGAATTTGCACAAGGGGGCGTGGCCACGTGTCCAGCGATTAGGCCACGCCCCCGCCCCACAGCAGGCACAGCAATGAGATAGGGCTCCCCTGTCTCAAGTGCCCTGTGCCCCCCGGACTCATAATCCGCCCCTGGAGGCATGCCAGCAGCTCACAGAGCTGCCCCCTCATTGATGAAAACGGGGCCCTCCCGTGAATCCACGCCCACTTTTCGTTGACCACGCCCCCTTTTTGCCGCGCGTGTGTCCCTCCTGCCTGAAGAAAGCTGGGAGGTATGCACCCCTGCCTGTGCCATGCCCATACTATCTGCTTCTGCTCCTAGTCTCCTATAGATTTGCCCAGATCTGTGACTCATTTGACTAACTCCGCCCTGTGTTGTGACTCCGCCCAGCGTTAGCAAATGAGTCACAAAGTCACAGATCTGGGCTATTATATAGGAGATGTCCCCTCTCAGTCGCCTCTTTTCCAGTGTGAACATATCTAACCTTTTAAGTCTTTCCTCATAATCCAGTGCCTCTAACCCCTTAACCAGTTTAGTGGCTCACCTCTGAACCCTTTCAAGTTCCCAGATATCTTTTTTATAATGAGGTGCCCAGAGAACTGTACACAATATTCCAGGTGTGGCCACACCAATGATTTAAACAGTGGCAGGATTACACTCATCCCTTGTCTCCATACCCCGTTTTATGCATGCTAACACTTTATTAGCTTTTGTTGCTGCATTTTGACATTGCGTACTGCTACCAAGTTTATTATCGATGAGCACTCCCAAATCTTTTTCAAATACATTTATCCCTAAATTTTCTCTATTTAGCTTATAGGCTGCCTGATTGTTCTTAGCCCCAAAGTGCATAACTTTACATTTGTCTATACTGAACCTCATTCTCCATTTATCCGCCCAGACCTCAAGTCTAGATAAGTCATTCTGTAGAGACTCAACATCCTTGTCTGAATTAATTACTCTACATAGTTTAGTATCATCTGCGAAAATTGACACTGTACTTTCCAGTCCCTCTCCTAGGTCATTAATGAATATGTTAAACAGCAATGGCCAGAGTACTGAACCCTGCGGTATTCCACTGAGTACTGAAGCCCATTCAGAGTACATTCCATTAATCCCCACTCGCTGTTCCCTATTGAACAGCCAATTCCTCACCCAAGTACTACAAATAGTGTTTCCTACCCCAAGCTCTCTTAGTTTGAGAATTAGTCTCCTATGTGGAACTTTGCCAAAGGCCTTAGCGAAATCCCAAAAGATCACATCCACTGCTTGACCCTGATTAATATTATTGCTCACTTTCTCGTAGAAGCTTATTAAGTTAGTTTGACATGACCTGTCCTTCACAAAGCCATTCTGATTCCTAGTAATAACTAGAGATGAGCGGGTTCGGTTCTCAAAGAACCGAACACCCCCGAACTTTGCCTTCTGAGTCCGGATCCGAGCCAGGCTCGGAGTTTCCCTCTTGACTCGTAAACCCGAACTCGGCAAAACGTCATCATCCCGCTGTCGGAGGATTTGGATTCCACATAAGGAGCCGTGCGTCCCCGCCATTTTCACTCCAGTCTCGGAGAGTGAAAAGACGTGTATTCAGTGTGCTCAGTGTCTGTTTATTGGGGCGGGAAAGTGGGGTGACAAGTGTTGTGCTGCTCAGTCCAGTCCATATATCCAGTGTAGCTGTAAAGTGGTGCTGTGTTGTGCAGACCAGTCCAGTGTAGTCAGTGTATTGTGCTGTATCAGTCCAGCCATTCACAGTGTTGGTGTTCCCTGCTGCCATATATCAGTAATTCCAGTATATATCAGTAATTCCAGTGACGATATACGCTGCTGCTATATATATTCCCTGCTGCAGTATAACAATTCTAACAACCTATTCGGCTGCATCAGACCAGTGATAGTGTCCTGTGTCATCAGTAATTCCAGTGATGATATACGCTGCTGCTATATATCCACTGCTGCAGTATAACAATTATAAAAACCTGTTGGGCTGCATCAGACCAGTGGTAGTGTCCTGAGTCATCAGTAATTCCAGTGACGACATACGCTGCTACTATATATCCACTGCTGCAGTATAACAATTATAACAACCTGTTGGACTGCATCAGACCAGTGGTAGTGTCCTGTGTCATCAGTAATTCCAGTCATTCCTATGACACATATTGTCTCATATATCTCCCAAAAAATAATGGAGAACAAAAATTTTGAGGAGAAAATAGGGAAAGATCAAGAAGAACCACTTCCTCCTAGTGCTGAAGCTGCTGCCACTAGCCATGACATAGACAAAGAAATGCCATCAACGTCGTCTGCCAAGGCCGATGCCCAATGTGATAGTAGAGGGCTTGTAAAATCCAAAAAGCCAAAGTTCAGTAAAAAGAACCAAAAAAAGAAATTTAAATCGTCTGAGGAGAAACGTAAACTTGCCAATATGCCATTTACAACACGGAGTGGCAAGGAATTGCTGAGGCCCTGGCCTATGTTCATGACTAGTGGTTCAGCTTCACATGACGATGGAAGCCCTCATAACTGAGGCCTTGACACATATGTTGGTGTTAGATGTGCGTCCGGTATCCGCCATTAGTGCAGTGGGATTTAGACAATTGATGGAGGTATTGTGTAACCGATAACAAATCCCATCTAGATTCCACTTCACTAGGCAGGCGATAGCGAGATTTTGCCATTTAATTCCAGTGATTTGGACGTATAATTACAGTGATTTTGCCAATTAATTTCAGTGATTTATAATTATTAATTACAGTGATCTTGCCAATTAATTTCAGTGATTTGCACGTATAATTACAGTGATTTTGCCAATTAATTTAAATGATTTATAATTATTAATTACAGTGATCTTGCCAATTAATTACAGTGATTTGGACGTATAATTCCAGTTGGAATTGTTTGTGTCGCTTGGCTTAGTCATACAGCTACCTCATTGCACCTCTTCGACATATTTGCATGAGGTGCTGTTTGGGGCCTAGGTTTTGAAAAGTGCCATCCTGTGTGACACTGCCGTATGAGTCCAAGGGTACTGCTGTATTAGTCCTGGGGTACTGCCATATAAGTCCACCAATTGCAGATTTTTTTTAAAGTGACTGAAGCGTGCTGGAGCTGCTGTCAGTGGACCGAACAATTGCGGCCCATTCTCGACATTCAGCCACTGCGTGACACTACTAGATGGGCCAGGTGGTTGTGTCGCTTAGCTTAGGCCTACAGCAACCTTGGTGTACCTTTATTTCTTCTTTGCATCATGTGCTGCTAGGGGCCTTTTTTTTATATCTGCCTGTTACTGGCCTAGACTGAGGGTGTTGTGAACTCGGGGATTCTTCCGATGGTTGGGAAGAGGAACCACAACTGAGCCGGAACAGGGGTGGCCTAATATAGGATTTCCTCATACAGGACGCTGACAGTAAGGTTTGGTGAAATATTGAAAAGCTTTATTGCAGGAAAAGAACAACTTAAAGTCCTATATCATAAAGGAACTTATGAGGGAATGTCCAGACCCATTGAAGGGTTTTGTGAGCAATATTAGAGATACTGGTGACTGAAGGAACTGTGGGTGATGTTTAAAAGTCACTGATAACTTGAAGAACTTGTAAATGGTGGTTAGAGACACAAATGGTTAAAAGAACTTGTGAGCGGAGATTAAGACACTGGTGATTTGAAGAACTTAAGTGCAGTGGTTTAAGACGCTGTTGATTTGTAGAACTTGAGAACGGTGACTGAGACGCTGATGATGTGAAGAACTTAAGTACAGTGGTTTAAGACGCTGTTGATTTGTAGAACTTGAGAATGGTGACTGAGACGCTGATGATGTGAAGAACTTAAGTGCAGTGGTTTAAGACGCTGTTGATTTGTAGAACTTGAGAACGGTGACTGAGACGCTGATGGTTTGAAGAACTTAAGTGCAGTGGTTTAAGACGCTGGTGATTCGTAGAACTTGAGAACGGTGATTAGGGCCCGCAGCCCACGCTGATTCCTAGGAGCACTGGTGACTGGACCGCAGAGAGACACACCGGCCGCTGGATACACTGGAACCGGTGCAGCGAACTGGCACCTGGAAATGCCGGAGACACTGGAGTACAACTTCAGAGATCCTTGCCGGGAACAAGAGCGCTGGCATCCACGTCACGGAAAAGACGATACTCAGGCGCTGAGGCTCTGTCCGGCGTCTGACTTTGAATCTCCCTCCACCGATGGATTGGCGGAATAGTCTGATGACGTCACCTGCCCCCCGTCCACGTGATGCCGGGTGTCGTGGCGGCGCCCATGCCCTGGAGTACCGCCGGGAGCCGTGCCAGCCAGACGCCGGAGCCCGCGGCACACCGAAGGCGGAGACCGCAACACAGACCAGCAGACACGCAGGGGTTAGCGCGGCGAGCGCCGCCTCTGGCGTGTGACACTGCCCTCCTGTCTGCCACTGCAGTGCCACGCCTAGATGGGCCAATTGTTTGTGTCGCTTGGCTTAGTCATACAACTACCTCATTGCAATTCTTTTTCTTCTTTGCATCATGTGCTGTTTGGGGCCTTTTTTTTTATATCTGCCCTCCTGTCTGCCACTGCAGTGCCATGCCTAGATGGGTCAATTGTTTGTGTCGCTTGGCTTAGTCATATAACTACCTCATTGCAATAATTTTTCTTCTCTGCATCATGTGCTGTTTGGGGACTAGTTTTTGAATAGTGCCATCTTGTCTGCAACTGCAGTGACACTCCTAGATGGGCCAGGTGTTTGTGCCGCACACTTGTGTCGCTTAGCTTAGTCATACAGCCACCTCGGTGCAACTTTTAGGCCTAAAAACAATATTGTGAGGTGTGAGGTGTTCAGAATAGACTGGAAATGAGTGGAAATGAATGCTATTGAGGTTAATAATACCGTAGGAGCAGAATTACCCCCAAATTCTGTGATTTTAGCTGTTTTTATGGGTTTTTTTCCCACATCATCCAGATCCAAAACCAAAACCAAAACACGAAAGGGTGGTTTTGGCAAAACCAAGCCAAAACCAAAACAAGTAAGTAGAATTAGAACCAAAACACAAAACACGAAAAGTGCCCGCCGCACATCTCTAGTAATAACCTTGGATCAGGAGCCGGCCCTAACCAATATGATGCCCTAGGCAAGATTTTGGCTGATGCCCCCTTGTACAGACGCTAGTTCCGCCTCTGACCCTGTACCCCTTTCCCAGCACCATCACCCCTAACCCATAGCAGTCCATATTTTGGTGCTCCAATCCCCTATACTTTAAATAGGAACAGTGTGCACATTCAGCGCGCAGCCCAAAATGGGGCGTGTTCTTCCTGGGTAGTGGCATGGCCAATAATACCCCCAGATGAAATTACGCCACACAGTACTGCAACTTTATTCACATTATATCATGCAATAGTGTCTCTTATTCACGTTACATCACACAGTAGTACCACGTTACTCCTCACAGTAGTGCCCCTTATTCACATTACACCACACCATATTGCTCTTTATTCACATTAGACCACACAGTAGTGCCCTTTTTATACGTTATGCCAGAAAGTACTGTAGTACACCTTATACAGATAATGCCGCACATTATTAATGCATTTCGTATGCAGATAGAGCCGCAGTCACACACAGAATATAGGCATGCTGCATATCATTTTTATCAGCAGAAGCTGCTTGTGCCCCATGGCATTCCAAATGCCCTAGGCATTTGCCTAGTTTGCCTATGCCTAGGGCCGGCTCTGCCTTGGCTGTATCCAAGTACTCTAGTATGCTATTCCTTAATATACCTTCTAGTATTTTCCCTACTATAGATGTCAAGCTTACCAGTCTATAGTTCCTGTCAGAGGCGGATTGGCCATAGGGTTCATAGGGAAGATCCCCGGTGGGCCGACGCACCCGTGGGGCCTGTTTCATTTGAGGACATCTGGTCCTTTTTATAGACATAATGAATAAGATGCAAAATTTGCATATATGAAAATTACTTTGCCACTTAGCCTGTGATTGCAGATGATCTAGTGTATGCTCTGTCTGCCTGCTTGGCTGACATATAAGATTGAGTGAATAGTGATTGGGATACGGTTGGTGTAATAAGCAAGAAAATATATCTTTCTAAAGAATGATATAGTTTCCTGAATTCTATAGGTGTATCATAATGTGTTCATAGCAGAGGCGGAACTACCGCCAGTGCAACCAGTGCGTTGCACTGGGGCCCGCCACTGTCCAGGGGCCCAAAGCATGTAATGAGTCAAACTGACTCATTACATGCCACTGTGTGCTGCGGGCAACCGCTGCCCGCAGCACACAGCCGCCCGGAGAGGAGAGGAGCGCAGCGGACACGTGGGGAAGGAGGAGGAGGGAGGTGGAGGAGGGACCCACAGCAGCGCTGTGTTATAGGTTGAGGCGCTGCTGCTGCTGTCCCTCTCACTGGCGCACGCGTACCCAGAAACCCCCCCTGATTAACTTAAAAGATTTTTTTCTTATCGCGGATCACGATCGTAGCTTCAACCACTTGTAGCATTAAGCTCCGCCCACTCGCTGCATTTTACCCGCGATTCGCGGGCCTGTGGGGAGGGGATGTCATCATTCCAGGCAGGATCCCCAGTGCTGGAGAGAAGATTCAACGGGCTTCCTAGCCCTGCCAATAAGAGCCATAAAAGCAGGTGAATTAATCCTTTAAAGCTCAGCAGTGTACACTGTGGTTGCTAACTTTTGTGTGTGTGTGTGGGGGGGGGGGGTGGTAAAATAGGTATGTGCATTATAGTATAGTTCAGTTATACACCCAGAATATGCACATGTGCACAGATGTTCATTATGCTCAAATCTGCCTACCTGTCCTAGAGCTTGTCACATGGGCCCTGAATCGTTGGTTATTTCATGACACCTCAATATACGATCGATTATTTGCAGGGGGCGCATGTTGTGGCTGGGGGGGTTCATATATAAAAATACATTTTGGCGCTCCCCCCACGATTATCCACCCCAGCCCACGTGGGGAGCACTTACCCCCCAGATCACCGCGGAGAATCTGATTCAAAACTCCGGCACCGCAGCATGCTGCCCCGTGTCCTCCTGTCCTAGCCAATGCTCATATGCATTACTAGGAGGAGGCGTGGCCATGCTGAGCCTGCTGGGACATCCCGGCCTCCTCCCAGTAATGCTGTCTGCCGTAATGTGTAAAAAGGGGGACGCTGTCTGCCGTAATGTGTAAAAAGGCACGCTGTCTGCCGTTATGTGTAACAAGGGCACGCTGTCTGCCATAATGTGTAAAAAGGCACGCTGTCTGCCGTTATGTGTAACAAGGGCACGCTGTCTGCTGTTATGTGTAAAAAGGGGGATGCTGTCCGCCGTAATGTGTAAAAAGGGGGATGCTGTCTGCCGTTATGTGTAAAAAGGGGGACGCTGTCTGCCGTAATGTGTAAAAAGGCACGCTGTCTGCCGTAATTTGTAAAAAGAGGAATCTGTCCGCCGTAAGGTGTAAAAGGGTCTCTACCTGGTGTAGTGGTGCTACTGTGAGGCGTAATTTGAAAAATGTAGACTACTATGCACCGTTTTATGAATTGGTATTATTTTGTGGCCACACCCCTTCCCCATGAAGCCAATCCCCTATGTATTTTTGCGCGCGCCTACGGCGCGCACTGCCCCTGTTTTGCTTGCAGGGGTGGGGCTCCGATGCCGTTTCTTGCACACGATGCTAAAATGTCTAGTTACGCCACTGTTGCTAGGTATCCATTTCTCTGGCCCTGAGCAGGTCCCCCTCACCAGATCCTCTCCAGGGGTGAGTGGGTGGACTTGGATGGGATGAGGGGAGGGGGGGGGCCAAAGCATTTTGTCGCACCTGGGCCCACGGCTCGCTAGTTCCGCCACTGGCTCATATTATTTAATTTTATTTATTTTTAACTTCCTCCTTGATGCTGGACATGCCCACTAGCTGGAAAGTCTTGGGGGGAGCGTGCTGCTGCCATGGCCCATGGCTAGACCTTACACCTCTGGTGCTGCCCATGTGGGGCCACTAGTACAAATTTTTCCAGGGCCACTTTTTGTTCCCAATCCGCCCCTGGTTCCCAGGGTGCGTTTTAATACCATTTTAAATATTGGGACTACCTCTGCTATACGCCAGTCCTTTGGTATCATTCCTGATCTAATTGACTTGCTGAAAATCAAATATAAAGGTCTCGATATCTCTACGTTAAGTTCCTTAAGAACCCTTGGGTGGAGTCCATCCGGCCCAGGAGATTTATTTATCTAAATTTTACTTAGTCTCTCCCGGACTACTCCCTCGTTTGACCAAGTACCAAGCATCGGGTCGTTATTATAGTTTATGTCATGCTCTACTCTCGTCAACCTGTCCTCTTTCGTGAATACTGTTGAAAATAATTTAAAGCCGCTTTTTTCCTATCATCCTTAATCAAGACATCCAACTCACCCTTTAAAGACCCAATATTCTTCCTGTTTAACCTTTTACCGTTTATATACTTAAAGAACTTTTTGGGGTTTGTTTTACTCTCCTTTGCGATTTTTTTTTTTTCATTTTCTATTTTAGCTGCTCTGATTGCTTTTTTGCATCTTTTGTTACATTCCTTGTAGAACTGGAATGATTCCACCGTTCCGTCCGAATTAAATGCTTTGAAGCACGCCTTTTTTTTAACCATTTGTTCCTTGACCTTCTTATTAAGCCACATCGGTTTCAATTTCCTACTCCTGTTTTTGTTGACTTTGGAAATATACAAATGAGTGTACTTATTGAGCGCAGTTGTAAAAACGACCCACATTTCAGCAGTATTCTTACCATGAAATACAATTTCCCAATTGATGTCCTTCACTGCTTGTTTCAGCAATATGAAAGTCCTGTGCAGCATAGGGTAACATATGGATAATATATATTCAAGTGCACACTCTGGAACCTGATCCATAGAGGAGCGGCCATATGGCAATTATGGCATATACCAGAAGGGAGAATGGGCAGGTAGGCTGGTCCAGTCCCACAGAGAGCTGGGATCCGTGCATTTCCATGGAAGTGGTGGCGTGTTGCGAGTCCATGCCCCCTGACTCGCGGCATGCCCTAGTGCGCCATTTCCGCGCAGACCCCCCCCCCCCCCCCCCCCGGAACATGCACACATGTCACAAATGCCAGGGCCAAATCGGAGCCCCAGTCTGTTCCTGGTGGGCTCTCATGGAGCAGGGCCCACCGGGAATTCCCCCCTGTGCCCCTGTGGGCCAGTCTGACCCTGGTTAACTGTGTGCAAAAGTTAGGCAACAGTGCTAAACAAAGTGTGCATAAAAGCCAAGTAAGTTGGTTTGACAGGATCTGTCCTTCACAAATCCATGTTGATTCCTTTAAATGATTTTATTGGCTTCAAGGAACTTCTGAACACTATCTCTTAGAATACCTTCCAATACTTTCCCCACTATAGATGTACACTGCTCTGTGTGGTTGCAAACTGCAATATTTTGCCCCTGTAGTGATGTCATGACACGGCCGGCGTCATGACGTCACTGTAGTCTGCGGCCAATCACAGACAGGTGGGGGAGTAGCTTTGTAGCCATTCCCTCACCGTCACTGCTGCCAGGACCCGCCACAGACATGCCTGATGAGCCGTACCAGTGTGGACTTCCGAAACCCCTACGCAGAAGTGCCGGATGCGCCACGGCCCCCCGAGGACCCCCCTCCCCAGCCGAGGCTCCGAACGCGCTGCGGACGCCTGGGACCCATCCGGATGACAGGTATTCTGTTATCTGGAAAAATCCCATATCCCGAATGCTCTTGGTCCCGAGGAGCAATTTGATGTGAGATATTCTGTGATTTCTGTTAATCTAGTGCATGACAGTGGCCGGCATTCATTTGTTTGGAATGGCTTCCCCAATAATGGCATGAACAGCGATGAACTAAGGAGACCTAAGGGGATTTGATTTGAATAAAGGCATAAAGGGTAATAAAGGCACAGTGACTGGGCTCCCCATCCCCAGTGCCCCTCTATTTTGTGTCACGCACAAGGTGTCACACATGTCACCCTTTCTGTGGGCATCAGAAGCCTGTGCTGGAGAAAGGTGGATTTTCTCAGGGATCTCTCCCCACCATGGAATTGTTAGCAGGACAATAGGATCCTGTGTCCGTCTTGTTGGCACCAGATTTGTACAATACAGGAAACAGCGTTTCCTTTCTGAGCTAGAAATTAACTTGGATCGTGCTCTTCCCGTTTTATTACTAATGTGCACCGGGAATACGAGACTTAAAGACCTTCAGAAGTGACTGTTGCCCGGGGCCCTGTGGGGCAGTAAAATCAGCGATTAGCAGGCACTAAAAATAAAACGCTGCAGATAGTTAGGTGTGGCTGGCCACGGGCTATATATGTACATTTATTAGCTATTGTTTCAGTCCTATGGTCAAAATGAAATAGATGGAAATTGGAAGCTGATGCTCAGTTCCTATGTAATTAACCCCTTTCCTGTTAAATGGCTTGCATGGCATATGAGTGGCTGCAAGAGGAGCTTAAGCCATCCGTGCCTCTGTATGTTCCTACTGTGTGTGTTTTACTTTTGTCATATATATATATATATATATATATATTTTTATATATATATATATATATATATATATGTGAAAGAACAGAAAATAGGAAGGCGCAATTGTGAGTAAAATAGGAAATCTTTACTGATTAAAAAGTATAAGCTCACGTACAGCAAAGTAAAATAATACCGGCTCCCATCTCCAAGACCCCGCAAGAATGCCTCCGGATCGCACCCAGCAGTGCTTCAGACAGGGAAACCGCACAATACCTGAGCCACAGGTTGGGAAGGATAATTTGTCTGTATTATTATCTGGAGTGCACCCAGGCAATATTCCATTTATCAGAGTGCCGGATGTCTCTTTTTTGTATATATATATATATATATATATATATATATATATATATATATATACATACACATACATACACAGTATCTCAGAAATGCCATATAAACAGTGATAACCAGTATATATGTACAAAAATATATGATTTCCTTCCTTTCAAATCAAGGGGGTAACGTTGGCATATCTAAATATATTTTGGGGTAAAAGGTAAAAAAGTTCCCTGACCCCTGCTGTATACAGTAAACATGAAGCTGTTATACTGTATGTAGTCATTTCAATCCTTGTTCCGATCAATTACTGTACAGAAAGAACTAGACGTGTTTATGTACATTGTAAATAATGTATACTGTAGATCCAGGATCCGGTTAGGATCTGATTAGGATCCCGGCATCTCAATAACAACGTCAGACAGAATTATACTGATTATATTTTGTGCCGCTAGTGCACATGGGATGCAGTTAGATTACCGATTGATGTAATAGTGATGCACAGAATACCTACAACAAATCAAAGACAAATTAACAATTTCAGTATTTCGGTGACAGTATATACAATGACGGCCTTTCAAATGCCGGTAAATCATACTGATCCCATGCACATACCCATATATACAGTTGATTCTTATATGACCAACATTATTTCTTATTTTCATCTTAAACCCATATATATAACATAAGAAACTGACATTGTTACTTTACCACCCATAGCATATAGTAGCAGTACAGTACAGTACCCTGATCCTGCAGTTCTCAGTAAGAAGAAAGCAGATTTATGTGTCTGCAGGGCAATGGAGAATTATTGTATAAGGTCTGTTTGTTGTGTGTGACCCTCATCAAGTGTAAATTAAACAATTCTGGTAGAGCTCAGTCAGGGCAGTGGGGGTGCACAGCTGCCTGGGAAACGTGGTTCCAGCAGCTGTGACCAGTTAGTGGCTGCATGTGGTGGGTTACAGAGAGGGCCAGCTCCCTTTATACCAGGGGCTTAGTGATGTCAGGGGCAGGGAGTGGCCCCAGATGCCATCAGTTACAAGAGGTTATATCAGGGGTGTGAGAATTTGGCTGTGCGTAATGAATGGATGTGTCCCAGGGGTTCCAGCACTTTGTCCCTGTCCTCCAGGATATTCCTTCCCACTCTGCAGCAGCAGCTGAGGACACACTGGTCTGCACAAGCCATTCTGTGGGTGGCTGGTGAGGAGAGAGGAGCTGGCAGTGCCCTGGTGGTACAGGATACACTTTCATCACTCACAGCCTGGGTACCAGAGGGGGCACACTCTGATTGGAGAGGCTTCACCACATCAGTTTCTGGGATCTAGGGCAGAGCTAGGGTTGGCAGATAGAGATGTTAAGCTGTGTCACTGTTGCAATGCTGTGCCTGCTGTTTGGATGTCTGATGCTGACAGGTAGGTGCATTGATCTGTATCTGTATAGACCATTCTCTTACACCCTCATGTGGTTCTTTTATGACTAGTGTGACGATTTAAAAATGTAATTTTGTAGCTAACAGGATTCTTGTGCTTTTAGCTAAAAATTCTACTTGAAACTTTTGTTTTCTGTTCTGTATATTTATTAACGAGGCAGATAAGGTTGTTCTGCCTTTATGGCTGATATGGGCATCTTGTGGTTCTACAGCTGCTATGTACATTGGCTACAATGTACTGCATAACTAGGCATCAGGTATGGGACTACAAGTGACAGCATGCCCCACCAGCTGTTTTGGAACTACAGTACAAGTCATTTCATACTGTAGTAGCTGTTGTGGAACTAGGTATCACAATATGTCCTACCAGCTGTGGTGGAACTACAAGTCACAGCATGACCTGCCAGTTCATGTAGTACAAATCCTTTTGCTTCTAGGGTGTGTTTGGAATTCCAGTTTCCTAAAAGTGTAGGAACTAAATGTAGTCTATGCTTTTGTATTAAGGTTTGATGTCTTTCTTGTTCACGTTACAAGACACGTGATGTTTCAATAATATAGCACATGTGGATACGATGTGTTTCAGTATGAGTAACATAATGCCATGATGATCTATACTGCAAATCTCAATAGAATTTTAATATTTAATATTTCATGGTGTGTGTATATATTTCATTTGCTACTGGTGTATGCAGGAAGAGTTACAACAACATCGTGTACTGATTCTGGCAGTCACAGGAGAGCAGAACTGTGCAACTGTCAAGATGTAGATTAAGATCAGGAATTGTCTGACTGGAGGCAGAAGTGCTATCAGCGTACAGGATGCTTTGTAATGTCAGTGTGTCTCTGTTGCTGCATGTCTCCTTGTTAGCTGATACAGTACATTGTATATTTGTATGACTAATTGTGTTGGACTCATCTTGTAAATGAAAGAATCACAACTGCCAAGAGGAAAAAGTACAACTATAGTGGATTCAAGTAGAAGAGAGTGTCTGAAACTTTATGGACTTTTGAAAACAAATATATTTAAAAGGTGGATGCTTTTTAGTTATTGGATTATATGACAATTTCCATGAGCTGTCAGACAGCTAATCACTCAGGAGAACGTTTAATCCTGACATGCGGCATGCCCATTATATTGTATGTGTGTGTGTGTGTGTGAGTGTGTGTGAGTGTGTGTATTTGTAATATTGTAATGAAATGCATAATTTGGTATGTTGTGCCCAGACTAGACAAATAATACTCTTTTAAATGTTAAGTGACAAAAATTGTGTTAGAAGATCTCAAAAGCCAAAGAACATGTGTGGACTTATGTGACTAAGAATAAGTGTTAGGATGGAATAAATAATGGTAATTGGGGGGATTGGGTGAAAGCCAGAACTGTCCGGATTCCGAAGGCCGGTCCAGACAGGCTCCCTGCAGCCACTTCTGCATGTCCCCATATATGACACACAGCAAATGTTGCAGGGAGATGTCCAGCTCCCTCCTGACCCACAGCTGCTGAACTTGGGCAGAAAGAATAGGAGCAGAAACGCCAGAATGGTCCAGACTCTGTAACGCCAGACTGGACCAGCTCCCTACAGCAACATTTGCAGCTGTGGAGCTCTCCCTGCCTGTCCCCATACATCCCAACATGACCCTCTCCAGGAGGGACACAATGCTCTGCTTCTGGACTTTTCTCTTAATTTACAATTGCCAGCACCTGTGTTGAACAGGTTAGTGGATAAGAAAGGTGTTTCAGCACAGTTGCCAGCAATTATAAATTAAGAGGCAAGTCCAGGAGCAGAACATTGTGTCCCTCCTGGAGAGGGTCATGTTGGGAGGTATTACTGTCTCCGTGTATGTGACAACTGTCACACTGCATACACTGCAGGGAGACAGGCACAGAGAGTTCCGGTCCGGTCTGGTATTCCGGAGTACGGACTGTTCCAGCATTCACTTAATCCCGGAATTGGGTTCTAAGAGGTCAGAAGAGGCAGAAACCCCACGGGAGAGAGATAAACGAGGAAGCAGCTCCCTCCTTAGTCATAGTTTCACTCCCTTTACTTACACAAACTCCACAGAGAGGACGTGGCTTCTCCAACACGCATCCATCACAGATATGAGTAGACACAGGTCTATAAATATTCTTATAGCTGTGTAGTAAACGTATTATGATGAAGTGCTGCATGTCCTGGATTTATGGTGCCCAGGATCTGTAGTAGGAAAATGGGAACAGCCAATAAGGCACAATTAAGGGGCAATTCCAAAGTATTTAATTGTCTAAACATAAAGGTTAGGGAAAATGTTTGTGTCATGGTTCATCCTAAGGATGACAGGAGGTCTTAGTTCATTATCAGATACAGTAGAGCACACTGTTGGCAGAATTTCATGGTCTGGAACCTTCCCCAGGACCAATTACCCACCTAATGAGTACTATACACCAGCTAATTGTCATGCACAGCTTACTCCAAAAAAGCAGGCATTGCTTTGTATCAGCATAAAAAAAGCTTAAATACTAACAAACCTAAAATTTGGTCTTCTAAAAAAAAAAATCACTGGTAACCATCCAAAATAAATAAGTAAAACTTTCTGGAGCCAAGAACTAATGTATTTAATAAAAGGGTTACATCATGCATCACAGATTAACCATATGCAAAACATTTTCACATCAATTGAAAGATACAGCTGATGTGCATTTTGGAGCCTAAAACCATGCAGAATGACAAGTGAAGGAAATGATTGCATTGCAATGTTGCCTCAGAACCATAGAGGTGCACAGGAAAACATGCAATGCTGGGGCTACTGTTTTTACTGTAATTAATATATGCGCAGCTGGGCATTGTGGTGATGCTTGGAAGCACATCATGCTAAATTGAATTCCCCCCAGATGCCTCAAGGGCCCCATACACTAGAACGATAATGGCTGATTTCATCCAATTACATGCATTCGGGACGATATATCGGGTGAAATCGGGCATTTTGGAGGAGTTTCCGATCCGATCCGCGTTCCCGTGAGGGTCGGATTGGCTCCCCTAGATTGTTAGTGCTGCACTCATGATATGTCGGTTCCCGCAGGCATGGCTGGGATCACATAAGATATATCGCATGCAAAATGTACCAAATCGTATGGAACCACTCCCGGGAAGCTCCCGGGAGAGTTCAAGGGAAATCGCCTCCGACTTCAGCCTCAGACACATCGTTGTAGTGTATGGGGCCCTTAAGATTTGCAGACTAAAAAAAACATGATAGACTTAACTTAAGAACTAGCAGTCTACAGAAAATATAGTATTAATTTGGGGAGGTTGTTTTTTTTGTTTTTTTTAAGTAATTAAAGGGATATTAATGATGCAAAATGTCTATCATCGTAGGAAAATTAAACTCATGACATAATCTGATTGTTTCAAAAGAACAATAAGCAACTGTTCTTCATTCAATTTGTGACAGCCACCACTAATATTTCTATCTGGCAAAAGCTTAAGCTAGTGGTTCCCAAACTGGGTGTTGTGGCACCCTGGGGTGCTTCGGGGCACTTGCAGGGTTGCCCTGGATTGATGATCCAGGACCAACTCAAATTATTTATGGTCAACATAATAGGCAAAACCAGTGTTGGTGGCTTCCGACAGGGTCGGACTGGCCCACAGGGGAACCAGGGAAACCACCAGTAGGCCCCACTGCCTGAGGGTCCACTCCTTTCTCTAGGGATCAGGCTCCAGACTGTGCACTTCTATTATACATGGTAGATATGTTGCATTACACTGCACTAAACTATTGTGTATTTCAAGCCTCTGTGGAGGCTGGCCACACCCCCTTTGTAGGCTGGCAACACCCCTAAGTATGGGCCCCTATCACTGCATTCCCTCGGTGGGCCCTTCATGCCCCAGTCCAACACTGGCTTCCGATAATAAAATAAGTGGACAAACCGAGGCGAATCCTGTTCCTCACCACATAACAGACCCTAAGTATGACATATAATTACAAATTCTTTAATTTAATATTTTTTTCTGAATTTCTCAGTAAGAAACTCTTGGCCTAGGGGTAGCGTGAAAAAAATTCTGATACTCTAGGGCGCCGTGATTCAAAAAAGTTTGGGAACCACTG
The DNA here is from genome assembly GCF_028390025.1 of Pseudophryne corroboree. Taxonomy (NCBI): domain Eukaryota; kingdom Metazoa; phylum Chordata; class Amphibia; order Anura; family Myobatrachidae; genus Pseudophryne; species Pseudophryne corroboree. Next base: position 133,767,998 of record NC_086445.1, on the reverse strand, counting down.
CTTACTCAATACCAAGAATCATTAGGGAATCCCAGTTTTGTGCACAGATCCACAGAGAGATAAGCCAAGTGATAGATATTACTCGGGGGTAATGTGCAATCTTTAATGATCAGTACTGAATCTGAATTGATCACGTCTTGCCCAGGGATGTGCAGTGAGCTAAATGGCTCAGGAGGCACTGGCTAGCCTAGCACCAGAGCCGGATTTACATGCAATATATGAGCCAAAGCGTACATCTGGGCATTATACACAGGTGCAGCAGTATAAACTCCTGGACATTTGGTGAGTTTTGATCAGAGATGTGCAGAAAAGATAACCAGGAGTTTTGGCTATAAAAATGATTAGAATAATGCAAAGAAGATAATTCAAACATATTCTTTGTATTTTTCATATACTTTATACCAGTGGTTCTCAAACTCGGTCCTCAGGACCCCACACACTGCATGTTTTGCAGGTAACCCAGCAGGTGCACAGGTGTATTAATTACTCACTAACACATTTTAAAAGGTCCACAGGGGGAGCTAATTATTTAAATTGTGATTTTGTGAGGAGACCTGCAAAACATGCACTGTGTGGGGTCCTGAGGACCGAGTTTGAGAACCTGTGCTTTATACAGTCAAACCTCTGGTACAAACGTTAGTATGACAGGAAAGGCTCTGCCTCACCCCACCGCACGTCACTGGTCTTGCCTAGTCACATATCAGCAATGATCATTTAGATGGAAAACAATACTTTGCTTTGAGGCAAGCTGTAAAACACCACCTTTCTGGGATGATCTGGTTTAGAAACAACTGGTAGAAACTGATTTGAAACAAATGTCTGCTCTAGTCAGTGACTGGGTTGTGACGTCTGGGTTATTGGAAATGCAATTTTTCCAAAGGAACATTCATGCTATGTTGGCTGATCTTCAGATGTTTACATATAGCTATAATGGCATTTAAGTGTGAATAATGTATTATGTTGGGGATACTGGTAATCATGACTTTGGTCATAGTTTCTGTTCAAATTTCAAACTGGCCCCCAGATACAACAATGTATGGCAATTTATGGAACTTGTCAGAGATTAGGCTATTTTGGTTTATCTTGCGCCAGTTGTTTTTTCGAAACTGGAGTTGAGTAATGTAGTTCTGTAAAAAGAACATATATCTGAGATTATATTGCACATTTCATTTTTCTGCCCCACCCAATGACCAGTTGTGATTTAGGAGAAGCTGAGTCTGTCACTATAGATTAGTTCAGGTTTTCCCAAACTCAGTTCACAAAACACCCTAATAATCCAGGTTTTAAGCATATCCATGCTTGTGCACAGATGATATAATCAAACTGACTGAGGTACTAATTAAGTCACCTGTGCTTATGCATGGATATCCTTAAAACCTGGACTGTTAGGGTGCCTTGAAGGCTGAGTATATGAACCACTAGTCCATAGGTTCTTAAACTCGGTCCTCAGGACCCCACACAGTCCATGATTTCAAGGTCTCCGGACAGAATCACAAGTAAAATAATTAGCTCCACCTGTGAATCTTTTAAAATGTGTCAATGCGTAATGAACACACCTGTGCATCTGCTAGGTCACCTGCAAAACATCAACTGTTTGGGGTCCTGAGGACCATGCTTGAGAACTACAGCACTAGTCAATTCCTTTTGATGCCTTTTAAAGATGTCTTATCTGTTTGCAACAATATAACTATGACCTCTGGACAGGACCTAGATTTGGAAGTGTAGCTGGATCATCCATTGTGCAACCATTGTGCCCAGTGGACACTGTGGGATCCAGATTTCCTTCACCCATGTTGCTTAGGGCCCCATCTGGAATTTTATATTCAGAAGCATGCATTACAGTCACCAAAACACTATCCATCCAACGCAGATGGCAGAAACACAATCCTAGGGGTACTTTTTTTGTTACCACTTAACCACATTCCCGACAGTTAAATTCTAATCTGTACTTCTGGCACTTCTGGTGTGATAGTACAGAAACTGGTGAAGACAAGTTACATAGAGCTTACATATCATATAGTCTGCCACAGACGCTCACTCCAGTCTCTCAGCATTGGACGTGTTACAGTTTGCTTAGTCAAAGGGAACAGTGTGGTTCATTCCATTGAATTAGTTCATGCAGTTTAATGAGCTGCAAGGTGTCTATTTGCCTAGTCCATTAGCTCATCTCCCTGTAGTGCTTTGTTTGCTGCAGTGACATAGCACAAATAAACATGTACTTTTTAATTTTGTTCATGTCATCTTATGGGTCTGTTAATTAAAGGAAGCCTGTACTAGTTCATGAATAAATATTCTATGTAAATTGTGTGGCAGTGAATCAGTAGTGATAACATCACAACTAAATTAAAACAATGGGATATCTGTTCTAGTTATGATGCGAATAGGCACCATAATGATCGCTGTGAGAAAGTTTTTATTTATATATATATATATATTAATATACATATATGACAGGTAGGATCTAATTGGTTGGTACTTTATCTCTCACAATTTAGTCGCTCCTAGCTTTGATAAATACTCCCCATAGTATCCATACAGTATTTGGTGACTGCTCCATGTAGTGTCTAAGCAGTTTTTATATTACGAAGTGAAAATGAAAAGCAAAATAAAAATCGAGTTGTGCATATTATAACATAAGGTGGCTTTGTCTTATTAGGTCCCATAGTAATTAGCTTATTATGTAGTGGATTCCAAACTTGCAGTTCTGTTTTAGGAGAGGGAATGTTTTTGCACTGCTGATAATGTTAGATACACTAATCTAGAGTGTATCCAACTAAAAAAAAAAACAAGGTAGCCGTATAATTTACAAAAATAGCCGTTTGTCACTATAAAATGAATTGGTAACTCCACAAAAGATCACAGGTGCATTTTTCAAAAATGTGTGAACATTTTTAATGTATAAGGTATGATACAACTAACACATTTTATATTTATTGCATTTACAGACATTTATGAAACATTGGGACAGATGTATTAAGCCTGGAGAAGGCATAAAGAAGTGATAAACCAGTGATAAGTGCAAGGAGATAACGCACCAGCCAATCATCTCCAATATGTAAATGAGCCATTATGAGCTGATTGGCTGGTGCGTTATCACCTAGCACTTATCACCGCTTTATCACTTCTTTATGCCTTCTCCAGGTTTAATACATCTGCCCCATTGTGCTTTATACTGGCAGATTTTGACATACTTCCATCAGTGAGTCATGACAAGCCTCTTCCTCCAGCCACACCTCTGTTTCCAGCTCTCTTATGTCACAATCTGTCCCGACTATTCCTCTATTCCTGCCACTTCTACGCAAATGGACATCCCTGGCTTTCCTAATTACTTTAAATAGGCTATTTCCTGATATCAAAGGAAATGACTTTCCCATATCCTTGGCTGTGTTCTTCCCAACTCCACACCTATAAATAGATCTTCTACTTCCTCTTACCTGAGTGCATGGCTCTTTGTCCATTGTATGTTTCCACTTTAATTTCCTCTAACACTCCATGATACTCAGACTTGTCTTCTTTTATCTGGTGTCTGAACCTCACCATCCTTGGGCAAGGAGAGCAAGGAAGTTGTACTTCCCACCTATTTTCATTGGAATGCGTTATTTATTTTCATCAGAATGCATTGTCTCAGCTATATAACACCACTTCTGTATACAACCTTGGGGTGTTTTTTTTTACTTGTTAATAGATTATAGCTATTATTAAGTTACATAATCACTTAATTTCATGCTAGGGTAAGCCCTCATTACACTAGACCAAGGAGCAAATGTATCAAACCTTCTAAAGAAGACAGGTGCAGAAGTTGCCCATAGCAACCAATCAAAACTACCTATCGTTTTATAGAATATACTTGATAAATGATAGCTACTCAGGTCCCACCCTCAAGTGTTTTGGTTTTCTTTCGGCTTTGGATTCCTTTAAAATCGATGAAAATCGATAAACATTGCAAAAACAAAACCATAAAAATCAATAAAACAGCTGAAATCATGTAATTTGGTTTTGCTTACACGCAATCCAAAAGCCGAGTTCGTTTTTTAAAGCCAGTTCCGAACTGACAACAGACCTGACCTGGGACTTGCGAAAGTGATTCCATATTGGGACTAGATTTGAACCGCTAAGTTCAGGAGTGTTTGTTAGAGATGAGCGCTGGAAATTTTTCGGGTTTTGTGTTTTGGTTTTGGGTTCGGTTCCGCGGCCGTGTTTTGGGTTCGACCGCGTTTTGGCAAAACCTCACCGAATTTTTTTTGTCGGATTCGGGTGTGTTTTGGATTCGGGTGTTTTTTTCAAAAAACCCTAAAAAACAGCTTAAATCATAGAATTTGGGGGTAATTTTGATCCCAAAGTATTATTAACCTCAAAAAACATAATTTACACTCATTTTCAGCCTATTCTGAACACATCACACCTCACAATATTATTTTTAGTCCTAAAATTTGCACCGAGGTCGCTGTGTGAGTAAGATAAGCGACCCTAGTGGCCGACACAAACACCGGGCCCATCTAGGAGTGGCACTGCAGTGTCACGCAGGATGTCCCTTCCAAAAAACCCTCCCCAAACAGCACATGACGCAAAGAAAAAAAGAGGCGCAATGAGGTAGCTGTGTGAGTAAGATTAGCGACCCTAGTGGCCGACACAAACACCGGGCCCATCTAGGAGTGGCACTGCAGTGTCACGCAGGATGTCCCTTCCAAAAAACCATCCCCAAACAGCACATGACGCAAAGAAAAAAAGAGGCGCAATGAGGTAGCTGACTGTGTGAGAAAGATAAGCGACCCTAGTGGCCGACACAAACACCGGGCCCATCTAGGAGTGGCACTGCAGTGTCACGCAGGATGTCCCTTCCAAAAAACCCTCCCCAAACAGCACATGACGCAAAGAAAAAAAGAGGCGCAATGAGGTAGCTGACTGTGTGAGAAAGATAAGCGACCCTAGTGGCCGACACAAACACCGGGCCCATCTAGGAGTGGCACTGCAGTGTCACGCAGGATGTCCCTTCCAAAAAACCCTCCCCAAACAGCACATGACGCAAAGAAAAAAAGAGGCGCAATGAGGTAGCTGACTGTGTGAGAAAGATAAGCGACCCTAGTGGCCGACACAAACACCGGGCCCATCTAGGAGTGGCACTGCAGTGTCACGCAGGATGTCCCTTCCAAAAAACCCTCCCCAAACAGCACATGACGCAAAGAAAAAAAGAGGCGCAATGAGGTAGCTGTGTGAGAAAGATAAGCGACCCTAGTGGCCGACACAAACACCGGGCCCATCTAGGAGTGGCACTGCAGTGTCACGCAGGATGTCCCTTCCAAAAAACCCTCCCCAAACAGCACATGACGCAAAGAAAAAAAGAGGCGCAATGAGGTAGCTGTGTGAGTAAGATTAGCGACCCTAGTGGCCGACACAAACACCGGGCCCATCTAGGAGTGGCACTGCAGTGTCACGCAGGATGGCCCTTCCAAAAAACCCTCCCCAAACAGCACATGACGCAAAGAAAAAAAGAGGCGCAATGAGGTAGCTGACTGTGTGAGTAAGATTAGCGACCCTAGTGGCCGACACAAACACCGGGCACATCTAGGAGTGGCACTGCAGTGTCACGCAGGATGTCCCTTCCAAAAAACCCTCCCCAAACAGCACATGACGCAAAGAAAAAAAGAGGCGCAATGAGGTAGCTGTGTGAGTAAGATTAGCGACCCTAGTGGCCGACACAAACACCGGGCCCATCTAGGAGTGGCACTGCAGTGTCACGCAGGATGTCCCTTCCAAAAAACCCTCCCCAATCAGCACATGATGCAAAGAAAAAGAAAAGAAAAAAGAGGTGCAAGATGGAATTATCCTTGGGCCCTCCCACCCACCCTTATGTTGTATAAACAAAACAGGACATGCACACTTTAACCAACCCATCATTTCAGTGACAGGGTCTGCCACACGACTGTGACTGATATGACGGGTTGGTTTGGACCCCCCCCAAAAAAGAAGCAATTAATCTCTCCTTGCACAAACTGGCTCTACAGAGGCAAGATGTCCACCTCATCTTCACCCTCCGATATATCACCGTGTACATCCCCCTCCTCACAGATTATCAATTCGTCCCCACTGGAATCCACCATCTCAGCTCCCTGTGTACTTTGTGGAGGCAATTGCTGCTGGTCAATGTCTCCGCGGAGGAATTGATTATAATTCATTTTAATGAACATCATCTTCTCCACATTTTCTGGATGTAACCTCGTACGCCGATTGCTGACAAGGTGAGCGGCGGCACTAAACACTCTTTCGGAGTACACACTTGTGGGAGGGCAACTTAGGTAGAATAAAGCCAGTTTGTGCAAGGGCCTCCAAATTGCCTCTTTTTCCTGCCAGTATAAGTACGGACTGTGTGACGTGCCTACTTGGATGCGGTCACTCATATAATCCTCCACCATTCTATCAATGTTGAGAGAATCATATGCAGTGACAGTAGACGACATGTCCGTAATCGTTGTCAGGTCCTTCAGTCCGGACCAGATGTCAGCATCAGCAGTCGCTCCAGACTGCCCTGCATCACCGCCAGCGGGTGGGCTCGGAATTCTGAGCCTTTTCCTCGCACCCCCAGTTGCGGGAGAATGTGAAGGAGGAGATGTTGACAGGTCGCGTTCCGCTTGACTTGACAATTTTGTCACCAGCAGGTCTTTCAACCCCAGCAGACCTGTGTCTGCCGGAAAGAGAGATCCAAGGTAGGCTTTAAATCTAGGATCGAGCACGGTGGCCAAAATGTAGTGCTCTGATTTCAACAGATTGACCACCCGTGAATCCTTGTTAAGCGAATTAAGGGCTGCATCCACAAGTCCCACATGCCTAGCGGAATCGCTCCGTGTTAGCTCCTTCTTCAATGCCTCCAGCTTCTTCTGCAAAAGCCTGATGAGGGGAATGACCTGACTCAGGCTGGCAGTGTCTGAACTGACTTCACGTGTGGCAAGTTCAAAGGGCATCAGAACCTTGCACAACGTTGAAATCATTCTCCACTGCACTTGAGACAGGTGCATTCCATCTCCTATATCGTGCTCAATTGTATAGGCTTGAATGGCCTTTTGCTGCTCCTCCAACCTCTGAAGCATATAGAGGGTTGAATTCCACCTCGTTGCCACTTCTTGCTTCAGATGATGGCAGGGCAGGTTCAGTAGTTTTTGGTGGTGCTCCAGTCTTCTGTACGTGGTGCCTGTACGCCGAAAGTGTCCCGCAATTTTTCTGGCCACCGACAGCATCTCTTGCACGCCCCTGTCGTTTTTTAAAAAATTCTGCACCACCAAATTCAAGGTATGTGCAAAACATGGGACGTGCTGGAATTTGCCCATATTTAATGCACACACAATATTGCTGGCGTTGTCCGATGCCACAAATCCACAGGAGAGTCCAATTGGGGTAAGCCATTCCGCGATGATCTTCCTCAGTTGCCGTAAGAGGTTTTCAGCTGTGTGCGTATTCTGGAAAGCGGTGATACAAAGCGTAGCCTGCCTAGGAAAGAGTTGGCGTTTGCGAGATGCTGCTACTGGTGCCGCCGCTGCTGTTCTTGCGGCGGGAGTCCATACATCTACCCAGTGGGCTGTCACAGTCATATAGTCCTGACCCTGCCCTGCTCCACTTGTCCACATGTCCGTGGTTAAGTGGACATTGGGTACAACTGCATTTTTTAGGACACTGGTGAGTCTTTTTCTGACGTCCGTGTACATTCTCGGTATCGCCTGCCTAGAGAAGTGGAACCTAGATGGTATTTGGTAACGGGGGCACACTGCCTCAATAAATTGTCTAGTTCCCTGTGAACTAACGGCGGATACCGGACGCACGTCTAACACCAACATAGTTGTCAAGGACTCAGTTATCCGCTTTGCAGTAGGATGACTGCTGTGATATTTCATCTTCCTCGCAAAGGACTGTTGAACAGTCAATTGCTTACTGGAAGTAGTACAAGTGGGCTTACGACTTCCCCTCTGGGATGACCATCGACTCCCAGCGGCAACAACAGCAGCGCCAGCAGCAGTAGGCGTTACACGCAAGGATGCATCGGAGGAATCCCAGGCAGGAGAGGACTCGTCAGACTTGCCAGTGACATGGCCTGCAGGACTATTGGCATTCCTGGGGAAGGAGGAAATTGACACTGAGGGAGTTGGTGGGGTGGTTTGCGTGAGCTTGGTTACAAGAGGAAGGGATTTACTGGTCAGTGGACTGCTTCCGCTGTCACCCAAAGTTTTTGAACTTGTCACTGACTTATTATGAATGCGCTGCAGGTGACGTATAAGGGAGGATGTTCCGAGGTGGTTAACGTCCTTACCCCTACTTATTACAGCTTGACAAAGGGAACACACGGCTTGACACCTGTTGTCCGCATTTCTGGTGAAATACCTCCACACCGAAGAGCTGATTTTTTTGGTATTTTCACCTGGCATGTCAACGGCCATATTCCTCCCACGGACAACAGGTGTCTCCCCGGGTGCCTGACTTAAACAAACCACCTCACCATCAGAATCCTCCTGGTCAATTTCCTCCCCAGCGCCAGCAACACCCATATCCTCCTCATCCTGGTGTACTTCAACACTGACATCTTCAATCTGACTATCAGGAACTGGACTGCGGGTGCTCCTTCCAGCACTTGCAGGGGGCATGCAAATAGTGGAAGGCGCATGCTCTTCACGTCCAGTGTTGGGAAGGTCAGGCATCGCAAACGACACAATTGGACTCTCCTTGTGGATTTGGGATTTCAAAGAACGCACAGTTCTTTGCGGTGCTTTTGCCAGCTTGAGTCTTTTCAGTTTTCTAGCGAGAGGCTGAGTGCTTCCATCCTCATGTGAAGCTGAACCACTAGCCATGAACATAGGCCAGGGCCTCAGCCGTTCCTTGCCACTCCGTGTGGTAAATGGCATATTGGCAAGTTTACGCTTCTCCTCCGACAATTTTATTTTAGGTTTTGGAGTCCTTTTTTTTCTGATATTTGGTGTTTTGGATTTGACATGCTCTGTACTATGACATTGGGCATCGGCCTTGGCAGACGACGTTGCTGGCATTTCATCGTCTCGGCCATGACTAGTGGCAGCAGCTTCAGCACGAGGTGGAAGTGGATCTTGATCTTTCCCTAATTTTGGAACCTCAACTTTTTTGTTCTCCATATTTTATAGGCAGAACTAAAAGGCACCTCAGGTAAACAATGGAGATGGATGGATTGGATACTAGTATACAATTATGGACGGACTGCCACGGTTAGGTGGTATAAAAAAACCACGGTTAGGTGGTATATATTATAATAATAATACAATTATGGATGGACGGACTGCCTGCCGACTGCCGACACAGAGGTAGCCACAGCCGTGAACTACCGCACTGTACACTGGTTGATAAAGAGATAGTAGTATACTCGTAACAACTAGTATGACACTATGACGACGGTATAAAGAATGAAAAAAAAACCACGGTTAGGTGGTATATATTATAATAATAATACAATTATGGATGGACGGACTGCCTGCCGACTGCCGACACAGAGGTAGCCACAGCCGTGAACTACCGCACTGTACACTGGTTGATAAAGAGATAGTAGTATACTCGTAACAACTAGTATGACACTATGACGACGGTATAAAGAATGAAAAAAAAACCACGGTTAGGTGGTATATATTATAATAATAATACAATTATGGATGGACGGACTGCCTGCCGACTGCCGACACAGAGGTAGCCACAGCCGTGAACTACCGCACTGTACACTGGTTGATAAAGAGATAGTAGTATACTCGTAACAACTAGTATGACACTATGACGACGGTATAAAGAATGAAAAAAAAACCACGGTTAGGTGGTATATATTATAATAATAATACAATTATGGATGGACGGACTGCCTGCCGACTGCCGACACAGAGGTAGCCACAGCCGTGAACTACCGCACTGTACACTGGTTGATAAAGAGATAGTAGTATACTCGTAACAACTAGTATGACACTATGACGACGGTATAAAGAAAGAAAAAAAAATACCACAGTTAGGTGGTATATATTATAATAATAATACAATTATGGATGGACGGACTGCCTGCCGACTGCCGACACAGAGGTAGCCACAGCCGTGAACTACCGCACTGTACACTGGTTGATAAAGAGATAGTAGTATACTCGTAACAACTAGTATGACACTATGACGACGGTATAAAGAATGAAAAAAAAACCACGGTTAGGTGGTATATATTATAATAATAATACAATTATGGATGGACGGACTGCCTGCCGACTGCCGACACAGAGGTAGCCACAGCCGTGAACTACCGCACTGTACACTGGTTGATAAAGAGATAGTAGTATACTCGTAACAACTAGTATGACACTATGACGACGGTATAAAGAATGAAAAAAAAACCACGGTTAGGTGGTATATATTATAATAATAATACAATTATGGATGGACGGACTGCCTGCCGACTGCCGACACAGAGGTAGCCACAGCCGTGAACTACCGCACTGTACACTGGTTGATAAAAAGATAGTAGTATACTCGTAACAACTAGTATGACACTATGACGACGGTATAAAGAATGAAAAAAAAACCACGGTTAGGTGGTATATATTATAATAATAATACAATTATGGATGGACGGACTGCCTGCCGACTGCCGACACAGAGGTAGCCACAGCCGTGAACTACCGCACTGTACACTGGTTGATAAAGAGATAGTAGTATACTCGTAACAACTAGTATGACACTGTGACGGTATAAAGAATGAAAAAAAAACCACGGTTAGGTGGTATATATTATAATAATAATACAATTATGGATGGACGGACTGCCTGCCGACTGCCGACACAGAGGTAGCCACAGCCGTGAACTACCGCACTGTACACTGGTTGATAAAGAGATAGTAGTATACTCGTAACAACTAGTATGACACTATGACGACGGTATAAAGAAAGAAAAAAAAATACCACGGTTAGGTGGTATATATTGTAATACAATTATGGATGGACGGACTGCCTGCCGAGTTCCGACTGCCGACACAGAGGTAGCCACAGCCGTGAACTACCGCACTGTACTGTGTCTGCTGCTAATATAGACTGGTTGATAAAGAGATAGTATACAATACATACAACAATATACTACTATACTGGTGGTCAGGCACTGGTCACCACTAGTCACACTGGCAGTGGCACTCCTGCAGCAAAAGTGTGCACTGTTTAATTTTAAATTAATATAATATTATGTACTCCTGGGGGCTCCTGCTATAACAACCTGCAGTGCTCCCCAGTCTCCCCCACAATTATTATAAGCTTTGCCTTTTATACATTGATGTGCAGCACACTGGGCTGAGCTGAGTGCACACAGACTGAGTCACACTGTGTGACTGGCTGCTGCTGTGTATCGTTTTTTTTCAGGCAGAGAACGGATATAGCAGAGAACGGATATATTATATTAAAATAAATAAAAGTTAACTAACAACAACTGCACTGGTCACTGTGGTAAACTCTGTCTGACTCTGCACAATCTCTCTCTCTCTTCTAATCTAATTTCTAATGGAGAGGACGCCAGCCACGTCCTCTCCCTATCAATCTCAATGCACGTGTGAAAATGGCGGCGACGCGCGGCTCCTTATATAGAATCCGAGTCTCGCGAGAATCCGACAGCGTCATGATGACGTTCGGGCGCGCTCGGGTTAACCGAGCAAGGCGGGAGGATCCGAGTCTGCTCGGACCCGTGAAAAAAACATGAAGTTCGTGCGGGTTCGGTTTCAGAGAAACCGAACCCGCTCATCTCTAGTGTTTGTATGTCAAGAAAACCGAACAGCACATCTCTAATACAAACCCTGGAAATGTGGCTTAGTTTATCAAAAGGAGGATTAAAAGTCTCACTATTCCTGCATGACATAGTCCTGGAATTAGAAAAGGACATTTCATGTCTGCATATACATCTTGCACAAGACATTTTTTGTAGATATTGATGATATTAGTCAACATAGTACCACGTCAGTTTCCCCTTGTGTTTTTGGAAAACTCTGCTGCTGTCATACCTCTAGAATATTTGTCCTTGGACCAGCAAATCCAAGGGTCAACAAACTTTCTAGTAATGGATCATGGATACCTCAGTACTTTTGTGTCCTAGGGGCCTGATTTTAGACAGGTAAAAATTGTGGTAAATCCTCTGAAAATTGCCATTTTCAGCAGATTGATGCATCTTACAGTATCAGGTTATTAACAAATTTGTACCACTGCAAATATCAGAGATATCTGTGATGGTACATCAATTTTTGGTTACAAAAACAGTACGTATAGCTTTGCTTTTCGGAGCTGCACCCATTATATAACTTCATTTTCAGTCTAACGAAACCTTCTGTCTAGTTGGAAGACCCAGCTGGATAGGAATCTTCAGATCACTCACCATTAAACTGTACTCACTTCTCCTCCATCCTTTCGCAAATATGTGTATGCCAGTGAGATGAATGGCTGGGGAGGCACACATGGGGATGGGTCTGAATGCTGAGAGCCTGTCTCACCCGCTACTTACTTTAACTCTCCACTCACTACACTAAGCTACAGTGTTCATTAAGTCTCCTACCTCCATCTCTGTGTCTTCTCTTGCTGCTGCTGACTGACTTCCAACTACAGTGCACTTCCTGGTCACATGACACATCCAAGTGTCCATCAGTGCACAAGGCCTGCCCCCACACTCAGAGGCATTCCTCTATTAGCTCCCTTTCTGTGCAGCTTACTGCCTGTGGCGTGGCCTCGTTCTCAGTTCTGCAAATTCAGTGACTGACTGTAAAACTGAGGCATAACTATTGCTGCCTCATCTGTCATCTCCCTGCAGCTCTAGGGATCACCACAAAGCTGGTGAGTGTTAGCTATAAAAAGGGGATGCAGTTAAATTGCCGGCAGTTGCGATCCCGGTGGCCAGGATACGCTGGGATCCCGACTGCTGACAACGCCACCAGCCGGAATCCCAGCTCACAGGGGCTATTCCCACTCGTGGGTGTCCACGACACCCATAGAGTGGGAATAGAACCTGTGGTGAGTGCTCGCCCCACTGCCGTCATACTGACGGCTGGATGCTGCTGTCTGTATACTGGCGGACGGCATCCTGACCGCTGGTAATACATACTGATCCCATAAAAAGGATTACAGTAAACAAAGAAGATGTTTATATTATAAATATCTTCTTTGTAGTATTCTAATAATTTTTATATAAAATCTCAGGAGTTTGACAGGGAGTATGACAAACCTTCCCTGCCTACCCTGACTGCACATCCCTGGTGTAAGCACATGCGTACAGTGGTGACTGTCTCTATCACTGGCCAGAACAGCATCTTATAAGATGTAATGTCCTGGTTACAGTATCTTAATATATTGCCCTTGTATAGCATCTCTAATTAATGGGTAAATCTGCCACAAGTCATTTATCAGGGCAATGATGAGATTATTGCTATATAAGTGCTCTATGAAGACAGTAAACCCCTTGTCCAAATATTGCAGCCGATGATCTTTAAAGTTTGGGCTATAGTGACAACGTTCTGCTATAAATACATTCTTTGAATATTGGGAAGAGTTGTAGATGAGTTCATCGAATTAGCTAGAAATCCCACAAGACAGCGTAGGAGTTGATATAGTATGTGTAACACAGGTAGTGGCAAGAAATGTGTTAGAATAAGGAAATTAAAATCAGAACAACATATTAAACAGCAAGGGAAACTGTAATTAAATCATTATTCATTCACCACAGAAATGAGTAAACACAGCCCTTATAATACTACATTTATGCGTCATATAAACATACTTGTCAACTCTCCGCGATTGTTAGGGAGACACTCTGAAATAGTAGCAATCTCCCTGAAGAGTCTAGAACTCTCCCTGATTGCACCTTATTCCCATTATGTAGCTGTTATATTCTTCGGGGGGAATGGGGGGGGGGGGGGGGGAGAGGAAATCAGAGATATATTCATTCAAATGGGATCATCATTGGTTATAAGGCACAATTATCCCCATAGTTGTATGTATTTTTAAATAGGGTTTCTCATAGCCACTTATATGGAACAACTTGTAAAACACAATACTCGAGCAAGCCCTGAAAAGTTTAAATCAACGTCTTATCATCAACCAGATGATCTTACTAAAGGTGCATACAGACAGGGTGTTTTTGCCCAGTGTGTATGCACAGTGATGATGTGAACATCGCTGGTAGGAAAATCGCTCACACTGAGCGATTTTCACTGTGCCCAGCGATGTTCACGGGGGTGGGGGTTGAACCACTTTCCATAGTAGGAAACTGTGGAAAATGGTTCACACGGCTGTTAAAACAGCCTGACGTAGTACAACGGCCAGTGATGATGCGGGAGTGCGCATCAGCGCTCACTACTCATCGCCTGGCCATTCACAAAGTAGCTAAAAACAACAAAACTGAGCTACTTTGAGCTCAAAATCGGCTAGTGTGCATGGGCCTTAACTGCTCTGGGACTTTTATATTTATATTAGGTGCTACTGTACTTTAACAATCTCCCTGAAATGCTTTTTCAAAAGTAGACAAGTATACATATAAATTCTCTTGAGATAAGGAATCTCTGAATCTGCAGGTGTTTACAGGCTGATGTCAGACCTGCATTTTTTCTAGACAGAAAAATCACAGTAATGAAGCCTGAACAATGACACAGGCTTTTTCAATGGGAAACACTGTTTCCCTGTCACACAGGATGCCTCAGCTGAAGAATCCTGACATACCGGGCTTTCAGAGAATGTACGATTCATGTAACAAGGAAATACCACTTAACGTGTCATTTAAACATGCATTTCGCGCCTTCAGTAAGCAACACTGTACTGGATAGAACCTTCAGCATTGAAACTTGTCTTTGTACCATGAATTCCTAAGCCAAAAGTTTCTTATTGAGAAATTCTGGCCCACCAACCTATGGCACCCCAGCAAGTGCCCCATGGAACCCCAGGGTGCCACGTACCCAGTTTTGGAACCACTTGTGGGACCTATATAGTGTACCCAAGATGGTTGCCTCACCTTGTACCATCCTTGCAACTGATATGCACCCAAAATGGCTGCCTCAGCTCTTTTAATTATGGTCATGGTTTCTGGATTTTCTGCAAATCTAAACCTCTGTATTATGTACTTGGTTTCTGGAAAGCGCCTTGAGTCCTGTTAGACAAAAGCGCTTTATAAATAAAATTATTAGTATTACTATTATATATTGATCCAACATATGTGCTTTATACATTTGCTTTTTGAAATACTGTATATATGAATATAATTAGCGCTATATACACTGCTCAAAAAAATAAAGGGAGCACTTAAACAACACAATGTAACTCCAAGTCAATCACACTTCTGTGAAATCAAACTGTCCACTTAGGAAGCAACACTGATTGACAATCAATTTCACATGCTATTGTGCAAATGGAATAGACAACAGGTGGAAATTATAGGCAATTAGCAAGACACCCCCAATAAAGGAGTTTTTCTGCAGGTGGTGACCACAGACCACTTCTCAGCTCCTATGCTTTCTGGCTGATGTTTTGATCACTTTTGAAAGCAGGCGGTGCTTTCACTCTAGTGGTAGCATGAGACGGAGTCTACAACCCACACAAGTGGCTTAGGTAGTGCAGCTCATCCAGGATGGCACATCAATGCGAGCTGTGGCAAGAAGGTTTGCTGTGTCTGTCAGCATAGTGTCCAGAGCATGGAGGCGCTACCAGGAGACAGGCCAGTACATCAGGAGACGTGGAGGAGGCCGTAGGAGGGCAACAACCCAGCAGCAAGACCGCTACCTCCACCTTTGTGCATGGAGGAACAGGAGGAGCACTGCCAGAGCCCTGCAAAATGACCTCCAGAAAGCCACATATGTGCATTTGTCTACTCACATGATCAGAAACAGACTCCATGAGGGTGGTATGAGGGCCCGACGTCCACAGGTGGGGGTTGTGCTTACAGCCTAACACCGTGCAGGACGTTTGGCATTTGCCAGAGAACACCAAGATTGGCAAATTCGCCACTGGCGCCCTGTGCTCTTCACTGATGAAAGCAGGTTCTCACTGAGCACATGTGACAGACGTGACAGAGTCTGGAGACGCCAAGGAGAACATTCTGCTGCCTGCAACATCCTCCAGCATGACCGGTTTAGCAGTGGGTCAGTAATGGTGTGGGGTGGCATTTCTTTGGGGGGCCGCACAGCCCTCCATGTGCTCGCCAGAGGTAGCCTGACTGCCATTAGGTACCGAGATGAGTTCCTCAGACCCTTGTGAGACCATATGCTGGTGCGGTTGGCCCTCGGTTCCTCCTAATGCAAGACAATGCTAGACCTCATGTGGCTGGAGTGTGGCAGCAGTTCCTGCAAGACGAAGGCATTGATGCTATGGACTGGCACGCCCGTTCCCCAGACCTGAATCCAATTGAGCACATCTGGGACATCATGTCTCGCTCCATCCACCAACGCCACATTGCACCACAGACTGTCCAGGAGTTGGTGGATGCTTTAGTCCAGGTCTGGGAGGAGATCCCTCAGGAGACCATCCGCCACCTCATCAGGAGCATGCCCAGGCGTTGTAGGGAGGTCATACAGGCACGTGGAGGCCACACACACTACTGAGCCACATTTTGACTTGTTTTAAGGAAATTACATCAAAGTTGGATCAGCCTGTAGTGTGTTTTTCCACTTTAATTTTGAGTGTGACTCCAAATCCAGACCTCTATGGGATAATAAATTTGATTTCCAGTGATAAATTTTGTGTGATTTTGTTGTCAGCACATTCAACTATGTAAAGAACAAAGTATTTAATAAGAATATTTCATTCATTCAGATCTAGGATATGTTATTTTAGTGTTCCCTTTATTTTTTTGAGCAGAGTATGTCAACCATTGCATGGGATACCATGTTAGAGAACATTATTGTAACCCTGGATAAAAAAAAAAAAATCTTACAAGATATCTTATCCTGCAATATTAGTGCATTCCTTCAGTCTATTACAGTGTGTAAGATTTCCTCATCTGTAATGACTAAGCTATAAGGCTTTGATCCTATAGTGAATTTGACTCAAATGGGTATTATTAAAAAAAAAAAAAACCAACACATCTTAAAGTAATTGCTGAGAAATTATCCCTCACTATCCTTAACCATGTAGTTCAGTTAAAATGAGAGATCAGGTTTTTAGGATGACTATATTAGAAAAGAAGCATGATGAGAAGTTATACCTTTGCACTATGTTACATCAGTCATAACTATAATTGTTACTGTTATTTTGCATCTTTGTGTAATATCAGGATAATCCAACACAGGACACACTAGTCTAAATGATCACTTCCATGAATCACTAGTCTAAATGATCACTATCCATCTTCTTAAAGCTGCAGTACCACCTAAAATTCTGGATATTTGTATTCACCAATTAAAAATGGCTGAACAAGAGGGTGGGAGCAGGAGGACCATTCAGATATGCTGCAGAGTCCAGATTGTGGATTGTCATTTGTCCTCAAGCTAAGGACTGCTATGAGGAATGGGTCCTAGAATAAGTGGAGTTTGGTCAACATGACCATGCTCCACTTATTCCAGGAGGGTATGGCCATGCCACATTGGGAATTTTATGCCCCAGCTTTAGACACTGCACCTCAGGCCCACGAAAGACACAATCATTTTGTTGTTCAAAGTGTAATACAATTTACTCCATTGAGATGGTTAGTTTGCCACATACCATGGGTAAAGAAGCCAAATGTGGTTTGCTCATAGTAGCCAATCACACATTGCCTTTATTTGTTTACCTAAAAGCTATAATGTGATTGGTTACATCATAAGTAACCAATCACATTGTATGCACAAAGTACTCATAAATCTCATAACTACAGTTTTTAATTTTCTGTCGCAGGTACAGTATATGAAAGATGTGTATTGTGTACATATGGTATAATCAAACTGAGTGAGGTACTACAGAACTTACATCACCTGTGCTTAAGCATTAATTTCCTTATAACCTGGACTGTTAGGGTGCTTTGAGGGCCAAATTTAGCAACCACTGCTTCAGTGATATAAATAGTTCCAAGTAAAAGGACTGACAGGCCCAGGTCTCAACATGGCTGCTTCCTCTGTGTGTACTGTAAATGGTGATTACACTTTAAAGCCAACTTTTAAATGAGCAACCTGACATAAAAGACTCCTAAATATATCCAACAACCCAAAAACCACGGTGGTTTTTATAACTTATAGTTTGGGTGGGGTGGTCTTCAGTATGCCGACTGACGGGATCCCGGCGCACAGTATACCGGCGCCGGGATCCCGACAGCCGGCATACCGACACTTATTCTCCCTCGTGGGGGTCCACGACCCCCCTGGAGGGAGAATAAAATAGTGTGGCGCGCGTAGCGTGCCGAGCGCAGCGAGCCCGCAAGGGGCTCATTTGCGCTCGCCACACTGTCGGTAAGCCGGCGGTCGGGCTCCCGGCGCCGGTATGCTGGTCGCCGGGAGCCCGACCGCCGGCATATCGTAGTGAACCCGTTTGGGTGTTCTCCCATGTTATAGGTTTTTGGATTAGATACCAATTATGCCTAGTGTTTTGGTAAATGTAGAAAATTTGACTGTGTACAGTATATGCTTATTTTTAATCATTTTTTTCCTGATGAGCTTTATAGGTCACCAAAATCTCCCATTAACCACCCTATTTCTAAGAGGATAATAAACTGTTATACAGGTTGAGTCTCCCTTATCCAAAATGCTTGGGACCAGAAGTATTTTGGATATCGGATTTTTCCGTATTTTGGAATAATTGCATACCATAATGAGATGTCATGGCGATGGGACCCAAGTCTAAGCACAGAATGCATTTATGTTTCATATACACCTTATACACACAGCCTGAAGGCAATTTTAACCAATATTTTTTATAACTTTGTGCATTAAAGAAAGTGTGTGTACATTCACATAATTCATTTATGTTTCATATACACCTTATACACACAGCCAGAAGGTCATTTAATACAATATTTTTAATAACTCTGTATTAAACAAAGTTTGTGTGCATTGAGCCGTCAGAAAACAAAGGTTTCACTATCTCACTCAAAAAATTCCGTATTACGGAATATTCCGTATTTCGGAATATATGGATATGGGATACTCAACCTGTATTAATAAAGATTATGTGACTTTCATACCCTCCAACATTTTACACATAAAAATAGCTGCAAATTTGAAAAGGGGCGTGGTCATGGGTAAAAGGGGCGTGGTCATGCCCTTTTCCTATACTTTCAATGGAAGTTTGGAGAGCCAAAAATCAGTGCAGACCATAAAAAAAAAGGTACTGTCCCTGCCAAAAAGATACAGTTGGAGGGTATGGAATTTGTGGCCTAATGAAGAGAACTCAGATGTATTATGTATCATTCCTGGCCGCACACCTTCGCTCTGTCACGGTTCTGTCCCCACCATTCTGTCCTGGGGTGCAATGGGGCCCTGTAGTATATGTGAACTGGGGTTTGTACGGCATAATGTAAACTGGGGGCAGTATAGTGTGTTTAACACACTTGTGGTGCTGGAAATATTTACACATTATATTTTTAATAATATCACCTGTATATCACGACTATTTCATTGGTAGGGGCACTCACAAACATTAATCCGTGCTTATCTGTATTGTATATAAAATCTTAAATTGTATAAAATTGTTTGATCGTTTCATAACTGTTTTTTTTTTTTGGGGTGGGGGTGGGGGGGTTAAACCCCATTCAGCTGATATTTTGTCATGTTATCAATATCAATTGTCAATTTCCACATGACTACAAATGAGTAAAATGCATTTTATGATAATTATTGTTTTGTTGTCATGTCTCTGCTTATCATATTGTCTGTCTTGTAGAAGGTGAACATTTTGGGTTGCAGGATATCCTCGACTTGTAGTACCACAATTGCTGGATAGCTACAGGCTGCCTACTGTATATTTGGTCTGTAGATTCAGTGACAAGCTAAACTTCATCATTGACATCACTAGAAACAATGAGACCTGCAGGCTGTACAATCTGACGAATAGTCTGGAAGAGTTTAGTTAGAATGAAACGTGTTTTGTCAGTGTGGAGTCAGCATTTGCAAACACAATGGGCTGTATGTACTTATGCAATCTACATAGAGCCCCAGTGCTTTATTTTTGGTGCATAGTGGTGGCATATGTAATATGTCAGTATTACATAGAACACAGTTCTGCTTGTATTATGTAACACTGAAGTGCTGACCTCTACCATCTGTAAGGTGGCAGAGGATTTGGGAAAGACCAGATGGGAGGGAGATACATAGCACAATAACATTGATGATGATGATGGTAATAATTATCATCATCATAATAATTATTAGAACACTTTTTGTATTGTCTAACTCAGTGCTTCACAACCTGTCATACTGTAAAGGCCCCATGTTACGTCCTCCACACAATGCTCTTTTTCAATAGATATACAAATACTGTAGGCTAGATGCATCATCGCTTGGAGAGTGATTAAATGGAGAAAGAGAGACAGTGGCAGCCACTCAGCTCCTAGCTGTCATGTTACAGGCTGTGTTTGAAAAATGAGTTAGGAGCTGGTAGTTTGCTGGTAATTTTTCTATCTCCATTTTATCACTCTCCAAGCGATGACACATCTAGCCCTGTATGCGCCCCTCACATGCTGCAAAATGCCATTACATGCACAAAATGCCACCCAGACCCCACATATACTCCAGAAGCCAACATTCAGGCTTCTGCACATGCCATGCAGACCTCCGCACATGCCACACAGACCTCCCTACATACAATAAGGTTGGAATTCCGGCGTCGGGATCCTGACCGCCAGGATCCCGACTGCCGGTAACATAACTGCATCCCAGTGCAGACCTCCGCACATGCCACACAGACCTCCCTTCATACAATGCAGACCTCCGCACATGCCACACAGACCTCCCTTCATACAATGCAGACCTCCGCACATGCCACACAGACCTCCCTTCATACAATGCAGACCTCCGCACATGCCACACAGACCTCCCTTCATACAATGCAGACCTCCGCACATGCCACACAGACCTCCCTTCATACAATGCAGACCTCCGCACATGCCACACAGACCTCTCTTCATACAATGCATATCTCCGCACATGCCACACAGACCTCCCTTCATACAATGCAGACCTCCGCACATGCCACACAGACCTCCCTTCATACAATGCAGACCTCCGCACATGCCACACAGACCTCCCTTCATAGAATGTATACCTCCGCACATGCCACACAGACCTCCCTTCATACAATGCATACCTCCGCACATGCCACACAGACCTCCCTTCATACAATGCAGACCTCCGCACATGCCACACAGACCTCCCTTCATACAATGTATACCTCCGCACATGCCACACAGACCTCCCTTCATACAATGCATACCTCCGCACATGCCACACAGACCTCCCTACATAGAATGTATACCTCCGCACATGCCACACAGACCTCCCTACATACAATGCATACCTCCGCACATGCCACACAGACCTCCCTACATAGAATGTATACCTCCGCACATGCCACACAGACCTCCCTACATACAATGCATACCTCCGCACATGCCACACAGACCTCCCTTCATAGAATGTATACCTCCGCACATGCCACACAGACCTCCCTTCATACAATGCATACCTCCGCACATGCCACACAGACCTCCCTACATAGAATGTATACCTCCGCACATGCCACACAGACCTCCCTACATACAATGCATACCTCCGCACATGCCACACAGACCTCCCTATATAGAATGTATACCTCCGCACATGCCACACAGACCTCCCTACATACAATGCATACCTCCGCACATGCCACACAGACCTCCCTACATACAGTGCAGACCTCCGCACATGCCACACAGACCTCCCTTCATACAATGCATACCTCCGCACATGCCACACAGACCTCCCTTCATACAATGCATACCTCCGCACATGCCACACAGACCTCCCTACATAGAATGTATACCTCCGCACATGCCACACAGACCTCCCTTCATAGAATGTATACCTCCGCACATGCCACACAGACCTCCCTTCATACAATGCATACCTCCGCACATGCCACACAGACCTCCCTACATACAATAAGGTTGGAATTCCGGCGTCGGGATCCTGACCGCCAGGATCCCGACTGCCGGTAACATAACTGCATCCCAGTGCAGACCTTCACACATGCCACACAGACCTCCCTTCATACAATGCATACCTCCGCACATGCCACACAGACCTCCCTTCATACAATGCAGACCTCCGCACATGCCACACAGACCTCCCTTCATAGAATGTATACCTCCGCACATGCCACACAGACCTCCCTTCATACAATGCATACCTCCGCACATGCCACACAGACCTCCCTTCATACAATGCAGACCTCCGCACATGCCACACAGACCTCCCTTCATACAATGTATACCTCCGCACATGCCACACAGACCTCCCTTCATACAATGTATACCTCCGCACATGCCACACAGACCTCCCTACATAGAATGTATACCTCCGCACATGCCACACAGACCTCCCTACATACAATGCATACCTCCGCACATGCCACACAGACCTCCCTACATACAGTGCAGACCTCCGCACATGTCACACAGACCTCCCTTCATACAATGCATACCTCCGCACATGCCACACAGACCTCCCTTCATACAATGCATACCTCGGCACATGCCACACAGACCTCCCTACATAGAATGTATACCTCCGCACATGCCACACAGACCTCCCTTCATAGAATGTATACCTCCGCACATGCCACACAGACCTCCCTTCATACAATGCATACCTCCGCACATGCCGCACAGACCTCCCTCCATACAATAAGGTTGGAATTCCGGCGTCGGGATCCTGACCGCCAGGATCCCGACTGCCGGTAACATAACTGCATCCCAGTGCAGACCTTCGCACATGCCACACAGACCTCCCTTCATACAATGCATACCTCCGCACATGCCACACAGACCTCCCTTCATACAATGCAGACCTCCGCACATGCCACACAGACCTCCCTTCATAGAATGTATACCTCCGCACATGCCACACAGAACTCCCTTCATACAATGCATACCTCCGCACATGCCACACAGACCTCCCTTCATACAATGCAGACCTCCGCACATGCCACATAGACCTCCCTTCATACAATGTATACCTCCGCACATGCCACACAGACCTCCCTTCATACAATGTATACCTCCGCACATGCCACACAGACCTCCCTACATAGAATGTATACCTCCGCACATGCCACACAGACCTCCCTACATACAATGCATACCTCCGCACATGCCACACAGACCTCCCTACATAGAATGTATACCTCCGCACATGCCACACAGACCTCCCTACATACAATGCATACCTCCGCACATGCCACACAGACCTCCCTTCATAGAATGTATACCTCCGCACATGCCACACAGACCTCCCTTCATACAATGCATACCTCCGCACATGCCACACAGACCTCCCTACATAGAATGTATACCTCCGCACATGCCACACAGACCTCCCTACATACAATGCATACCTCCGCACATGCCACACAGACCTCCCTATATAGAATGTATACCTCCGCACATGCCACACAGACCTCCCTACATACAATGCATACCTCCGCACATGCCACACAGACCTCCCTACATACAGTGCAGACCTCCGCACATGCCACACAGACCTCCCTTCATACAATGCATACCTCCGCACATGCCACACAGACCTCCCTTCATACAATGCATACCTCCGCACATGCCACACAGACCTCCCTACATAGAATGTAAACCTCCGCACATGCCACACAGACCTCCCTTCATAGAATGTATACCTCCGCACATGCCACACAGACCTCCCTTCATACAATGCATACCTCCGCACATGCCACACAGACCTCCCTACATACAATAAGGTTGGAATTCCGGCGTCGGGATCCTGACCGCCAGGATCCCGACTGCCGGTAACATAACTGCATCCCAGTGCAGACCTCCGCACATGCCACACAGACCTCCCTTCATACAATGCATACCTCCGCACATGCCACACAGACCTCCCTTCATACAATGCAGACCTCCGCACATGCCACACAGACCTCCCTTCATAGAATGTATACCTCCGCACATGCCACACAGACCTCCCTTCATACAATGCATACCTCCGCACATGCCACACAGACCTCCCTTCATACAATGCAGACCTCCGCACATGCCACACAGACCTCCCTTCATACAATGCATACCTCCGCACATGCCACACAGACCTCCCTACATAGAATGTATACCTCCGCACATGCCACACAGACCTCCCTACATAGAATGTATACCTCCGCACATGCCACACAGACCTCCCTTCATACAATGCATACCTCCGCACATGCCACACAGACCTCCCTACATAGAATGTATACCTCCGCACATGCCACACAGACCTCCCTACATACAATGCAGACCTCCGCACATGCCACACAGACCTCCCTTCATAGAATGTATACCTCCGCACATGCCACACAGACCTCCCTTCATACAATGCATACCTCCGCACATGCCACACAGACCTCCCTACATAGAATGTATACCTCCGCACATGCCACACAGACCTCCATACATACAATGCATACCTCCGCACATGCCACACAGACCTCCCTACATAGAATGTATACCTCCGCACATGCCACACAGACCTCCCTACATACAATGCATACCTCCGCACATGCCACACAGACCTCCCTTCATAGAATGTATACCTCCGCACATGCCACACAGACCTCCCTTCATACAATGCATACCTCCGCACATGCCACACAGACCTCCCTACATAGAATGTATACCTCTGCACATGCCACACAGACCTCCCTACATACAATGCATACCTCCGCACATGCCACACAGACCTCCCTACATAGAATGTATACCTCCGCACATGCCACACAGACCTCCCTACATACAATGCATACCTCCGCACATGCCACACAGACCTCCCTAAATACAGTGCAGACCTCCGCACATGCCACACAGACCTCCCTTCATACAATGCATACCTCCGCACATGCCACACAGACCTCCCTTCATACAATGCATACCTCCGCACATGCCACACAGACCTCCCTACATAGAATGTATACCTCCGCACATGCCACACAGACCTCCCTATATAGAATGTATACCTCCGCACATGCCACACAGACCTCCCTACATAGAATGCATACCTCCGCACATGCCACACAGACCTCCCTTCATACAATGCATACCTCCGCACATGCCACACAGACCTCCCTTCATACAATGCATACCTCTGCACATGCCACACAGACCTCCCTACATAGAATGTATACCTCCGCACATGCCACACAGACCTCCCTTCATAGAATGTATACCTCCGCACATGCCACACAGACCTCCCTACATACAATGCAGACCTCCGCACATGCCACACAGACCTCTCTACATACAATGCATACCTCCGCACATGCCACACAGACCTCCCTACATAGAATGTATACCTCCGCACATGCCACACAGACCTCCCTACATACAATGCATACCTCCGCACATGCCACACAGACCTCCCTACATAGAATGTATACCTCCGCACATGCCACACAGACCTCCCTACATAGAATGTATACCTCCGCACATGCCACACAGACCTCCCTACATACAATGCATACCTCCGCACATGCCACACAGACCTCCCTACATAGAATGTATACCTCCGCACATGCCACACAGACCTCCCTACATAGAATGTATACCTCCGCACATGCCACACAGACCTCCCTACATAGAATGTATACCTCCGCACATGCCACACAGACCTCCCTACATACAATGCAGACCTCCGCACATGCCACACAGACCTCCCTACATACAATGCAGACCTCCGCACATGCCACACAGACCTCCCTACATACAATGCAAACCGCTGCACATGCCACACAGACCTCCCTACATACAATGCAGACCTCCGCACATGCCACACAGACCTCCCTACATACAATGCAGACCTCCGCACATGCCACACAGACCTCCCTACATAGAATGTATACCTCCGCACATGCCACACAGACCTCCCTACATACAATGCAGACCTCCGCACATGCCACACAGACCTCCCTACATACAATGCAGACCTCCGCACATGCCACACAGACCTCTCTACATACAATGCAGACCTCCGCACATGCCACACAGACCTCCCTACATAGAATGTATACCTCCGCACATGCCACACAGACCTCCCTACATACAATGCATACCTCCGCACATGCCACACAGACCTCCCTACATAGAATGTATACCTCCGCACATGCCACACAGACCTCCCTACATAGAATGCATACCTCCGCACATGCCACACAGACCTCCCTACATACAATGCATACCTCCGCACATGCCACACAGACCTCCCTACATAGAATGTATACCTCCGCACATGCCACACAGACCTCCCTACATAGAATGTATACCTCCGCACATGCCACACAGACCTCCCTACATAGAATGTATACCTCCGCACATGCCACACAGACCTCCCTACATACAATGCAGACCTCCGCACATGCCACACAGACCTCCCTACATACAATGCAGACCTCCGCACATGCCACACAGACCTCTCTACATACAATGCAAACCTCTGCACATGCCACACAGACCACCCTACATACAATGCAGACCTCCGCACATGCCACACAGACCTCCCTACATACAATGCAGACCTCTGCACATGCCACACAGACCTCCCTACATAGAATGTATACCTCCGCACATGCCACACAGACCTCCCTACATACAATGCAGACCTCCGCACATGCCACACAGACCTCCCTACATACAATGCAGACCTCCGCACATGCCACACAGACCTCCCTACATACAATAAGGTTGGAATTCCGGCGTCGGGATCCTGACCGCCAGGATCCCGACTGCCGGTAACATAACTGCATCCCAGTGCAGACCTCCGCACATGCCACACAGACCTCCCTTCATACAATGCATACCTCCGCACATGCCACACAGACCTCCCTACATAGAATGTATACCTCCGCACATGCCACACAAACCTCCCTACATAGAATGTATACCTCCGCACATGCCACACAGACCTCCCTACATAGAATGCATACCTCCGCACATGCCACACAGACCTCCCTTCATACAATGCATATCTCCGCACATGCCACACAGACCTCCCTACATACAATGCATACCTCCGCACATGCCACACAGACCTCCCTACATAGAATGTATACCTCCGCACATGCCACACAGACCTCCCTACATACAATGCAGACCTCTGCACATGCCACACAGACCTCCCTTCATACAATGCATACCTCCGCACATGCCACACAGACCTCCCTACATACAATGCAGACCTCCGCACATGCCACACAGACCTCCCTTCATACAATGCATACCTCCGCACATGCCACACAGACCTCCCTACATAGAATGCATACCTCCGCACATGCCACACAGACCTCCCTACATACAATGCATACCTCCGCACATGCCACACAGACCTCCCTTCATAGAATGTATACCTCCGCACATGCCACACAGACCACCCTACATACAATGCAGACCTCCGCACATGCCACACAGACCTCCCTTCATACAATGCATACCTCCGCACATGCCACACAGACCTTCCTACATACAAAGCAGACCTCTGCACATGCCACACAGACCTCCCTACATAGAATGTATACCTCCGCACATGCCACACAGACCTCCCTACATACAATGCATACCTCCGCACATGCCACACAGACCTCCCTACATAGAATGTATACCTCCGCACATGCCACACAGACCTCCCTACATAGAATGTATACCTCCGCACATGCCACACAGACCTCCCTACATACAATGCATACCTCCGCACATGCCACACAGACCTCCCTACATAGAATTTATACCTCCGCACATGCCACACAGACCTCCCTACATAGAATGTATACCTCCGCACATGCCACACAGACCTCCCTACATAGAATGTATACCTCCGCACATGCCACACAGACCTCCCTACATACAATGCAGACCTCCGCACATGCCACACAAACCTCCCTACATACAATGCATACCTCCGCACATGCCACACAGACCTCCCTACATACAATGCAAACCTCTGCACATGCCACACAGACCTCCCTACATACAATGCAGACCTCCGCACATGCCACACAGACCTCCCTACATACAATGCAAACCTCTGCACATGCCACACAGACCTCCCTACATACAATGCAGACCTCCGCACATGCCACACAGACCTCCCTACATACAATGCAGACCTCCGCACATGCCACACAGACCTCCCTACATAGAATGTATACCTCCGCACATGCCACACAAACCTCCCTACATAGGATGTATACCTCCGCACATGCCACAAAGACCTCCCTACATAGAATGCATACCTCCGCACATGCCACACAGACCTCCCTTCATACAATGCATACCTCCGCACATGCCACACAGACCTCCCTACATACAATGCATACCTCCGCACATGCCACACAGACCTCCCTACATAGAATGTATACCTCCGCACATGCCACACAGACCTCCCTACATACAATGCAGACCTCCGCACATGCCACACAGACCTCCCTTCATACAATGCATACCTCCGCACATGCCACACAGACCTCCCTACATACAATGCAGACCTCCGCACATGCCACACAGACCTCCCTTCATACCATGCATACCTCCGCACATGTCACACAGACCTCCCTACATAGAATGTATACCTCCGCACATGCCACACAGACCTCCCTACATACAATGCATACCTCCGCACATGCCACACAGACCTCCCTTCATAGAATGTATACCTCCGCACATGCCACACAGACCTCCCTACATACAATGCAGACCTCCGCACATGCCACACAGACCTCCCTTCATACAATGCATACCTCCGCACATGCCACACAGACCTTCCTACATACAATGCAGACCTCCGCACATGCCACACAGACCTCCCTACATAGAATGTATACCTCCGCACATGCCACACAGACCTCCCTACATACAATGCATACCTCCGCACATGCCACACAGACCTCCCTACATAGAATGTATACCTCCGCACATGCCACACAGACCTCCCTACATAGAATGTATACCTCCGCACATGCCACACAGACCTCCCTACATACAATGCATACCTCCGCACATGCCACACAGACCTCCCTACATAGAATTTATACCTCCGCACATGCCACACAGACCTCCCTACATAGAATGTATACCTCCGCACATGCCACACAGACCTCCCTACATAGAATGTATACCTCCGCACATGCCACACAGACCTCCCTACATACAATGCAGACCTCCGCACATGCCACACAGACCTCCCTACATACAATGCAGACCTCCGCACATGCCACACAGACCTCCCTACATACAATGCAAACCTCTGCACATGCCACACAGACCTCCCTACATACAATGCAGACCTCCGCACATGCCACACAGACCTCCCTACATACAATGTAGACCTCCGCACATGCCACACAGACCTCCCTACATACAATGCAAACCTCTGCACATGCCACACAGACCTCCCTACATACAATGCAGACCTCCGCACATGCCACACAGACCTCCCTACATACAATGCAGACCTCCGCACATGCCACACAGACCTCCCTACATACAATGCAGACCTCCGCACATGCCACACAGACCTCCCTACATAGAATGTATACCTCCGCACATGCCACACAGACCTCCCTACATACAATGCAGACCTCCGCACATGCCACACAGACCTCCCTACATACAATACAGACCTCCGCACATGCCACACAGACCTCCCTACATACAATACAGACCTCCGCACATGCCACACAGACCTCCCTACATACAATGCAGACCTCCGCACATGCCACACAGACCTCCCTACATACAATGCAAACCTCTGCACATGCCACACAGACCTCCCTACATACAATGCAGACCTCCGCACATGCCACACAGACCTCCCTACATACAATGCAGACCTCCGCACATGCCACACAGACCTCCCTACATACAATGCCAACCTCTGCACATGCCACACAGACCTCCCTACATACAATGCAGACCTCCGCACATGCCACACAGACCTCCCTACATACAATGCAAACCTCTGCACATGCCACACAGACCTCCCTACATAGAATGTATACCTCCGCACATGCCACACAGACCTCCCTACATAGAATGTATACCTCCGCACATGCCACACAGACCTCCCTACATACAATGCATACCTCCGCACATGCCACGCAGACCTCCCTTCATAGAATGTATACCTCCGCACATGCCACACAGACCTCCCTACATACAATGCAGACCTCCGCACATGCCACACAGACCTCCCTATATACAATGCATACCTCCGCACATGCCACACAGACCACCCTACATACAATGCAGACCTCCGCACATGCCACACAGACCTCCCTATATACAATGCAGACCTCCGCACATTCTATGAGAAACGAATAACTAATTTGCTATGGTTTTTAGTACAGATTTCCAGCATTCAGCAATGTTAGGGCCTAATTCAAACCTGATCGCAGCAGCAATATTGTTTTCTAATGGGCAAAACCATGTGCACTGCGGGGGTGGGGGGCAGATATAACATGTGCAGAGAGAGTTAGATTTGGGTGGGGTGTGTTCAAACTGAAATCTAAATTGCAGTGAAAAATAAAGCAGCCAGTATTTACCCTGCATAGAAACAAAATAACCCACCCAAATATAACTCTTTCTGTACATGTTATATCTGCCCCCCCTGCAGTGCACATGGTTTTGCCCATTAGAGAACAATTTTGCTGCTGCGATCAGGTCTGAATTAGGCCCTTAGTATGTTTAGAAGGAATTACAACTGCATGGAGTCGCAACTATGATGAAACCAGTTTGTGATAGTACCCAGTCTACTGTGTTGTTTGTAATTTGGAATCCACACTACAAATCTGGTAACAATGTTGACTCAAGTTCAGTTAGTACATGAGTAGTATTTATGATTTTGTATATGTACAAGTCAAGAACAAACAGAATAAGAGTAACCACAAATAAATGTAGATGACAAAACACAACCATAGTCCTTCTGGCCTCCTTTCATCCCATGACTGTGACATGTTACTTGTCAATTTTAGATTTAAACATCCTCTGCTATTTTAAAATGCTTAGCGTCAGTCTTACATGTAATGCTTTACGTGGCTTAATCACTTATAAACATATTTCTGGAAGCTTCTTGTTCTCTCAAAACTTACATTTGTTTTGGAAAAAATTCCTGTGGAATGTACAGGGCTTCCCTTCTTTGTACCTCGTTTTGCACTATGTGCAGTCCTACAGTATGTATATATTTATGAGGTATGATTGCCTTCTTGAGATGGGACCGTGATGGTCTGTTAGCCTGTATCCTACCTGTAGGTACAAAGGTGCTGTTGTGACTTTGCACTACAAATGAACCACCTCTTAAATAAGTCAGTTTTACGAATTTTATTACCATTTACTCCCATTTTTCATTAAGCTGTTTAGTTCAAAGGTAGGCAACCTGTGGTACTCCAGCTGCAATATTCCCTGCCACAGTTTGCTGTAAGAGCATGCTGAAACTGTGACAGTGCATGCTGGGAAGTCTGGTTTCACAGCAGCTGGAGTACCACAGGTTGCTTACCCCTGGTTTAGTTGATGGGATAAAAGGATGCATCCTGTATATATATATATATATATATATATATATATATATATATATCTATATCCCCCCCCCATAAAGTTTAATAAAGGCATTTTGTAATGTATATGGCATAGCTACATTGAGATAAGGAACAGACAGAGAGAGGGGTGGAAGAGGGGTCTCTCATGCAGTGTGTAGCTGAGGAACACAATAGGGCCTCAGTATCTCCCACCAAAGTGGGTTGGTGCCTACAAAAGTGGGGAGGGTGTACTGTGGCAAAGTGTCCATTCCTTATGAAACAACCGTGAGGTACCACAGAGTATGCTAGTCATGAGCCTCATCTCATATGCATCTCATATATTGTTAATGTTTATCCAATTGTATTTAATTGTTAATCAGTGTGGACTAATACATTACAAGTGCTATGTGTTTGTCTAGGGCTCATGGGACTTCCTGTTGAAGGTCCAGGTTAAATCAACACTACCATGCACATAAAGGTCACACATGCCTACAAGCTTCGCGAGCAAGCGTCATTTACTTTATTTCATTATCAAGGCTGCAAAGTCATAATTTTTTGGTGTTGTGCCTTGCTTGATGTGCATACCAACTTATAGGCAATGTCAGTCTCCTGAGCTACAAACAAAGCCCAGGAACTTAGGATGTCTTATTAATGAATGCTTTGCTATGTTATGAAGACTACTTTGTCAGTAAGAAAGCGTTATTAGGTTTTATTGATTTTTTTACCCCTTTCCGGTGTATATAGCTTGATTAATTGTGTGCCCCCAACCCAACTTTATGTAGTTTGATTGATTTTGTGCCCCTCTCCACCCCTAGACTTCAATCTTACTTACTTGCATGGGTGCTCTTCCCTCTGCATCTATTGACTGGCCGTGCGGCTCCCCTCTTAACTTCAGTGATGAAACGTTATGACATCATGCAGTCGGTCTCAACAGCTAACACATGCACAATGTGCAAAACAAAAACTAAATAAATGCTCAATAATTCTGAGACCTGTGGTTGAGCAAAATGAAAAGATCAAGTCACTTTTCGCTGTTGGTGGAGGACATGTTTAAATCATGTCGCCGTGGTTCACCAGTAGAAAATGCCTGACAACAGGAACACCAGGAAGCTCAATAGTAGGAAGTTGTTCTATAGGGTATTATCCAGCAGATGCCTACTAGTATGCATTAAACTTACTCCACCACATCTTAGTATGCAGTCTATTGTATTAGAGTGACATTAAATGGATGAAGCACAGAGGTTTTCCATACTTACCCTTAAAAAAGATTATATTTCCTACAGCAGTTCATCACAGAATTCAAAACACATTGCATGGGATACATCAAATGCTATTTTGCAGTCAAACCTCAGACAATTCAGTTTTTAGAGGTTTGGCCATTTTTTTGCATATGCACCAAGCTCTGGAAAACATTCTGGAGCTTAGACCTAGTGAGTAACCTATGGGCTTCTATTCGCGGATTGCTTCCTGAGAGCTATCCAATCGAATCCCTCCCAACACCCCCTGTGGCGTGTGTGCCATATGACGCATGCGCAGACGGACTCCTGGGTCATAAACCTGGAAGTCCCCACACACAAAGGACAGATCTTAATAGGACAGCTGTCCTTTGCTACAACGATAATAAATCCTATCATGCATGCGATGAGTGGCAGGATGCATCGCATCCCGCCCAGTAAGTTCGTGTTCTGTGTATAGCTGGGATATAATAAAATTGTGCCCAATGGAGATCTTTAAGTCATCCTATTTATTTTTAGGGCCTAATGATGTGAGAAACCCGGCTCACCCCTTGAAGTTGCCAGCAGCGTCTCCTCTCTGGGCTTCTCCCAGAAAAAGCACAGATGTTGCCTATAGGAACTAATCAGATTCTAGATATAATTTTTTAGAATATACTAGATAACTGGTAGCTAGAATTTGATTGGTTGCCATGAGCAACACCTACACTTTCCTTTTTAGGAGTTTTCGAAAATCTGCCCCATATTTTGTATAGTTCTAGCAGTACCATAACTACTTGCTTACTTGCTGGTCAGGTCAAGAGAGGGCCCTGGTCAGCCACCCCAAAATTGTAATCACTGTAGGACCTGAAGCCGCCTGAGACTACATAAATTATCTAGCCTTGCGTTTGGTTCTAGCTCCACCACAGAGCCTCCATGTGGTTGTGGCCCAGAAGTGTAGCACGCACAACGTCATGACATCAAAAAGCAGCTGAGCAAGTTCTTCACTTTGCCAGAGGTCTAGTTGTATTTGCAATAAAACCAGGGTTCCACAATGAGGGTGTGACTTGCATAAATGTATATTTCCCCCCAGCTTGGCGCATCTATGTCTGAAGTTTAGGATTAGGGCAGTACAGATGGTGTAATGGTTATCATTACTGCCTCACAGCACTGAGCTTATGGGTTCGATTCCCACCATGGCCCTACCTGTGTGGAGTTTGTATATTCTCCCCGGGTTTCCTCCCACAAACCAAAAATATACTGGTAGGTAAATTGGCTCCCAACAAAATAACCCCTAGCATGAATGTGTGTGCATGTGGTAGGGAATATAGATTGTAAGCTCCACTGGGGCAGGGACTGATGTGAATGACCAAATATTCTCTGTAAAGACTGCATGTGTGCTATATAAATAACTGGTAATAAATAAATAATTAAAAAGTAATAAAATAAGGTAATCACATTTTTTTCCCCCTAAACTGATTGGATAGAAAGACAGATCCAACAAGCTGGGGGAAAATTACATCCCTGCAGATTACCAACAATATAACATTCAGCTGTAAATCTGTGCACCGAAATTGTGGTACATTGTGGAAATGGAAAAAGCATTTCCTCAGCTCACCTTGTGATTGGCCGTGCGCTGCTGGTGCTTTCAGCTCACGGCAGCTCAGTGTTCCAGATGTTGCGCTGCATTCATGTGTGCACTGTTCCATGCCAGGCTCAGCAAATCCACTGATGTTGTTTTCATTTAGTGAGTATTAGGATTTCCAGCTGCTTTGATCTCGACAAGCCTGCATAGCACGGTGAATTCTTTCCCTGCTAATCTCTTTTATAATTACTAATTATGTATATTTGTGCACCCCTGATACACATGGTAGGAGTCACTCTCATCGTCTACTGGATTATATGTAATATCTATGCCTGCATGCAAAACACTTCTGAGAGTCTTTGCTGGTTTGTATACTGCAATAAATGACACGTAATCTGGAAACATTATATATTACAGTGCTTATTTTATTATGTATTTTTGATTAAGTTAATAAACAGTGTGTGTGTGTGTGTGTGTGTGTGTGTGTGTGTGTGTGTGTGTGTGTGTCTCGGATGACCACAGCGCAGCACAGGCAAGGGGGACAGGCTCCCGAGATTCCTGAGGGTCTGGGCCCCTCAGAATCTCGGGGCCTGGTACTACTGTCTCCTTTGTCCCTCCTCTCGCCGGGCATGTTCCTTGGTAGCAAACTGCTCCTGTTGCCACAATATATAATGTAATATTTATAGTGCCTTGAAAAAGCCTTGGTGACAGGGCCACTGGCACTCCGATCACTGTTGTCTATATTACTGTTTAATTGCGCTGTTATCACAACCTCATATAATAATTCCCATTGAGAGAATATTGGTACATTTAGACACCATAAGAAGGTCTTTGCAAGATGAGCATTGATGGTCTGATAATTAAGACATTTACTTCTGTGAGATCTATCATTGATTAAAATAATATATATATATATCTGTATCAATCAGACCACCTGTGCTTATCGCTTAACAAGGGTGGGGAACACATAGCATGTACAAATAGCAAAACTGTAGCAGGGCATGCTGGTATGTGTAGTTCAACAACAGCTGGAGGGCCAAAGGTTCCCTACCCCTGCCTTATAAGTAGTGATGGATCACTATAACATTTAATATCACGCAATAAGGGAATTATTAGATTAATTGCTTAATAACAATGCTGCATAGTAGGATTCAACTTCTATAACTACAGTATGACATAGGGAATAGCTGAATGCCATTTACATTATAAGTACTTGCAACATTGTAAACAAAGAAGAGATACAGCATTATTTGTGGAAGTGAAAAATCTAATCTCACTAAATAAAATATACTCTTAAAGCGATGAGAGCACTGATAAGTCACTAAGAGGATGACTGATAACTATCTGCATTATAAAATACAACACAGGTTGAGTATCCCATATCCAAATATTACGAAATACGGAATATTCCGAAATACAGACTTTTTTGAGTGAGAGTGAGATAGTGAAACCTTTGTTTTTTGATAGCTTAATGTACACAAACTTTGTTTAATACACAAAGTTATTAAAAATATTGTATTAAATGACCTTCAGGCTGTGTATATAAGGTGTATATGAAACATAAATGAATTGTGTGAATGTAGACACACTTTGTTTAATGCACAATGTTATAAAAAATATTGGCTAAAATGACCTTCAGGCTGTGTGTATAAGGTGTATATGTGACATAAATGCATTCTGTGCTTAGGTTTAGGTCCCATCACCATGATATCTCATTATGGTATGCAATTATTCCAAAATACGGAAAAATCCCATATCCAAAATACCTCTGGTCCCAAGCATTTTGGATAAAGGAGACTCAACCTGTATAAACATTGCTAACTATGCAAATTAGCCCATGTATACTAATAAATAACTGATATCTAGGCAGTAAGAATAGACAGCAGTCAGAGGTCTTTTCTAAGAATTTTAATACACCTTTTTCTTTCCCTTTTCTCACACTGTCAGCGGGCTGTAATGGAATCCGAGATCACCGGAGGTGCGGGATGCCGGCTGATCTCAGACTTTTTATTAAAGGTACAGTTACTTACAAGTCATGGTTTTGCCTTTTAATTGATTGTCCCTTTAAAAAACATCTGAGATCGGCTGGCATCCCGCACCTTCGGTGATCTCGGACTACATTACATCCCGACGTGTATACTTCACCATTTCCTGTGACACACGTACATTCAGAATTTTTATACATATCAATAAAGATTTGATTTTTATAATGTTATTTGGTCCAAGTGCATCCACAAAATTGTTTTCTTTTTCCTTTTTTATTTGTGTCTGTAAAAAAGCAGCGAGTAGCACCTCATAAGAGTGGATTATTTCTAGCCAGAAGAATGAAACTGTATCTACTATATGCATCTATGAGGAAGGGACCTATGAGAGTCTATTATTATATTTCATTACTGGTGCGAGATTGATTCTTATGTATGTATAATATTTACAATGTCAATGACAAAATGTTTAAATGCATATATGATGTAAAAGCTACTTTCTTCCTTTCTAAACGCTGACAATAAATAAGCCTGATGCTACTATACGGTCAGGATCGGACTGGCCCACAGGGGTACAGGGGAAACCCCCGGTGGGCCATACTGCTTAGTGCCCAATTCCTCCTCTAGGGAAGAGGTTCCAGACTGTGCACTTGCATTATACATTATGCATATGGTCCATTA
This sequence comes from Pseudophryne corroboree, assembly GCF_028390025.1. Taxonomy (NCBI): domain Eukaryota; kingdom Metazoa; phylum Chordata; class Amphibia; order Anura; family Myobatrachidae; genus Pseudophryne; species Pseudophryne corroboree. Next base: position 133,730,842 of record NC_086445.1, on the reverse strand, counting down.
TAATGCACAGGACTATGGTGTATTTTCTATCATGCATTGCTGATATTAATCTGCTACATTATCATGCATGCACTAGCAATATTGACTGTATATATACAGTCAGGTCCATAAATAAGTCCAAGAACAAGCAGGAACTGAAGACATTTGCAGTAGAGGCCTGGCAGAGCATCACCAGGGATGAAACCCAGCGTCTGGTGATGTCTATGTGATCCAGACTTCAGGCTGTAATTGACTGCCAAGGATTTGCAACAAAGTATTAAAAAGTGAATTAGGATAAATTTAGTTTGTCCCATTACTTTTGGTCCCTTAAAAAGTGGGAGGCACATATAGAAACCGTTGTAATTCCTACACCGTTCACCTGATTTGGATGTAAATACCCTCAAATTAAAGCGTAAAGTCTGCAGTTAAAGCACATCTTGTTTGTTTCATTTCAAATCCATTGTGGTGGTGTATAGAGACCAAAATATGAGAATTGTGTCGATGTTCCAATATTTATGGACTTGACTGTATATCAATGGTCCCAGCCCATGCAGTCTCTAATGGTTATATAAACCAATGCGGTGGCTGGCCACACCTCTATGCATAGGAACCTACCACTGCATTACCCCGGTAGGCCCTTCATGCCCCAGTCCGACACTGTATACAGTAATACCCCTTTCAGATGATCTCCAATGCCCGATCTCACACGGGAATTGGAAACGGGTCCTTCTCAGGTGGGATCCGGCATTGGAGCCTCTGCGCTGGCTTTCCGAGCTGGAAATATGCTGGGTCAGTTGCATAGCGGGGGATGAGCTCATCTCAGCGCCGCCTCTCCCTATGTAGTAAACGGGACCCAGGTTGCATCGACCCAGGAATCCGTTTACGCTGCCACTGACCCGGTAGCAACCCGGGAATAATCCTTCTTATTACCTGGGTTGAATTACCAGGTCAGGCGACCCGGGAATTCTTATGGGGCCCTTTCACATCGCACAGTGACCCGTGTTGACCCAGAAATATGCCGAGTCGATACCGGGTTACTTTTGCGATGTGAAAGGGTATAATGGACTTTGTGAGTTCAGTACCCTGTATGCAATCTGTGCTGACAGATCTTGTAATGTTTATGTTTATTATTGCATTTTGTTTCTTGTTGGTGACTTACAAATAAAGCTACAAGTGTTTTAAAATGTGTATTGCTAATGAGCTTTAAAAAAAGTGCTGCATAAATATATTTCATACTAACAATTGCTGGCGCTATAGGTGTGAATTGCATTGTTTACAGTGCCAGGCGTACCTAGAACGAGTACAATGGATACCTAGGAGTATATTTACTAAGTGGCGGCTTTTCAAAAACTGCTGTTTGTAAGCGGTTCTTATCACTGGGTTTAAAAGGGCAACAATATTAAATTCAAAACCAGGTGTGTTTTGAATTTCATATTATTGCCCTCTTAAATCATGCAGCTAGAACCACTGGTAAGCAGGAGCTTTGAAAAGCTGCATCTTATAAAATATGTTCCCTAATTAGCAATTGTCTCTAATTACCAGCATCAGTGCAAGTTTTGATTTAGCAATGACACCATCCCCCTAGTGCTGATCCCTAAAACTTACCCTAACCATCCCCTCCTGCAGCCTATCCCTAACCGTCCTTTCCCGTAACTTAACCATAACCCTCCCCCTAGTGCCGATCCCTAAACTTACCCTAACCAACCCATCCTGCAGCGTAACTCTAACTCTGCCTCAAGGGCCTAACCCTAGCTCTCCCTCTACCCCTAACCCTGATACTCATCATAGGGTCCATCGGCATTGTGACTGTCACTATTCTGCAGTCTAGATTGTGACCTTCGAGATCCTGACCATAAGGCTCGTGACCATCTGGATCCTGATTACATCCTGCTTATTTGTTTGGACTTTACAAAGTTACAATTTTACATTTGCATCTTGTTTGATTTATACTTAAATTGTCCAAGCGCATTTTAAGTGGAATTGCTCCCAACTCTAAATAAGGTCCACAATCCTAGGTCCTATAGACCAAACTACCCAAAATTTGCCAGATCTTGCACATGGCTGGACTTATGAGCGCAGCACGGTTTTAAGCCCTAGCTGTGCCTGATCCAATGCACTGAACATGCCAAGGCGCAAAGTCATGTGCCGAGCTGCTTATTGTCCCTCTGTAAATTATATGAATGCGCAGCGTTCTGTATGGTCATAGATGTCCAAAGAGCGTGCAAAGTGGAAAGAGTTTCTACACAGCTCACACAAACACTCACAATTAATGTTTGTGCTGTAGTGAATCTGCACAAAGTAAATGACCCCCGATGTCTATTTCTCAATGTGAAGTAAATTTCTGTGTTAAATAATGCAGCAAGTATAACGATTTGGGAACAAGCAGCAAGTCATTATTCTCTGTGTGTGTTTATTTTATTGCATTGATTAACACTATTTCTCTTATCTCACAGGTCACAGTTCCGGTTCCAAGTTAAAAGCACCTGTTCTAAATATAAAAGGGAAAGAGATAGTTGTACAAGCAGGCCAGCCAATTCATCTTGCATGCAAGTAAGAAACATTTACATTCTATTACTGGCTAATAGACAATGGACATGTGCATAAATACTGCCATTTGTTTAGAAAACAAGAACCAAGGGGGTAATTCCAAGTTGATCGCAGCAGGAATTTAGTTAGCAATTGGGCACAACCATGTGCACTGCAGGGGAGGCAGATATAACATGTGCAGAGAGAGTTAGATTTGGGTCAGTTATTTTGTTTCTGTGCAGGGTAAATACTGGCTGCTTTATTTTTACACTGCAAATTAGATTGCAGATTGAACACACCCCACCCAAATCTAACTCTCTATGCACATGTTAAATCTGCCTACCCTGCAGTGCACATGGGAGGTCATTCCGAGTCGTTCGCTCGGAAAATTTCTTCGCATCGCAGCGTTTTTCCGCTTAGTGCGCATGCGCAAAGTCCGCACTGCGACTGCGCCAAGTAAATTTGCTATGAAGTTTGGATTTTTACTCACGGCTTTTTCTTCGCTCAGGCGATCGTAGTGTGATTGACAGGAAATGGGGGTTACTGGGCGGAAACAGGCCGTTTTATGGGCGTGTGGGAAAAAACGCTACCGTTTACGGAAAAAACGCGGGAGTGGCTGGAGAAACGGAGGAGTGTCTGGGCGAACACTGGGTGTGTTTGTGACGTCAAACCAGGAACGATAAGCACTGAACTGATCGCAGATGCCGAGTAAGTCTGAAGCTACAGTACTCTGAAACTGCTACGAGATGTGTAATCGCAATATTGCGAATCTTTCGTTCGCAATTTTAAGAAGCTAAGATTCACTCCCAGTAGGCGGCGGCTTAGCGTGTGCAATACTGCTAAAATCGCCTTGCGAGCGAACAACTCGGAATGAGGGCCATGGTTTTGCCCAATTGCTAACTAAATTCCTGCTGCGATCAACTTGGAATTACCCCCCAAGTTGGGCATATAAGTCCTACTTAAAGTTACATTAGTACATGGGAAAATATCTCTTTAGACTGAGCTCGAAGGTTTCCACATGCTTCCTGGGACTGATGAGGATTCTGCAATAGAGAAAGCCTCATTCCCAGTTTCTCAGTCCCGGGAACACAGCAGCACGGAGCAGCCTAGGGTGTTCCGAAGATTGGGAGCAATCATATCAATGCAGCATTAAATTACCATTCACAATTACCTACAGTACAGCACATGTACTTTTCACCCTTGTGTCCCTATCCAAGACATAGCCACACCCTCTGTATTCTGGATTTCTTAACTTTTAATCAATAACAAAATGTCAGTACACAGGACAAGTGATATATATTGAATTAACATCAATGCATGTTCAAAGTGTGTTCCTCTCTACATACTGTATAACAATGTTATGATGAATGATACAGAAGAGTGAAAAGTACGGATCGGTATGTGATCCCACTGTAAATGTGTAACAACAAACTCAGAACGACACTTGCAGCATCAGTGTAATACAGGTCTTTACTCAGCATGAGCCAGACACCAAGTGGAAGTAATAGATGACAAAAAGGAAGTGAGTCACCTCGGCATGACATCATCTCCCATGATGCACAGCATGCATTTACATCCCCCCTTTAAAACTGGAAGGATGCAGAACATATATGAAACGAATACAACAATGTGACAATGTTAGACATGAACAAAAGAAGAGACATTATTATACAATAAAGTCTTGGAACTTTGGGTTGGGACACACGCCCGATCTGGTAATGGTACACTGGGAACCCATGGGCATGTCCACTGTGGCACCAGAGGGCTCTGTTACTTCAGAAGTAGTCTCTGAGGAAGGACTGTTCATGCAATGCGAATCATCACTGACATTGGTTGCAGGCTTGCAGCTGTGGTAGAAACTGATGAGTCAGGCTGTGTAGAGCTTTTTTCAGGTACACTTAACAGATAGCGGCGGTTGTGTTCATACATAGCATTATCAGACTGTACCACGTAGCTATTTGGACGACCTGCAGGATGCTGAACCACTGCCATTCTGTCAAATCCTTGCTCGGTTTGCATGCGGACAGGCTGGCCTGGAGACAGTGGTGACAGGCGGTATGCTGATCTGTCATAAGAAGCTTTGGCAGCCATTCTGCGCTTGCTGATGTTCTCCCGTACCTGATGGCTCTACTCTGGGTTGCAGGAGTTAAATTGCCATTGGGATGCCTGTGCGGGTGCGCCGTGCCAATAGGCACTGTGCTGGGGATGGAAGTCCATCTCGGGCAGAGCCGGATTAAGGCTATGGGGGGCCCGGGGCGCTTCAAACAAGGGGGCCCCTAACATAGAGGCAGGGAGATCAAAAAAAAAAAAAAAATATATATATATATATATATATATATATATATGGGATGTAGTTATATGACCGGCAATCAGGAGACCGCCGGTTATAAAACCGATGGCTACATTTCACTCCCATCACAATTCCTAGAGTCGGTATGTCGACTAGAAGGGACTATTCCCATTCGTGGGTGTCCACGACACCCATAGAGTGGGAATAGAACCTGTGGCGAGTGCAGAGCAGCTTGCCACTTAGCCCGCCGGGCATCTAAATGCTGAGATCCCACCTTCGGTATGGTGACCGGCGGTCTCCAAACCGCTGGTCACACAATATATATCAAAGGCATGATGTCTGGCTTTTTCCCTGCATGAACAATGCTGCAGCGGTTGCCCACCGGGTGTTGCGCTGGGTGGCTGCACAAATAAATCCACAATTGTCCCAATGGTGCAGCACTCCTGGCGTCTAAGTAATACCACTGTTTTAGGCATAAGTTTGGCAATGTTTCAGTGACCTTTATTAGTGTGGCACTTTCATCAATAGTGGTATTACTTAGACGCCAGGAGTGCTGCACCATTGGGACACTATGTACATACATACACCTGCATATACAGTATATGTTTACACATGTACATATATATATATATATATATATATATATACACACACACACACACACACACACACACACACATATATATATATATATATATATATATATACACACATATACACCTATATATATATACACACACACACACACACAACACAAAGCAAAAAATGACGATTTAACACAGCAGCAGGTAAAAAAAAACAACAACAAACAATACACCCAGCTTACTTTTTGATCTGCTGCTGGCAGGCTGCTGGTGAGACAGGAGAGCAGCTACAGCTCGCTCCCCCATGCAACCCCTCTGGCTCCACACATCTTCGTGCAGCCTGCGCGCCCAGCCAGTGACTGAGCCGCAGGCTGCTACTACTTTTCACCCATTGGACAGCTGAGCCGTCACTCAGCTGTCCCTTACTTTATGAAGCGCCGGCGCCAGCGCTGTTAGGTTGCCAGGGCAACCGACGGGGAGACGCGCGGGGTCCGGGAGGCCAGTGCTGCAGCTCGGATTGCTAACAGAGATCCGATCTGTGGCTGGCGGCGGGGGGGGGGGCCTTTTAGAGAGGGGGCTCGGGGTATATACCCCCTGGGCCCCCCCCTTAATCCGGCTCTGATCTCGGGGCGTGTTTCTCAAGTTTACCAGTGCCAAGTATATGTCCGATCCATCTCGTGCACACTTCTCCATTAGGTACTTTGCAGAGCGGATTGCACGCTCTGCCAATCCATTTGACTGTGGTTAGTGTGGACTACTAGTGATGTGCTGGAAGTCCCATGTATTTGCAAAGTCCTTGAACTCTCTACTCTTGAATTGCAGGGCATTATCAGTGATCAGCTGCTAGGGGTGCCATGTGCGGCAAAGTGTCTCTTCAGCTTTGCAATGACCATTTGACTTGTGGTGCTGGGCAAGTAGTTTATCTCGAACCATCCTCAATAGGAGTCAACTAGTACCAGGTACTCCTTCCCCCTCCATTCGAATAAATCAGCTGCAAGAATGGACCACGGAAGATCAAGAATGTCATGGAGCAGCATGGGCTCCCATGGCAGGTGTGGACGCAAGGCATTGCAGGGTGCACAAAACGACACAGTACAGTCAATATCACCATACATGGAGGGCCAGAAAGCGGTTTCACGGGCCCTATGCTTGGTAGCCTCCAGGTCGGCATGGTCTTGGTGCTTCTACTGTGTGTAGAACGTCTGAAGGGCAGCCTGAATCATGAAGCGATGACCAAGCAGGATGACACCATCAGACACGGTGAGCTCATCTCTCATACAGTAGAAGGGGCGAAGGCAGTGCAACAGTTCCTTGGAAGAGGATGGCCAGCCATTGATAAACACAGCAGAGAGACGCTGGCAAAGATCATCCGCAAGTGTAGCAGCACACAGCTCTTCCAGTCGCTTGGTAGGGAACACCTCCACAGCCATGACCTCATAGTCATCCTCAGCAGAGTTCACGTCAGTAGTCAGAAGGAAGGCTCGAGAAAGAGCATCAGCAATGTACATTTCTTTGCCTCGCTTATATATGACATCCAGGTTGTACCGATGCAGCTTGAGCATCATGCCCTGAATACGGGAAGAAGCAGAGTGGATGGGCTTCTTCAGTATGGTGATGAGAGGCTGATGGTCGGTTCCACTGTGACAGGACGGCCATAGATGAAGTCATGGAAGCGGTTGCAAGCGAATACCAGCACCAACAGTTCTTTCTCAATTTGTGCATACCTGGATTCAGTGTCAGTGAGGGCCTTGGAAGCAAAAGCCACCGGTCTGCGGTGTTGGAGGAGCACGGCCCCTAAGACCGCTCTGTGAAGCGTTGGCAGAGAGGACTACCAGATCACGCACGTTGAAGTATTGCAGGACCGATGGATTGGATGGCATGGTGTTTAGTCGATCAACAGCAGCTCTGTGGTTGTCCAACCAGCACCATTCTGAGTCCTGGCGGAGTAGCTGCCGCAAAGGTGCCGTGGTTTCACTGTATTGCGGGACAAATTTAGACAGTTAGTTAGTCATACCCGGGAAACGTTGCAGTGCCTGTTGGTCAGCCGGAAGCGGCATTTGCTGGATGGCAGTGATTTTATTGGGGTTCGGTTTGACACCTTGACTGGTGAGCACATGGCCCACGTACACCACTTCGGTGACTCTAAACTTGCATTTGTCTGAGTTGAGCTTGAGGTTCAAAGCACGGGCCCGTTCAAGTACCTCGTGCAGCCGCTGGTCGTGTTCTTCCTTGGTGCCTTGGCCATACCAAGATGTCATCGACGATGATTTCACAGGGATAGCCTGCAAACAGTTGCTCCATGCAGTGATGGAAGACCTCACTGCCTGTAGTGATTCCATAGGGCATGCGAAGGAAGACATACCGCCCTATCGGAGTCATGAATGCGGTGAGCAGGGACGAAGCTCTGTCCAAAGGGATTTGCCAGAATGGATGATATGGTGATATGAATGCAGCAGTGTGTTGTTCAAGTGTACTGGATCAATGCAAAGACGTACAGTCCCATCTTTTTTTAATGCGGCCACCATGGCGGACACCCATTTTGTTGCTTCCTCTATGGGGACAATGACACCCAATTGAGTCATTCTGTAGATCTCTTTAATGATTTTGTCTTTTATTGCGACAGGAACCCTCTGGGGGGCACAGACTGTAGGTACAATAGAGTCATCCAGCCTCATATGGTACACAACAGGGAGCTTGCTAAGAGAACTGCAATCAAATAAATCCTGAAAGTCTTTTATCTCCGGGACGGTCATCTGTATTGCGTGTACCTCAGGCCCCAATTTGAGAAGGCCTAGCTTCATACTGTCAGGGAGATCTAGCAATGGTTTGACCTTTTGATCCACAATGTGGAATAGCAAATCAGCACGGGTAAACTTTAGCTTTGTGGTACCCAGTGTAGTGATGATCTAGCCACCATAAGCTATCAAGTGATCTTGTCTTGTAGGTTTATCTGTGCAGTTGGATCTATTTTACATAGTTGTTTGTAAGATATGACATTGCACTTCGCTCCTGAGTCTATTTTGACTATGGCCACCTTGTTCCTATGCTTTATTCTCAGTTTGATAAATATTTCGCCCTTCTCATCCAAGTGATCTACACTATCACAAACTGTCATGCAAACTGATTCACACCCTGGCTCCGTTTCGACCTGTTGATCCACCGGGGTGAGCAGCTATAGCGCGACTCAGACTGTAGCTTTATGGAAGTTTGATCTTTGGAGCGGCAGCACCTTGCAAAATGATTCCATTTGCCACATGCATTACATCATTTAGCATATGCCGGGCAGCGCTGTTTGTCAGGAGGGTGCTGTGGTGCGCAGTTCCCACACATGGATGATTGGCGCGGAACGGCCGCCATGACACAAACCTCAGCGTCCTTTCTTAGTTCCCTTGTGCCCTTTTCAGACTGCTCGTTTCATATACAGATATTTATGGCAGTTTCTAATGTGAGGCCCTTCTCCCGCAGCAGCTGTGCACGTACCTTGTCACTGTGTATGCCGCATACGATTCTGTCACGGATCAGCTCCTCTGTGGGGATACCAAAATTGCACTTCTTTGCCAGCAGCTTTAGCATTGAGACGTAGGACTGTATAGTCTCATCACCCTTTTGGTTTGTGCTGTTGAAAACATGCCTGTCCATAATTACATTCTTTACTGGCATGAAGATCTCTTCAAACTTTGTAATTAGGATGTCAGGATCCTCTCTGTCTTCTCCGTCAGCGTATACAAAAACATCTGATTTGTCCACAGCATCGGTGCCTGCGAGGTTCAGCAGCATGTATGCCTGGACTTTGTTTGATTTGTCTGAAAGGCCTGCTATGGAGTATACGTGCCATTCCCTTTTAAACCTCAGCCAGTTGTCAGCCACGTTTTCATCAAATATCAGCGGATCTATTCTCCTCAGACCTTGTGCCATGGCATCCCAGTTCTGACACAATGTAGATGTGTATCAACAAACTCAGGACGACACTTGCAGCATCAGTGTAATACAGGTCTTTACTCAGCATGAGCCAGACACCAAGTGGAAGTAATAGGAGACAAACAGGAAGTGAGTCACCTCGGCATGACATCATCTCCCATGATGCACAGCATGCATTTACACCCACCACACGGGATACCGAATGTCAGTATATCGACATCGGCATCCTGGGTGCTAGAATGCCAGCAGGAGGGCGAGCGCAACAAAGCTTCTTGCGGAATTGCTGCGCTTGCCACGCTGCAGGCTCAGTGGCGGGCTTAGCTCGCCACAGGTTCTATTCACCCTCTATGAGTGTCGTGGACACCCATACAGCGGGAATAACCTACCTCGACGGTATTTAGGCGGCGGTATAGTACTCCCGTCGGGATTCCGTCATCAGTATTGAGATGGTCGGGATCCCAACTGGCGGAATGTTAACCGCATACCCTTGTACATATGGCCTACACGCATTAGCATAACAATGTGATTTGTTCTAAATCACAGGAAGACAAAACTGAAAGGGTTATTCTATTACTTTGTAAAAAAAATAATAATAATGCATTATTGCATTACATTGTAGTTTTAAACAAATTTGCCCGACATGTATGCTCACACCACCCTAACTATTTTGTTTTTGCATTTACCTACATCAGGAGACTCATTATTCTGCTCAGATAGTACTGTCAGCAGGGATCACTCTGACCCTTCTAGCTCCTTCATCAGGAGGAGGAACATTTACATCCTCACAAACATCACAACATTGGAGCACAAAGTAATACACTACCCCAGCAAACATAGGCGTGCGCACAGGGGGTGCCTGGTGCGCACAGGCACCCCCTAATGTCCGGCACCCCCCACACGCTACGCCTGCAGCTCAGTGATCGCTGCTCGTTCCTGTGCCCCCCTCCCACCACCCAGTCAGGACGGACTAATATTTACCTCTCCCCCCTCCCGTCCACGCTCTCCCCCCCCCCCCGTCCGCACTCTCTCTCCCCCCTTCCCGTACGCACTCTCTCCTCCCTTTAGTCCGCGCTCTCTCTCCTCTCCCATTTGCGCTCTCTCTCCCCCCTCTGCGCTCTCTCTCCTCCCTCCCATCCACGCTCTCTCCCCTCTCCCGTTTGCACTCTCTCTCCCCCTTCAGTCCACGCTCTCTCCCCCCTCTGCACTCTCTCTCCTCCTTTCCAGCCATGCTCTCTTCCCCCCTCCCGCCCGTGCTCTCTCCCCCCTCCCGTCCACGCTCTCTCTCCCCCCTCCCGTCCGCACTCTCTCTCCCCTATCTCGTAACGCGCTCTCTCTCCTCCCTTCAGTCCGCGCTCACGCCCCCCTCCACGTTCTCTCTCCTCCCTCCCATCCACGCTCTCTCTCCCCTCTCCCATCCACGCTTTCTTTCCCCTCTCCCGGCCATGCTCTCTCCACATTAGTCCGCGCTCTCTCTCCCCCTCCCGTACATGCTCTCTCCCCTCCCATACATGCTCTCTCTCCCCGTCCCATCCACGCTCTCACCCCCCTCTCGTACGCACTCTCTCTCCCCCCTCCCATACGCTCTCTCTCTCCTCCCTTCAGTCCGTGCACTCTCCCCCTCCCATTCGTGCTCTCTCCCCCCTCCATGCCCTCTCTCTCCCCTCCCATCCACGCTCTCTCTCTCCCCCCTTCCGTCCATGCTCTCTCCCCCCTTCGGTACTCACTCTTTCTCCTCCCTTCAGTTCACGCTCTCTTCCCCCACTCCACGCTCTCTCCTCCCTCCCATCCACGCTCCCCCCCCCTCCCGCCTGCGCTCTCCTCCCTCCCGTCCGCGCTCTCCTCCCTCCCGTCCGCGCTTTCTCTGCCCCCTCCAGACTGCACTCTCTCCTCTTGTGCCGGTGTGCAGCTACGGCATCAGGCCAGCATTCCTCTCGGAGGGCTCGGAGTCGGAGCCGAATGAAACCGTAAATCACCTTATGTAACATGCGTGTTTAATATATGTTACATTTCTATTTTTTATTACTATAGATTATTTATATCCCTCGTAATGTGTTTTACTTATAACAGTGAGCACTGGGGGTTTTATGGGTATCTAGCACTGCTAAGGGCATACTCTGTGGCATTATGTGAATTTGGCTCATACTGTGTGGTGTAATGTGAATATCAGCTCATACTGTGTGACGTAATTTGAATATCAGCTCATACAGTGGCATAATGTTAATATCAGCTCATACTGTGTGGCTTAATGTGAATGTGGCTCATACTGTGTGGCGTAATGTGAATATCAGCTCATACTGTGTGGCGTAATGTGAATTTGGCTCATACTTTGTGGCGTAATGTAAATTTCAGCTCATACTGTGTGGTGTAGTGTGAATTTCGGCTCATACTGTGTGAAGTAATGTGAATTTCGGCTCATACCATGTGGCATAATGTGAATTTTGTCTCATACTGTGTGGCGTAATGTGAATTTCAGCTCATACTGTGTGGTATAATGTGAATTTCGTCTCAAATTGTGTGGGGTAATGTGAATTTCGGCTCATACCGTGTGGCGTAATGTGAATTTCGGCTCATACTGTGTGGCGCAATGTGAATTTGGTTCATACGGTGTGGCGTAATGTGAATTTCAGCTCATACGGTGTGGCTTAATGTGAATTTCGGCTCATACCGTGTGGCATAATGTGAATGTGGCTCATACTGTGTATTATAATGTGAATGTGGCTCATACCGTGTGGCGTATTGTAAATTTCGTCTCATACCATTTGGCATAATGTGAATGTGGCTCATACTGTGTGGCATAATGTGAATGTGGCTCATACCGTGTGGCGTAATGTGAATTTTGTCTTATACCGTGTGGTGTAATGTAAATTCCATCTCACACTGTATGGCATAATGGGAATAAGGGGCACCACTGTCAGTAGCTGGTGATCATGGGGACATGTGTGACAAATGCTGCTGTCCTGCGTAGGAGAAGGCTGTCGTCATAGAAAGAGGCAGATGTGGCTCTAGTGGCACATGTGTAAATTATAAACCTTACTTGTATTATATTAAAACTGAAATGTTTGGCCCCCTAAATCTGCCATATTTTTCAGAGTGGTCCACTCAAAATCAGGGTGTAGGTGCTGGGGGATGCAAGGGGTTATGTGTGTGTGGTGGGTTAGGGGAATGCATATGCACCTAGGCCCACCACTCTCTAGTTCCGCCACTGGGTCAGGGATAGGTTGGGAAAGTGTAAGCAGTGATAGGGAGCAGCAGCAGCTAGGGCTCAGGGTTATGCTGTAGCAGACAGTCAGTACTGTCATCATGTTTCATTTTATTTCTCTGGGGCATATTATATCTACATTATTATTAGGAACTAGGGAGAAATCAGATTAAGCCATGTGATTTTACTACAAGAATGTAAAATAGTTCTATTCATGTCCCTGTGTGCTGTTAGACACGCCCAAAAGGTGGTGCTAGACACACCTCTCCAGCGGTGCACCCCCTAATACAATTAGCTGTGCACGCCTATGCCAGCAAACAGTATACAGTTATGCAAAAAAATAATGACCACAGAAGAAGAAGAATTAAAGTTATTTTCACCGTGTATCCGGGGGATGTAGTTATGTGACCGGCAGTCAGGAGATCCACCGGTCACAATACCGATGCAGGGATTCTGCCCCCTCACAATCCCGACAGTCGGCATGCCCGTACCATTGACTACCGACAGCTCTGCCATAGATGTCAATGGTTTTCCAACATCAGTAAGAAATCATGTTTAATTTATTCTATATATTTTTCCTTTTTGGTAATCTTTGTCAATATAGCACTGAATATGTTTTGCAGCACATTTACAGAGAATGTTTAAGAGCAGTCGAAATTCTCTACCCCATAAACACATACTAAGGTTAATTCCATCCAAAGCTAATTAACCTGACAATTTATTTTTGAACTGAGGTGAAAAATCCACAAAAGCAGTAGGATGAACATTGAACTGGCATCAAATCAATAATTATCTGTAATTATGTGTGTGTGTGTCTATAGCTCCGATAGATAACAATATCATCATTTGGGTTTTTATCCAATGATCTTATATGTCCATGTTTTACAGAGGAGACCTAAAACTTTCCTGGACACTCCCGGCCACCTCAGGGAACGACAGTACCAGGCTCCAGATTACAGAGAACTCGTGTCAGGGAAGCCTCAAGTCCATCTGCCATAGAAATTTAACGTTGCACAAAGCTCAGCTCACGGACACTGGATCTTATAGTTGCCAGTACGAATACTTTACCTCATCCAAGGAACTAACAAGGACTGTCTATATATTTATTACAGGTAAATTCAACTATTTCATTTTTGTGGCTTAATTATTAGCTTTTGAAAACACCAGTGACTATCATGGACAGATTTCCCATCAGGCAACCCAGGCTCCCACCTAAAGAGGACAGTTGGAGAAGTTGCCCATAGCAACCAATACATTTCTAGTTAGCATTTTGTAGAATGTAGTTGATAGTTGACAGCTATATGGTAGATGCTGATTGGTTGGGAAATTACTGTCCTCTTTAGAGGTTTTGCTACATCTCTCCCTTAGTAGACACTGAGGGGGACAGATTATTGTAAACCATTTTTATGTAGGGGTACATGGTGTCTTAATCCTGATATAATAAGTATTGTTTTTGAATTGATAGGGTTTCAAATATTCAATGTTATGTACTGTTTTACAGGCATGTTCCTGTTAGCACCCAGTATTTAATCAAGTGCTGGATAATGGGCTATTATGGGCCCACAGTACCATACTGTAATATTTGCTGAGTGGCTGATGAATTAGCTGATTGTCTTCTGGGATATGTTAATTACTAAATATTGGCCCTATTTAATGTTTGTACGCAATGGCCGATGTTCATGCAATGGAGCGTTTATCGTCAGACTGCGCGTGTGTTGCGATCTTAATGTGCATGTGTGAGGGTGCCGCTGCGATCCCACTTGCACTGAGAACTCAGAGCGATTTACAGGAAGTGGCCATTTGGAGGTGTCAGTGGGGAGTTTCAGGGGAGTATTTTGGAAAACCCAGGTGTGTGCAAGGCCTTTTTTGGGACATGTATCTTCTGATGGCAGCGTGATCGTTCATGCAAATACATAGTGTCTTAGCCGCTACTGCTGTGGCCAGTCTGCGACCAACCTTAGCTGCGATGTTCTTTGTAATTGCATATGGTCCACTAATGTGTACGAAATTGCAGTTGAGTAAGCAATGACCCCAATGGGTGTTTCTTTTCATTCCTGAGTGGCAGCTTCACTTGCTAACGTTAGCAGCTCCGTAACCTAGGGAATTGCAACTGCATTTGCGTACAAACATGAATTGGGCCCATTGTGTTTTTATTTTGCTTTATAATGATATTGTTTGGAGAAATGTGAAGCTTCTCTTTACACATGGTTCTAGATAAATACATGTGTCCTCATCCATCATTGCTGCAGTTGAGCCAAACTGCACCTCATCAGGGCCCTTCTAGCATCGGCTAACGTTTTTGCTGAAAATGTGTCTTGGTGACAATGCGGTATAACTAGGACGCACCAGGAGACTGTGCTGATTAATTTGATATGTGACACTTACATCTCTGTATGCAGCAGAGTCTCTGACTCTGCATACAAAGTGCTACAAGCTTATCCATGCCAAGTTCCGTTCTTCGTATACAGCCTGAGTCACACACAATATACAAGTGTCATATATCAAATTAATCAGCACAGTCTCCTCGTGCATTCTAGTCACATTGTGTTTTTGTAAAAAAAAAAAAAAGAAGAAGTCCGACAATAGCAGAGTTGCATGGGACCTGGTGGCTCACTCACACCTGTAAGGTTTAATGCAAAGTTATGTCTCACAAGACTTAAGGGGGCTACACACGGAGCGATAATCTAAGCAATCTGACTAGATTGCTTAGATTTTCAGCAAGATCGCTCCGTGTGTAGCCCTAACAGTGATAGTGATGCGCAGCCCCGCGCACCGCTATCGCTGGTGCTAGATTAGCCTGCCGTGCAGGCCAATCTAGCGGGTCGCTCACTTCACCCGCTGGGTGAAGTGAGCGCCCCCCGTCTCCCCCCGCACGCTCAGCACAGATCGTGCTTTGCTGAGCGGCGGGAGAGATGTGTGCTGAGCAGGTCGCTCAGCACACATCTCTCCTGCATCGGCCCGTCTATATGGGCCTTTAGCTTAAATCCAACACTCATGGAGACACTGATGTACATTTAACACTTTTGCGGGAACTCAATTAACCAAGGGACTTATCACAGGCTTTTAGCTCTATGGTTAAGTGACCAGAGCTATTCAATTATATCCCATAGTAAGTCCCGAGGTTGCAATTAGCGCAGAATTCTGTTTGCACCCTCCTTGGGGCTTACTGCAGGCAGTAATTGAATAGCTCCAGGCTCTTAACCTGGGAGATAAAAGACCACGGAAAGTCCTGCAACTGATTGAATTACACCTTGGTTTGTTTATATTATCATAGGGGGTAATTCTGAGTTGATCGCAGCAGGAACTTTTTTAGCAGTTGGGCAAAACCATGTGCACTGCAGGGGAGCAGATATAACATGTGCAGAGAGAGATAGAGTTGGGTGTGGTGAGTTCAATCTGCAATCTAAATTGCAGTGTAAAAATAAAGCAGCCAGTATTTATCCTGCACAGAAACAATATAACCGACCCAAATCTAACTCTCGCTGCACATGTTATATCTGCCTCCCCTGCAGTGCACATGGTTTTGCCCAACTGCTAAAAAATTTCCTGCTGCGATCAACTTGGATTACCCCCCATTGTTTGTATATGTGGGAGCACCATTGTTTATACTGCTCTGTTTTTTATTATTAATTGATGCATATCAGACTATTGGGTCTATTCAGGAAGCAGTGAGTCAGTGGAGAAGTTGCCCATGGCAAACAATCAGTGTTGAGGTAACGTTTATAAAGTGCATTCTATAAAATTATACGTAGCAATTCATAGGTTGCAATGGGCAACTTCTCCACTGGCTCAATACTCCATACTTTTCACTGCTTCATGAATAGACCCCCAAATTTTCTAGCGATATCCCCAAGAAGATTGGTCAATAATAATAAATAGCAAATATTTTTTTTAATATCAATTAGGGCACATGTATTATTATTTTTTTACTTTGAGTTTAGCATTACCTCATAATAGAGCCTGATTTTACCAAATTTCATTTGAATTCTCGATACTCATTACAGTATCTATAGCTCTATCTTATATATTTTACCATGATCTCATCTTATTGTTTCTCATTGTCTTCCAAAATATTCATGTTCTTTTCCTTAACAGTGTTTGTTTCCCAAACTATCTAAACTTCACAAACGCCACTTCACTCCATTCCCCTAATATGCAAAGTGCCATATCCTACCAGTCTTCCTACACCAGCAATATGGGAACTGGTAGGAGGACTTGTGCTCCCATCTTTGGAGTAGCAGTGGTCTTTTTATGTTAATTTTGGGTGCATGCCCGTCTCAAAGCTAATGTTTCCTTGTTTGCCTGACAATGGATACATGAAAGTCCTTGGCTGAACTTTTGTACCAATGTTTCATCCTCTGGAGCTCTTAACTTCCTGTGGGCCAGACATCTCTATTGATAGTCTCCTTAGACCAGGAAGTAACGAGTTGGGGAGGATAAAGTGTGTCAAGTGTTATCCAAACGGCTTATATCTACTAACTTCATGTGCAAAGTGTGATGGACTTAGGTGCTGTAAAACTGGATAAAATATTTTCCTGGGAAAAAATATTGGCTTTGGACAATTTGGCCATTTCAGTGGAAGGATGCAAATTCTTCACCTCTTCGTGCTTGATGGCGCCAAGAGTTCCTGTGTTAATGATGTATCTCAAGGTCTGCTGGCTGTGTTTGTATTGAAAGGAAATTATAAACTTAATTAGAAGAAGCATTACAAGATTGTAACTTGCCACAAAGTAAGATCTTCTACTGGCAATTACAGCATGGCTGAAATTGTCTATTATATAAGTATTCTTATATTTCTTATAATATAAGGAGAGTGTGATTGACCTGTTTACTTAAGTTTTAACACTCCAGTAATTTCAGGCATGTTGTACTACTCAGTAACACGCAGCCTTTATATTTGGCAATGTAAAATATTGGCTTGCTTTTCACTTTACTTAAATTCACTGTCTTAGTGACCATCAAAAACGTCAAATCTGTATCGGTATGCAATACACCAGGTAATACAGCCTATGAGACAATAAAAGAAGTTTCATCTTACTTTAAATATATATGATGTCCACAAGACAAAAGATTTGTCCTACACAGGAGCCTCCCCTGATAACATATGCCCATATAATAATGTCCTTATAATAATGGTCATGTATAACTAGATGATCAGTCGGTTCAGTTTTCCTGTACTTAGGGGTTCCGAGTTGGAATCACTTTGGGGTTCTGAATGGAACCGAGTCCCGGCACGGGTCTGTTGTCAATTTGGAACTCGGATTTAAAAAACAAACTTGAGTTTGGATTGCATGTAAACAATTCCAAATTACATGATTTTAGCTGTTTTATCGATTTTTAGAAATTTTAAAGGAATCCAAAACTGAACCAAAAAACGAATCCTCCTGTTTTTTTAAAGTGCCAATCATTTAAATAGCAAAATCAACCTGGTTTTGCCATGTAAATGATTGCCACTTTAAAAAAAAACTGAACTCCCACAAAATCTCTCTTTCTGATTCTCGCACCCTATTGCCTGTGGTGTTTTAAAAAAGATCATCCAAAAAGTCCTGCAACAAACTATACTACGCTAATTTACATATTCTGAAACTTTTTTTTACATATGTATACAGTACTTTAACACATATTGGCAATAAGATAAATTATGATAAACAGATACTCTCTCTCCCTCTACATATACAGTATATACAGATGGAGCCACGCTAATCGTGGCTCCGTCTGTGCCAGGGCGCGTCCGCCTAGGCACACCTATCACAACGTCTGGAACGCGCGTGCATGTGAGAAGCACACGGACCCCATTCACTGCAATGGGAGTGTGTCTGTGCACTCCCTTAACATGGCTAGGCGCTGAATCGCCTAGCCGCGGCGGGAGTGCACTTTAGCATATAACAGGTTGCAAAAGATGTTATAAATTAATTATGCAGCCCAACCAATGACATAATGCAGTAGCAGCAGCCATTTTGTGGGCTGAACCATGCACTGAAGGCCTGCATCTCCATGATGTCATTGGTTCCTGGAGTTTGCACTGGCTATATTCGCAAAATTTCTAAGGGCCTAATTCAGCATGGATCGCTACTCTGAGAAACACGTGTGAGGGGTAATAGGAACAGGAAACGCGTACATATCATAATCGAAATGTAGCCGCTGTTTGACTGACAGGAAGCTGGCATATCTGGGTGGAAACCTGCCGTTTTCTGGGTGTGCCAGAAAAAATGCAGCCGTGCCCAAGCGTTTTTGGGGAGGGTCTCTGACGTCAGTGCAGACAACTTCCAGGCCATCTCAGGCGCAGATTATTGGCAGCCTCAGACCTGCTCACATTTGCTCAGAAAGCAAGTTTCTTTGATGTTCCGGGAATTGCGTATGCCTCTGCGAGTGGATAGTGATCTGCGATGCATTCATAATTTTGCACTGGGCGTTTTCTCTTCCTGTTGGGGCAGCGCCTTTCTACTCGCAGACAATTGCAATTTCTCAGAATAGTGATCCATGCTGAATTAGGCCCTCAATCCACAGTGAGTAGGTGATGGGTGCACTTAAAACAAATTGACCACATTTTTGGCAGGATGTACTAAGCTTCACATTTTGAATGTGATACATCCCACCAATGATCTGAAGCATAGCTGCATTTAGTAACACTGTATGAATGTACAATTAAAATCACAAAGGACAGCTTTTCCAATAAGAGCTATCCATTCTGGGATTAGTGCAGACATCCCTCCCTTTACCTTAACTTGTCACACAACCTTAAAGGGCACATAGTATATAGCTTTCCTAGGAGGACCATAAATGTTGTTTCTAGGAGGCTTTAGATTTGTGAGGTAAAGGGGGAAAGATAAAGTGTAGCAAGATAAAGTACCAACCAATCAGCTCCTGTCAATTGTTGAACACAGCCTAAAAAATGACAGAAGCTGATTGGTTGGTACTTTGTCTTTCTCCACGTTAATATTCTCCAAGCTTTGATTATTCTCCTGCAAAGGCTGACACTGACATTATATAAATTTGTATAATGAATATTTTCCCATACCTGTCATCTAACTCATAAAGGCTAAACAAAGAGCAAAGCCTAAGAGCATTGAGTTACAGGCCGAGCGGCCAGTAAGAGACCTGGCAGCAGCGAGTGGTGACATGATGTCTGCAGAGTGCAGCTCGCTATACACCTTCTAGCGTTATCTGTGGCAGTATACAGGAAAATAGGAAATTGCTCAATAACACTTGCAAAGTTTGGAATTGTTGTTTTAATTTCATGACATGAATTAATATGTCCCTTGGGGAGCAGGAATAATCAGTTCTACAGATGATTAAAAGTATGGAACTATTGACCTCCTCACACATCTACCAACCCTGGAAACAACAAGTTTGTTTTGCAGTTACACAAGTCTTTCAACTTCCCTTAAAATAGGAGGAAATTGTCATTGGCACCGGCTTATTCTGTACATATTTTGAAAATATAGATACAGTAACTATGTTACTGTATGATAACTATATAGATATAGTGATTGTGTGTTACGTTCAGTGGCTGATTTGTGATTTTACCTAAAGCAGTTGGTTATACTGTGACTGGCAGTGACGCCCTATGGATACTCAGCCCCATTTGTAGGTGTTTCCTCCCTCTGGGACTGCCAGACTGGACTGCGATTAGCAGAGAGTGTGCTTTCTGTGGGAAGCCACTCCCTCTCTCATCATCAGCCCTAGCAGACTTCTATGGGCTGCTAATAATGCAGTCACTAGAAGCCGGAGCCTTGTGCATGCACAGACCCCACCGCCAGTAATGCACATATACCGGTCCTGGAACCTGCCAGATGTATTGCGCAGGTGTCGGGATCCAGCTGGCAGTGGCTGGCGGTCTCCTCTCCGGGAACGGGTAGCAGCAGCGGCAGCCCCATTCCTACAAGAAGGTAGGAGCTAGCGCTGATTATGTTCCACAAAAAATTATTAATTTTATCTAAGACCTTGAATTCACTGCAAAGTAATACATGGATTATAGGGGGTCATTCTGAGTTGATCGCTCGCTAGCAGTTTTTAGCAGCCGCACAAACGCATAGTTGCCGCCCACGGGGGAGTGTATTTTTGCTTTGCAGGAGTGCGAACGCCTGTGCAGCAGAGCGCCTTCAAACACATTTTGTGCAAAACAAGACCAGCCCTGTAGACTAGTGACACGGTAATGACGTCAGATACCCGCCCAGCAAACTCCCGGCCCCGCCTGCGTTTTTCCAAACACTCCCAGAAAACAGTCAGTTGACACCCATAAATGCCCTCTTTCTGTCAATCTCCTTTCGTTCGGCTGTGCGATTGGAATCGTCGCTAGAACCAGTGCAAAACCACAATGGACTTGTTACCCGTACGACGTGCGCGCGCATTGCGGTGCATACGCATGCGCAGATTAGCCATTTTTTTTCACTGATCGCTACGCAGCGAACAATGGCAGCTAGCGATCAACTCGGAATGACCCCCATACTACAGATGCTCCTCACTTATGAACCTACCTGTTGACCTTTAGTGACCGTTCAGACTTATGACCAGCTCTCCGACCAGCTGGTACATCATTTTTAGAATTTTCTGTTCTGTATTTTTGTGTTCTGCAATACTGTACAGTATGTAAGAGTTATGAAAAGTAAATCAAAGTTACCAAGTTGGAGTTTCCTTTGCACCTTTTCTTTATTCAGAATAAATGAAAACGATTACCTGTATTAAGTTTGTAGCTCCTCGCTTATCGACCAATTCGTTTAGCAACCTAGTGGTAGGAACAGAACTCGGTTGTTAAGTGAGGAGCATCTGTATTAAGTTTCCAAAGGATAAGTCATGAGCTCAAGTGCATAGGACCTAATTCAGAGATGTACGCAAACCCTGATGGTTTACATACATCTCCAATGTTTGTCGATTTGCGCATGTGCATATCTGGGCAGCGATGTCACTTGCAGTACCCCGTACACCACATGATGAACATGCTACTAGCGTTTGGGGGCAGTGACACGCAGCTTTCTATAAAATGGGGGTGTCGCGACTTCGTTTTCTGGGTGTGGTCGTTGCTTCACTGGCTTCAGCTGTGTGAATTTCCCAGTCATCCTGAGTTCCTGAGTTCCTCAGATGACCGTTGTATATACAGATGATCCGATCTTGCGACTTTGGGCGCCACAGCAGATACGTACAAAGTATGCAATGGCTGTAGTTATGATGTTCATTACTAAATTCTGAATCAGGCCCATAGTTAGGCACCTCCATGATGGAACATATACTTTTACAAGAGCTGGAAAACCAGAAGCCTCATCGTCTGCTCCAATAGCGTGGCTGCCACAGACACTTCGTGGGAAAATTTACTTTATTTTTTTCTGTTTTACCCATAAATCAAAGATGTTTGTAGCGGATCTAAGTGTGTATTGAGATAATGGAATATGCAGTATGTACGGTAAATAACTGCATCACTTTTTATACCTCAGTGTGAGGTAAAATCCATCCAAAAATGCCATCATTAAAAAGCTGTGTCTTAAAGGAACAGGAAAAAGGGGGGAACCTGGATTGCACATCCTATTACTAAAGATATCAAGAGGTGCTATCATGCTGAGGCTTCTAATACTATGCTGGGGGAAGAGAGATGCAGATGCACACTCTTAGCACTAAGAACACTGATAATAAAAATAATTTAAATAAACCCTCACAATTAACATGGAGTATAATTGAAGTTCTTAGCACACATTTGCGCAAATATGCGGGCCCATGTACCGCGGCCAGGTGACTTCATCACATGGGTCCCTAACATCCCTAATACTATCACATTCTATAAATTTATACAGGACTTACCTCTAAATAGGGCCTTATCAATGTGTGATCTGAAATGCAGGAACCCAGCTAATTAAAACACCTGAGGGTGAATGGGAGGAGTGCCAATCCAGAGGAAGGAAGCCTTGCCTTCCAGTGTACAATATATACACAAATATAGTGGAAAAAGGGGGGAACCTGGATTGCACATCCTATTACTAAAGATATCAAGAGGTGCTATCATGCTGAGGCTTCTAATACTATGCTGGGGGAAGAGAGATGCAGATGCACACTCTTAGCACTAAGAACACTGATAATAAAAATAATTTAAATAAACCCTCACAATTAACATGGAGTATAATTGAAGTTCTTAGCACACATTTGCGCAAATATGCGGGCCCATGTACCGCGGCCAGGTGACTTCATCACATGGGTCCCTAACATCCCTAATACTATCACATTCTATAAATTTATACAGGAACAGTCAAGGCTCTGTAATTAATACAAAAATGGTATTATAAAATGCTTGTTGCCAAAATAGAATAGTTTACAGTATGTCTGAGTTTCCTCTCTCGTGTTACAGGGCAGTTTCCTCTCTTTGTTCTAGGGTTTTAATGTGCTGATTTCATCCACCAATCAGTTCTGCTTTTTAGTGGGTGTGTGCTCGTCACACTTACTCATTCACCAATCAGAGAACAGCTGCATTATTTTACTCTCCAGAGTAAAGGCATAAGGAGCTGGACTGACTGACTTTAGTTTAATACTGCGCATTACATTTTCATTTCATCACCTTGCATCTGGGTACACCCTTGCCGATGCACATCAGATGTGACATTGTGCAAGATCCCCCCCCCCGCAAACTATATCATTCATAAACACTGCATGATATTGCTTGCTATACTGGATGACAGCACCCGGCCACATCATCTCTTGGACAATATATTTAGATTTCAAGGTGAAAACTAAAGATATTGTACAGCGTTAACGACCCGAGGAAGTGCGACTCATTAACAATATAGTGAATACATACTGGATGATGTGAACGATATATCATTCGATCTGCCGTGTTTGGACGATATATTGATTGCACATCTCCAAGTACCCAGCCTTACTGCTACACTACTATATTGTATTTTCCCAGGTTATAATTGTATGTTATACACATAATGGGTTGCAATGCAAAAGTAGCAGATATCACTATATTGGTAATATTGAACCCCTTCACCTTGACGCAAATCAATGCAAAGTTTTCTTGGTAAACACTGAACAGCATGCTACAGTGTCTTGCTTACTAAAAGTACTAGTCCTCTAAAATGCATATAAATATGTAGCCAATGAAAACTTGACGGTTCTCTTTTTATTTTCCAGAGGAGAACAGTGCGTTTGTGGAAATGCATAACTTGGAACCCAAAATGATCCCAATAACAGAGGGAGATAAGCTGGTGATCCCTTGTCGGGTCACATCACCAAATATCACTGTCACTTTAAAAGAGGTACTGTAAGTAATGGAAGCAAGTCATATTTTTACACCTGTTCCTGATGACTTAATATGTAAATTGTCTTTTAAACATGAATGCAGTCGTTAAGGTTCTTTGGTACCTGGACCGACAAACTCTGCTTTCATTTACAGCTTTGGGATCTACAAATTGGCAGCAAAAAATGGCCGCATAAAGGGGTAGAAGAAAGAGTTAGAAATAAAAATGGCCCCAGTTATGGCTAATGCTACCCATATAATCAACACATATTCCGACATGGGGCTATCATGTCTGAACTAAGCTGGGAACACACTAGATATTTTGGACGATTTGAGGTGAATTGTAACGATACATCGTCCACATCGTCCAGTGTGTGTGCACTATCAGGCACTCCTGTGCATCGTTTGCCACATCTTCAGATCTGCCTGCATTTTTCACACCCAGTAAGACCCAATGAGATCTGCCTGCGTGTTCACAACCAGTAAGACCCAATGAGATCTGCCTGCGTGTTCACACCCAGTAAGACCCAATGAGATGCGAAGGGATCTCACTGCTGCGATCGCCTCTGCCTGATTGACAGGCAGAGGAAGTGGCGGGGCGGGAGGGGGCGTGCCAATGGCATGTCCGGACCCTTGCGGGGGCGGGCTGTGGTGGCTGCAACCAAGAACGCGGCTGGTAGACACCTGCCAGTGCAACTAGGCTGCACAGGTAGGAAGATACTTGGTGGGTACATGATCACTTTTTATTCAACTGTTTTTGAAAAATGCTACAGCAACCGATTAGATAGTAGCTATCATTTATAATGTTCAGTCTAAAAAATTATAATTGGTTTAATAAATCTACCCCAGAGTAATGTACAAATGCGCAATTTTTAAATATGTCACCTAACAAAAACCTAAACCTTTTTTAAATACTTCCTCAATTTGTAGAAGATTAAAGTTTTGCAACAGCATTAATCAATTACTGATTTACTCCTAAGTATTCCTTACACAAGCATAGTGTGTAAGATGTATTTTCCAGCTTTAACTTCAAGGTCGATTGTCATTGTTCCCATAGGCTCGTACTGTAAATATTCTACACAGGTGGCATATCAGTCCTCCGCCACTAAGTCATATGTTTACAGGAATTCAGAAAGTTTACATTTATAATTACATCTAGCACATCCTCCTCAAATCATCCCCTGACTTCAAACACATTGAATATCCCGTCCATTGTTAGTTCCGTTATGTAACTGTGTAATAAAGCAACATTTGGTCATATACATTAGGTATCTAGTATGCAATGCGGCCGTTTTCTGTACTGGAAGTTCTGAACCCAATCGGACGTCTCTTCTAATCTTGATGTTCTTCTGAAGGAAAATGCCAGAAATAGCTGGTCTGCTGAATAAATTCCACCCCTTGCGGCAGCATATATATTTATTCTGTTTTTGGCAAGGCAAAAATGAGTCTGTAATGCTTGCAAAGATTACAACTTATTTTATATTAAACAACTTAATGTGAATATGACAATATGTAATATTTAGTTTAAATCAATATTAATATTATTATTATTATTATTATTATTGTTATTATTATTATTGTTTTCTTACAGGTATGTTTGCAGTATGTGATTCAGCGTTAAGCTGGATAAACACTATACGATCAGGGTCAGACTGGGCCACAGGGGTATAGGGGTAAATCCCCGGTGGGACCCTCTGCATGGGGGCTGGGGGGCACACTCCTTCCTCTGATATCAAGTTGCGGACTGTGTAGTCAAATTATACATTGTTACTGTATTAGAGGGTCAGTTTCATGGTCTCTAATGGTTGGTCAAGCCTCGGTGAGGGGTGGCCACACCCCTTGTGGTAACTGGACACACCCCTTAAGCATTATGTCCCAGTCCAACATTTTATACGATATATTCATCGATGTTGCAATCCGCAATGGATCGCAAAGACCATCTTTTAGTAAAGTGTCCTCAAATCCATCCAATTTATCGTTTGATGAATTCAGTGATCGATTCCACGGCCGTGGCGGAGTAGCTACATGCAGAATGTAACAATAGACTGCAGTGTCGTACAGGAGCTTGTGCAGTGTGTACTGCGGTGCATTATATTGTTACATCGCAGCACCATTGGTTCGCACCATCGTCATGTGTGTTCCCAGCTTTAGGTAAAATATAATCTTACCCAACAGTTATTAACTAGATCTATGTGTTACATTTACCATTTAGTAACTGAAACCTAAAATTTTGAGATTTAATATCTTCATATTACTGTAAGGGGTATTATCGAATAGGGCAGTTTTATATTTACTGTACTTCACTGGCTAAAGCCAAATAAATAAAGTCTTAATTCATCTGCAGAACAAGATAGAGGGCCTAATTCTTTTTTGTATATTCATGATTGCAATTGCGATTTTCTATGCTACGGAACTGACGCCCATGACAAACTCATTTAAAATTGCGTACACATTTGCAGCCTGTACACAAAAAAAGAGGAACATTGGTGCTAAGGGTTGACATATGGCTACGCACACTGGCCACTGCAGTAGCGACGCAGATCGCACTTTTTTCACAGCCGTCATGCCCGTCAGATACACGCCCTGAAAACGGCCATGACACACCGGTGTTTTCCCAACAACTTCTCATAAACACTTCGTTAACACCTCCAAATGGTCAGTTCCTGTTAATCACTGAAATCCTCATTGCGAGCAGGATTGCAGCGACAACTTTGCAATCGCAGCACATACGCAGTCTGCTGATAATCGATCCATTGCGTGATAATCGCCCATTGCGTACAAACATGAATTAGGCCCATAGGCAATGGCGGCTCCAGAGGTGAGGCTGCAGCACAGTTCAAAGTTCAAATATGGGAGCAACACCAACTGCCAGTGAGTCAATTATGGATGGCGGTTGGCGGCAGTTAGCATGGCTCCCCTATTTGAACTTTGGACTGCGCTGCAGCCCCGCCTCTGGAGCTGCCCATAGATGTGTATTAACTGCTATTCAAATTTTAGTGACATTTCCCTACATTTGCCTCCATATTGATTATAATTAAAATAAGTTTTATACATAGTTACAGAAAATAAGTTTACGTGGAGCCCAGATGACCCACGTGCATTTCTCTGGGATCCGGTCTGAAGATCGACAGTGTCTAGGTCGACAATGTTTAGGTCGACCACTATAGGTTGACAGTCACTGGGTCGACAGGGTCAGAAGGTTGACATGTTCTAGGTCGACATGTCAAAAGGTCGACCCCATTTTTTTTTTTATTCTTTTTTCTTACTTTTTCATACTTAACGATCCACGTGGACTACGATTGGAACGGTAATCTGTGCCGAGCGAAGCGAGGCACCTTGCCTGAAGCATGGAGAGCGAAGCGAGCCATGCGAGGAGACACGGTGCACTAATTGGGGTTCCCGGTCACTCTACGAAGAAAATGACACCAAAAAAAACATAAAAAACTCATATCGACCTTTTGACTTGTCGACCTAGAACATGTCGACCTTCTGACCCTGTCAACCTAGTGACTGTCGACCTATAGTGGTCGACCTAATCATTGTCGACCTAGACACTGTCGATCTAATGATCCACACCCCATTTCTCCATGGTACTCTTGATTTGCATATTATTAAAACCTCTTCAGTATCTAGTTAAAGAAATTCAAGATTCTATATATAACCAGACAAAAGCTCTAAGTATAGTACTTGTTATTCCTTTAGTAGTATACAAGTCATTGTTTGCGTGGAGAACCTAATTATCATAAAGATTAGACCCTGAGACAATTTTTGGTTCCCATGTAACTGATGTGTGTATTTATAGGTATAGGAAGTCTAGTGCTTTCTGCATGCTCTGTAGTTAAAGAAATGTAGTTTCCCTATAGTCTGCTGAACTGTTGGTCTCCATAGAAAACTGATTTGAGGTTAAAATGAAAGCATATCACTCTTTGCAACTTCCTACATGTAATCGGCTCACAGTGAGCGGTCAAGTTTTCTACTCACCTTTGTTGCAGTAGACAACACTAGAGGAACATAGATAATGCAAGTTAAAGTTTGTATTTTTTATTCCAACCTTCTGGCAATAAATATATTTTAAGCACATTAGGCAATATATATATTTTAAGCACATTAACGTTTGTATAACAATACATTCTCCTTTTCTTCCGCTAGACCAACAATGTACTTTCCAAACCTGGTGACAAGAACATTGTGTGGAATAGTAAAAAAGGTTTCACCATCCGAAAACCAACCTACAAGTTCTTTGGACTGTTAAGCTGCGAGGCTACGGTGAATGGGGTTGTGCACTCTACAAAATATTTCACCATCAGTCACTGTGAGTCAGGCATGAAGGATGATATTGCATTGTTATGTTGTTATTGTCTCCATCTTTATATACCACTAATGTGCTGATCATTGTCTCCAGCCCCTACAATCTACAGTGTGCAGCTTAATGTTTCCCGTGCCATCAGCCAGCTGCGTGGCAGTATGCTGTCCATTAATTGCACTGTTACCACTGCCCTGAATTCAAGAGCTGAGGTGCAATGGACCTACCCTGGACTGGTAAGGAGCTACTCATACCTGCCGCTCCCTGTGCTCCACAATGCTACGTACTGTAATTATATCCAGTGTTTGTATTACTGTGATCCCTGGTGTATTTAGATGTGTCTGTTGCCACTGGGGTTAATACGATTTTATTGACTTTAGTGATGTGATAGGAGCCTTGTAGAACAGCCGTGACCAGTCTAGTGACAGAAAGGGCCTTTGACACAGCATTCGCTCTCAGCAGTTAGTCTAAGCTTGCCAGACAGTAAGGCACCCCTTGCCATTGCGTGCGGAGCAGTCACATAATCCTGTTAGCAGGTGCCTTGTGGGTGACGTGACCCATCAGCTCTGCACTGGACGGTTTAGTCCACATCATTTCTCTTACAAACTGAAAGCAGAACATCTGGAATTCTATGTAAAGCAAATTTTGATTTTGCATGTACTGTATAAGCTGATGAGTAAGAGGCAGTCAGCCGAGCCTTCACATGCAGCTCTCATCTCCTCCTGCTTTTGTGAGATGTGTTTGCTGTAGTGTGTTACACAAATTCTTACAGATATGTGACTCTTTCTTTTATTAAATGTATTGTTTAAACTTATTGTTATCAATAATGTACACTTGTGCAGCCCTTGTGGGCGTAAGAAGTGTAGGGGGTTGCCAGTCACTGGCCCATAATGTACATCTTCTTTACAATGTTATATCTAGAGCAGAACACTGGGAGTAAATAATCTGCCCATACATGCACTTATCTAATGCATAATCTCTGTTCATTTTATGGGAGAATTTGTGTCTGTTGAGGCCTGGGCCACATAGCAAATATGCAAATGATACAAAAAAGGGAAAAAAATGAATAATTATCAAAAGTAATGTTTATGCTTCTCTTGGACCAGTGGAGCCCAAAGCATGTGCCAAGCTTGTCTATATGGGATATACAGCACAAGCTCATTCGTGGGCTCAGAAAATTTTATGTGTGGCTACTAAAACAGGGGCTGGAACATGGTTTTGCCGGGCTCCTTAGGAAAATTTGGGTGACTGGGATATTCCATATCCACCCTTCCATGGTACCTGCAATGCTGTTCTGGGAATGCACTGAACCCTGTGCTTGCCCAGAGGTGAGGAACCTCAGATGGATGGATCGGTATTATCAGGGCCCCATAGTTACCGTTCCCCCTACAGTGGTTGTATAATAGTTCTGACTCTACGACCTGTACATTATGATGTTTTATGGTTTGTGCTCGCTGTAGAGTATACTATGTATTTTCTTCACTTGCATTGAAAGTCCTGCCAAGGGTGTGTGTTTTATAATACATAAAAAATAACTTTTATAATACATGAAAAAGTTATGATAAATCTGAAGCGTGTCTCTTTGCCCACCAGTAATATAATAAGTTATAGTATAACAGATGGACATATTGGTAACTATAAAATACTTTTTGCTTTAGAAATTTGGCAAAATTGCTTCCATAATGAAGAGAATATTTATTTCCAACTCGAGGGCCGTGGTGCACAGCACGCTGGTGATCCAAGAGCTACAGAATATCGACCAAGGGCTGTACACCTGCACGGCCAAGAATGGCCCATTAACCAAAACGAGAAATACTACACTTCGCATTCATGGTAAGGCTTGATATATATTTTTAGTATGTCGTTAAAATGCCGCCAGATGGGATTCTGGCGGTCGAAATACTGATCCCGGAATCCTGAACGATGGCATAAAACCGGCATCAAAATCCCGATGGAGCTCGGAATCCTGATCGTTCTTTCAGCGGGCTGTGCTTGCATCAGGGGGGTAGGTTTAGGCACTTGGAAGGGGAGGTTAGGGGTAGGCATCAAACAGAGATAGTTAGGTTTAGGCAGCGGGGAAAGGAGAGTCAGGGTTAGGCACCCCCAGGGAGGGTTAGAGCTAGGCACCACCGGGGAGGGTTAGAGTGAGGCACCACCGGGGAGGGTTAGAGTTAGGCACCCACAAGGGAGGGTTAGGGTTAGGGTAGGGTGGCAGGAAAGGGTTAGTGTACAATTACAGGGGCTGTCGGGATTCTGATAGTCGGGATGCCGCTGTCAGGATTCTGACCACCGGCATCCCATACATCGGGATATCATACTGAATCCATATTTTCCCTGTACTATTTTATATCCCGGCAGTCACCATCCCAACAGTCAGAATGCCGACAGTGGCATCATGTTGATAAAAATCCAGACGGAACCCAGTGAGCATTTTAATCTTTACCTTAGTCCCTAACCAGCCCCTCCCGCAGCCTAACCCTAACCGTCCCCTCTTGCAGCCCAATCCTAAATCCCCAGCACAGCCTAACCCTAATGCGCCCCCCCAGCAGCCTAACTCTAACCATAACCCCAGTACTTACCACTGGAATCCATCAGTATTCTGAGTCTGACCATCAGGATGTCACTATCCGCCTTCTGACAGTTTGGATTTTAACCTCCATGATGCTGACCACGTCCCCTATTTTACATAGATTTAATACGAGACATTATTAAGTAAAGTTTGGAAGAAAGATACTTACTGTAGATTTGTTTTTTCCATAAGCACCTACTTGGCACAAGACACATCACTCTGCCTGAAAAGGGGCTTTTTTCAGTTAAAGCATTATCTACACTAACTTGCATTCACACTTTAAATATTAATTGCCTGATTTATATTTAGTCATCAGTAAGGGTGACATCATATATGTATTGTGCATGCAAATGTGGAGCACACCGCACTACTAAGTGATTGTGTCTACCATTTTGGTAAAGATTGTAAATGTGTGTGTGAAGAGGTACTGGGGGGAGGTGAGTACTAATTGTCCAGGCTTGTTGGAGGGGACCAGTGGTTGCCTGGGTCAGCTGTTTAGGGGTATATTGTCCCGCTGTGTAGCCGCTGGGTCTCTTTGTGTCGTCAGGTGTTGGGGTGCCAGTGCCTACTATTTTTTTTTTTTTTTTTTTTTTTTAGGGGGCAGGGTTGCACTTCCTTGGCTTTGGCCATGCCCCCCAGTACCTGGGCCCATGGCCGCTCTCGACGGCCTTTTGTTTGTGTTTTTGACCAGTGTGTACATGTGTTCTCTATTAGTGTATTTAACATTTTCTGAAATGTCAATTACCCCATTTCTTTCTTTTTATATATAGCTGTTCCATTCATTATTGTTAAACCTCGAAAGACGGGTGTATTAGAAGCTGTAGTTGGCCAGAAGTCTTATCGGATTGCAGTAAAAGTGAGAGCGTTTCCTACCCCAGAAATTACATGGTGAGCATACAGTGACATTATGGGGGTAATTCCAAGTTGATCGCAGCAGGGAATTTTTTAGCAGTTGGGCAAAACCATGTGCACTGCAGGGGAGGCAGATATAACATGTGCAGAAAGAGTTAGATTTGGGTGAGTTATTTTGTTTCTATGCAGGGTAAATACTGGCTGCTTTATTTTTACACTGCAATTTAGATTGCAGATTGAACACACCACACCCAAATCTATCTCTCTCTGCACATGTTATATCTGCTCCCCCTGCAGTGCTCATGGTTTTGCCCAATTGCTAACAAACTTGAACCTGCGATCAACTCAGAATTACCCCCCTATATGTGTTATATTATGTGTTTCATTACTCCTGTTATATTGTGTGTGCTCTTTGTTTTATTACACCTGTTATATTGTTTGTTTTTTCCCTCCTTAAGAACATTGCTGCCCATCTTCCACAATTTGATAACTCTTTCATTAACTGTAAAATTATAATACTGCATTTAGTAAATATGTGAAGTAGTGATGAAGCATTTTCTTAGAAATCTTTTCATAGGGCCGTATGATATAAAATATCACTATCATTTCCTTGCAATAGTAAGAGACCGGGCTTTCCTTCCATTCCTCCAGTGAGTCACGTCCTTTCGCAGGCAATGCCAGACTTTATTTACACATTTTTTCCCTCTACAACCTGCTGATTCAACTCATTTTTATACTTGCTTTGCCAAGTCACTCTTTTATGTTGATACAGACAATGACATTTTTTTCTAGACATTCTTCTGAATCCGATCTACTGCTTTTAAGCAAAGCTTTATTTGTGCTGAATTCTAAAGACTGACAATGAATGCATCGACAAGAGGGAATCAGACTGTGATCTTCTATATGAGACACTGGGTCTGATTCAAAGGGGAACGCAATCTGCACCCAATGCTGATGCCCATGTACAGTAGTTAAGCGATTATTTGCAATTGCACATGTGTAAAAAAAACTCTAAATGACCGCTATGACACATGTATTACAAACAGCGTGGACGTGGTCAGACCAAAAAGTAATGTATACTCAGTAGTGTACCCTGATATAACAGCAGAAGAGGTTCTAGTGGTTAAAGTACTTGGCTACCCCATGTGCACGTAATACAGCATAACGGTTCTGTCTATCCTAAACCCAGACCATGCATTACCTCTTTTATAATGATAAAAAGACTTCTCAACCAAAAACTGTTTTCCCCCAACCATATAGCACATTACAGTGTAACATGGAGCTATGGAAAGGTCCATGCAGGCAGGGCCATTCTTTCGTATGGGCTCAATGGGCAGTTGCCCAAGGACCAGAGGAATATAAGGGCCCTAGGCTGATAGCTGAGGGTCCCCTTTTTCCAGGGGTGCCAGATATTTTAAAAATGGCCCTGGGGAACCAGATATATCCGACTTCTCTGTTAAGAGCACTTCCCAGCCAGATATCTTGGGTTCTTTATGACTCAGAGATTTTCAGAGGGTATACTCTCCCATTTTAGTGGACATGGGCATCTTGTCTCTACTATACCCAGATCCACAGATATCAGCCTTCCAGCAGCTGGTCCCTGCTCCAGCACCACACACCTGGTATGCAATTTTATATTTTTGTCGGTGAATTGCTCTGGCTCCTGAAGTTTGTTACCCAAGTTCCCAGTACCTCCTGAAAGATGGGACACTCTAGTTTTTATCCCATTGAAAGCTAATAAATATATTTGCAGGAACTGGATATATCTGCAGTCAAGCAAGCTGCTCTCCCACTGGAAAATGATGACTATTAAGCCCACTCCAATATCCACCCCTCCGCTGCATATTAAACACCCCTACCACCCTGGAAGTCATGTACAAGGGCTCCTTCATTCAGCCCAATGTCCCTTCTACAGTTTAGTGTTCTCCTTCCGGCCCCATCTCCCACCATCTGTGCAGTAAAGGAGTAATTAGCAGAAACGACTGCTCCTTGGTCCTACATGCTGAGCAGAAGATAGAACACTCCATACCACCCGCGGGACATCAAAGCTGCCATTGATAGAACCCCCCCACCCCTACCCTTGGAGGATGGGTAGGGGCCCCGTGCATTGCTCTGCCCAGGGGCCTACACTGCTGTTAAGATGGCCCTGCATGCAGCCTGGAAAGATAGAGCTAAACTGGAAAAACTTCTTTAAAAGTGTTTAGTTGTTTCAGTACATTCCATTCCATTACATAAAGTGAAGAGCAACTTTATGGTACATTATATGGCAGATTATACTACTCTGCGAAAAAGGAGGAGGTGTTTACTAAATGTGGGTCTTTTATCATGTGCATATTTTCCAGAACGAAGCTCAATCAGGAGCGCATTGCACCTGTACAGATGTGCTCTCATTTAACTATTCTTCTGGTCGGACAGGTCTCAGGTAGAGCAGCATGGAGTGATACAGGTGATAAGGTATCACAAGTTAGTATTCTATAGAACACTGTTGTGGTAGCTTACCGTATCTCGAGATGTTCAGCATATCACAAAAAGTAATGTAAATATATGGCCAGGAGGATGTTTAAATGCAGAGGTAGGGCTGCAGCACCGTCCAAAAATCAAATATGACAGCCACACCAACTGCCACTCCAAACTCTGCCATACAGTACCTGCCGGGACTCACTGGACACACCAACTGCCACACCAAACTCTGCCAAACAGTGCCGGCCGGGACTACCCTATTCGATAGTTAGACTGCACTGCAGCCTCACCTCTGGAGCCACCACTGGTTAAATGACAACAATATGCCCTCCACAATACAGAAGAAAGTTGTGGTAAGGTTTTGCTGGAACCTGACTAGATGGCTTCTAAAAAGCTTTCAATAAATTAAATAAAGTGCTAGTGATACTTAGCATTTATTTTTAGATTGCTCTGTCCTTTGTCATCTTCGTCACTGGCATTGTGCAGCTGATTTACCTAAATTAACTATTGTAGTCAGTTCTTGGCAGTAGCATATAATATTCTAAGATTAAATATTAGGACGCAAAACACCTATGATAAACAATGCTATCAAAGAAACTGATCTGAAGTATAACAGCGTTGCGACCGGTTTAATGTATTAAACCTGAAACAAAGGTTTGCGTGACAGTTCTAATTAGGAAAACAAATAAAGGGGAATAGCAGCCATACTTTCAGTTCCCAAAATAGTATGGGAAGACAATTAATTGTTGATCTCGCTCTAAGGTCATGGACCCTATTTCCCTCAAGGTTCTACAGCAGTGAAGGTATTCCAGTTCACATGATACTATTTGTTCTTAACAATTAATGGAGTTTTTCCTGTCTTTTACATAATTGAAATACAAGGGCTGCTGATGACTTTATTTCAAGGTCTTTCTCATGCCCAGTCTGATGTCTATTGTAGGATAAGTATCCTCTAAACTCTATTTAATATAGTGAAATCAGCAAAGTGAAATATACCTGCCCCTTTTTTTCTGGTTCCTTGCTAGACCATAGGCCCAAAACTTCTTCTGGAAGCATGGTCTACCTTTATTCTTCTGGATATCATCTCTTTCACAATTGAACCACTATGAGCCATTTTGGTTTGGTATGTCTTACTTTCTGGGCATAAATAGCACTCTACAGTCCCTTTGGTAGGTCATAAAGTGAGTGTGGGCTTTGACTGAAGTTTTTCCCTAATTTTAGGCATAACTCCCCGGATATGTGGTGGTCTCTCCTCCCTAGAATTTCAACCATTCCCATAATTACTACTGCCGAATTAACACTGCTAAAAAGCCACACACCTAGCTGCTATGGATGTTAGGTGGGTATCAGTGCAGCTCATTATCAGGTGACTGTGCTCTGTGCTACGCTGATATTTCGGTAATGGTTGGAATCTTTAGGAGGCCAACTGCCAAATTGATACTTAATTGTGGGGCAGATTTATCAGAGCTTGTAGAGAGAGAAAGTGAAGAGAGATAAAGTACGAAACAATCAGCTCTTGTCATTTTTCAAACACATCCTGTAAAATATCAGGAGCTGATTGGCTGGTACTTTATCTCCCTCCAAGCTTTGATAAATCTGGCCCTAGATGCATAAACTTGGGAAAAGTTCACTAAAATTGTACAACCCCTTAAGTTAACTAGTCTGACAGCAGAGAAACTAAAGTTTGGCCAAATATAATATCACATAAAAATAATAAAAACCATTACTCATTTTAGGCAGCAGGAAGGGTTTCCACCCTATGAGGCTAAAGTGGAAGCTGCCTCACTGGGACTAGGTTTGCCTTCTTCTGAATCAAAAAGCTAGAACTGAGAGAATGTTGAATTTGATGGGTCTTTGTGTATTTCTATCTCCCTATGTAAATCAGGCTAGAACGTGATGCATCATCTGAGGTTAACAACCAGAAAATAATGGCTGCCACTTTGCTTTGATTTTAAGCACTGTGACAGTACATGTTTCAAATAACTACAAAGAAAATTCTTTGCAGAATAGTTCACTTTGTATTAGTAAATAAGACTCTGCACTGTGTCTCCAGAGGGACACCATGTGTTATTTATAGATCTTGCAAAAGAAAATAGACTTCTAAACTTTTATTCCCATATTTATAGCCATGAGATATTTCCCATGCAATGAATGCGAGGGTCATGTTAATAAGGAAAGGGATTTGCAAAAAGAAAAAAAAAAGATTTATTTTCCACAAATGTTCTGAATTCCATGCTCTAAAAATATCCCTAGTTATTTTTATACATATACTAAGAGTGGGTGAGTTCAATGAAAAGAATGAAAGATGACTTTCCGGATGAACCTTTTTTTTTTAATAATTAAAGAATTTTCCAAAATTCATTGTGTTAGTGTGAGCATGTACATGTGTCTAGGGCAGACTAGATGGGCCAAGTGGGTCTTATCTGACGGCAATTTCTATGTTTCTGAGATGCGATATTCGTTTCTTAAGCAAATGGCATGAGTTTATGACGTTCACATACAGCACCCTGCATGCCACTGTACAATCACTTACTTCTGCATCTGCCGGCGTGCTTGTTTCATGTACCACACAGAGAGTATCTTTGAAGGTCTACTGTAATTTGGCTGGACATAGGCCCTCATTCCGAGTTGTTCGCTCGCTTGCTGCTTTTAGCAGCATTGCACACGCTAGGCCGCTGCCCTCTGGGAGTGTATCTTAGCATAGCAGAATAGCGAACGAAAGATTAGCAGAATTGCTACTAAATAATTATTTGCAGTTTCTGAGTAGCTCCAGACCTACTCACAGATTGCGATCACCTCAGTCAGTTTAGTTCCTGGTTTGACGTCAGAAACACGCCCTGCGTTCGGCCAGCCACTCCCCCGTTTCTCCAGACACTCCCGTGTTTTTCCTTGACACGCCTGCGTTTTTTAGCCAACGCTGAGTTACCACCCAGAAATGGCACTTTCCTGTCAATCATTTACCGAACAGCAGTGCGACTGAAAAGCGCCGCACGAACACCAGCAAATCTACTAAGTTTTGTGTTAAATAACGTACCATGCGCATGCGCATTTAACAACAAATTGCAGCATAGCGAAAATTGGCAACGAGCGAACAACTCGGAATGACCACCATAGAGCAGGTTACCATGGGATTTAGGAGTACCCAGGTGGGTGCATTTTGCGCACCAAGGGTCTGATGGAGAGTTGAACGCGCATTCATTTATGGAGCATATTCTTGCCCAGATTTATCAAGCCTTGGAGAGTGATAAATAGCACGGTGATAAAGTACCAGCCAATCAGCTCCTAACTGTTATTTTTCAAACACAGGGGCAGATTTATTAAGCTCGGTGAAGTGATAAAGTGGAAGGTGATAACGCACCAGCCAATCAGCTCCTAACTTCCATGTTACAGGCTGGGTTTGAAAATTGACAGTTAGGAGCTGACTGGCTGATCCTTTATCACTTTCCAATTTATCACTTCACCAAGCTTAATAAATCTACCCCACAGTCTGAAACATGACAGCAGATGATTGGCTAGTACTTTATCACCGTGCTATTTATCACTCTCTAAGGCTTGATAAATCTGGGCCTCTGAGTGAATTCGCACTTGGGGGGTAATTCTGAGTTGATCGCAGCAGAAAGTTTGTTAGCAAATAGCAATTGGGCAAAACCATGTGCACTGCAGTAGGGGGGGGGGCAGATATAACATGTGCAGAGGGAGTTAGATTTGGGTGGGGTGTATTCAAACTGAAATCTAAATTGCAGTGTAAGAATAAAGCAGACAGTATTTACCCTGCACAGAAACAAAATAACCCACTCAAATCTAACTCTCTCTGCAAATGTTATATCTGCCCCCCCCCCCCCTCCTGCAGTGCATATGGTTTTGCCCAATTGCTAACAAACTGGCTGCTGCGATCAACTCAGAATTACCCCCTTTGTACATGCAATTGTGGGCGAAGGGATCCGGTCTCTAGGTCAACAGTAACTAGGTCGACCACTATTGGTAGATAGTAACTAGGTCGACAGGGTCTCTAGGTCGACAGGGTCTCTAGCTCAACATGTTCTAGGTCGACAGGACAAAAGGTCGACATGAGTTTTTCACAATTTGTTTCTTTTTTTGAACTTTTTCATACTTAACGATCCACGCGGACTACGATCGGGAATAGTAACCTGCAAAGCGAGTCATGCGAGGGGACACGATGCACTAATTGGGGTTCCCAGTCACTGTACGGAGAAAACAACACCAAAAAAACATCAAAAACTCATGTCAACCTAGAGACCCTGTTGACCTAGTTACTGTCGACCAATAGTGGTCGACCTAGACACTGTCGACCTTCCACACCACACCCATGGGCAACACAGTTGCAGGCATTCAGTCAAATATACATTACGTCAGAAGTCTGGGTTTCAACATGTAGGTGCAGCTCAGCGAAGCCATGTTGCACGGGTGGCTTATGATAGAAGGGGCCCGTGTGCAGTCTCCGTGTGTCACAGGCTGAGATACTGAGTAGACTCTTGCACTGATCCAGTTTTGCTGCAGATCTTTGGGAAAATGAGCCCCCTGCACCACATGCCCTGCACCCATTATATGTACGACTATGGCACGTTCACATAAATGTGGGTGATGCAGAGATGGACATAAGTGAAAATCCATTTGGATATACCAATTAGAGGCAACAAGAGACTGGCAGGTCTGCTCTTCTTTTTGACAGGTTTTGAGTGTTTTGGCCTGATAAGATCCAGACTATGGGCCGAAGTCAATTAGCCACAGTTAATTACCACGGACTAATTGATCTGCCGGAGCTATTCAATTATAGTCCATGGCAGCCTATGGATTTTTTTTGAGCCTCCGCATTAACTGCCCTGGTCACTGGTGCCACAAAGCTGTTAACCCACAGCTGTGGGAACTTATCCTGTATTCTATCAGGGGCGACTTCAGGGATCAGGCCACTCCTAGACACAATATTATGGGTCAGCCCCATCATGTCACTGCCCCCTTCATGTTGGGGACTTCAGACTGCCAAAGCACCCCACCCCCTCCACAATTTACTGACCATTGCCTTCTCCTCCCTCACCAGATACAAAATAAAAAATACCTGGCCTCATCTGGCCATCGGCCTATCAGGGCTCTCATACAAGTGAGCATGCTGTGCCACACCCCAACATAGGGTCCCCCTTATAAAAGAGCCTCACGTGCTTAGTGGGAAATCCACCGCTGGATTCTATGGGATAATGCGCAGTAGCGGTTCATTTACCACCCAAGGAAAGAGGGCTGTAATTGAATAGCCCCGAAGCTACCAGCCTTTTCACAGCACTGTAAACTATTGCATGTAATTGAATCTGGTCCTACGTCAAAAGAGTTTGATTTGTACAAGTTAATTAAGCACCTTAGGCGAGAAAACTTAATGATAAATGCTGTAGCAATTAATACTATAGTAACTAAAACAAGGCGATGATAAGGAATATATATACATAATGTGTTCTCTTGTCACAGGTGGAAGAATAACTTATTGGCAGCAGACAAATGTGCACGGTACATAATACACAACAATATCCTAACTATTAAGGATGTTGCAGAAGAAGATGCAGGAACATACACAGTGGTTCTGCGACTAAAACAATGGAATGTTAAGGCAAATCTGTCCATGACTCTGAAAGTTAATGGTGAGTGTATTTTCATTCCCAGTTTCTATGTACTGTCAGCAATACAATTACTCAGCGTTGCCATTTGTCTGTTGATGTGTCTACTGTTACCTCTGTTTTACAGTAAAACCCAAGATTTATGAGAAATTTATATCTATCCAAGAACCACAACCATATCCAGTGGGCAGCAGGCAAACTCTGACATGTACAGTGTATGGCGTTCCATCACCTAGTATAACCTGGAACTGGCAGCCATGTTTGCACTCTAAAGCAAAGTAAGTATATTGTGCCTTTATACCATTCTTAAAGTATTGTGTCTATTACCAGTGCTAATCACTTACTGTCATCCACCCCATGCACTTGTCAGGGCTGAAGTCATTGTCGTGTCTATTTCATCAATACTTACTTCTCCGGAGTCCCGCATCAGCTGTGGCAGTGCTGCATAAATCACTGTGAAAAAGTGGCACAGCGGTAATTTTCCCTTTGTTTTGCACATGCACAGTGGGAAATATATAGTTACATATACTTACCTCTCCAGAATCCTGAATTGGCTGGCACTGCAGAAAAGCAGAAATCACTGGGAAAATTACCGAGTGGCCATTTTCCCTTTGTTTTGCACATGCACAGTGGGAAATATATACAGTAATTATACTTACCTCTCCAGAGTCTTGAATCAGCCGGCAGTGGAGAACAGCAGAAATCACTGGGAAAATGGTGCGGTGGACATTTTCCCGATGATTTGCGCATTTGCAGTAGAGAAGTCTATGCCATGTTACCAGAGACCT
This sequence comes from Pseudophryne corroboree, assembly GCF_028390025.1. Lineage (NCBI taxonomy): Eukaryota > Metazoa > Chordata > Amphibia > Anura > Myobatrachidae > Pseudophryne > Pseudophryne corroboree. The sequence goes on along the minus strand of NC_086445.1, from coordinate 133,690,535 downwards.
GAGCATGTGCAGTAGACTCTGGCACAAAGCAAGAAGCTGTGTGCTGCCATAGAGGAAGGGGCCTGCACGGAACCTGCCCTCTCCTCTCTTAAACCACCTATGGCTGAACTTGTTTATTAGAACAGCACTAAAAGTATTTTGAGATTCAAAGCTATGGCCACAATTAATAATTTAAAAAAATAATAATAAATTAGGGGAATTCCCATGATTCAGTTGATATACTGTTAATTTTGCTATATACTTTATTGAGAACTTTTAGCTTACATCTAAATTTTAATAATAACTTCTTCTAAATAGAAGTGACATCTCTATATGGCTGCACTATGTGTGTGTGCGCGCGCGTGTGTGTGTTTGCATGTATGTATGTATGTATGTATGTATGTATGTGTGTGTGTGTGTATATATATATATATATATATATATATATAATCCAGAACAAATGACCTGCACTCTCTCATCAAATTGCTGCAGCTTTTCTATATATATATATATATATATATATATATTTGCCTACACCGTCATCTCCATAATTGTGATGCATGATTTCCAATAGCCATTAAAGCAATAAGTGGCAGAGCTGTTGAATGTACAGTAGACTTGATAGTAAGCACAAATATCATTCCTCTGCTTGCTTCCTCCTTAGAAACCTAACATTTGACAGCACATAAGAACGATATGGCTCATCTAGTCTGCCCCTTTTTTTTATCATATTTTTACCTCAATCCCTATTTGAGCCTTATTTATTTGTAAGGATATACTTATGTCTATCCCACGCATGTTTAAATTGCTCTACTGTCTTAGGGGTCTATTTACTAAGCCTTGGATGGAGATAAAGTACCAGCCAATCGGCTTCCTAACTGCCATGTTGCAGGCTGTGTTTGAAAAATGTCAGTTTTAGGACCTGATTGGCTGGTAAAAAAAAATGACCGACAGGTATAATACCTAACTGCGCTCAACCCCTACAGTACTGTCAGCTAACAAATGGTGAATGGATAGGTAAATAATGATGAATTGCCTTTAAAATGTACAAAGTTGTGAATTCTCAAATGAATTTATTTAGGAATGAAATTTAAATAATTGAAAATAGAAAAATAAATAAACTTGAATTCCAAAAAATATGGATTAATCTGTTCGTTTTTCAATGAGGCTTAATAATAAGTCCAATATGGTGAATGAAAATTCAATCAGCAAAGATAGAGTATCAAGGTGAATGAAGTCTATCAAAGGTCCTTTTGTGACTCTATACTGCTATAAAAGTATATGTCCTTGTCCTGACCGGACTTGATGTTAAGATTCTATAGTGTCTAACCTAAGCAGAGAACGGCGTCCCGTGTCTCTGAATGTGGTTAGTCAATGTCAGGTTTCTGTGCACTTACTGTTGCGGCCGTTCCTTTAAGAGATACAGGTGGGGCAGGGCTACGAGATCTCCTAGGGGCTCCGTACTGACTTACCAGGATGCGTCCGTGCCCGCTCTCTCGGTTCGTCCTGCTTCGGATCTCCCCGGGAGCTTGCTACATCTGCCGGGCCAGTCGCTGTCTGGGGAGAGGGTGCTCTGCCACAGGGTCTAAAAGGAACCTGTGACAATTTTCAATTATTTCAATTTCATTCCTAAATAAATTCATTTGAGAATTCACAACTTTGTACATTTTAAAGGCATTCATCATTATTTACCTATCCATTCACCATTTGTTAGCTGACAGTACTGTAGGGGTTGAGCGCAGTTAGGTATTATACCTGTCGGTCATTTGATTACTCATAAGGGGATCAGAACACCCCTTGAGCTAGCAGTACACCCCAAACAGTAAGACCACAATACCACAGTGCGCAGATTACCCATCCTGGTTAGAATCATACCACTGATTGGCTGGTACTTTATCTCCATCCACTTTTTCTCCATCCAATGCTTAGTAAATAGACCCCTTAGTCTCTACCACCTTTCTGTGAAGTAATTTTTCCTCAAATTTCCCCTGAACCTACCTCCCTCCAGTTTCAGTGCATGCCCTCGTATTCTAATACTTCTCTTCATTTGAAGAATGTTTCCCTCTTGGACTTTGTTAAAACCCTTGATGTATTTGAAAGTGTCCCCCCTTTCCCTTCTCTGCTCCAAACTACATATATTGAGATTTTTTTTTTTTCTGGGTATGTTTTGTGATGTAGACCATGCACCATTTTAGTTGCCCTTCTTTGTGCAGTCTCTAATGTATCCTTCTGAAGATATCGTCTCCAGAATTGAACACAGTATTCTAGATGAGGCCGTACCAATGACTTATACAGTGGCATTATTACTTCTTTCTTCTTTCTGCTGCTGATTCCTCTCCCAATGCAGCCAAGCATCTGACTATCCTTCCTCATTGCTTTGTTACATTGCTTACCTGCCTTTAAGTCACCTGAAATAGTGATTCCTAGATCCCTTTCATCCTCAGTAGTTTCCAGTATAGTGCCAGTAATACTTTATTTAGCCTTTGGATTTTTGATACCCAAGTGCATGATTTTGCATTTTTTGTCATTAAACTGTAATTGCCACACTCTTGACCATTCCTCTGGTCTACCTAGATCATCAATCATTTGTTTTACCCCTCCTACTGTGTCTGCCCAGTTGCATACCTTTGTGTCATCTGCAAAAAGGCATACTTTCCCTTTAATGTCATTTGCAATATCACCAATAAAGATATTAAAAAGCACTGGTCCAAGTACAGATCCCTGGGGTACTCCACTGGTAACATTTCCCTCATTCCATTTACTACAACTCTTTGGGTAACTCAGAGTTGATCGTAACAGAAAATTTGTTAGCAGTTGGGCAAAACCATGGGGGTCATTCCGAGTTGTTCGCTCGTTGCCGATTTTCGCAACGGAGCGATTAAGGCAAAAATGCGCATGCGCATGGTTTGCAGTGCGCATGCAGTTAGTATTTTAACACAAAACTGAGATTTACTCACGTCCGAACTAAGAATTTTCATCGTTGAAGTGATCGGAGTGTGATTGACAGGAAGTGGGTGTTTCTGGGCGGAAACTGTCCGTTTTCTGGGAGTGTGCGGAAAAACGCAGGTGTGTCAGGGAAAAACGCAGGAGTGTCTGGAGAAACGGGGGAGTGGCTGGCCGAATGCTGGGCGTGTGTGTGACGTCAAACCAGGAACGAAACGGGCTGAGCTGATCGCAGTGTAGGAGTAAGTCTCGAGCTACTCAGAAACTGCTAAGAAATTTCTATTCGCAATTCTGCTAATCTTTCGTTCGCAATTCTGCTAAGCTAAGATACACTCCCAGATGGCGGCGGCTTAGCGTGTGCAATGCTGCTAAAAGCAGCTAGCGAGCGAACAACTCGGAATCACCCCCCATGTGCACTGCAGGGGGGACAGATATAACATTTGCAGTGAGAGTTAGATTTGGGTGGGTTATTTTGTTTCTGTGCAGGGTAAATACTGGCTGCTTTATTTTTACACTCCAATTTAGATTTCAGTTTGAACACACCCCACCCAAATCTAACTCTCTCTGCACATGTTATATCTGCCCCCCCTACTGCAGTGCACATGGTTTTGCTCAACTGCTAACAAATTTGCTGCTAAGATCAAGTCTGAATTACCCCCTCTGTTTCCTGTCCTGCAACCAAGATCTTATCCATTCTACCATCTAAGTCTCCAATCCCTCCTTCATCTGGGTCCGAATGGAGCACACGACAAAGCTATTTTATTTTATCAGAAATCCAAATTCCTATTTATAGTCTGAATAATGCAGTAAATTCTTAAAAGTGAGATTTATTTATTTATTTATTTGCATCTGCACAGATCCCTTTATGTCTTAGCGGTTTGCAACTTATGTTATTAGTATTTTTATATATATATATATATATATATAAATCTTCAAAGTCGGTATGCCACGGCACTCACAGGGTTTGTAATAAGCAAAATCGTTGGTTTATTAAGTGACGTTTCGGAGCTAATAGCTCCTTCTTCCAGACCACACCAAATAAAAAGAACAAACAAACACTTACCCCTTGAAATACCCTCCCGAATCAGAGCCGCACGCCGCGCCTGGCTGCACCTGAGTTCCGGATCCCATCCCAGTGGCGAACTTCCGGTTGGATACTTCCGGTCGTTGTCATAGAGACCACCCGGCTTGCGTTCCATCCCGGAAGTCGCCATGGTAACCAGACCTCCAGCGCCTGTCAGCGCGTACCAGCAGCAACTGAAAGATATTTAAAACCACAACATTAATTCAGTGACATAACTATTAAAAACAACATACCATCCAGGGGAGAACATGAACCTCGTATCCGAGGTACTATTATATTGAACAAATCATATTCTGCTTTAGTTAATCATACTCCTGAGTAAATGGAAATTACTAGTGCACCCCTCATTGCAATTTAAATCTACCATAATTCACTGTATCATAACATACACCCTAAAAATCTTATATAGACTATATGGAATAACAGATCTCACATTAAACTATTCCAATTGATTTTTTCATTGAGGCCCAATGGAGCCATGGTGTTCAACCTGAACATCCATCTGGCCTCACATAATAGCAGTGCTTTACCGCGGTCTCCCCCTCGTAGGGATTCTGGAATGTGATCGATCATAAAGTAACGTAGTTCTGATAACACATGGCCATGCTTCTTAAAGTGTCGTGCTACCGGTTGATCAATTGATTTGCCTGATAGTGATAGGTCAATACTGGAGCGATGGAGAGCCATACGTTCCCTAAAGCTCCGCGTGGTCTGTCCCACGTAATATAATCCGCAGGGACAGACAACTACATATACCACGTGCGTGCTCTTGCACGTCATTATATGACGTATCTCAAATATTTTATCAGTGTGAGGATGTTTAAAGCTTGTACAAGGAGACATATACTGGCACGTGACACAGTTAAAGCAGCTGTAGCAGCCGGGTTTTTTAAGGTGTACATTAGGATGTCTAGGGATACCTCTGCCCGAAATGTCGGTTTTCACCAACCTGTCCTTCAGATTAAGACCGCGTTTAAACGCGGCCATTGGTCTAATATCTCTGAAACACGGAAGATCGCTATCGGATTTCACAATCGGCCATAATGCTTTTGTGGCCCGATCAATAATAGGGCTTACCACCGAAAAGGTACTCACCCATGGGATTACCTTCTTGTCTTTCTTTTTGTTTGATTTAAGTAATTCAGACCTCGGCATCCCTAACACTTGTTGCTTTTGTGATTGCAATAAAACAGGATCATACCCACGGGCTTTAAACTTGTCAATCAGTATATCCAAACTGTCAGACATTTTTGATGTGTCATTGGTGATTCTCGCCACCCGTATCATCTGTGATAATGGTAGTCCTCTTTTCAGGGACGCAGGGTGGTGACTCCCAGCCAAGAGGAACGAGTTGCGATCCACGTCCTTAAAATGGACGCCGGTCTCAACACGACCCCCACTGATTCGGACCACCACATCTAAAAACTGAATCTCCTCCACACTATGGGAATACGTAAATTTAATAGTTGTATCCATCCTATTAACTTCCTGCATCAATTGTTCAAAAGTATCGATACCCCCGGTCCACAGAATGAAAATATCATCTATGTACCGGGTGTATCTAAATATATTACAATTGACCTCCGGCTATTCAGAAACATCATGTCCTCTATATCAAACATATATACGTTTGCGTACGCAGGGGCCACTGCCGACCCCATTGCGCAACCGCGTAATTGTACATAATACCTGCTGTCATATAGAAAATAATTATTTTTTAGTGTTAACTCGAGTAATTTTAAGAACAAATCATGATTGAATATAGACTCATCAAGAAACTGATGCAGAATATATATAAAGTACCAAGGCTTTCGTTCACACTGTACATTAGCATAGGCTGGGGCGGCCACTTTATGTACCATGCTCCACCTAAAACCTTCTAAAAAGGACAGGTGGAGCGGTTTCCCATAATAACCAATCAGATTCTAGCTATCATTTATCATGTACTTTCTATAAAATTATAGATAGAAGATTATTTGTTTCTATGGGCAACCGCTTGCCCTCTGTAGAATTTTTGATACATCTCCCCATAGTATGATAATCTAACTGTACATGGAGCAGAACAGTTGTCTTCTGAACTATTTCCAGATCTTGCATGCATCTAGAAATATCTGGTTGTAGATAGATAGACAGTCAAAAAGATAGACAGTCAATAGGTCGACCCCCAAATAGTCGATATGCAAAAGGTTGACAGGGTCAGAAAGTCAACAAGTAAAATGTTGACAGTGCTTAAGGTCAACAGGTTCAAAAGGTCAACAGGTTTAAAAGGTCGATATGACAATGGTCAACAAACATATGGTCAACCACTTTTTTTATTTTTCCCAACTTTTTCATAGTTTACCATCCACATGGACTTGTGTTGACCATTTTCATGTTGATATTTTGACCTGTTGACCCTTTCTACTGTCTACCTTTTCCATGTCGACCTTTTGACCCTGACGAACATTTGGCATCGGCCTATTGACTGTGTATCATTTTACTGTGGATCTGTTGAACCACACCCGCCTCAAGGTGGAATGGGATTTGCCCTTACTAATAGTAATGTGATTATAGCGTGATGTGATGATGCGGAAGTAGGACTCCGGTGATGTGAGCTCAGGGTGGTTTCATGAGGTAGAACTAAGATATTCAGACTAGACAGAACATGAGTGTAGTGTACATTAAACTAGTACAATAAGGTTAGCCATAATGATGAAAACATAGTTATGAGACTCCATGCTGCAAATATCCAACTGAAGACTTGCTCATTACTTCTCATTCTGAGTCGTAATGTGTCATAGAGGAAAATCCAGCTCTGAAGGGCAGAGAGTTATTGGTCTCTAAAATGTAACTTCTTTCCTGCATATATCATCATCTGTATTGATGGGCTTATTTATCAATAAGTATCCTCCAAATGTATGTAGAGATATCTGCTGCAGTCTCCTATTTGTGCTTGCAAGAGCATCCACCATAGGTTTTTAGCCGAATTTACCAAGCTCGGGAATGCAATGTAATCTGGAGCTTGGCCCGGTAGCTAACGCCATCTGAATATGGCGTTAGCCATTGTAGCCTATAAGCTACAGATCGCAAAATGTACTCTCCATTTAGGCATACAGTATGTAGTCAGCACACTGCACCTGCACAGTAGTGTACTCGGCACCGGAAGAAGTAGTGAAGCAATCCCTGTACTTCTTACACACTGCAGGAGTGGACTCCTTTCAGAGTGCCTGTCCCTACGGGTGTGTTTTAATCAATATGGGTGAACCTTAATTTCTTATCTACATGAATAGTAGTGATAAGAAATTATAATAATGTGTTATAGAGAGAAAGGCATATTTATCAGTTATCAGATCCTACACTTAATATTTATAATTACTTATTGCCGCTAATTGCAGCAGATGTATTGAAAAACAACCGCAGGAACGGGGGCTCCAAAAGAAGCCCATCCCTGTGATGTTGTAGAAGTGAAATGATTGCTAATGCAATCCCTTCACTTCTCCTACAGCGCTACTGCACATGCAGTAATACTTACGATCTGTAGCCCATAGGCTACCACGACTAATGCCATCTGGAAATGACATTAGGTAGCGGTGCCAAGCTCTAGTATTCATTACACTCTGTTACGTGATAAATTCAGCAAATCAGCAGCCTCCACAGAAACCTATCAAGACTACTTCTGCAGAAGAAAACTGCTGCGGTGCTCCCCTAGATACATTCACAGGATACTGTTAATTTACTGGTGTTTTTGGTGGCTATACAATGAATTTATTTTAGTAAATAAACCCCTAAAACTCTGGTCACATACTGTAGTTATTACTTTTTTTAAAATATTTTTTGGATTTAAAGAACAAGAAACAGTGTCAGCAAATTTACTTTTACATTGTAATCTCAGTCTCTGCAAAAAGCTTTGAGTAAATGTAAAAATGTAAAATAAATGACCATGCAATGAGCCAATCTATTTGTTAAAGTGTGTCTTCGCTGTCTACAGAATAGTTGTATTATTTCCACAATTTCAACTGTTCAACAAGTGAACAAGCTATTGGCCATCATTCCGAGTTGATCGCTCGCTAGCTACGTTTAGCAGCTGTGCAAACGCATAGTTGCCGCCCACAGGGGAATGATATTTCGCTTTGCAAGAGTGTGAACGCCTGTGCAGTCGAGTGGTCCAAAAACATTTTGTGCAAAACAAGACCAGCCCTGTAGTTACTTATTCTGTGCAATGATTGCTGCGACGAAGGTCCCGGAATTGATGTCAGATACCTGCCCTGCAAACGCCTGGCCACGCCTGCGTTTTTCCAAACACTCCCAAAAAAACGGTCAGTTGACACCCATAAACTCCCACTTCCTGTCAATCTCCTTGCGGCCGGCTGTGCGAATGGAATCATCGCTAGAAGCAGTGCAAAACAACGATGCTTTGTACCCGTACGCCGCGCATGCGCATTGCGGCTCATACGCATGCGTAGTTTTGCAATTTTTTTAAAGATCACTACGCAGCGAACAACGGCAGCTAGCGATCAACTCGGAATGAGGGCCATTGGGCGAGTCGGTGAGACTATTGTAGCTGCGATGTGGTGTGTTAGGAAATGGGCTATAGCACGTCAGTGAAGGCAGGTGGCTGTCTAAGGTGCTGAAACTTCTCTGTAGCACATCTATAGGGAAAACTTTCCACGGGAGCTAATTAAGCATTTCTACCATAAACATTGTCAGGTATTATCTCGCTAATAATTACTAAATTCTAATTATGGAAAGCCTGATTTTGTCTGCAATTTTTAGCTAAGTAATAATTAAATAAAAATATAATCTAATGAAATCATGCTAGTAACTCGTCCTCTAAACCAATGATCTTCACTAAACTTACTGTATTTTAAGCACATAAATATTAGACTCATTGCATGATAGAAAGTTCAGATTATTTGTTTTCTTCACTTAACTGATTTTTTTTTAGCTCCTGAATTATTTTATATAAATGACGTGTTCACATGGCACATTAAAAATAATTTCTGCAGTTAAACCTCTTCTGAGCTGTATTAGATACATTCATGTGGAAATGTTAAGAGCTACAAAGACAAGTTTGCATATACTGTATACTCTATTTGTAAATGTTGTTAAAAGCTATTTTATACAGAGCATCTACCGCCATAAATAAGCGAGTGGCATGTTCAAAGTCTTCTAATATTTTAAACTTTCATATATTTTCTTTTGTCATTGTTTTCTTCTTCATTTTTTTTTTTAGAATGTCTCTGCTGTTTTCAGAGACCCAGAACAGATATATTAATATGATGTCCTTGGCCTTTATGCCTTCGAATAAGAGGAATGTAATTAAAATGATTATTTATTTTTTGCTTGTGCAACACACATTCTTTATTTTATATTTTACAAAATAATTTATGTGAAGGTTGCATGGAGTTGTAGCAAGAACAAAAACACATAATATAGCCTTTATTAATGAAAAATATATATATATTTTAAAATTTACATTTTATTCATCCCACAATAGCTTCTGTTTGGAGCAGCTGCCCCAATCTAATCTCTTTAAAGTTCTATTATTACAAATGTATTTTAAATAACGTATTTACTGCTTTTTAATATCAAATTATTCCCCAAGTATAAATGAAAAGGTCTAGTAACAGCGCAGTGCCATTGAAGGAAATGCACTGAGCGTGCTCATTACTGTGTACGTGTTTATGATTCACCATAGCTGGGTCAGGAGTCTCATTCATAACACTGGAGTACTGTATACAAATGTCATGTAAAACACGCTTGCCCCGGAAAAAGTTTTCCATTCAGCAGTTATAATTATACCCATCTATTGTGCTTGGCTTGCTGTCTAGAAATGGCAGCTGAGGATCTTTAAGAAAAAAAAAATGGCTGAGAACGTAGGGAGTGAACAGAGCGAAGTCGCTCGAAGACAGTGTTATAGCTAAAAAGGTTGATAACAGTGGCCCAGTCCAGAATAGGCCATGGGAGCCGTCTTATCTCACTTTGGCAGGAGGTGTTCTCGGCTTCCTGTGCGAAATCAGGAGCGTACGCTGCTTTCCTCTTCTTGTTTGGCTTCCTCCCCTATACAAGACCGTTCCCAGCACTGCTGTTATCTTTACATCTTCAAACATGGCACAATTTACTTCCTTAAAAGCTCTATGTATTCTTAAGGGTCGCGCTGTATCCCCCCATCTCCTGCTCTCTCATTAACCCCTGCAGTGAGGAAGAAACCAGGAGAAAGTGCCTTTAGCCCTGCTCAGGTGTATCAACTTAATGCTTGCTAAGCACAGTCTAGCCGCACAAACCACTGATAGTAAGCTGTTGGGAATGTTCAGGTAGAAACGCAAAGTTAAAGAGTTGGAAGGGTCCCGGCATTAAAGAGTTAACATGTGAATTCCTGGTGGAAATAGGGAATTGCTCTAAGAACTTTGAAAAAATAATTGCAGGGGTTTTCAGCTTCCTGCTACTGTGCGCTGCCAGATTTATGTTCGTCTTCCTTCTCCTCACCTCCTCTTTGGCCTATGGTATTAAAATAGACATGATGACTTCTTCTAAAGTCTAGGTCTCCTCATTCATAGCAAACAGAAAGAAAAACGCACAGGAATGGTCAAGGCCAGGCTGTTATGAAGTCAAGGATAAATAATATAAAGACCCCTTCCCACTTGAAAGTACTAAAACCAAAATAGAGTTATGTCACGGAAGGAATTGGCTTGGTTGTCCCTGTGTCCCACATTCGTGGGGGGAAATTAATTATGGAAATTATTTTATCACTCTCATGAAAGTATTCCTACATTTCACTAGACTGGAATGTAAATCATGTAGAGAAAAGCAAAATAGATACTAAAAATGTCCATCGCTGACACTACTACTCTATGAACCTGATTCAGAGGTGCATCTAAAGGTCGCTGTTGTTTTCTGAACTACATATACACATGAATGACTGAATTCAATCTAAAAGATTTTATGGACATTTGTGTGGACCATTATATGTAAAGTCCTAGCGCCCTCTGGTTTTCTGTTTTACATTCATTCTTTGGTTCCCACTAACAGGGGTTCTACTGCGTGGTGCTGCTTTAGGATCAACGAGCGCATGATAAGGGTTTTTTCTTTGTGTGTGTGTGTGTGTGTGTGTGTGTATGTATGTATATATATATATATATATATATATTATGTACACATACATAATCTGAGTCTAATTACAATTAGGATGTTCAGTTTGAGAATACCTGTGTCTCACACCTCAAAGCCCAGCATACCCTGCTATCTGAACCACAGGTTTCCTAGGGCTGCTGTAAGAGTTAGTGTCGGACCTTGACGTGAAAGTTGTACATGTTGCTGGGGGATGTGGTCAATATCAAGACAGTCAGAAGACCAACAGCGGGATCCAGACGGGCAGAATCCCGACAGATCCTGGTGGTAAGTAATGGGGGGATAGAGTTAGGCACTAGGGGCAGGGTTAGCTGGGGAGATTAAAATTAGGCTGCGTGGGCAGGGGGAGTGTAGGTTAGGGTTAGGCTGCAGGAGGGGATGGACAGGGTTAGGCTGCGAGATGGGTGGGCAAGGATTAGGGCTAGGGTGAAAATACTTACTGGGATCCATCGGAAGTCTGGGTATCTGGATTCTGCTGTCGGGGTCCAGACTTCCAGGATTTCATACCCAACCCGTTACGGGAAACTCGTGAGGTCTGCAATTTTTGAGACTTATGTAAACTAGACTGTGTTTAGTTAGTTGCTGCTGACTAATGATTTGATGTGGCAGAATTGGACAAGGACAGTAAGTTCCATTCATACGTGAAACAAGACCAGCCCTTCCTGGTAACTTCATTGTGTTTCCACCTGACTCCCATCGGAATCATTGGGGGAATTTGCATACAGCTTCCACTTCCACTAATTCCATTACTTTCTACTGATGACTTTGTGCAAGCAAGGGGCCATTGAGTTCTCTTTAAACAGAACAAATATTTGACTAACTTGCCATTACAGTAAGACAGTTATTAATTGTTGGATAGTCACCAATTTTGTTATGTGTATAAGTGTGTGTATACATGAAATTTGACAACTCACTTACATGGAGTTATAACACTATCTATCTGAGCACCAAGACCACCGAAGTCATAAATTAGACCCCCATAGAACTGGTATTACAGGCTTGGATTGCATGGACACAACCACAGGGGGCTAAAGCAAGAAACCCCACTGCAAGGGCAGCTAGTGGATCTAGTAGTACACAAGGCACAGTGGGGATGGGATCTCCTACATGTCAAAGTGTTAACATGTCATACTACTGTGCCCCATTATGTACGTATGTAACGCGCATTTACTGCATGCAGTCCTCATAGCATTTTGCTAATATGTCATATTTTCCCCCTTTTGTCTTAC